>NW_026606566.1:0-1200000 GCF_029890125.1 Rhinichthys klamathensis goyatoka
TTTTTTTTTCAATTTTCAATTTCAAATTAGCTTTATTAGCATGACTGTGTAACACAATGTTGCCAAAGCATATTAAATATAAATAATAAAACAAACAGTGAACATATATGTATAAATCATGTCATATGTAGCATTGTAAATATATAGATAAATAAACGCAATCTATCTTAATAAATAGATAAATAAATACATTTGATCACTCTGGAGAATTAGCTGTCTCTGGCGTTGTGAATAGCTAGCACATATTTAGCCGCTAGTGCAGCTGTATTTACATCTTCTCCCAGTAAGAAGGACATTTTGACAGTGTCGCTCAGTTCATAGAATGATGGGATCAAGGCTTCAAATTTGGGCAGAAAAGTGTCTCTTATACTGGTATATTTAGAGCAGAAAAGTGTCTCTTATACTGGTATATTTAGAGCAGAAAAGCAGAAAGTGTTCCTCATCTCTCACACACACACACACACACACACATTCACTCTCTCTCTCTCTCTCTCTCTCTCTTTCTCTCTCTCACACACACACACCCACTCTCTCTCTCTCTCTCTCACACACACACACACACACACATTCTCTTTCTCTCTCTCTCTCTCTCTCTCTCTCTCTCTCTCTCTCTCTCTCTCTCTCTCTCTCTCTCTCTCTCTCTCTCTTACACACACACACACACTTATAAATATAGATTCTTCTATGTATTGGCGGGAGGAATGTGCCGCACAACAAGCATTACTGAACACTGCTCCTTTACTCTAAAGTCTGCTTGAATGTTCTGTGAAAGATGGATGATATGTCTGCCGGTGTGTGTGTGTGTGACACACGCGAGTGTTCCCCTGCTCTGCGCTTGGTGCCGAGTGAAGCCTGGTGCCGCCACTGAACACGTCAGACTGACACATCTGAGCCCTCGCTGCACAAACAACCCAAACACACACGTGACAACCACTCACACACACTCTATTAATGCACAGGACCCAACCACTCACACACTCCAGACACAGCAAAGCCCATCTCAAACCATAATCTCAACATGATCCTCTCGGAGGATTACTGTTCTGTTGTCATTATAGGAGCAGGATGCATTGTCTATCCTCTGTTTATGTCTTCAGTATGTCAGTGAGGAACAGATCGAGGACAGGGGAGTCTTTATTTTACACATGTAACGCTGCGGGATGGGTTATTAGGGTTATTATACTTGAACTAACCTGGGTCATTCTTAGAGTACGTTTTCACGACAATGGTGTATTACAAAGGGAAAAGGTTTTCCTCTGTGTTTTTCGCGGACAGACGGTTATGTTGTCAAAACGATCCCCGTTCACACGGATCCGCGAAAACGACAACAAACGCTGTATTCCGCTGCCAGTAGATGGCGATGTCACTTCATAAAGAAACACTGCACGCCTATAGACTGAACACGTAATAGGCCTACACATGTGCATGACATCACTGGTTTCACCAATTCACGTTTTTGTTGTTTACACACAGACGATAATGGTATAGTGTTAAAAAATGTGCACTTTAATGTGCTCTTCGGTCATTTTTGACCGAAAATTTTTACGTTTAGTTTTTTTTTTTTTTTTTTACTTCATTGGAATGATGCGAAACTTGGTAAAGGTTTTGGCACTTGCTGTGTGAACACACAAAAAAGTCATGGGCATGATTCAAACAGGTTAAATGGTCCTGTAAGAAATAGTCACACTTGAGCTACTCGCGGTCAAAAATGATGCACAGTGAAAACTTTTGGTACTGCAGCCAAACTAAATCTGACTGAAATTACCGAAAGCTCATTTTTTGAGATATCAAACTCAAATTTGGAGCACAAATTGTTTAGATTTATGGCTTTGATTTGTTTTGCAGTTTTAGAGTAAAACGTGATTTAGAAAATATATATTTCATATAAAAATTGAAAATATTATTTTTGTGCATTTTCATGGCAATACACGTAAAATTCTGTTACTTTTTTTTAAGTTCACTTTTTTCCAACTTTTTTCACTTCAGCAATAATCTGCCAAGTGTCGCCTTTGAAAAGAGATCAAACTTCAGTCTGTGCTCTAAAGCATTCAAGATTCACCACAGTTTATGTTGGAAATTTAATTTTCAGATCTATGCTCAAAAAGTGAATAAATGGATTATAAATGCAGCGTAAATATAATTTAGTATAAAAAAATCCCCTAAAATACAAAATATTAAGTAAAAAACATTATCAAACTAAACTATTTGACAAAAAAAAAAAGATAATTAGGTCATTTTCAGATCTATGCTCAGAAAGTGAATAAATGGATTATAAATGCAGCGTAAATATAATTTTGTATTAAAAAATCCCCTAAAATACAAAATATTACGTAAAAAACATTATCAAACTAAACTATTTGACAAAAAAAAAAAAAAGATAATTCGGTAATTTTTGAGCAACACGTGAAGAGCACCACAGGGTGGTCTTGATACTGTTTTCAAGAGCTTGCATTCTCAGGTCCTCAAAACAGCTGCCGTGTACATGAACAGCCAAACCGCATTTAAAGCTTTCTGTTTTTAGTTGGAAACGGTGTCGTGTAAACGGCCCCTGGACCTCGGCTTAACAGAATCCTGGCTTATCTTGCTTCACGTTTCACACTGCTCATAATTTACGGAGCTAACATTTAATCCTGGGTATTCATAAGACAACTCTTAAATTACAAATGTGAAACATGTCTTAATACCCAGGGTTAAAAGCGGGGTTTCGAACAAAGATAGCCTGGGGTTAAGCACAGTGTGAAAAGCCATAGTACCATGTCAAGTAGCAAAGTCCAATGATACTACCATCTAATACTACTGTACGACCACCGCCATTATTTGGGGGAAAATAAATACATATTTATCTATTCAACTAAAGCTTCTGCTCATCCAGTAAAATGCTGCTCTCATCAGTGTGAAGTATTGTGAAGTGAGACATCAGCAGTTCTGAGAGCCATCTCAGATAACACACACACACACACACACACACACACAGTCTAGACAGCCGCTATCACAAACAGGTACTTTGAAGAATCATATCCTGTTTGTGTCAGACTGTACACTCGCCTGATGTCAGGCTTCGCCCTGTTCACACGAGCTGGATCAGCGGTTGCCAGCTAGTGTTCAGGGGAAGCTGCTGAAGGTCGGTGTGTGTGTTTCTAAAAGTTGCTGAATGACGTTGTGATGTCATTGCGTGATGACGTAAGTGCGTAACCGTGACGCAAAAAGTGCATTATCGCGGAGAACACACAATGAGATTACTCAAATCTCAGTGAAAAATATGATTTGAAATGTTATATAAATACTTTATTTGGTAAAGTAAAATAAACGATGATTTCTTTATGATCAGATATTTTTATCTTTAAATACAACATTGAATTATAAGAGTTACACATTTTTTAACAATTACATTTTATGTATTATTAACTAGTCGGCTATTAAGGCAGTGTGTTGGTAGCTAGTGTGCTACACTCTTAAAAAGCTGTAAACATAGGGCACAGTGTACAGTGTTAATATGAAGGGATTATCTGTATTGACAACTTAACGGATAACGGATAATGTCCTGGCAGAGAATTACCGGTAGCTTTTACATTTTTCTACATAGTTTTTCTTACAGTGTACCTAACTGAACATCAATTACTGGAACAAGCTAATCACATGCTGTCATAAAAGAACAATTATTATTGAATAATTGCAGCTTAATTCACACATGGTCTCTTCAGACTGATGTGCTGCTTGGCTCTTCAGTGGTTTCCTCTTTTTGTGTCATTTAGATTAATGTGCCTTTTTATTGAAGTTGCTAAAAGGTGCCAAATAAATGTTAATAATAGCTAAATTTGTTGCTAGGTGATTTTGAAAAAAAAAGTTGCTAGGTTAAGCTGGTAAATCTAGCAACAAAATTGCTAAATTGTCAACACTGCACTGGCTGGTTTGGTCTCTGGCTGATGACGTCACTGCAGGGCTGATGACGACGGAGCAGCGCCCTCTGCTGCTCATTACACCTCCAAACACACATCCACAGAAGGACATATCATATATATATACTGTATATATGGGAGATTCTATGAATGGAGATACATTTAGCATTTCAAAAAAGGAAAGAAAACTATTCACTAACAGAAATTATTTCTAGTATCTTATTAAAAACATAGACAGTTTTAATACCGGTAATCCAGTGCTTGCCAAACACAAGTTAGTTCCTTTTTTACTTTTAACAACAACAACAACAACAAAAAATCTTTATAGTATTGTTTGTCAACTCTGTTTCAGACAAATTAGGCACCATTGTTACTCCAAAAACTCCTCTTGCTAACATAAATGCTAAGGCTAATGAAATGCCAATGAAATCACGATTGAAACGATTTTTAATCAACCCATTGTGTGATCAGTGATACATTCTGTTTTTGTTTTTTTTTGATATTGTGGTAACAATTCCGAAATTTTACAAAATACATTTTTAGATTAAAATATTTAATCTACACATACCTTTCAGTACTTTTTTATTATTAGTTTTTACCTTTCAGCGCTTCAGATCTTATCACTGAGGGAAAGTGACATAATTAGCTGTCTCTTACATAGTTATTAGAGATAATTACATATTGCATAAAATAGTACATTGTTATGGCCTGAAGCATCTTGTGATCCATGACAATGAGTAAAAAAATATTAAAATAATAAAAATATAACCATTTGAAATTAGCAGAAAAAAAAAAAATTTTGGACACTAAACTTACCTGATATTATAGAATCACCCATACACACACACACACACACATATATATATATATTTTTATGTGTGTGTGTGTGTGTGTGTGTGTGTGTTCATGTTTATATTACATTGTGGGGACCAAATGACCCCACAAGTATAGTAAAACCTGAAATCACCTACATTGTGGGGCCCAGCCAGCGGTCCCCATGAGGAAAACAGCGTATAAATCAGACTAAGTAATGTTTTTTGAAAATGTAAAAATGCATAAAGTTGTGTATGATGGGTAGGTTTAGGGGTAGGGGCAGTGTAAGGGGACAGAATATACAGTTTGTACAGTATAAAAACCATTACGCCTATGGAGAGTCCCCACAAAGATGTGTGCGCCTGTTTGAGTGTGTGTGTGTGTGTGTAATGCAAACCCCTCCATGCTACTGTTGTTGTTGTTGTCTCTGTGCAGCAATAGATTATATCATCTGTTTTCTTGCAAAGCAAATGTATGTTCAACAGTTCCCACAGAGAGTAGATGTTCTGGGCTCTAGGTCTGAAGAACGTCGTCTTGCAGTTTCCCACATACCTAGTTAGTTCTTTACTGTGGACTACGGCCTCTCAAGGACTGACTGGCGCTGGCAAAGTACCTTTCCCAGACTTCCTGTCGCATTCAATTAGAGTCTTTATCTACAAGCCTTCTAAGTTCCTGTTCAAACTCGATGCGGATCGGGCGATATCCCTCCCTTCGGCCAGAGTTGTGCGAGCAATGCTGTTCTGCTGACGAAGCACTTCCCACAACAGGAGAAGGGCCAGACGAGGGCCGGGGGCCATTAGACGTGTGGAGAAATGCTCACGCACAGAGTCTCTCGCACCTGCAGCTTCGACCCCACCATTCCCATTCATGTGCAGGCTGGTTCCCTGCTAGTGGCTAAAATAAGTGGAAATTATAGATGATAGCACACACTTGAGTGCTGATTTATGGTTGAGAAAGGCAGCGCTGACTTCTGCCGCTTTGTTTAATTTCCTTTTAAAAGAAATTAACAAACACGCTATGCTACAGGTGAATGTACAATTATGCCTGCTAAAGCTATAAAATGGCTTCATATAAATGAAACCAGCCAGTTAACAAAACCCCATGCCATAAAAAAGTATGAAACACCAAGCCATTGGCTAAAGAACAGTCAGCTGGTCCACCACATCAAACCAGCCGCGCACCTTCAGACATACTGCACCGAACTCCCTCGTACGGAGAGCGATCAAGCATTCGTGCACATGGTAATGAGCCATATTCAGACCGAAACACAGGGAATACAGCTGCATTCTCACTGTCAGCAGCCATGACTGTCCAGGGGGAACGCAGGATTACACTGTCTATTGATTTTCATTGGACCTCGAGTGAAAGAAATGGTGAATGGTACAATTACTTCTCCCATAAAGAATAAAGAGTCACGGTTCTTATCTAAAGTTCTCTGTGCCAAAACGGCGAGGGGTGGAGAGCGATTTCACCTGAGATGCAAACAATAGACGTAGACATAACAACAGAGGAATGTGGAAGGTCATGCCCCGGTCTTGGGTTTGCTTGCTGCATTGTGAAAGAGCTTTAGTCACTATCATGGTGGCCTAATTCCAGTGCATGAGGTTTATTAGCAAGAGAAGGGCCGGACAAAACACCAAAAAGTGTGTGATGACGCAAAATAATGTAAATCTGGTGCCAGTCTTGTTTATTACCTCCTTTGGAGTCTATGCTGAGAAATACCTTCCTAGTGGATTGAGAGATTGAAGTTGTGATACAGTTATTTGTAGTGTAAACCCTGATTCGTGCATCTCTGACACGTGAAGGATCACTTAGCATGACCATGAGACCTGAGACTTGCACCGAAACCCACCTGAAACTTTTCTGGGGTCCCATTGGACTTGGCTCATGTAGCAGACCTCTAGGGTACACGACAATCTTTCTCAACTGACCGCTTGAGGTCCAATCACACTGATGAGAGGGTGTAAATAGGCTTTCCTAACAAAAATGTCTAAAGAAAACACTTGAAATGTGCATTTCACTTCAGCAGGTAAATTATCTTGGAAAAAAGTATGTTGCACTCTGGAATGTCCAGAGGAAGTCTGGGCCTTTTGTGTTTTTTTTTCAGTAGTTGACATTGTGTCCTCTATTGCAACACCCCTCCCTACAGTGTATCCTCTGAACGATTATCCCATTATGCCATTAGAGCGCACTGACTGCCGGCACCCCTCTGCCAAATGACATGCAGACAGGGCAACACAAACTGTACGTCAGCCAGCAGGTCACTGGGTTTGCAAGCCACATATTCCCCGTAAACAATCTCGATGTGTGAAAGACCAGCGTCTCTAGAAAGGCCAAGGTTTAAACTCTTTTCAAGCAGGACATATACGTAAAATCAGTAGTGTCCAGTCCTGCACCTGGAGGACCACCTTCCAGCAGTGTTTGGCTTCAACCCAATTAAACACACCAGAAGCAGGTAATCTAGGTCTACAGGATCACTCGAAACTTCCAGACAGCTTTGTTGAATCGGGATTGGACACCCTGCCCAAGATAAAAAGGTTTACACAAGTATCTTTAGAAAGCTGACATTTGAGAGTATACTGTTCAAGAATGACTTATACTATTACAGTAATTATATAACAATATTGTGTTAGTGCCTGATGTGTGCCAAACAGGTTTCCCCAAATATTCCTCCCACAACAAACCGCCAGTCCAGCCCAAACTCACAGCAGCGGTCGAGTCAGTTGACAGGTCACTCGCTCGGCTCAAACAGAGGGAGGGTTTGAATCGCATGTTCAGGATGTCATACCAATGGAGAAAGTTGGAAAAAATGGCACAAACCATCTGTAAGCTCAGCACTGATAACTGGATGGGTTTGGTTCAAGTCAGGACGTGGTGAGATATAAGGCAATATGGCCATTGAGCGAGAGCCCAGGTTTTCAGTGGGATGGTGCCGGTCGCTGTGATTTTGCCAAGACAGACATGTTCCTGGTTCAACATATTTTGTTGATCCTGGAACAACATTCTAGTCTGAAAATTTAGTCCTAAGGCTAACCCTACACTGTAAAAAAAAATCCTAATTTTACAGAAAAAAACTGTGATTTTTTGACGATCATTTTCTTTCATTTTAAATTGTACTCAAAACACTGTAAAATTACAAATAATATCTGTAAAATAAAAATTCAGCTGTTATTTTAGGTATTGTGACATTAATGACAAATTGCAGTAATTCACATTTTTTATACAGGAAATTGATTGTATTTTTCATACAGTATTTTTTCTGTTTTCTTAAATTACATAAAAATGTATGTAAAATTACAAATATAATCTGTAATTAAACAGTAACAAAACAGTTAAATGATAAAACGGTCAAATGACTGGCAGCCCCCCAAAAACTGTAACATTAAAGTAAAAAATCCTAAATTAAATAAACTGAAAAACACTGTGATAATTCAGGATATACCTGTAAAATAACAATCATATACCTTCAGTGAAAAAAAAATCGTAAAAAGAGGGTCAAATGACTGGCAGCTACGGCTGCCAAACAAAAACCATAAAATTAAAGTAAAATCTTATAATTAAAAAAACAACAAAAAAAACAACACTGTTATTTCACAGGTATTTCCTGCATTATTATGATCATATACCTTCATTTTAAAAAAAATCGTAAAAAAGGGTCAAATGACTGGCAGCTACGGCTGCCAAACAAAAACCATATAATTAAAGTAAAATCTTCTAATTCAAATAAAACCAAAAAACACTGTTATTTCACAGGTATTTCCTGCATTATTATGATCATATACCTTCATTGTAAAAAAAATCGTAAAAAAAGGGTCAAATGACTGGCAGCTACGGCTGCCAAACAAAAACCATAAAATTAAAGTAAAATTTTATAATTCAAATAAAACAAAAAAACACTGTTATTTCACAGGTATTTCCTGCATTATTATGATCATATACCTTCATTGTAAAAAAATCGTAAAAAAAAGGGTCAAATGACTGGCAGCTATGGCTGCCAAACAAAAACCATATAATTAAAGTAAAATATCCTGATTTAAATAAAGTGTAAAAAACTTTAATAGAAATGTGATGTCACCATGATTGAGATCAGTGTTTGCTTTAGTAGGGCTCATGACTCTTGAGTTTCAACATTACTTTTTCTCTGGCTGCCTTAACTGTGGTTTGATGCACATTTATTATGGCAATATTTGCAAGAGAAAATATAAGATGATCTTGGTCATTTATTGATGATTTTATAGTCATCATATGATGATCTGATTCATTGATATGACAGTCAAATCTCTATTAGCTGTGAATACATTATATGTAGATAGACTTTAGTGTTATACAAAGGCAATTATTATCATACTTTTTTCACATGATTTGTTGAAATATTGTGGGATCAGTATTATTGCAATCTCAAATAAAATATATATATTATATATATATATATATATATATATATTCTACATACATTTTTTTGAGTTGGTTTATTTTGTTAGGAGTATAGAGACATCAAGAATCAACATATGAATCTCTACAATGGTGACAATCAACAAAGCCTTTTTGTGACTTTATAATAGGTCAGAATTTTTTTATTGTCACCATTGTTGAGATTCATACGCTAATTCTTGATGTCTGAGTCTGTATGATCCTTTTAAAACATTGTTTGCATAATGACTTCATAAAATCTTATATAACAGCATTGTAGGATATTCTATAGCAATACTGCCATTCAAAATTAACAATTAACATTTTACAACTTAATCAGTCATTAAAAAGTCATACCAATCAGGTGGTATCAATACAGCAGACAACTGCTTGATGAATATTATCACTATTAAGTGACCAACATCATCTGATCTGAGTTTCTCTCGATTTCCTACAATAACAAATATGCATCAAAGACATGCACAGTTAAGAGAAAAGCTAATGTTAATAACTGAAGGGTCAAGAGCCCAACTAAAGCCAACACTGACCTCTATCATGGTGACATCAAACTTTATTATTTTCAATAAAATATCAACTTCTAAACCTCTGTTAATTCTCAATAAGAATGTTAGTATGAAAGAAGGATTGTAATAAGTGAAGATGCTGAGATTTTGACAGATCTGTTAGTGTTTAATGTTCTGTTGGGATGTAAAGTGTTTCTGTATGGTGTGTTTTGTGTCTGTCACCATTGTGTTGAAGAATAGAGCCTGTGATTCAGTCCAGGATGAGCAGAGTAACACTGATGAAATGCTGTGTGTTGCTTTATTTAACCGACAGTAACTGTGTAGTTGCTGATGACGTATAATCACAGTAAATCATGCATGTAGTTTATAGCAAGATATTTACTTTTTACAGTAAATATGTTTTTTAGTAAAAATTCAGTAAATATATATATATATATATATATATATATATATATATATATATATATATATATATATATATGTGAAATAACTGTGTTTCTGTTAAAAAGCTGAATGAAGAATTCTGCAATAGTATTTATTATTTAAATTAGGATATTTTACTAGGTTAGGTTATTTATATTTTAGGATATTAGGATATGTTTTTTTGTATGGCAGCCATTGCTGACAGTCATTTGACCTTTTTTTCACAGTGAAGGTGTTTGATCATAATAATTTAGGAAATAACTTTAAAATAACAGTGTTTTTCTGTAAAACATTTAAGGACAAAGTTTGGAAAAGTTTTTTGCACTCAATTTAAATTAGGATATTTTACTTTATTTTTACGGTTTTTGTTTGGCAGCCGTAGCTGCCAGTCATTTAACGTTTTTTTACGATTTTATTTTTTACAGTGTACACATAACTTATCCCTCAAATCAGAGGGAAATTATAGGCGAATAGCATGGATGTAGAAGCACCTAGACCTGATTTTAAGCCTAAACTTGACATAATCTGTAAACTTGTCCCTCAAATCTGATTGGTTGATTGGAATGTTGTTCCAGGATCAACAAACATGTTGTACTTGGTGAAATCCCGTTCACCGGATGGTGTCTGTCTGTGTGTGAATGATGTAGCATTGGCTGTAGAAATGAAGATGAAGGGCATGATGACTGTGAACTCCAGACACAACAGTTACATGAGATTCAGAGACTCGTCTCATCTTCATGGAGGTTGTGCTGCACGTGCCTGTGAAAGTGTGCCAACATTCTCCGTCTTATTTCCATCTTTACTTTAAAACCAGGACAAGACTACTGGGAGAACAGATTGGGAAACAGCGGGATTACAACGGAATCAGATAATACTTCACATGCGTCTTTCTCTAAAAATACTCATTCACTCACACACACTCATACATGTAAAACATTTGCAGATATGCATGCACATCATGGCCACGCCCCGCCAAGAGGAGATATGATGGTCATTTCCTGTTGCAGGAAGACACGGGCTGCTTTAATAAGAGCATTAGACTGTCCCTGAGGATGTGATTTAACAAGCAGAGACCGAGACCAACACAACCGCCTGTCCTCTTCTGCTGGCCAATCACAGAAGCCGTCGTCCTTCAAACAATAGTTTACAGAAGAAAGAAAAATGTATATACCCTCATGCCAGGCAAATGTTCCTTGTTTCATTGGAGACAAAAGGATATGTTTTAAAGTTTAAGTTGCAATGGCTGTCAAAAGGACAGAAAGAGATAATTGTGCAAATTGTACATTGCATTTCACAAGCTGCCATATGACTTTGAATTCATCACACAAGTCATATGCATAATTTGTATGTTTTTATGCTATTTTTGAACTTTCGTTGCATGGAAAAGTGCAGCAAGGACATTTGCTTAACATCTCCTTTTGTGTTCATCTCCTTCTGTGTGCAACAGGACTGATACAACATCAAGATGATTAAATTATGTCAAAATTTTAGTTGTTAACTATTCCTTTAACAACTCAACTTGTGATCATTATATAAATGGTGTGTGTAAACACCTTGCGAACGAATAAACAAAGCAGCTCAGCATGAGGAAGATGTATGGTAACTATGGGATTAGATTTCGGTCACAATTCTGCGCGCACAAAATCACATTTTGAGCGCGCAAAAGGGCATTTCGCACGCGCGTGAACTGAGTTTTGCGGAGAAATGTTCGTCTCGCAGATAAGAAAATATTTCGAGCGAACGAAAATCAATTTTGCATTTAAAATAAGTATTTGGATGTGCGCAGATGTTCTCTTTCGCATGTGCAAAGTTTCACTTTCTTGCTCCTCTCATACCAGCCATAAGCGCTCTCGAAGCGCAGACGGCTCGCGTGCTCAACACAAGCCAGCGTTACAATATGCCATAATTCCAGCCAATCAGAGATGAGGCTGCTCAATTCTGATTGGCTGGCTTGAAAACCAATCACAAGACTCCCTGCATCACCGACTGTGGATGAGGAAAAATACATGGTGGAAGATGTTTATGTTTAATTTGTTTAATGGCTTGAACACTTCTATTTAAGTTCAATTGTCTACCACTCGATGACCACAGTTTATTTTTTTAGCTTATTTTAAGCTAATTTTCTTTAGCTTATTTTTAATCAAAATCAAATCGTACTATTAGGCTACTGTACATAATGGCATGTCCCAGTGTTTGCTACACCTCAAAAGGGAGTTCTAACTTCTTTCTGAACTGCAAGTTATGTAATTAACATTAGTGAAATATGAATGTGACCGAGCTGGGGTCTCAAATGTTACACATTTTCAGAAATGAAGATGGACAGACTTTTCCCCTTTTAATGAATAGTGTGTAAAAACGGTACATCACTCACATCAGAATAAAAAAAGCCATCAAATAAACGTAGAAATGCAATGTAATAACGTTAAAATAATAATCAATCTACATATCCTTGGAATTATTTAAACAAAAACATTCACAGCAGATGTCATGTAAAAAGAACTATCATACTAAAAAAAATATACTGTATTTTCTTATATCTATAATTTTAGGATGGATATGTGCACATTGGGATGCAGGCTTGTTCCCCTCACTGCAAAAAAATAAAAATCGAATTATGCGAGTAATTATATAGAAGTCTTGTGGGTCACACACCCAAGATTTTCACTTACAGTTTTTATTTGCATA
Organism: Rhinichthys klamathensis goyatoka; assembly: GCF_029890125.1. Lineage (NCBI taxonomy): Eukaryota > Metazoa > Chordata > Actinopteri > Cypriniformes > Leuciscidae > Rhinichthys > Rhinichthys klamathensis. The sequence goes on from NW_026606566.1 coordinate 12,752, forward strand.
TGTTTGCATTGTTACCCACATGTCTTTCTTCGTCTTGTTTTTTAGCTTTTGTTAACCAATCTTCTATTCATTTTCTCTTTAGCTTGTCTTCAAGGTTGCAGTCTTGTTTTATTTCTTTGTTTACTAGTTCCAGTTATTCCTTTATATAATTTACCGGTATTTTATTTTTCCTTTGCTGTTGCTCCAGTTTCTTATTGTTTTCTGGTGTTCTAGTTTTTGCCAGTTTTTATTTTGCTCTTGTTTTTGTTATCTCTTGTCTTGTGTTGGTTCCTGTCTGCTCCCCGAGATGCCCTGCCTGCTGGTTTCTTCTGCCTGGCCGTTACACTGGTTCAGGGTCTGTGTGGAGCAAGTGCCAGATCTCTGCTTCATGGTTCATTGCCCTGTCTTCACCTCAACCTTCTGCCTGGCCTGGTCTCGTCCTCTGCAGTTCTTCGACCTGTTGTCCTCTGGCGTTGGTCACCCACAGCTGTCTTGTCGTTGTGTCCTGTTGATCCTTCTGTTTGGACTGTTCCTGCCTCACCCTGTTGTACGGTCTTCTGTTAATAAATATCACTTCCCTGCACTCCACTCACACACCTCCCTCTGTGTCTGGGTCTCCCCTATCTGAATCCTGACAGAAAGGGTTATTAGCTCATGCAACACAATGTCCTGTCCAGAGAGAAAAAACTATCCAGCAACAAGTCATTTGTTTGTACTGACAGTTGTTCATACTTTACAGACGTAAAAAGACAGTAAGAAAGGATGTCAGCATCAATTAGATTAATTTACCTGAATTGAAATGACTGAGGCTGATGAGTTCTGTATCGTTATCAAACAGGAAAAAGCTTGATTTCAGAGGACTGGAAATAGCAGTTGTGTGTTCACTTGTAAGTTCAAAACATATTTGTGAAATAGAAAATTAGACTATAAAAATGTGAAAGAAATACAAAATCAATTTCTGAATAGCCACAATTATGTGAAAAGTATGTGGTTTTCATGTTTTATTATGAGTCATTGTTCATGTTTAAATGTTCAACCACCCACTATATAAGCACAAAACTTTCTTCTAAACAGACAAAAGTATGTAGGTTTTGGACGGACTTTGCTTTACTGTAAACATAACGTCCATAAAAATGTAATTCTGGGCAATGTGCCATGTACAATCTCTATTATGACATGCCGAGATCAAATCCAAACACTGTGTGCTTATTTTGTAGCTCAGCATCATGATATATGACGTGAGCCCTGGACACAGACAGCCCGTGGCTTCAGCTCATGTACGGCTTTAAAGGTAGAGTATGTATGATGTTTTGTGTTGAAATACATTCTCTTAATTCAGTTTATTAAAGGGCCGTTTGCAAAATATGCAGATTTTTTTTTATTCCGGTTGGTGCCACTTGTGTCACAGAAACTACATATTAACCTTTAAATAGATTTTTTTGTTTTGTTTTGTCTCACTGATCAGGCCATCAACATAAGGGACCATGTACATTCATCTTTAATTCATCAGCTGTCAATCCTCATCTTTTACCGCAGTGTTTTAGGGCACAGAGTCCCTTGTCCCTTGTGCCTCTGCCAGCAGACATGCATCACTTTCTCAAGTCCTTTCACAGAGTTTATACTCCAACAGAGACTCAACATTAGAGAATATAGATGACATTCAGCATCACAGCAGTCTGGAGTCTCAAGTGTCTCTTTAATTAACTCTGACCGCTCTGCGCTCTAAACCAATCACAGTCAACCGATCAATTCACATAAATCCCTCAAGTTCGTTCAACTTCTGAATGTGCAAAGCGGAAGCCATTAGACTAAATGAGTCTACTGCATTTCAAAGACTTTCCAGTGTCTTCAACCAGGATAATGGCTGATCTTACAGGAATACACTGAATTATTTCTGGATCAGCCTCTATATACCATATCTATGGCATGCTGCTGACCATACATACGACTCATAAACCAGTTATGAACAGAACACAATTAATTCCCAATGGAAGTCAAGTAGGTCGTCGTCAAAACCAGGAGTTTTCACATGTTTGAATGTCAAGTGCCACCAAAAACTCTGATCCCCTTGCGAGATAGACCTTTCCAAAAATATGAACGCAGGTATGTTTATACCGTACAACACAATAATCAATATGATATTATAAAAACAACATGTTGACTTTATTATCTTTGTACAAAAACAAATGTATAAAATATTACCTGGAATATTTACTTCGTACTAAGTTGACTGTGTATCTTGTTAAAGATGCTCTATTTAATTCGACGTGTTTATCTTGTTTGGTTGGTAAATAAACGCTTCAGTCGGACAGTGACACTGGTGTCTTCTCATCCTAGCTTGCTCTAATTTTGTTGTACGGTATGGTACGGTACGCTGTCACGCATCTTCTGAAAGAGCACAGATTCTCTGGATCCAAAAACAAGTGAAGAAGAAGATCTGTGGAAACGAGAAGGATAGAAGTTGCTTACGCTCAAGTGAGCAACAGCAGACAATATAATAATAATATTAAAACTGCGTAATGTTACAGAATGAAATGTCGACCCAGGATGAGCTACAGGACTGTGACGCTTTGGGGGTGTTGATGGACTCCATTACTCCATCTGTGTTTGAGCATCTTTCAGAATCTGATCAAAAATGTGATTTTCTCAGCTTTTTGTTTAAAGAGGTCATGAACTTTTGACATACACTATACTGTATACTATACTATATTTGTCATCACACTATACTGTCATGTAGTGTGTTGTCAAGAGGCCTGGGAGAAGTTTAGGAAGGCTCAGTACAACGGAGTGGTTTTCAAAATGCCAGTTGTGATTTATTTTAGTACGAAAAATAAATCCATGAAGTACGAAAAAAAAAAAAAGATTTTTTTTGGACATATAAGAGGTCATCACACTATAAGAATATGCTGTAAGTTTCAGAACTGAAAACTTCTTTGTTAGTCCAAAATCATCTTTTATTGTAACCAAGCCCAGATAACGACTCGTTGTGGAGTGTGACTAAGACCTCTGCAGAAGAAGATCAACGCCGACTTCATCCCTGTAACTCTGGCTCCGCCCACTGGTGTGTGAGTGACATGACGAGGAGAGACGAGCGATACAGGATTACTGGACTTACCTTCCAAAGGATCCTAATGCCAGGAATGTGCTTATTTATTTTCAACAATGTGAATGTCTCAGTTGAGCATTATTTATTTGTATTCGGTACATTTCACTGTGGATTTTTGGTAAATCAGTCGCAATTTCAGATCAGGCTTTGCAAACAAATAACCGTTTGAACAATAACCGTTCTTTTACGATATGGACTTATAAAGTGATGCCACAACATGTAACTGTGTTAATTCTAATGCCGGATCTGTGACCAGTGATTTCTGTTATGTAATGATTCATGTGCAGTCCGATCAACTTCACATTGTTTATCTTAGTAGAATGAAAATAATCTGTTATTTAAACTATAATTAAATTATATATACTGTAGAAAGTGATCAAAGAACGCTCCCTTTACAATCGCTGAGCTGTCAATCAAACAGCGTGAGTTTATCTGGAGTTCTGGACTCTCGCCAAAACTCCCGTTATAATCAACGAATCTCTTATTTACATTGTGTTTGCACTGTTAGCTATGATGATGAAAGCATCCGTTAGTGTGCAGAAATCGAGTTACAATGATGAGATCACTGCATTCATGCGCTCAACATGTCTGTGATCGACTACATGCTCATCACTGCAACCTCTCATGCCACAATCTAAATATAATGCTATAATCAACACTTTTTATGATTAGTTAACCTTGAGAGCTGTAATAGTAAAAGCATGCTAAACGTTTTCGAGAGAGTTCCATATGCAAAGATGTCAGCCAATCACAGCACTGAGGGCCAGATGTACTAAAGCTTTTGCGCCCACTTCAGGCGTATTTGTTTCGCAAAGTGCGAATAAAACCATGGCTAGGTATGTACGAACGGGACGCACCGAGATGAAAGCGCAGACTGCCTGTCGCGGGAACTTAAAATGGCAAAATGCGCTTTTCGTGTCATGCATATGCATTAATGGGATGGTCAAGGGGAAAGTGGGAGTGTCACATAAAGAGATGGGAGGGGAAGCGTAAACTGCGCCTAATTATGTATTCCGCGTTATGTACAGAAAAAGCCGGTGAAAGCGCGCCTCTATTTTGCGCTGAAAATTCTCCGCCTCTTAAAAGCAGGTGTAACTTAGGAAGCGGGTTTCCTGACATATGCCTCCTGGTGAAACGGCAGCAGTAATCCGAGCAAGACGAAGACAAAGGCTAAGGAGACGAGCTGAAAAGATTTTTGCCACAAGAAATCACACTTTTTCAGTTGAGTGAAAACGAAATCATTAAGCGTTACAGATTAAGCAGCTCCGCAATATTACAGTTACTGGAAGAAATCAAAGATGACATCGAATCTCCGACTCAGCGTTCACATTCCATTACAGCAGTTCTTAAACTCCTCGCTACATTACAATTATTGGCATCAGGATAATTTCAAACAGTCATAGCATCAGCAGTGGGAATATCGCAGTCTGCACTCAGCCGTATCATAGTACAAGTAGCCTACTTGACGCACGCAATTTACGGTATAGTGGGTGGGGACAGGCGCTGATTACCTGATGAACTGCAGGTTTGGTACATAACACGCACACTGCGGTTTCACATCAAGCGCTTTCTGCGTCTTGGCCATGGCGCTATTAACGCTGCGTTCGCAAATGTACGTACATCTGGCCCTGGGCGTTTACACTGAAGACACACAGCAGCCAATCACAGCACTGGGCGTTTACACTGAAAACACACAGCAGCCAATCACAGCACTGGGCGTTTACACTGAAAACACACAGCAGCCAATCACAGCACTGGGCGTTTACACTGAAGACTCACAGCAGCCAATCACAGCACTGGGCGTTTACACTGAAGTCTCACAGCAGCCAATCACAACACTGGGTGTTTACACTGAAGACACAGCAGCCAATCACAGCACAGGGCGTTTACACTGAAGTCTCACAGCAGCCAATCACAGCACTGGGCGTTTACACTGAAGTCTCACAGCAGCCAATCACAACACTGGGTGTTTACACTGAAGACACACAGCAGCCAATCACAGCACAGGGCGTTTACACTGAAGTCTCACAGCAGCCAATCACAGCAGTGAGCGTTTACACTGAAGTCTCACAGCAGCCAATCACAGCACAGGGCATTTACGCTGAAGTCTCACAGCACCCAATCACAGCACAGGGCGTTTACACTAAAGTCTCACAGCAGCCAATCACAGCACAGGGTGTTTACACTGACGTCTCACAGCAGCCAATCACAGCACAGGGCGTTTACACTGACGTCTCACAGCAGCCAATCACAGCACAGGGCATTTACGCTGAAGTCTCACAGCACCCAATCACAGCACAGGGCGTTTACACTAAAGTCTCACAGCAGCCAATCACAGCAAAAGGTGTTTACACTGAAGACACACAGCAGCCAATCACAGCACAGGGCGTTTACACTGACGTCTCACAGCAGCCAATCACAGCACAGGGCATTTACGCTGAAGTCTCACAGCACCCAATCACAGCACAGGGCGTTTACACTGACGTCTCACAACAGCCAATCACAGCACAGGGCGTTTACACTGAAGTCTCACAGCAGCCAATCACAACACTGGGCGTTTACACTGAAGTCTCACAGCAGCCAATCACAGCAGTGGGCGTTTACACTGAAGACTCACAGCAGCCAATCACAGCAGTGACACTGAAGTCTCACAGCAGCCAATCACAGCACAGGGCGTTTACACTGAAGTCTCACAGCAGCCAATCACAGCAGAGGGCGTTTACACTGAAGTCTCACAGCAGCCAATCACAGCAGAGGGCGTTTACACTGAAGTCTCACAGCAGCCAATCACAGCACAGGGCGTTTACACTGAAGTCTCACAGCAGCCAATCACAGCAGTGGGCGTTTACACTGAAGTCTCACACAGACACGCCCCTTCAAACAGAGCGTTCAAATCAGAGGCTAAAATCAGGGTAAGAAAAATGCCTTTTACTTCTAAATTATGATGAAAAAAATCTAACTAACATTATAAGTGCACACTAGGAAACATTATAAAACGATAAAACAATGCAGGTCATGAGCCATTTACTTTTTTTTTTTCTTTTTTTTTTAGTTGATAAGCAAAAGAATGACGCAGAATCATGCAACAATATATTCTACTCGATCCATTGAGGAGTAATTATGATCGGTTCAGAAATCGTCGGGCCAATCAAATTGCCAGGGCGGGCTTTATACGAAGATGGACAGATGATCTGCAGTTACGTAATCATCGCGTTATGAAAGAGCGCTTGGGTTGAACTGGTTTCCCTCAGAGATGACTGCAGCTGGAGAACTGAGATGTATAGATCCCGCTATTGCGTCTGTTGTAAAAGAAATCGACAGCGCATTCATGTTAAAAGATGAACAGAGAACTGCAATCAAGGCATTTGTCGATCGGAAAGATGTGTTTGCCGTCCTTCCTACGGGATTCGGCTAAAGTTTAACTTATCAGCTGCTCCGATGGTCGCTAAGAAGATGGGACGCAATGAAAACCCTGTGGTCGTTGTGGTTTCTCCTTTGGTCGCACTCATGGAGGACCAAGTAAAAGAAGCAACACTCATTATTTTACTACTTTTACTACTTCTTCCAGTGTGCGTGTAGTTGAGTTCTGTTGACAATGTGCGTAGCTCATAAAAAAAACACTTACTGCGTTGCTCTGATTGGTTGTAGGTCTATCCAATTGAGTGCAGAGTTTTGTTTTTTTTCTGGTTCGGTTAAGACACGCCTCATAATTAAAGCCCTATGGAGCAGTATCAGACTCACATTCTGACTAGAATATGAGTATGACGAAGTCAGGCTAAAAAATGCTGGCATTGGCTGGCAAATTTTTTAGAAGACGCTGGCGGGGAAAGAGTTAAATTTGGACTTAATGTGCATGCTATTCAATGCATGATGTAGTTGCAGAGCCTCTGAAACCAGCTGACACATGCAGACACTTTCCACTATTTAATCAATACAATCCTGGCCAGTGGCCGTGTTGAGCATCTTCATTCATTTAGGAAATGTCATAATAACAAAGAGTGTTATACTCAAACACGTTTTACCACATTTAATTCTGCAGATTTCTCCCCCAAAAGCAGTGCAGAAAATATTAAAAGACTTTGCATTTCCCCTCTGGGTCTGTTGATGACATGTTTAAACACACACAAACCTGATGCCGGTTAGTCTGACGTATCCCATATTCCAAACATCTCCAGCTGACGTCCCGCCACCGTTTACCTCTCAAAACAAGCATTCCTGCATGCAGAACCACCAGACCACCATCATAGCGACTGGGTTGATGCATTAATATTACCTACACATCAATACAACCCTCAGACAGATCTCACAGAGACAGACAGACAGGTGGCGAGACGATGTGTGTGTGTGTTGCCTGCAGCAGCTGACAGATGCACAGATCCACTTACCATCCCGCAGAATGCTGATCAGCAAAACCACCTCAGCACAAGATGAATGAATCCTCACACACACACACACGCAGCAGCTGCAGAAGGAGAACGAGACCGAGCGCATGAAGGCCAGAGAGAGCGAATGTCCCCGGCACAATGGAGTTCAGGAAATACCAGCAGGAGACGCAGATAAACGGAGGATATGAAAGCAGCGGCCGGAGCTGAGGGAGGCGTCTCCACGGGGCAAAGAAACCTAGACCTTCTGTGAGGAAAACCCAGCAGGACAGCTCAAAATACATTTAATTCACTGATATAATATATTTCTGTGAAAAGAAGATAGTGAGAAATAAAACCCACCATGCATATCTTGATATCTACTGAGAGCCATGTCAACCGATTACTGTAAAATAAATATAAATGTATAAAAGAAGTGAAAATGCAGGTTTAAAAAAAAAAAAATTTACACACACTAATGTCCAGAAAACTGGACAGCTCTTTCTCAGTTCAGTAAGATTTTATCTGATTTTATTTAACTTCCAGTAGTAAGGAGCGAAACAATCGTCAGTCGTGAAACACTGCGGGAAACACTTGTCAAGTCACGTCAGAAAGGAATAATTTATGTCAGCATGTGTTGACATGCAGGCAAATGTCTAGCAAAGTTAATGTGCTGTAATGAAAGTGCTTTGAAAATATGACACCAGGCTATTTCCATGTTTTACATTTGATACTGCTGATGCCTTTGATTCTCTGGAACTATTTAACTTCATCAGAGAGCCGATGGTGGACACGTCCAGTTAGCATCTGCCTCTGATACAACAAGACTTCTCATGTGAGTCTGAAGCCTAGTCTACAGCAGGGCTTTCCAAACCTGCTCCTGTCCTGCAGAGTTCAGCTCCACACCTGCCTGCAGTTTCTAGGAAGACCTTGATAAGGTGTTCAGGTGTGTTTACTGGGGCTGGAGCTGAACTGGACAGTGGCCCTCCAGGAGCAGGACTAGTTCCCCTGTTCTCCAGGCTGCAGAGGAAAGAGGATCCAAAGCAAAGAGGATCCAAAACATGTCTTGCAGAAAGAATGGCACCTAAAGGGGTGGCCACAGACTCACAACAGTCTCACAAACCCATGTTTTACGAGCACAAATGTCTTTATTATGTTGAAGCATTTTCTATTCAAAGAGGAAGTTGGGGCAGGACACATTGAAGGACTTGTCTTTTATAATAGCTTATCCATAGGCCCAGCACAACATTTGCTGTTTGCTATTGGTAATCGGAGGCGGGTGCTTTAAGAGGGAGAAACACTCTCCTTATAGCTGAGCATTTGATTGGACTAACATTTGTGAAGTATACAGCATGAGCAGGAGATGATGCCATCGATAGTTTGTCCACATTCCTGAAGAACACTGTGCATTTCAAATCCATATATCTTCTAAAAGTTTATTTAACACAAAACTACAGATATGGACTAACCTCTGATTTCATGGGGTTTTTAATACTCTTATTCAAAAACGACACACTCGGGCTGTTTACTGTTCACACTTCCATATTTCAACAACTACTGGCAGCTCTTTTCTTGGGAACAGCCTTGATTAAATGCTGTTCATCGTTGCCAAACGCAATTAATATGACGCCAACCAGAGATCACAGTCGGGATATGGAAAGAGCATTTAAAAGGACATTTGAGCAACCAACAGAGCATTAACCTTCTGTAGGGCCAACTGCAGAGTGACATTTCACAAGCAGCGGCATCCCACTGCTGGATAAGTGCAGGTTAAGAGGCTTGATCCACGTTCATTAGCTTAGAGAATACATCTATGTCACCATTACAAACAAGCATTTAGAAACTTGCTCTATAGATATTTTGAAGAAAACGAAAGCGATTTGTGTCTTAACTCAGTGTGGCAATGCTAGGGTCTTGTGAGTCGTTGCCAGGCTGGTAGTACGAGGTTGCAGGGGTCTTTTGGTGGTGTCCATGTTGGTTCTCACTGGCTCAAGTCAAACGCTCAGAGCTCACAGTCAGTAATGCTCTGGACTCTAGATGACTTGGGTCAGTGACAATCGTGATCTACACTTGGGTTTGGGTCTTTGAAACGTCCATAATAATGAGAAAGAGCATAAAAGAGCAATAGAAAGTGTTATGCTTGCTTTAGTTCAGTGTTTACCACTCATTCCTGTGGTCTACCTGTCTGTACACTTTGGAAGGTTTTATAGTACTTAGAATCATATATTTAATTGAGAAGAGATTGTGCTGCATTGGTGACAGGGGGGTGTTTGGGAGAAGAGTTGTGTAGGGTTACATGAGCGTGAACGACTGATACTGAGTTAATAATGAATGTGTTGATGGTGGAACGGGAATAGACAGTTGAATTAAAATCATTAGCTGCTTGAATTTAATTTACAAGCAAGAGCTGCTCTTTTGAGTGGTTGGCTACATTTCACATCAAGACTAAGGCCTATTTCAGGGGGCCAATTTATCTGTCACAAAACAATGAGGATCTCACCTGGGGTGATAGCATTAAATGTATTTTACTACTACTACTACTACTGCTACTACTAAAAAAAAAGATCCTGCAAATAGATTATTTGTAGGCAATTCACTATAATCAAATAATTAATAATAATAATAATTTGTTACATTTATTTAGCACTTTTCTGGGTACTCAAAGCGCTTTACATGGAAGGGGGAATCTCTTCAACCACCACCAATGTGCAGCTCCACCTGGATGATGCGACGGCAGCCATATTGCGCCAGAACGCAGCTTACTGGTGGAGAGGAGATAGTGATGAAGCCAATCAGTATATTGAGATGATTAGGAGGCCATGATGGACAGAGGCCACTGGGTACATTTGGCTAGGATGCCGGGGTTACACCCTGAGTCTTTTTCGAAGGACATTCTGGGAATTTTAATGACCAAAGAGAGTCAGGACCTCGGTTTAACGTCTCACTCATCAAATGAACCTCTCTAAGAGCTGTAGAGAGTGAAGAGCTGATGTTGTGTGACGCATCGGGGATAGTGGAGGAAGGTTTCTTCTGAACATGGAGAAGTGGGAAGATGAGATGATGAGTGGAAGTGAGAGTGCATGAGATGAAAACGGTAATCGGACACATGTGTGATGTGGGAAGTGTTCACTCATGAGAGCTGTGGGAGGAAGTAAACAGATCACAATACCTATGAGGATGTACACTGTAAAACCCAACATGTTCAGCTGACTCATTTCATTTGAGGTAACTGATTACCTAAAACAATTTAAGTTTTTATAAAAACAATAGTTATGAGTGCTCTGAACTTATTTTCATTGAGTCACTAAAACAATAATAATTCTGAATACACAATTAAACTTTACACTGCATTTAAATACTAAATAAAGCTTAAACTTCACTTTATTGAGTAAAAACAGTGAAATGACAAACTTTAAATTAACTTAGAGCACCTTCAGTTACTGCTAGCTCACACCATCACACACAAAGTCAAATCCAATGAGTTAAGCTAACTCATTACATTTGATGTAACTGATTACATAAATTCTTTTAAGTTTATAAAAACACAAAAGTTATGAGTACTCTGATTTTTTTCAGTTGAGTGATTAATTAGGTGATTAGTTAAGTGATTGGTTAAGTGATTAATTAAGTGATGGTTGAGTATTAGAGATGAACACCTGCTGTTAATCAGCAGAATCACTGAAGGAAAGATGAACACAAGAACTACAACTGACTTCCAACCACAATATTCGATGAAATCAACTGAAGATAATATGTTTAAACCTCTAAACATCTCAGCAGAGGAGAATTGAACATCTCCACAAACAGCATTACCAGCTTCACTTATTACCAACCAGTTTGAGTTTTATCATGCGTCTACAGAAGTTTTTATTGTGAATGTACAGAGGTCTAGATGAAGATGATTTATTGAGTTTTATTTAAAGACACCATGATAGTGGTCAGTGTTTGCTTTAGTTGGGCTCTTGACCCTTGTCTTTATAACACCAGTTGGTCCTCTGGCTGCTGTAACTGAGTGTTTATGACACGCATTTGTTATGGCACAAAAGCCAATGTGAGCATGTGGTTGTGTTTTGACAATGATTTATGAAATTATGAATCATCATTTAGTATCTTGATTATCTGATGTCTGTACTAATCTCTGGTTAAAAAAGGTGATGCATTACTTGTATTACTCTTAATAAGTTACTGTGATTCTGCTGTAAGGCCAAATGTTGTGACAATCAGATTTTAAAAACCTCTTTGGTATCATGCTGACTTAGACATCAAGAATCAGTATATGAATCTAAACAGTGGTGACCTTTCAAAAACGATTCATGCTGCAATGAATGCTGGAAGCCGTGTATGCGTTGTGTATTATGGTAGTACCCAGCATGCATTGCAGCATGAATTGTTTTTTCAAATGGTCACCATTCTTGAGATTCATATCCTGATTCTTGATGTCTGTGTTATGCATTGTAATGCAATATTTTTCTTGTTTTTTTTTGTGCGCAAACCATCTGTAAAATCCTCCAAATGATCTATAACATGGTTTTCTCTTATGCTATAGCATCACAGTTTAGAATTAAACTAAGAATTTTACCCTTTTAATCAGAGCTTAGACTCTGATTGAGATCAGTCAGTCAAGTCACTAAATGATGATCATCATCATTCCTTAACCAACATCACCTTATCATACTTTTCCTTGACCACTCTGCCATAACACGTGTTTAAAAAAAATGAATTACAGCAGCCAAAGAAAAGCATATGTGCAAATGTCAAGCGTCAAGAGACCAACTAAAGCAAACGCTGATCTCCATCATGGTGACCTTAAACCTTGTTTCTCTTTCCTTCAGTGATTCTGCTTAATAACAGCAGGTGTTCATCACTAATGCTCAATCATCTCTTAATTAGTAACTTAACTATACAATTATCATTCAATTATCATTCTGGGATCAAGAATGTTCCATAACTCAAAACGTTTGATGTGTCCACATAGCTTTCGGTAATATTTGAGGCCAGTAAACTCAATTTAATTTAGTCCAAACAACTGTTAGGTTTTACAGTGTAGGACTGCACCATCAACACAGCAGAGCAGCAGTGGATCACATCTTCATCCAAGTGAAAACAAACACATCGTACAGAGGAGAGAGTGTCTTGGTTCATGTCTTCCTCAAAGCAGCACATCCATGACCAATCAGTCCTTTTTACAACTTGCATTGTAATGCCCTTTTAATTAGTTTTGAACAATTATTAAATACTCAATGCTCATTTGCCAAATCTTAAAAATGTCACATTTAATTCAATGTGTTACTTGCCATTTCTTTCTAATTGTGAAATTTACTAGCAATTTTTGAGTGAAAATAGTTTCTACACCAAATGTTTCTCAGTGTATGCAAATTCCCCCCATACTATTCTAAATATATTCATTCGTGCAAGTTTCAAAACTGCAAATATAGTAGTCAACATTTGAAGTGGATCAAAACCTTTCATCAAAGTTATACATGAGTTTTGAACAATAACCGTTCTATGATTAACTTTTTTGATCAACTGTCCACATGTTGACAACTGTATATTGGTTTCATGCAAGTTCTGTTAGTTTGAGAAGTACGACATTGTCAGTTTCTGAGTCAAGCAATGGCATGGGTTTGGTGCGCGACTATCTGTTGGTCTGAACAATCGGTACAGTACTTACGTGTACTTACAGTGTACTTACCTAGAAAGTACTGGCTAATATAAGGTAAGTACATGGGTTAGGGGTAGGTTCAGGGTTAGTAGGCTACCTAGTTATTACCCAGTAATTGTAATGACTATAAGTACATAGTAAGTACATGGGTAACAGGACCTGTACATACTAAGTACTTATTATAGTAATTACAATAATTGGGTAATAACTAGGTACTAACCCTGAACCTACCCCTAACCCAAACCTTAACCCATGTAGTTCCCTTATATTACCAGTACTTTCTGGAGTAAGTACACTGTAAGTACACGTAAGTGCAAGTACTGTAAAATAAAGTGCAAAAGTAAAATATATATATATATATATATTTACAATTCTTTGTTACACAGCATCTTTAAAAACACAGGCAAACTCCTGCCCAGCTGCAAATACTGCGAGACCAAGAATTTTGAGACGATGGCAAAAGTACGCAAACTGTTCTGTCGCTGCTGCACAGACGAGCACTGAACACTATTCGACCAAACTATGTCACAGCTGTCTTATAAAGACCTCAGGGAACTGTGTCAACTTGTATAAAAGTTAAACATGACGGTGCATGCAAGTCGACGAGATTTTGGACGACTGAGATTATTCGCGTGTTTTGTTATTGCCGGAGTATCCGAAGCTCGTGTAAAGGATCGGCGTCTTCTGAACGGGGGCGGGGCAGCAGCTCTTTTGCATTTAAAGAGACACACACAAAAACGGCGCGTTGTTGCTCACACCCAAAAAGGGACGAATTTGACAAGCTATAATAAATTATTACACCTTTAAGATTAATGGAAACATCAAAAGACTATAATGTGGAAGAAGTACAGTTTGGTGTACTTGGTTTGATTTGATCTGAGTATTTTTATGTATTATTTGTTTTGCTTTTTGTCCTTGTATTGTTTTGTGGACCCCAGGAAGATTAGCAACCACTCCATGGAAGCTAATGGGGATCCAATCCGATCCAGTGATGAGTGGGGCGAGTAGAACCGGAGCGGTTACACCAACAGCACAGCCAACAGCCCCACGAGAGGTGCTTTTTAACAGCACCCTGATTAATGGATCAGTAGCAGAAAATAAAATGTTTGGAATTCACCACATCACAGGAGAATATATTTCATGGCCACTTGCAAGAGCTGAATTTTTCGAGGTGACCTCCGCCTGAATTCTCAGGCTAACTCTAAAAATAACCCAGAAATCTCCCAAGATGCACTGCCTCGCTCTGACCAGCCTAGTTCAAAAGAAAAACAATACTGCTTCCTCTCGGTCTGTCCCAACACTTCTGCAAGTAGCCTCAAACTGACATTCAGAAGGTGGATGGTGTAGATCATAAATGCACAGTCTGTACAGTATGTGCTGCTGTATGATCATTCACATCGGGCTGAAAGACAAACAAACAGACTAAAGGTTTTTCCTGTTACAAGCACTTGATTTCTTCCAAACACATCCAGTGACACAAGACACTTCTCCCTGAGGAGAACTTTAAATAAATATGGAAATTAATTATAACTCTTCATATTTTCTCTGCCATTTGTTTTAATTGATGCCCCACTGCGGTGCATGAGCAGCACTCCAAAGCCAACATCACACAGCATTCACTCTCAACCCGTCTCACTTCTGTAATGTGACATTCTGAGTGAACAATGGAATAGGAGAACGTAAATGTAGGGCTCGGTTTTATCCAGGGGAATTAATTAGATGGTATAAAGTGGCTTTTCCACAAGAGAACCAAAAGTCTGTTTGCAGTGGATTAAAGTAGATTTACTCCCCACCCCAAACACTCATTTGAAGAGGCTTTTTGAGCAGTTACATCGAGTTCCTCCTCCAGAGCATCTCCACTTATCCAGATGGTGATACTTCTTCAAATGAAGCACTGGTTGTTATTATTGCCATAACCTTTATTACATTAACCAGCATGAAATAACTGTGCTAACTATTGGTAATGTTTTAGAAAGGCTGTTGTGGTCAATATATCAAAAATGATCACGTTTGCTTACTTGTGCGTAAGATCCGGTGCGTAACTTGGACCCGGAGATTCTGTACTCATTCAGAAGATGTGTAACACAAAATAACACTAAAATATATGATGGACCCTTTTCACGGACTGTGATGTGACGCGTTTTAACGGTCATCAGCATCGAAGATCCTGTAAAGGTTAAATGTATGCACATTTATAACACAATACTTTGTATTATATTACCTTTGCATAATATTACAAGACTAGTTAACGCTGCTGTGAGGGTGTTTCTAATACAGCGGCTGTGGGAGTGACGCCTTTCTCTCTTCTGACTGCCCTTATCAATCTCTCTTTCAATCAATCTTTTTCCCTCGTTTTGAAAGTTATGAAAACACTATTGTGGAGTTTTTCTTTTGCTATTTGAGCAAATGGGAACACAAAAATATATGTTAAATGTAGTCACTCATTCACCGCTGTAAAAGTTTACTCAACTATGACGACATTCGCTTCTGAGAACCTGAAAACGGTCTATTGCCGAAAAAAAACAAAAAAACTTGTTAATGGCGGAGAAGGGTTGTGTCATAAATGACAGAAAAACTTGTCAATGGCGGAGAAGTGTTGTGTCATAATGAAAATGACAGAAAAACTTGTCAATGGCGGGGAAAGAGTTAACAGAAAAACAAATCAACCAATGAAAAAGCCTCATATGTCTAAACGTGCAATTTCTACCTACATGCAGAACTGTAGTGTACATTGAGCTTTACTTGAGCACACACATCATTTCACTCAGAATGACACATGCTATCAATCCACAATACACACACAAAATAATTGAAAACAAATTATGAACACATTCTGTGTTGTTATGAAGGGTGCACACTTCAGCTCGTGTTATCGGTATTTGTGGGATATAATGTGGGGATCTTCATACGACACATTTACATCGTAACATTACCTTTTACCAAGTAAGTATTTTCTGTGGTTTGACAGCAAAACAGGCCGAAGTCAATCAGTTTATCTGAACCTCAACATATGATCCTCTATATGGGAAACTTACTTTAGAAGATGCTGCACTGTTAGCTACATCTAACAAATGAATAAAAACCCTCTACACATTTATACAACACATTTATTACAACTAAACTAAACACTTTACCAACTGAAGAGAACAGATAAAGACGACCAACATGAAGTCAAAAAGAATCAATCAAATATGTTTAGGCTGCAAGTAGCTGATAATCAGCAGAGATGATGAAATACAGAGAGCCAGAGGGATCAATCCAGCATCAGCCTTACTTCAGCAGAAGAGGGAGGATCTAGCGGCTCGTCTGAGGGATCCAGCATCATCGGCTCCGTCCCGATGCACTGCTGCAGAGAGCTGAATGTCTCTCGCACAATCCCCTTCAATTAGTTTCCACGTCGCCGGCTCAGATTTGCAGAGGCTTTGCTAACCACAGCGGATTTCAGGGCTTTCTTGTTGATTACTACTCGCTCTACTCTAGTTAAGCGATAGGAGCTGATTTGTGTTGTGTTTTCCACAAGTAGCTACTGCTAGCATGCAGTGCCACCCTCAGGTCCAGGCATTATAGCTGAACATTACCAAACTGGAAACCAGCCAAATGATTACATAATCATGCTTGATAACATGGGCACATACCCAACAATACACTGGATCTTTTCCTTTTTCAGCAGAAAAGCTTTTGTTTGTTTTGGCCATTGCCAGGGTGCTATAATGCTCTTGTTAAGTGCTAAGCGCAGTTCTGTGCTACTACGTGTATATTCTGAGTGGCCACTAGGGGGTCCTGAGCTGTTTCTAGGGCACTGAAAGGTGCTCAGTATGATTTGTCTAAATTCTTCAAGAAGTCTCTGGTATTTTTCCATAATCATATGTGTATTTATTATCCCAATAGTTAGCATAAGTAGCCTTTAGCATTATATAAATATATCTCTGCCTCATACGGTGATCAGAATCCCCATCGGATCGCAAAGAAGTTATTTTAAAACACTCGCCGGTGTCTGAAAGCGAGTTTTGAGCTGACAATTGTTTAAAATGTCTTATATGTTGAGATTAGCTGGTAGCCTGATATGAAAACATGGGAAATGAGCAGCGGTGTTGACCGTCTCCAGACTCTGTTCATAACCACTCCTCAAGCCCCAGTCGGCCCGCTTTGGACCAAGGTATTCGACGGGCCAAAACCCCTGGCTATTGGCCCCGACGAGGCCTGATTAAGCTCCTGAAGTGACAGTAGAAACACGTCTGGGCCTGACACACACTAGCACACTTATTGAGTAAAAAGAATCAAAGATTCCTTCAAATGCACGATGCAATTCACCATTACACGCAACAAACTAAACATACATGGCTTTTAAGCTCACTGTAAATTACACAAATACATACAAATCCTGTGATATAATTGAATGCACAAATAAATGCATAGCCATTCGCAAAAATATATATATATTATATGTATATATATATGCTCTGTTGAATCTTTAAAGGGGTCATAGAACTGTGAAATTTTCCATTGAGCTTTTGACACATAAGAAGAGGTCATCACACTATAAGAATATCCTGTAAGTTTCAGAACTGAAAACTTCCTTGTTAATCCAAAATCATCTTTTATTGTAACCAAGCCCAGATAACGACTCGTTGTGGAGTGTGACTAAGGCCTTGTCCACACGGACACGGGTATTTTATAACCGGAGTTTTTCCTCCTGCATTTAAAAAAAATCCCATCCACACATGCTCGGTTTAAAAAAAATCTGTCTACATGAAAACGCAAAAACACGCTATCAAGCGCTGTCAAGAGCATGCCACACCAGCAGGCGGCGATATAACCCTAACCGTAAAGCCCCGTTGGCCAATCAGAAGCCTAACAAAAAGTTATTACCGGTTCCGGTAGGTGGATAACGGCGCACAGTCTGATGTCCCAAGGCTAAAACCCCGGTTTTACTGTCTACACGACAACACTGTCACCGGCGTTTCACCCTGGCAGGGGTTTCAAAAATGTTCGGTTTCAGTGTCCTGATACTGCGTTTCCGTGTGGACGAACGGCCGAACCGCGTAAAAAAAGTCAAGGTTATAAAAATATAACCGTGGACATGGCCTAAAACAGGTGAAAGACCGCCTCCGCAGAAGAAGATCAACGGCGACTTCATCCCTGTAACTCTGGCTCCGCCCACTGGTGTGTGAGTGACATGATGAGGAGAGACGAGCGATACAGGATTACTGGACTAAAGACAACAAGAATAAGATAAAACAACATGATCGACTACATGCTCATCACTGCAACCTTTCATGCTACGATCTAAATATAATGTATATAAATATAATATAATAATCAACACTTTTCATTAAATCATTTTCATCAATTCACTTTTTTTGATTACATTAATGGAGAAAACCATTTATGTTGCATGAGATCTTATCTCTGAAGAGTACTTAAAGGGGAATATCTGAGGATTTTTTGCTTCGGGTTACCGGGATAAGAAAGTCAAATCAAATGAATTAGCAGGTCAGACCGAGTCAAGAGCATCTGTGGTCTTCAGTCTGCTGGTGTAATGGACTGATGTGAAGTGTTGTCTACTGTCCGCATCACACACAGTTGGCTCATATACTGTAGCATATACAGAAATGAAGGACTCGAATGTTTGGGAGCCTCATATCCTGACAGGAAGTTCACTAGGATCTTCATGATATGGTTCTTCCAGTGAGGCCTTTATTAACTTTATATTATTTGTGATCTACAATTGTTTTTAACTTTATTTCTTTTCTTTTGATTAAAGTAATAATAATAATAATTCTTCGTTACATTTATATAGCGCTTTTTCTGGGACCTCAAAGCGCTTCACACATGGAAGGGGGAATCTCTTCAACCACCACCAATGTGCAGCATCCACTTGGATGATGCGACGGCAGCCATAGTGCGCCAGAACGCCCACCACACACCATTATTATTATTATATATACATGGGGATGATTAGGAGGCCATGATGGTCAGGGGCCAATGGGTGGAATGTGGCCAGGATGCCAGGGTTACACCACTCTTTTTGAAGGGATTTTTAATGACCACGGAGAGTCAAGGCCTCGGTTTAACGTCTCATCCGATGGACGGTGCTCTTTGACAGTATAGTGTCCCCGTCACTATACTGGGGCGTTAGGACCCACACAGACCACAGGGTGAGCGCCCCCTGCTGCCCTCACTAACACCTCTTCCAGCAGCAACCTGGTTTTCCCTGAAGGTCTCCCATCCAGGTACTGACCAGGCTCAGCCCTGCTTAGCTTCAGTGGGCAACCACTCTGTACTGTTCACATTACTGAAACTGTAGTTTCCAGCATGCTTTGTATGGGACTTAATGGGGAGAGTAACATGTTGGAATAAAGTATTCGCAACTAAGCTGCTGGAAGCCCTGAAACAAAACCTGAAACGTGATTAAGCCTGATAAAGTCGTTTAGCTTACAAGCAAAGCCTTCTGTTTGACGCAAGCCGCATTCAACACAACAACATAAAACCATTTCTATTGTCAAATACAGTGGAGTCAGCATCATGCTTTGAGAAGGCAGAGTCCAGGCTCATCTATGACTCCAAGCAGAAGAACTGCAGGGATGACTCGTAAAGCGTGATGATTGACATGGAGGTGGAGTTTCAGCAGACAAGTGTGTGTGTGTGTGTTCTTGTTTAACCTACATTGTGAGGACCCCATAAAGATAGTAAAATGTGAAAATGTTGACATTGTGGGGCCATTTGGTCAGCTTATAAATCATATCAAGTGATGTTTTTTGAAAATGCCATGTTTAGGGGCAGGGTTAGTGTAAGGGGAGAGAATATACAGTTTGTACAGTATAAAAATCCTTATGTCTATGAAAAGTCGGAAAGTGTAAAGATATAAAAACAGGTTTCTGTGTGTTGTAAGGGGCAAATGTCCTCATTTATATAGTGAAATATTACGCCAACAGACTAGTGAGGACATTTGGTTACACTTTATTTTAGGGTGACACATTGCACTTACTGAAATAAGTACTGAGTAATATTAGAGTTACAGTTAGGGTTAAGCGTTGGTTTAAGGTTGGTTAGTAATTATGCATAATTTACTGTTATTACTACTGGGTTAGGTACATGTAATACCGTGTAACTATGTATCCTTAAAAAAAAGGTGTTACTGGACATTTTAATGGTCCTCACTCCTCACTAATTAAATAGGTTTATAAACAGGCCAAAACATGTTTGTATTTAAATCTAGTGTTTTGCACATGTTTCTGATGATAGGTTTAGGGTTAAGGCTTGGATTAGCCATAGAAAATATTATTAACCTGATATAAAATCAATGGAAGTCTATGCAATGACCTCACTAATATAGTGAAACAAACATGAAAACCCAACGTGTATGTGTGTGTGTGTGTGTGTGTGTGTGTGTGTGTGTGTGTGTGTGTGTGTGTGTGTGTGTGTGTGTGTGTGTGTGTGTGTGTGTGTGTGTGACGTAAAGGGAAGGAAACACACAGACAGGAGCGCTTTGGATCGTTGAATGGATAACACATGTTAACACACTAGAGTTTAAAAGTCTTAATAAAGTAAAATGATGGAACATTCTGCCGTGAGATAATGCTGATTATCGTGACACATGGAGCAGAAAGGTTCATTTCTCCTGATAGATGCAGTGTTTGATCAAACTGACGAAACTCAACACACATTTCTGAAGCCATATGATAGCTCTGTGAGAGGATCTTTGTGAGAGGAACTCATGTGCATTTCTGTAAAGTGTGCAAGCGTGAATGAGATGTTTTGAGGGAGATTTCCAGGCTGTATGAATTCAGCGAACTTGAAATACAATGCTTATGATATGTCATATGATGATGTCTTGTGCTTTTGAATCCTGACTGCTACTGATCGCTGAATTATGTGTAAAAGAGTATCATGAACACACACAAAACTTCCTCCTCTGTCACTGAGGTTCAGAGAGTCACGAGGCTGAATACACACTGACAGAATCGGCTCGGACTGAAGGAGCTGCGTTTACACACTGAATATCTGCGGAGGAGAAATATATTGTGGTTGTCAGATAGACGTATATCAGCATCTGCACAGGTATTTTAGTGTGTGATTGTTGGCAGCTTGTGATGTGTGTGTTTTGAGGTCTTCTGTAACTGTGAACAAACTGCCAAAGGCCAAAAACAACATAAATCACATGCTGTCAGTCTGACAGAACCTGCAGACACAGCAGAGAAGTGTCTCGGGTCACAGCATGCATTCACACACACACACACACACACACACACACACACACACACACACACACACACACACACACACACACACACACACTGTGTTTGTGCATCAACATCCAGACAGATGTGAAGGTAACGTGATCCAGCCAGAGGAAACACACTGAAGTGTCTTCATTAAGTTCATCAAGAGGCTTGTTTTGTCTCAGCGCGGCTCCACATTCCACACACAGGTCAACCCGAGGCTCTCGGTCACGTGATAAACACCACTACAGCTTCACTCCTCACAGCTGACATCTCAATGGCCTGCAGTGCCGAAAGCATCCATCGCATAGATTATTCCTCTGGATTATTCCTTTGGCTTTTGGCTTGCTTAGTTGGGGACATTTAATATTCAACAATATTATTGATCTGCCTGCATTGACACCATTATATGAGAACTGAACGGAGCTGGACGATGACATCACTGCTTTCTCCAGAGCTGCTATATAAATGAACTAAATTAATAACTTTTTTACAACAAAAATGAACCATCGCTGAATTTACTTCAGCTGGATGCTATTTTCTTCTAGATCGGATGTACAGCAGTAACAAACTTTGTTGCATTATTTTCACTGTAAATCTGCTTTGAAACAAACTGTAATGTAAAAGCGCTATAGAAATAAAGTACAATAAAAAAAAAAAGTAAAATAAAAGCCAGGTGACTTGACTCTGAATTTACACGGTTCTTCAGAAAACCTACTTCTGAATTTTATTGTTAATAAAAGGATCTTACATCCTTCTACTGTTGAGGATCTTTTTTACAGTGATTTGACCACATTTAACTGGGTTATACTGTAGCTAAACATGTCATTATTATGATGTACACACTGCTCTGATGTGTCTTCCAGGGCTCCAGGTGTAATCTCCTGTCCTGAAGCAGCGTCCAGTGTTTACTGTCTCCTGTCTGTGGCACATCTGCAGTCCGTCGGTCACCTCCACCCAATCTGAGCCCAGATGACATTCAGACAACCAATGTCAAAAGAAGATCGTGTTTTATTCCCATTATAAGTTATTCATTGAAAGAGCAGAGAAATATTCTAAAGATAAGGATTTTTGCCAAACATGTACTTGAACACATCGTGACATCATGATATTGTGTCATGATAACAACTGAAGACCAGTTGTCGGTGCCGGTGGCCCTGTGGTTAGCGCACCAAGTTCAATTTCCAGCCAAGATTTTCCCTGTCAAAATCTCTACTGTACTATCCAATAAATAGACAAGTTATCATCTCAAACAACAAAAGTAAAGAAATATTCATAATCAGAGTTGATATTACCGATTTATTCGGCACACTGGAAATCGGAGAGCTAATTCAGTGCATTGCATGGAAAGGTGAAGTATCAAACACAGTCTGCTATTTACTGCACACTTTTCCTGTGTGGCAGGTGAGTGAAGTCAAACTTTATTAATTGTAATGCCTTACACCAAACCCACAAACTAATTAAAAGATGAAAAAGTGTCCATGGAAAATACGGACAATCTGCACACAGAAATCTGTAGAAACAGTAGCACAGCAACAAACTCTCGATCACACACACATTTCTTAAATGAGACATTTGAAACTGCATTTTGGCTGATTGGTTGCTTTTAAAGCACACGCCCAACACTCTCTAACGGCAGCCCAAAACTACTGCCGAGGCTGGACGGTCCTCTGATGTAACCCTCGGGTCACTCAGAGCCATGAGAACCAGGCTGGGTTATATTTATAGAAAAGGCCTCAGTAACGCAAGCGTCTTTGGGTGTTCACAGGCATTCCAGAGTCACTGCAGACCACGAGGCCGAGGCTGAGCCAGTGAAGATGGAGGAGGACGATGGAAGCAAGGAGAAAAACTGTTGTTGTCAACTACATAATAACATCTTGGGGGTTTATTGTGGAGTTATGCAGCATGAAAGTGAAGAAACGAAGACAGAACTGTACACAAAGTGATTGAACTGCAAAATAAAACAGTAACTGGCACTGAACTCTTGTTTTGGGCTTGTGGTAGTGGAGTAGTTTAACTCTCTAACAGAGCCTGCGCTGCTCGCCATCATCAGTAATGTTGTTTAGCAGATTACAACAACTAAACAAGTGTGGAGCATTCTATTGGAAAAATGAAGAACGAGATCCACTGCTTAATATCATTATAATACAGTCACAGTCTACACCTACACACTGTCTACACCTGTGTCTTTCTGCAAATAACCTGTGTCCAGAGATGTTAATAATAATAATAATACATTTTATTTAACGGCGCCTTTCATAACAACCAAGGTCACTGTAAGAGCAAACAAAACAGTAAAAAGAATTTAAAAAAATAAATAAACAAAACCATTAGCATCACAAAATTCAACAACATAACAGCACACATGCATCATAGATACAGTAGAATACAGTACAGGCCAATAAAAGCAGGTCATTAAATTACCTAGGTAAAAAGTTAGGTTTTCATAAGGGATTTGAAAGTACGTAGACTGTCTTAGTCTGAAGTCTTAGTCAAGTCAAGTCAAGTCAAGTCAAGTCCGAGTCAAGTCAAGTCCGAGTCAAGTCAAGTCAAGTCAAGTCAAGTCAAGTCAAGTCCAAGTCAAGTCCAAGTCAAGTCAAGTCAAGTCAAGTCCGAGTCAAGTCAAGTCAAGTCCGAGTCAAGTCCGAGTCAAGTCAAGTCAAGTCCGAGTGAAGTCAAGTCAAGTCAAGTCCGAGTGAAGTCAAGTCAAGTCAAGTCCGAGTGAAGTCAAGTCAAGTCCGAGTCAAGTCAAGTCATGTCAAGTCAAGTCCGAGTCAAGTCAAGTCAAGTCCAAGTCAAGTCAAGTCAAGTCCAAGTCAAGTCAAGTCAAGTCCGAGTCAAGTCAAGTCAAGTCCGAGTCAAGTCCGAGTCAAGTCAAGTCAAGTCAAGTCAAGTCAAGTCAAGTCAAGTCAAGTCCGAGTCAAGTCAAGTCAAGTCAAGTCAAGTCCGAGTCAAGTCAAGTCAAGTCAAGTCAAGTCCGAGTGAAGTCAAGTCAAGTCAAGTCCGAGTCAAGTCAAGTCAAGTCCGAGTCAAGTCAAGTCAAGTCCGAGTCAAATCAAGTCAACTCAAGTCAAGTCCGAGTAAAGTAAAGTAAAGTAAAGTAAAATAATCTCATCTTAACTACAGATAGGAAAAGGCTATTACAGAAGCATCCTAACTCCACAAAAAAACTAAAAACTGTCTTAACTTTAGGACAACCCCAATGGTGTCCTAACTTCAAAATTATTTGAAAGCCAACTGTAAAAATTACATAAAAGCCCTGTCTGAGAATTATGTCACGTTTTTTAATGATACA
This sequence comes from Rhinichthys klamathensis goyatoka, assembly GCF_029890125.1. Lineage (NCBI taxonomy): Eukaryota > Metazoa > Chordata > Actinopteri > Cypriniformes > Leuciscidae > Rhinichthys > Rhinichthys klamathensis. The sequence continues at coordinate 37,377 of NW_026606566.1, forward strand.
AGATGAAGAACAGCGATGTTTGATGGTGGAAAGACTTTGTCAACACCCAAATGATGTGCTGCACTTTGATGACAAAACTCTGACGAACAATTACAGACTATTAAATAAAAGAATTAGGCTTTGCCTTTTCTACCAAGCTTATCAAAACTTCACCTAATGAAAAGCACCACTTATTTTGTTTCTCCATTATCCAGTTTTTCCGTTTTACTTCACAGCAGCTGTTTGCGTGTCATTGGTTGCTTGGTAACAGAACTGAGGGTTGATTACCGAACTCGATGAAGGGGTTTAAGACTTCCTAACTACAGATAAGATGAGATTTTATAAGATAGGATAATAATCCTAAATCAAATTAAGATTTGCTTCTGTAATACGAATTTGTGAAAAATCCTAAATTAACTTTAACTTAAGATTACCTTAAGACTTAAGATAGAAAGTTTCTGTAATACGCCCCCAGGTTAGGTTCACATAGTAAGTTACCATGGTAACTTTCACAATTCCCCTGTATCTTTGTTCAGGAACTTTTATTTTGATATTCTTTTGTCTTGTATTGCCTGTGTTCAGATCCGGTCTGTTGAGTTCCTGTTTTCTTGGTTGCCATAGTTGTTGTCTCACCTGTTCCTTACCATCCTGTGTATTTATACCATCAGTTATCTTCTGTTCTTTGTCTTGTGTTAACATTTCATGCTGGTGTTGATGTGTATTGTTCCTAGTGGTTATTAAACATTTCAATGTTCTGTGTAAAGCATCTTTTGTGGAATATCAAGTCAAGCCAGCTTGTTACAAAGTCACTAACTCGATTGGCCACCTCTACCTGTGCCTTTAAAACTTTGTCATGCTGAAATTATGATTGATGATTTAAATGTGTAAAAAAAAAAAAAAAAAAAAAGTACAAATCTCAGACTACTGGTGGGCTTATAAACATGGACTTATTCTTATTAGACATTAAATAACTAAGTGACCCTGTGTTGCACCTTACAAGAAGTCTAGGAAATTGAGTGAGCAAGAGAGAGTTAATGTAAATTACTGTCTGACACAAACACACTTCCAGGCCTATAGATAGTCTACTGCAGTAACTGCTGGCTTTTATAATGCGGTCAAAAAATATAATATTGTTATATTATTATATACATGTTATTTTTGCATGTCATTTAACACACGAAACCCATTTAATTGGTTATGAAAAAGCGTTTAAATCAGACACTGCATTTGCAGGAAAGGGAGATGATAGAAAGTTTGTCTTGTCTAGTGAAGTGAAAGCAATGCTGAGATGAGTCCAGGTAAAGCCTTCAGGAGGCTGGAGAAATGCAATCAGACGTGACGTCACTCATTGTTCAGAAAGCCTGCACTAAAGCTGCTTTTGTTGAAGTGATATTTAAAGCCGTGGTGTTACAGGTTGGAGAGGTTCTGTGAGGGACTGATGGGTGTTTTCAACACACCCGCTGGAACACTGAACCGAGGACGCTTAAGGACAGAGAAAGACATGAACGTACAACTAGACATGAATGCAAGCAAACAGCCCAGTTTAAGCCTAATAAAGTCCAAATATAGCCAGGAAGCTGACGTCTTACACTGCCGGCGTCACATACACACAGATATCTGTGGTTAAAGCTGTCTGCAGATCTAAAACTGGATGAGATGACATCACAACCACAGAGTTGGCTTTGGCGTAGTCGTGGCATTTGGGTCTTTTTTTTCTGCGTTTATTGCAGCAAAAGCAGCAGAGATCTCCACCACACCCAAGACACGAGCAAAAACTTCACAAACATCCAGCGTGGGGAAAGAAGAGCTCGAGCTAAACTGAGGATGTTATTGTAAAGTGGTTTGTCATCAAAGGGTGCCAGTGGATTATGGTGGGTTGTGATTCTAGCCAGTATATCTAAAACAAAAAAACTGCTGTCAGTCTTTACATTCATTCATTTATTAACCATTTCAGCCTGCCTAAAAGCACAACAGTCTGCTCTGATTGGTCAGATGGCCCCAGTCTGTTGTGATTGGTCTACTGCTTAGAGCGTGTCTGAATCCGACTCTTGGTGATTCTATGGGCCATCTCTTACCATACGCAAGATTTTTCTGGGTTCTTCCCCAACCCTCCCCATTACATGGCTTAGGACTCACACACACACGCATTTACACATATATGGACAATTCAGCGTGTCCTATTCACCCAAACGGCATGTTTTTGGATTGTGGGGGAAACCGGAGCATGCAAACACAGGGAGAACTGACAGTGAGCCGCCGTCAGTCTTTTAGACACCCACAAAACAGACAGAATTCATAACATCCATTGTCATAATCTGTGGGTCATCTGAAGCAGAACTGAAAATACAGTGAAGGAATGTGAGCTTCATCGTTTCTAAAAGAGAGAACTCAGACAGAAATGAAAACTATGTTGTGATTTATTCATCTTCATGTTGTTCAATCTTTCTTCTGTAGTACACGTCACATCCACACAATCCAAATGAATGAGAACAGACTGGGTGGAGCGGGCGTTTTAGACTTTAGGAGATTTGAAATGTAGTGCATGAGTTGTATGGACACTTTGTATGTATGTTTAAGGATTAACTATTACATGGCATGCATGGAAATGCAACTACGTTAAACTTCTGTGTGACAAATGTCATTTTCAGAGTCGGAATGCGTTTACATCTTTGCTTTTATAGCGGAGCAGAAAATACAAATGAGACTGAGATAAAGAGCGCAGAATAACAACATACGAAAGAAAAATCACAAAACTGTTTAATAGCTTTATTATTTATCCTAGACATCAATGAGATGAAATGGAGAGAAAACTGATATTTGAGAAGCCTGCTGAGAAAAATCCGTCAAGAATCTCACATGTGTCTCCTCTGAAGACATCTCAATAATTTGCCAATGTCAAACGTCCATCAAAATTCAAATAGGGCGATCTCAGTGTGAACTCAAGCATTCAACTCTTCCAGGCACAGAGGATCCGAGATGCTATTCACAATTGATCCATTTTATAGTTTAGTGCTGGTGCGATAATGGAGTTTTAGGAGAAACATCTGAAACAGCATCTTCTTCCCAAAGCTCATCTGCAGCAGGACACATTATAACACGCTGGCATTGAGTGCAGGCAAAATAAACAAGATGCTCTTGACAACTACACACTGTTTGCTGCTCTGTTTGGCCACAGCTCAACACACTCAAACACAGCTGCAGCGCCACATGGCGCGCACTCACGAAGAGCATGCTGGGAAACCAGACAGAAAACCTGATAACCCATTCAGTATCTTCTCTACACGATCAGGTATTGAATGCTCGTGTTAAATGTCAGAGCAAACAGTGACCTGGCCTCTCTCTCTCATCCAGTGGTTCAGCAAGCAGCATTCCAGAGGAATCTTTCGGAACAAGAAAAACTGGGCTTGGTGAAACCAGTGACCAAACCCTTTCTTGAGCAACAGCAGGAATGAGAAACTGCTCTGGGTTCATTGAGAACATGAGAACTCATCTCTCCCATGATTCATAGCACGAGAGAATGGCACACTATCATACTGCTCATACGATTTATACAGCGTGGATGACCTACACAATGAATCCCATAATGCACTCAACCTCTATTAACTGATACCGCTGTTTGAATAGAGGTAGTAGTGTAGTGTGGGTGTTTCAGAGAAAGATTCATTTGCATTTTAGGCTCCCAATTGAGGTACTGTACATCATTGCTATCTTAAAAACCCCCACTAATATGCAGTACGGTATGAGCAGTATAGTGTGCCACTCTTCTCATGAAACTGAGACAGATGTGTTACATTAAACTCTCATCATGTGAACGCTGGCTTACCTCATCATCCACTGAAGAGAAGGATTCAACCGGGACGACGGATTCGACAGCACAACAAACCCAGAGAGAAAGAGAGCAGAACACACAGATTAACACACTTATATTTCAGCAAGACACCTCCAGCATAAACCTGTGCACACACACACACACAATGCAAATATGATGGCAAAATGAGACAAAAAGAATAGCCAAAATCACATTGAACTCCATAACGAAGCAAATGAAAGGCTCTATGTTAGTTGTGGTGTGATATTAGACACAACAGAGGGAAAACTGCACCAGTGATGGAAACAGCGCATTGTGAGTTTCTACTAGGGGTGTAACGATACCCGTATTCGTATTGAACCGTTCGGTACGAGGCTTTCGGTTCGGTTTTCGGTACGCATTTTTGAACCGAACGGTTCGTTGGACCATTTTTCCTGCCGACCAAAATTTCGTTATTTCAAATGAAGGCGCGTCACGCGTGGCAAGCGCGCTCATAATGTGCGTGACCACAACATTGCCCAACATCAAATGGCAAATGTAATGTAAGCGGAACGAAACCACTCGTTATTGTGTGGTTGAAGGACCGTTTATCAGTTTGGACAAATACAGCGCGAGCCGATCTTAATCATCAGCACTGTTACTACACAGCCAAATCCAGTAAAGAAAGCATTTGAATTCGCCACTGAAGTAATAACATCGCTGCAAGATCTAGTGAGAAACATTCGCATTTCTCCGTTATTAACGGATCAAACAGCGCTGACGTGGAAACCAGGAAGAAACATTGTGCCATGAATGAACTATCCAGTGTCCAGATCAGCAACATTCACCATGGGTTTACTGTAGTAACACTACTAACTGTAACCATGGAAGTTTGGCAGGAATAGTAGGCTATAATGCTTTCAAGTAACATCACGTCGGTTTTATTTTGACATTATGAATACAATTGCTGCCCTCAAATGTTAATCTGAACTAAAATAAACCTTTGTTTATAACTACTACAATATTACATTTAATTTTGTCCAAGGAGCTGTTTTGTTTTATAAGCTCCTAAGAAAAGTCAAGTATAGCTCCATCATTGCTCAAAGTTAAAAAATATCATACTTTATGATGTTAGTTTTAATAAAAATATAATTAAAAAGATTAAATCAAGGAAATTTCTCTGGCATTTCTTTCTTTTTGCTGTATCGGAAACGTACCGAATCGTACCGAACCGAACCGTGACACAAGTGTATCGTATCGAACCGAACCGTGAATTTTGTGAACCGTTACACCCCTAGTTTCTACATATATAAGTATCAGATGACCAGGCCATGCCATAAAGCACCTAATGCAAGCGGTCTTTTATTTGTTAAACCTTGATGTCTGGAAAGCACATGGACAACACATGCTCTTCTGGAGGGTATAGACAGTCCTTTACAGGAGCACATGGACTCTTATTTACCAGAGACTTTAGGCAGATTAGGGACTTTTAATCAAACAACACTGGCAAGTCAAAGAGAAAAGCGTTTGCAGGCACTTATTACACTTTTGAACAGAAAATTGCTTCCACAGTTCTGTTCTGAACATAAGGCAAGTACAATAACTGTGTAATAACTAGGAACTAACCCTGAATCTAACCTCAATCCATGGTAAATTACTTTAGATTACTTTTTTTTTGCCCAAGTTCGCCGTAAGTACACAATGCAAGTACTATGAAATAAAGCCTAACCAAAAATGTAGCCTAAAAAGTTTCAAGGGGTCCTATTATGTTTATTTTAAAGTATATAATTTTGTTTATATGGTCTACTAGAATACGTTTACATAATTTAAGGGGGAAAAAACCCTCTCATATTTCTTATAATTTACATATACATTGTTGCAGCACCTGTTTTCTCCCTCTGTCTGAACGCTCTGTTTTAGTTTCGGTTTCTCAAAGTGCTCTGATTGGTCAGCTGGCCCCAGTCTGCTCTGATTGGATGGCTGGCCCCAGTCTGTTGTGATTGGTTTAGCGCTTAGAGCATGTGTGTGAAATGTAACGACCCTTACCATAACCGGCGAGTGTGAGGCAATTTAAACATGGGGTCAGTTTTGCTGTATCAGAGTCTGATAATGACAGGCAAGAGGAACAAGCTGATCGACTCGAATTACCTACACAAGCACGACTTAACTGTGTCATTTATAACATCCGACCGGCATAGAACTGCAAATTTCAGAAAGCAGTCGTTGGAAAAATGGTGAAAACACAACAAAAGTGTTAAGAATACATTTTAGCCGCTGTTTCCTAAGTTGTATGGCTCAGGAAGGCCGAATAAGAGGGTTTAGATTCAGGGTGGAAAAAAAAACAGCGTCTCTTGAGGATAACTCAACCAGTCCAGTCCCTTTATTCTGCGTATGGATTATATAAATGAGGAACATTGTGACGTGTTCGTTCCCGGAAGAAAACTCAAAACTACAATGGAGGCGTTTCAGGAGTTCAGAAACACTGACACTGATGTAGTGAAGAACTCCCGCTGGAGGGACTTTCAACTTTAAGAGCTTTTTTTCATGCTCAAATAGCAGACTGATCTCATGAAATGGCGTATGTATGACACGCCAATTCGTATTTTCATTTTTGGCGTGCTATCAACACGCATAATCGCTTTTCAGCGTGTTTATCAACGCCTTTGACTTAACGTTATATTACTGTATTATGTATATATAAATATATGACCTACCCCAACCCCGTCCCTAAACCTACCCGTCACTGGGGTTAATACCATTTATGAGTCTTCTCCTACCATCCTAGGAAAAGAAATATCGCTCCACAGATGTAGATATAGATTTTGCTTCGTTTCGCTCGGACATTTAACGGCGTACACATACACGCGGAATCACTCGGACATTTAATGGCGTAGACATACACGCAAAAGATTTCGGCGTGGACATACACGCGGATACCTCAAAATGCGTATAGATAACACGCCACTTGAATTGAAAGTGGCGTGTATGTTTACGCAAAGTCATGATGTCATGTTGCAAATAGCAACATTACACACACTAAAGAAAGATGAACATGGGAAAAAAGCACAATAGGGCCCCTTTAAAAGCTTCGCATTTTAATCCAGTCCCCTTTTTCTGTAACTTTTCATCACTGTAAACATAATTCTAGTGGAATGTGTGATCCTTTAAATATATTTCTTACAGTATTTGCAGGCAGTGTGCTGTATGTGTCGATCTATATAGTGTTATGAATCCAGAGTCAGATGATGAGTATTTCAGACGTGCTGCTTATTATTCCTCTACGTCAGTTCTGCAGTTCACTAATGGCATTCCAGTGTCACCCGCTCCTGCCAAACCCAGCCAGAGCGCTTATATCCGTCTCTCGCTCAACCGTTTCTGTATTTCTGCAGCTCACTGACTCAAATCTAAGCAGAGTCGTGTCCGCCAAACACTCGCCGAGGAATGCTCACCGCCAGATCCTCTAACCGATCTGGCATCTGACCGCAGTCTGTTGTTTCAGCTGCACTTCAGAGAGGAACCGCACTTCAACTGGTTTTCCTGTTCGTCCCTGAAGGAGGAACTAGTGGCATCACAAGTGTATTGGTTAACTGCTGGCCAGGTTTAGTGTATTGACTAGTTGTTAGACATGGGGCTCTATCATACACCCGTCACAATGCAGCACACAAGTGTTTTTTGCTTTGTTCAGCCCGACGCAGTTTTCATTTTCACGGCCTGCGCCACATTATTCAAATATCAAATGCATTTGCGCCCATTTGTGCGCCCATGGTCTGAAAACGAGGTGTGTTCAGGCGCATTGTTGGCGCGTTGCTATTTTGAGGCAACTGAAATAGACCAACTGAAACCTGGTCTAAAGTCAATGGCGCAATTTTTTTCTTTGTTATTTAAAGAGTGTGTTAGTAACGTGCTCCTATAGGCGGGTACACAACTACACTTTGTCCCGTAGATGTTCTGCTTGTGAGCTTTAACCTCACGCACGAGCAGATCCATTTCCCCTCTAGAGAAACGTTCAGTCTTTCCGCTTGCAAATTCCGCCATGTAAATAACGAATCCGCCATGGCTCGAGCGCCAACGGCTTTTAAAACACACCAATTACTCATTAAGAGAATAGGGACAACCCTTTTAGATCATGCGCCGGGCGCATCGACTATTTTTCCCGTCGTTAAACTATCAAAGGACACACACTAAGTGCACTTGGACCCTGCGCTTTAGACCATGCGCTTAGATCCTTAAAATAGGGCCCATGGCCTCAGTTTCACGAGACTGCAAGTTGAGTTTGACTCCTATAAGCAGCACTTGACCTGCATTAGTGTGTTCTGAATGATGAAACGGCATCCTCTGCCATACACTCCCACTGCTGTCAAACTATATGCATCATTATTTAATCATGAAGACATTCACACAGCAGTATGCCAAGATAAATGCATTGTGGGATACCGAGGTTAGTCGTGTGTCATTAAACATACAGTGCACAGTAGATGGATGCATTAATAGCACAGGCAGTGTGGCAGTGATCTATAACACTGACTGTATTTTGTTTGTACAGTAGCAGTGGGACACGTTATCAGATCCCGCTGAAGTGAGCAGCTTAAAGCAGCGTGAGTGCAGATGGTCAACAGATAGTGGCCTTCCTTTTTCCACTCCTCTCTCCACAGGATCATGACGTAATAATGATAATCCCTCGCTGCTTCGCCTTGGTGCTGTAGTGGTGTATTGCTGGTGTGTCACCCGTGATGGAATGAAAGCACAATGAAAGAACAATAGCAACATGACGGATGAAATGCGTCTGGGAAGGAACTCATACTCTACACCTGCATGCCTGAAGAACACACTTCATCAGCGCTTCCCTGAATACAGTAGCCTACATACTGGGAACCTGGACACAGCGTACAGTATAATGGAAGGATGAAACTGCGTGAGACTTAATGAGAATTTGTGTCCTTCTGGTAATTGTTTAAATCAAAATAACTCAAATATGAAAGTCTGTCTTGCCTGGAACTTGCACTGACTGGTTGTTAGGGTGTTGCTAAGCAGCATTGGCGTTGTTTTAACTGGTTGCTACAGTAGGATGGATGCTAGTGTATTGCACTGAGACAGTGTTGACAACAGCTCTTGGAGGAGAAATTGTGTCCCCCCCCAAAAAAAAGGTTCTCTGCATATTTACATTTAAATACAATAGTACTGTCAAGGCCCTGCTATATTGTGACTGCAGTCACTGCTGTGTGTAACTTGTGTTATTCGTCTCTTATCACTTGACACTTGACAGCTGACAGACTTCATGCATCTGTAGGTGTTTGAGCACAGACAAGCAAAGAATTATTAAGCACTCAACTGAGCTGCTTAGTAACACTGACAGCTCGTAGCAGTAAGAAGAAAGCAAAACGCAATGTAAACGAATTATATGACCAATAAGTGATGACAACATATGTTTTTACATTGCTTTAACTCATCAAACTAAGATGAGCATTAGCATTTTCAACTTTTTTAATATAAGTTATACAATATTTAACATTTTTTTAAGTCAGTTTAATGTAATTTAAGTTGGAATTAGTTGTTTGTACATAGATTTTGTTAGTTTTTACAGTGCAGAGTCAGACTGACCCAATGCAAACACTTGCTTCTTTATAATGCATGTGCGCTCCAATGCTTCAGACTAGTTCTTGCGTTTCGGTTTGTTCAACTTCTCTCGGTAACAATCACGCCTAATTAGGTTAATAGGTGAGCTTTAAAGCGCTCACCTTTGAAGCTAAAGCGCTTTTGAGAGTCTCTGCATTAGAGCATCTGTTAATACATGAGCAAGAGGACAGACACAAGCCTCAGCGCAGTTTATGCATGTTTCTACACACATGCGCAGTGTTGGATAGTGAGAAGAGCCCCGCAGGAATGCGATACACTAACGAGTTTAATAATATGACAGAAAGGTCGCGCAAGGAATTTGGTCGCGCATGTCGCAGCGCAGGGCGTCACTCACCGTGGCTGAAGAGCACAGTCCTCAACCGGCTGCTGACAGTCGAGTTCTCCATCGTTCAGAAAACGTCTTCCTAGATACTCCTGAGTGTTATGAGGAATCCAGCGCGAGCGTTAGTGCAGCGCGAGCGACTCACTGCATCATCAGCGCGTCCCTGAGCGCTTTAAATGCGGCTCCTCGCGCCGTGACGTCACGCTCCGCCTGCCCTGCTGACGTCACGCGCGCCATCAAAACAATCGCACATGGGCGAGCCATATTCCCTTGAAAACATGTAATCATAATAACATACTTGGTATTCCAGTTAAGGTGATAGTAGATTATTTAGGTATTGTAAAGATCAAAAAGAATTTTACACCAATTATTAGGAAAATTAAACAAAAATTAAACTCATGGTTAATGAGAGAGCTTTCACTAAAAGGAAGAATATTATCCAAAACTGAAGGATTGTCACGCTTGGTGTACAGATCTTGCATTAGACGTTCCACAATCGATTATAAAAGAGGTGGATACTATTTTGTTCAATTTCATTTGGAAGAACAGGCCACATTATAAAAAAAAAAAAAACAGTTTTATGCAATCCAATTGAGGATGGTGGTCTAAATGTACTTGACTTTAATACGGCTAATTGCGTATTTAAGAATAAGTGGATAAAGAACTACTGGAACTCTAAAGGCCCAATTTGGAATATCATCCTCGAATTAATTTTTGATAAACTGGGGGGTTTAGAATTTTTTTTAGGTGTAATTTTGATGTAAAAAATGTTCAGATGAAGCTTTCTTCTTTTCATAAACAGTTTTTTTGTATTATGGATGCTCATTTTTAAGCATAACTTTTCTCTACACAAATCTTTGATTTGGAACAACAAATATATCACGTTTAAAAATAAATCTTTATTTTATAGATACTGGTACAATAATGATATAATTTTCATCAGACAGTTATTTAAGAATAATGGACATCTTTTTAATTACTGTGAATTCCTGAATTATTATAAGATCCCTGTAACTGCTAAAGAGTTTGCAGTATTTGATGCCATTCCCAGTGGCCTTATTCAACTTTTATCAGGCAATGTATCTTCTGAGTCTATCCCCATATATACTACTAATCAGTTAAGTATTGAAGCTGTGGAAATTATAGATAAAACATTTTTGGAACTCAATGTATAATCAGATTGAATGGAAAGAGGTCTGGAGTTTACCCAGTAAATACTGACTCACTAATAAAGTTAAAGAAATGACATATAAGATTATTCACTTGATTTATCCAGTGAGACAAGTAGTCTCAAGATTATTTAGAGACGTGGAGACTACATGCATCTTTTGTAACACAGAAGAAGAATCAATAAAATATTTATTCTTTGAATGTGTATTCACCCAATTGTTTTGGATTGATGTTGAATATCTAATATTTAAATTCACAAAATTAAAGATTCATCTAAAGATATTTTTTTGTTATACAAAAATAAGAGTTTGGAGCAGTATTTGGTGGTTAACTTAATAATTATGTATGGAAAATACCATATTCACAAACAGAAATGGACGAAGAATAAACCTAACATTATATTATTTAAAATTGAGCTTAAACATTATGTTGAAGCCCTAAAATATGCAAGAAATGAAAAAGCGAAAAGCTTTTTGGAATTTTTTGTAAGTTTCCCCTGTATAGTTTATTATTATTTTATTCTTTCTATTGTTTCTTTGATGCTATAATGAATGTAATAGATAATAATACTCTATGATCCTCTGTATGTGTATATTGTTCTTGTTATGCAATAAAAAATAAATAGTCAGCAAAAAAACAAAACATGGGCGAGCCAAACACGACCCAGCTTTCAGATCATCTTCCTCCTGTGATACCAGGTGTTGTTTACGTCTTTGACAAATATAATATAATAGGCCGGGAGCCAGGTCCACTCCTCAGGATGTTTTTTGCTACCTTTTTTTCACTATTATTTCCTATTATTTTATACCTTGGGCCATCACAAGTTGATAATGACCACCCCCAACTCGGCCCCGTTTGGTCTCAGGGGCCAAAAAACACCCTTTTTGGGGAAAGATTTTGGCGGAATGATGTAATTGTGAATATTAAGGTACTGCAGCTACATAAATGGTCATATAACCCCCAAATTTTGCATGGTGTATCCTGACACATAGGGTAAACTAGCAGAAAAAGATTCTGGGGATTGCTGCTTTTTTGCTGTCAAATATCACCCTCAACATACCCCAAAAGAAAAAAAATGTCTGTCTGCCTGACAAATTGTCATCACAAGTGACCATTTTCAAGCATTTTATTATACACATCACTGCCCCAAATGTACATGAAAAACTTCCCAAGTTTATAAGCTTCAATTTAAGTCCAAGATGACCTTTCTATCTAGAGGATTGCAGCTGGTATAACCAAAGTTCTCCACTGTACCTCCAATCAGAGAAAATGGAACTTTCAAGCATTACCATTCCATAGGGAATTGAAGGTACAATATGCAGGACTTTTCGCCACCAAGGGTCGCTAACCTCTTACAATAACAAAGGCGTATATTGATGACGTATATTCCGCATTAAGCGAAATTATGGATCTTGACGTCAAGCTGATGGATCTTTTATGGATGAGTGAATACATTGATGTTTTTAACATGACTGTTGTGTGAAGCAGGGCGCAATTGCTAGACGTATACCAGCGCCACACGCAATGCGAGTCCCGCGGATATAAAGGATAAGGACATTTCATTCTACCGACTACACGCAAGTGCTGCATTACTACTCACACAGGTCAGTTTATTAAACTAATGAAACTTGAGGTAATGCAGCGCTGTTTCACTTGCTCTAACAGTTACACTATCACACTAAACGGCATTTGAGTGTGTTGAATGTTGTTAGTTAGGTTGTTTGTATGAGACTAAGTAAGCCAGATCAACATTAGAATAACATACAGATCATATTCTAACATTTCATCATGGTGAACTAAATAACGTGTGTCGCCATGGTTACTATTGCAGTACGAACTCAAACCTGGCGGAAACCAGGGCTAATGCGGATATGACGCCATTGACTGGCGACTCCTCACCCCTGCTCACACACCCCGTTTCCTTGGTTAAAATCGCAATTTTCTCACGATTTACAAATAGTTGGAAAATTTGGGATATTGTAAGTTGTCACAGTTCTGTCACCCTTGTCTGGGTTTTCTCTTGGTTTAGTGACAGAGCTGTGACACTCCCGGTTTGTCATGTGTTTGTGTTTAGTCTGGTCTGTTGTGAGCACATGGCTGTCACGTTATTTCCTTGTGCCATGTGCTCTCCTGACAATTGTCAAACCCCGCCCATCTTGTTATCTCGTTATTGTTTTATTTTCCCCACCTGCCTGCCTCGTTACCACCTTATGTTTGTTCCCCTATTTAATCTCCCTGTGTTTGCAGTCCTGTGCTTGTTCGTTGTCATTGTTTTACATTGTGTAATGTACCTGCTGATGCCTGTCCTGTTTTTCCCCCTTGAGGGAGTTTTGTTTATAGCTTGTGTTTATTTGTTTGTTTAATAAATTATCCTTCTTGCACTTGAGTCCTCGCCTCACTTTTGGACCATCCCGTGACAGAACGAACAAGCCACAATGAGGATTCAGCGGAAGGATTCGCACCAGCCACCAGTCCCTCCTATTTCCTGCCCACACTACGAACGCATCGTAAAGTTCACTGCTTTGAGTTCCCTTCGTCAGACTTTGCCCTGGAGTTCAGCTCCGCTCCAGAGGGGCTGGGGCTGGGTGAGATGGCCCTTAAGGACCTATTCAACTACGCCCTTGAGGAGCCTGTAGATGCTTGGTCTATGGCAGGGCTGGAGCAATTGACATTCTGGAGGTTTGTTGCCTTTCTGGAACAACAAAGGAGTCCTCCAGTTGGACAGGCTGCAGTGCTCTCTGGGGGTTCCGAAAGGTTGACAGCATCTCTAGGGGGTCCCGAAGAAGCTGCAGCGCCCCCGGTGGACCCCGGAGAACCTGCAGCGGCCCCAGAGACGGGAAGCTTGGTTCCACCACCTCGCCATCAGACACGCCGAAGGAGGAGGAAGCAGGCACCAACTGTCTCGGAGGCCGTCAACGAGCAGCCCACTGCCGTCTCGGAGCAGCCCGCTGTGGTCCAGGAGGCTGTCCCCGAGAAACCCGCTATCGTTCCAGAGGACCAGACTTCGGGGGTCTCAAGTCCGGTGGTGGCCAAAGAGGCTGCAGCACGGCCGCGACCTCGTAAACGGAGGAGGAGGAAAGCGTCTGCGATCCCACAGGGCTTTCTGGCGCCGCCCCAGCGCCTCGCCCTTCCGGCGCCGCCCCAGCGCCTCGCCCTTCCGGCGCCGCCCCAGCGCCTCGCCCTTCCGGCGCCACCCAGACGTCTTGCCTTGCCGGCGCCACCCAAGCACGTCACGTCTGCCGATCCAGAGAGTGTTCGCGTCACGTCTGCCGATCCGGAGACTGTTCACGTCGCGTCGGCCGATCCGGTGTCTCCGGACAAGATGGCTGCCACCGAGCCGGTGTCTGTTTCTGTTCCTGAGCCGGTGTCTATTTCTGTCCCTGAGCCGGTGGCTATTCTTGAGCCGGTGTCTGTTTCTATTCCTGAGCTGTTGTCTGTTTCTGTGCCAGGGCCGTCCGAGGGATCATCTCCGCCCTTGTCGTCTCCGCCATGGCCGCCTGAAGGGCCTGTCCCGTCCCGGTCGCCTGCGCCACCCTGGTCGTCTCCACCATGGCCGCCTGAAGGGTGGTCTCCGCCGTGGCCGCCCGAGTGGTCGTCTCCACCATGGCCACCCGAAGGGCCTGCACAGCCCGCTCCGCCCTGGCCACTCGATGGACTGTCTGATCCGCCCTGGCCACCCGATGGACTGTCTGATCCGCCCTGGCCACCCGATGGACTGTCTGATCCGCCCTGGCCACTCGATGGACTGTCTGATCCGCCCTGGCCACCCGATGGACTGTCTGAGCCGCCCTTGCCACCTGATTATTGGCCTGCTGCGCCCTGGACCCCTGCTCAGCCTGGTCCGCCCTGGTGTGCTGCACGGTCTACACTACCCTGGTTCTCAGCCAGGAATCCTGACCCACCTGTCCCTCCCTGGTCACCAAGGACTTTCTGGCCGCTAGGCGTGTTCTGACTCCCTGGCTCCCTCCCCTCTCTGTGTATGTGTTCTTATCTGCTTGTCTTGTCTGCTGCTTGGTCTTGCACGTTGGATGTTCCTGTCTTGTTTTTGGTGTCCCTCCTTGGGAACGCCAGGTGGCGTCCCTTTGAGGGGGGGTAGTGTCACAGTTCTGTCACCCTTGTCTGGGTTTTCTCTTGGTTTAGTGACAGAGCTGTGACACTCCCGGTTTGTCATGTGTTTGTGTTTAGTCTGGTCTGTTGTGAGCACATGGCTGTCACGTTATTTCCTTGTGCCATGTGCTCTCCTGTCAATTGTCAAACCCCGCCCATCTTGTTATTTCGTTATTGTTTTATTTTCCCCACCTGCCTGCCTCGTTACCACCTTATGTTTGTTCCCCTATTTAATCTCCCTGTGTTTGCAGTCCTGTGCTTGTTCGTTGTCATTGTTTTACATTGTGTAATGTACCTGCTGATGCCTGTCCTGTTTTTCCCCCTTGAGGGAGTTTTGTTTATAGCTTGTGTTTATTTGTTTGTTTAATAAATTATCCTTCTTGCACTTGAGTCCTCGCCTCACTTTTGGACCATCCCGTGACATAAGTAGCCTAATCAACTAAACAAAATATATAACATAGGCCTAGTGGTTTTTGGATATTTTACTGCAAAAATCCTGGATATTGTACCTTTAACCCTCTGGGGTCTAAGGTGTTTTTGAGGTCCTTGAGATGTTTAGACATGCCCTGACATTTGTGCTTTTTTCAGTTGTGCTTTTTTTCAGCAAAGGTGTAATTACACTCTATTTAGCACAAACAGGGCTACCATAATATGTGAGCAACATGTATGTACATGTTTGTATTTTTGAGAGAATATCGTGTATGCAAGGTTATTGAAAAAAATAAAAATTAAAGTTTCTGAAATAAGGCCACAAAACACATACAAAATATCTGTCCACAAGACTTTTGACTAATGGATGTTGTCGCCTAGAGTTTTTGCTTCAAAGTGATCTGAAATTCATCCTGCCTAATCATTCACATAACACAATAGATTGCTTTAAATTGTGAAAAACATTTTTTTGTTTGGAAAGTGAATATGCAGATGGTACAGCCCAACTACTTATCATGAATAATTTGATGGTTCACACCTGAGAAGACCCGCATAATAATGAGCCTTTCATTCAGGTGTGTCACACAAGAAGGAATGCAAGGGTAAATATATATATATATATATATATATATATATAATCAAAATATAAATGAAAGTCAAAAGCACATTTTTAGTCATATCTGAAAACAAATCCTGTTTAAATAGGCTATATGGGCCATTCTACAATTCTGTAGAATGGCCCATATAGCCTATTTGAACAGTTTCAAAGTTAGAGTTGGAACCATCTTGAAAAGAAAATGGTATTTTTCCATTAAGTAGAAGTTATTTTGTCATAACTCCATTGCATTCTATCTTGAAAGCTTGACCAGCCTCTATGAAAATGACAGGCCTTCGGTAAAAACTGTAAAATTGTAACAGCCTTTAAAACCTCTGAGCCACCTTGGCCTCTGAGGGCTCATGATCTCCATGATCCAAATGAGGCTGAAATGGGTTGATAAAACTCTGAAAAGCTTGTACTGTTTGCTGCACTTGCTCCTCAGACCGAGTGATTTCACGTGGTCAGAGATCCGTTGCTTCTCTGTATGTTCGCCTCGGCCACTTGTCATTTCCCACATGGCTTCTACAAACTCTCATTTGGCATGCATGCAGTCAGGAAATGATCAGTAGAATGAGTCTCAGTGTGGCTCAGAGGTTTTACAGGCTGTTACAATTTTCTTGTGAAGACTATGGCTGACCTCTTTGCTCCAATCAGTAATTTCCAACTCATAAACTGAATGCACTGTCCTCTCAAAAGAGAAGTTCATACGTGATCGACTTCAAACAAAAAAGGTCATTTTCTTTGAACCCATCAAGAGGAACAGATTCAAGACAATGTCATCTACCACACCTAAAAGGAAGCTTGTGGCATCAAACCAGAAAGTGATCCAGTACAAGGCCACAAGTGGGTTTATCTTTCAGATCTTCATCAAATCACAAGAACTTAAAATCACAAATAAGCATCTCTGACCTAATGACCTATCCCTTGACGCCATACTCCATCTCAACAATCGATTGCTTTTTTTTTTGGTCAAGCTTTCAAGATATAATGCAATGATGAGTTATGTCAAAAGAACTTCTACCAGAGATATGTTCAAAACTTGAAGAAACAGATGTGAGGGTGATCATTTACATGCAGTATATCCAAACCAGGAAGAGCAAAGAGCAAAAGACTCTTGATCCTCCTCTATTATGCCAAGTCATCAACTGTCAACATCATATTTGAGATGGATTTCACAAAAACACAGAGACATGCAAGCTAGAACCACTATGGTTTGAGGGGGACGTCATCCCCCAAGCCCTTGTTGATGTCTTGGCAGAAAATGAAACAAATGAAGAGGACTTGACTGCTGAAATCCATACGAATATAGGTGAAGAGGAGGAAAATGATGATTGAGAGTTTATATTCTACACTAATACAATACACTAACATGACCAGTCGTCTAAGTACAGCATGGATAAGCAGCAAAAAGATCTAAGAACCAAAGAAATGTTTTCTATTTTATGCTTTAATAAATCTCACATTTGGTTAATTGATTTTGTATGAATTTTGTATGTTGCACCCTGACCCGTCCACCTAGGGGCATAACATTACTCACTTTTCATGCAATTCACTTCGTATAGTATAGCAGTACATAAGTCAAGTCTCAACTCGTTTTAGAAATATTGTTCATATGCAAAAAATATGCTTAAAGGTAAATCGTGTGAAACTTGCGATTTTAACCAAGGAAACGGGGTGTTTGAGCAGGGGTGAGGAGTCGCCAGTCAATGGCGTCATATCCGCGTTAGCCCTGGTTTCCGCCAGGTTTGACCTCGTACTGCAAAAGTAACCATGGCGACACACGTTGACAACTGGGTGCCCAGCAGGACGCTCACGCTGTTGTTTTGTTCAAACATTATGGACCATGGCAAGCAGACTTTGAGACAAACATCTTTCGAGATGCCGAGAGCTGCATGTCCGCGACTAACTTCGACGTGACAGAGACGCGAGTGTTGCATGTTCTTTATTAGACAGGTGAGCAAATGTACATAAAACTAATCAATGTTATTTTGTTCAACATGATGAAATGTTAGAATATGATCTGTATGTTATTCTAATGTTGATCTAGCTTACTTAGTCTCATACAGCCAACAAACAACCTAACTAACAACATTCAACACACTCAAATGCTGTTTAGTGTGATAGTGTAACTGTTAGAGCAAGTGAAACAGCGCTGCGTTACCTCAAGTTTCATTAGTTTAATAAACTGACCTGTGTGAGTAGTAATGCAGCACTTGCGTGTAGTCGGTAGAATGAAATGTCCTTATCCTTTATATCCGCGGGACTCGCATTGCGTGTGGCGCTGGTATACGTCTAGCAATCGCGCCCTGCTTCACACAACAGTCATGTTAAAAACATCAATGTATTCACTCATCCATAAAAGATCCATCAGCTTGACGACAAGATCCATAATTTCGCTTAATGCGGAATATACGTCATCAATATACGCCTTTGTTATTGTAAGAGGTTAGCGACCCTTGGTGGCGAAAAGTCCTGCATATTGTACCTTCAATTCCCTATGGAATGGTAATGCTTGAAAGTTCCATTTTCTCTGATTGGAGGTACAGTGGAGAACTTTGGTTATACCAGCTGCAATCCTCTAGATAGAAAGGTCATCTTGGACTTAAATTGAAGCTTATAAACTTGGGAAGTTTTTCATGTACATTTGGGGCAGTGATGTGTATAATAAAATGCTTGAAAATGGTCACTTGTGATGACAATTTGTCAGGCGGACAGACATTTTTTTGTCTTTTGGGGTATGTTGAGGGTGATATTTGACAGCAAAAAAGCAGCAATCCCCAGAATCTTTTTCTGCTAGTTTACCCTATGTGTCAGGATACACCATGCAAAATTTGGGGGTTATATGACCATTTATGTAGCTGCAGTACCTTAATATTCACAATTACATCATTCCGCCAAAATCTTTCCCCAAAAAGGGTGTTTTTTGGCCCCTGAGACCAAACGGGGCCGAGTTGGGGGTGGTCATTATCAACTTGTGATGGCCCAAGGTATAAAATAATAGGAAATAATAGTGAAAAAAAGGTAGCAAAAAACATCCTGAGGAGTGGACCTGGCTCCCGGCCTATAATAATAAAAAACTAGCTATAATTTTTTTATGCAAATGTAAGACCCTGTTTATAGGCTACCTGGTGTTAAAGTCCCCCTGTAGTCAATCATTGTATCCCTTAAAACTCATCTCTGATCACCAAAATTACATATTTAAATGTTTCTATTTTGGATTTAATATTAAAATAAATATCTTGAATGTAACTCGACACCCTTGCCTCATTTAGTATGCGTGGTGCCATGAATATGCAAATGAGCCCCGCCTCCACTCACTCACTCAGCTCAGAGATCCACTGGTTGACGATCACACGTTGATCTGATTGGTTACAAGGTCGTTTGTGACGTCAGAAACACCAGCGATTTCAAACCGTGTTTTTGAGACTGTCTTTGGTTCACTGCAGTTTTAAGGAGAAAATACTCAGCAATGCTGTGGACTTATGAATTTACACATGGTTTGTCTTAAAGCATATTAAAAACACCACATAGACACATAAACAACATTAAAAGCTGGATTTTCACCACAGGGGGGCTTTAAGATTTTTCTTTTGTCCACTTCTGTCCTGATTTCTTCGAGGGGAGGGTCTATGAGCGGGTAAATGTACAGGTTTTTCAAATCATTCGATCTAATGGATAAAATAAGCTTGCACAATTTACAACACACGGAGAGCAGCAGCTTTAGTCTCTGCTCTGACAGCAGTGTGTGTTAGAAATCAGGAACGGTGAGAGAACATTGCTTGGATCTTCAGCAGACAAAGTTAAAACCCTGTCCGGCTAGAGCTCTTCCCATTATGTTCCCGCATTAGATCAGTAGGCGGAGAGAAGACGGTCTTTTGTGGCTGTTTGAACACATTCGACCACACGAGCGATCTAAAGCAATCCGGCCGAATGCGTTTTAGACTACCTCTGGAAGTGGTGAAAGTCGACGAGCTCAAAATGTTTTAGACCCCGATTACACCTCGTTTAGCGTCATCCACTTGTGATCAGATTGACAAAAACGCATGAATACCAGGTGTAAAATGTAAATAGCTTTTGTTGTCTGTCAGGCCCTGCACACGACTGGATGACATGTTGAACCGTCACTGTATTCATCCGTCCTGTGAGTCATCATGTTCACAAAGTCACACACTGAATACCTAATTGTGAATAGAAAAGCATTGTGTGAAAGCGGTTACAGCTGGCATGTCAGGAATGAAGCGTGACACACCTCAACACAGCAGCAATGAGGAGTCGAGAGACGAGACATCAGGAGCGGCAGTTTATTCGGTCTCCTTCAACGTTTAAAGTGCAGAGTCATGTTCACAGCTTCAGTAAAAACAGTACATTACAAGAAACCATAATCTGGACAAAGAAATCATGGAAAATATAAATATATCTGAAAAACAAAAGGAGACAGACGAGCGATGACATAAACTCATCCGGCAGTCGTTGGCAAGGCTAGCGTAAAACAAAGGCACAGCGATGTGGAGAGGTAAAGCATGGTCTCCGCAGCATCGGCTCACGTCCTGCCAGAAGCTGAAGTGCTGCTTAACTCCTGATGCCACGGCACATGCTGTACGTCACCTGAGCTGGACTTCTAGAAGCGTTACAAGCTGGACCGCATGGTGAAGTGCTCGTGTCCTGCTACAGGACTGCAGTCGGACACCTCGCAAACACCAAATCCAGCAGCCTCTGGTGCTTACAGAAGCAATGGACTCGTAATCTATTCAGTATAATGGCTTACAGAGCAATATGGCTTCTTACTAGTGGCAATACTGATAGTATTGATATCAGATCATCAGGGCTTTAAGTCAACATGAAATCTAAATCCTAATATAGCACGATATTTCAAACAACAGCGCTTGTCTTTGTCGTAATGTAGTAACTCGTTTTTTTCTATTTATTGGATTTACAGTACACGCTGCTTTTATGAGGAAATAGCTTATCATTTAATGAATCGACGGCCAATCTACAACATGTTTTCTTGTAAAGATTATTTTTGGATTGATCTATTTTCAGACTGATAGAATGCTGTTCTACGAGAGAATTCACGGTCAATTTTGCGACAGGTACGATTCAGATCACAGCACTTCTCTATTATTTCTATGGTATCCGCACTAGCCGCTTTTCCATTACCCTTCAAATTTCTCAAATTGAAATTGCGAATTGAAAATACGGCCAATGGAAACACGTCAATCCTGCAAAAATTCCCACATATCGCAAAAAAGTTTTTACACTCGCATGAGGTGTTTTTCAGGGAATTCGAAATAGGAATATTTCGCAAAACTGCAATGGAAACAGTTTTCTCATCTACAGGTCACCTGACGTACGCAACAGTCGATCATTCGTTAAAGAAGACGCGGTGTGTTTGGACAGAAGACGAGACAGAGTTCTTCATTAAACTCATAAAAGACTAAAGTATTACAGGAATACTGGACTGTAAACCACAAAGAAATGCCACAATTTATCAAGAGCTTGAAGCAGAAGGAGGGAGAAACTCCTCATATGTGCCGCTCTCAGTATAAGGGTCTTGCCATTAATGCTGGATAACACACACACACGTCTCCTTCATTAACAATAATGGCCAGTGCTGTGGCTGTGGTATACATAAACCTGCCAACATCCATTGCCATGATGTTTGGAATGAGGAAAAATGTTGTTTCAGTCGCATAACATCGGTTAATA
Organism: Rhinichthys klamathensis goyatoka; assembly: GCF_029890125.1. Classification (NCBI taxonomy): domain Eukaryota; kingdom Metazoa; phylum Chordata; class Actinopteri; order Cypriniformes; family Leuciscidae; genus Rhinichthys; species Rhinichthys klamathensis. The sequence continues at coordinate 59,109 of NW_026606566.1, forward strand.
GAAATGCCTTCATTTCACAATAGTTTTTTTATCGACATTTAGAAAATATCGCTAAAGTTTTGCGCAAATCAGTAATGGAAACGCGGCCACTGTCACACAACTGAAAGAAATTCACTGATGTCAAGGCTGTGATGTGATTGGTTATCAAGCTACACGTGAACCAAGGTGTCCGTTACGCTTTCTCTAATTGTACAGCCTAATATCTCCGATTAATAAGACCACGGCTGTGTCTGAAATCGCCTCCGGTACCCTTAAACACTGTTTGAGGGGACAGCCATTTGTAGTGGACGTTACCGAGTTCGAGATAAATCTTTTCATCACTACTGGAGCTGCTAGTTTGCACAGTTTCACATGATTATTAAACAGCACAAACTATGCAAAAGCGGCAGCCCTTCCCGAGTGTCCGAATTCACTCACTCGTTTTCATTCAGTCTTCACCTGGAGTGGAGTAATGCAGGGAACAGTGAATGAGGGTACAGGGGGCGATGCTCTGCTTCTGGTGATCCTGAAGACCATGATTAGCTGGCTCAGGAGTGTTTAGTTAGGGCCAGAGCTAGACTGTCGTACCGATCGTGAACGCAGTCACTTGATCCTGGTTTATGCCAGGTTTGACAGTACAGCAGATGCTGCTTCATGTTGACTCCAGCGGCGGCCTGTGATTGAAATACTCTGGATTAAGAAGGGTCACAGGTCACATGTTTTCTGAGTCTGTTACACACGTGCTGCTCAGGAGACGCGGCGGCATCAGGGGCTAAACGACACAAAGCCTCCGTCAGTGACGTGCATTCATACAATCACCAGCCAAACAACCCACAGAAACCAAAAGGCTCAAGCGGCAGACGCTGTCTTCCATAGTGCAAATGAAATCATTAAAACATTTTATAAAAGAGAAAATAGTGGTTTCAATTCAAAGAGAGAGAAGAAGAGGCTGTGTTTTTCTTTTTTTGTCTTTTTTTCAGTCTGTACACGTGCTTTCCTGGCGATCCTCCGTCGTGTTTTTGTATTGACATTTGTTCAGCGTGATGAGAATAGCTGGACTGGTGGTGGAGGACAGAGGAGGAGACATGGAGAGAAGCGCTTCTAGGAGATATTTACACCAGCAGTGTTGAAAACACAAAGACACTGGACCCCGAAACCCACCGTCCCGCGTGAGGGTCTAAGATCAGGCTCTGGGAATAAACTCAAGTAATAGTGACGAGGAAATCTGTCTACAGCATCTTTCACCCCAAAATCAAACGAAAGAGAGAAGGAAATCCATTTAGCAAAAGGTCCCTGTGAAGATTTTTCACATTTTATATTTAAATCCACGCAAATTACATTCATTTAATCCTGTACTAACATGATGTTCATTTACTTTACAATTGAACTCTTTCCCCTCCATTGGCAGAATTTTTCCGTGTTTTCACTGTTATACGGTAGGGGGCGCTATTACACATCTCCTGAAACAGCGCTGAATCTCCGGATCAAAACACAGGCGGGATGCAGGAACAAGCGATAGCAAATGTAAGCAGACGCATATGTAAATAACGCGATCATGAACATTAAACATCATATAAATCAAAACTGCGTAATGTTACAGAATGAAAAGTCCCAGGACGAGCTACAGGACTGAAGCTTTGAGGTGTTGATGGACTCGATTGACTCCATCTGTGTTTGATCATCGTCCCGAATCTGATCCCGGCGTAGTCTTTCACAAAAACGTGTTTTCCGCAGCTTTTTGCAAAAATGTTCTTACCCACATTCAAATGTTGATAAAAATGAATGCATGAAGCTAGATTAAAACGTGTTTTTGTTTTAAAGCCGAGGGTCTGTTCTTTCTTTTGATATACTGCATGTTCAGATATTCATACAACAAAATATTCTGGAGGCCATGAAAATTTGGAGAAAATGATAAAAAATGCTGGCGCTGGCTGGCGACTTTTTTCAAAAAAACGCTGACGGGGAAAGAGTTAAATAATAACTTCTTTTAGGGGGGGATTTTGGGGTAAAAGAGGACAGTAAATGAGTCGATCTGACCCATAGGGCTGAACTGGGACACTGAAGCATCATGTTTTTTACGTGTTCGTGACACGGACAGGAATCCACTCTGAACTTGATTATTTTCCTGGTGCTCAGGTGAAAAGTGCGCCAATGCGGAATAAGTATATAAAATAATGTCAAACAAAATTTACAATATGTACTATAACTGTATGTACACTGCGGGAAACATGAGGGATATTAGTGAAGCTTGAAGCCGGGGTCCGTTCAGGTCTCAGTACCAACACACCTGAAGAACAAAGACCTCGGGTACTGGCATCATCTGGACGAGGCGTGAACGCAGCATCAGAACCGTGTGGAGAACATCACAATAAGCCACAACAGACATGCATTATGACTGATGGAGCCGTGCTCGTGAGGTGACGTTTTCAAGCCGTCTGTCCAGACCGAAGCCTTTCAGTGGCGGGACGTTATGTTGCAGGTGTCATCTGAGGCCTTCAGCCCGCCGGCCACGAGCGAGGGAGCGTCCTCCGGCAGATCTGCTCAGCGTGAGGATCCGCGTCACTCGGGCTGCTCCGGGTGTGTGTGCAGCCCGTTCTTCCCGCTCGAGTGTTTCTGCCGGAAGTCTTGATGGATGAGCTCGAGCTCGGAGACCAGGTGCAGGCCCATCTCCAGATGCATCTTCAGGTTCTCCAGCCACGACTCCAGCTTCACAAACGCAGGCCTGCGGGACGAGCACAACCATTATAACTTCTAGTTCCAATAAACCATGAGTCATATCTATAATATCATTACAGTAATATTCAGGGTTTGAAACTATGACAATTTTGCTATAAAATTTTTAAGTTACTGGCCATTCAGAACTTCTACTTGCCAAAAAAATAATAATAAATAAATAAATAAACCAGATTAACTACAGTACATCACAGCTAGCTTGTATATATATATATTATACAATTTGGATTTCATACATTCATTTCTTATTCAAACTAAATCCTGTCATCCAGCCTCTCCTCCACTTCCTCTTTCATCCTCATCACCAGAATGTGTTTTAGGTGGACAGATCAATACAGCACAAAGAACATACAAAAAAAAAGTTTAAGATGTTGGACAATAATAATGTATTTTCTGTTCACCAAATGCTCTTTAATCTTCGCTATTGCTTCAATGCAAATGAACAAGCGCGCCGTTATTTGTTGCGCAGTGACGAGTGTGTTCAAGTTAGTCAGATATGAGCAGATTCTGTGCAATACACTGTATTTAATATATCATGATGACTCACGAGTCCGAGCAGATTTGGTTTACACGAACTTCCCCAGCAAAGTTAGTAAACATAATAAGTAACACGCCAAACTGGCTCGTGATTTGACAGTGTTACCCGTCACAGCTGATTTATACCCGCATTTGGCTGTTCATTTCAAACCCTGGTAATATTGCTCCCCTTTGCTTTCATTCATTTAGTATGTCATAGAATGCAGCTATCATGGATGTTACTGATATTTATGTTCTGTGCAAATGTGGCACGTATGATAAGCATGTCCCGTGTATTCTCTAACCGCTTCTCTGCGTCCAGATCGCAGCAGAGCACCGCCATGGGGAAGAAAGAGGCCGGACAGTCCGGCGGGCAGTACTCGTCCAAAAAGCCTTTGACGTTCAGCCCGAAATCCATGGCCCGGGGCAGGTAGTCGGGATCGGCGTTCACTCGCCCTATAATCTGGGGCAGAGCACAGAGTTTGATGTGAGACAGAGGAAGTGAGGTCAGTTTTCCCTAAACCCACACCACACACTGCTTCCTCTGGGTGTCCTTCACTAATGACGGGCGTCTGTCCTGTTTTAAACCGGTGCTGCTGTATGTGGTAGCAGTGTTCCCCATTAAAAGAGAAATCCCTGGAGTTCATGCGGAGGAAGCAGTTATTTTGGACTTTAACAGCCAGTGATTATTCCCTTAGATCAGTCCTGAAACACTCACCTCGCACAGCATGATGCCGAAGGAGAAGATGTCCACCTTCTCATCATAGCTCTTTCCTGAGAGACACAAACAGCAAAACATCACATAACACCCAGTGAAGAAACGACTTCCTCCTGTTAATCGCACTCTATTCTAACAATTCTAACATCGAATGAGTCTGCAAGTTGAGGTTATCAAATTATGTTTTTGTAGATATTTTCTACCTTGAAAATGTTTGACCACTATTTGAACATTCAAAATCCTTAAAGGAGTAGTTCACTTTAAAAAAAACTTTTGCTGATAATTTACTCACCCATCCCATGTCATCCAAGATGTCCATGTCTTTCTTTCTTCAGTCGAAAAGAAATTAATGTTTTTGATGAAAACATTCCAGGATTTTTCTCCATATAATGCACTGGGCATTACTGGGCACCAAACTGTCCAAGGTTCAACTGTCCAACTATCCTGTTCAAAGGGCTTTAAACAATTCCAGACGATGAATAAGGGTCTTATCAAGCGAAACGATCGCTCATTTAAAAAATAAATAACAAAGTTTAAGTTTTATAAGCTCAAATGCCCGCCTTGCTCTGTTCTGTGTGACTCTCCTGTTTGAACTCGTTCATCAAAATGAACGAATCTTTTTTTCGACTCATTTGATTCATTTAACGAACGAAATGGACAGGAGAGTCACACAGAACAGAGCAAGGCGGGCATTTGAGCTTATAAAACTTAAACTTTGTTATTTATTTTTTAAATGAGCGATCGTTTCGCTTGATAAGACCCTTATTCATCGTCTGGAATCGTTTAAAGCCCTTTGAACAGTTTGCAGTTTGCACTGAAACTGTCTTTTGGACCTTGAACCGTTTGGTGCCCAGTAAAGTGCATTATATGGAGAAAAATCCTGGAATGTTTTCATCAAAAACCTTAATTTCTTTTCGACTGAAGAAAGAAAGACATGGACATCTTGGACGACATGGGGGTGAGTAAATGATCAGCAAAAGTTTTTTTTAAAGTGAACTACTGCTTTAACAACGATTTGAATTACAAAATAATGTTATCTACTGACATGTACTACTTGTTCAAAAATGATTTATAAAATGATAAACCTAATATTCCAGTCTTCCAAACACGTTTAAGAAACTGAACGAGTCAAAATGATTGTTTTATCAGCTCAATGAATAACTCTAGATACCTTTTTATCCGAATTGTTAAAGTTTTTGGAGTGCACATTAGCTTATTTTCCATTAACTGGGTCAAATTTACAAGAGCGCATAAAAACCACAGACAGACTGAATGAAAATGTAAATCCACTCGCTTATGGAACGACAGAAATACAGCTTTGGATAGAAATAGTCGCTTTGGATAAAAGTGTCTGCTAAATGAATAAATGTAAATGTAAGCCGTTTCCGCGGTAACCTCTGTAAACACAGCAGGGCTGCGCCTATAAACACTACACGTTACACAGAGCAAAGACAGTCAGTTCCCTTCAGAGCAACATTCATAGCGTTCATTCAGACTTTAATTCATAAAGTTGTTTAATTCCCTCAGTTGTTCCGCCATTTTTCCAAACAAAAAGGAAACCAACGTTTCATGTCGTGTCTGCGTGAGACTGTTGCTTACATTGCTTAATACTGGACGGTATTTACTGTGAGTTTTTCAAACCCTGGCAATCAAATAGGGTGTTAATGATGATTGAAATATTCAACTGTAATACAAATCGCTGAAAGTTGCATCGTGGTTTATCGTCAAACTGGTAAGGTAACCGTTTCATCCCTAACCCTCAAACAAGAGCGAGCTTGTCCTCCAAGACCAAATACATGAACATGCTAAAACCATTCAGAGTTATCATGATTTAAGTCTTCTTTTCTCTGAAACATGATTCCTCCTAAATACCACACCACATTTTTGTAAGATCATCATGATTTACACAGAATAATACATTATTAATGAAGAAAAGCGTCGGGTGATGAAAGGAGAGCCCTCTCACCGTGGATCATCTCCGGGGCCATCCAGTACGGGTTTCCCACCACAGTGTATCTCTTTCTCCTGTCGGCCTTCTTGACGCCCGGGAGCTGTCCGGACACCAGTTTGTCCTGGATCTTGTCCTCCACCATGAGCCGGGACAGGCCGAAGTCCGCCACAACAACACTGTTATTCTGTCAGAGCGAGAACTACTTACAGATCTGCCATTGCACATCTTCAACGGTCTTCAGTTCTTCAGCTACATTTGTATTATCAAACAGTCATGCTTTATTTGCTCTGAGAGAAGCTGTAGTGACTGTGTTTCGCCTTTGCACAGTAGTATGACACATTGACAGCACCAAATTCTAATGTTATAACCACTGCCGTCACTCTTTAAATGGGCATTTTCTTAAAGACCTGGAGTGATCTATGTCCTGGCAGACGCTCTGTAGGGCTTTGCTTCTGAACACTTAAAGTCCCCCTGTGGTGAAAATCCAGCTTTTAATGTTGTTTATGTGTCTATGTGGTGTTTTTAATACGCTTTAAGACAAACCATGTGTAAATTCATAAGTCGACAGCATTGCTGAGTATTTTCTGCTTAAAACTGCAGTGAACCAAAGACAGTCTCAAAAACACGGGTTGAAATCGCTGGTGTTTCTGACGTCACAAACGACCTTGTAACCAATCAGATCAACGTGTGACCGTCAACCAGTGGATCTCTGAGCTGAGTGAGTGAGTGGAGGCGGGGCTCATTTGCATATTCACAGAACCGCGCATAATAAATGAGGCAAGGGTGTCGAGTTACATTCAAGATATTTTAAGACATGAAGAATGTTTTTCAAGGAAAAAAAAAACGCTTAAATATGTCATTTTGGTGATCAGAGATGAGTTTTAAGGGATAAAATGATTGACCACAGGGGGACTTTAAAGCTCTGAATGTGATCCCGCATTATACACCTCAAAAGCAATCGAAATCAATGCAATCTAGAAAGCTTATTCTCTTCATTCTCAACATGCAAACAAACACTGGAGCTGTGATGCCACTCACCTCTCGGACCAGACAGTTGTGTGAGTTGAGATCTCGGTGGATGATGTTCATGGAGTGCAGGTAAGCCTGGGTCAAAGGAGCACATGTTAAACGGCTGCCCGCTGCACTCATTCACAGGACTGAACGCACTGGTCACCCTATGGCTGACTGCTAGATTAAAACTGGGCATCACACACTGGAAGACTTTCACAACAAACTCACGCAGAAACATGAGGCTTGTTTCTCTGAGACGCACGACACCTGAAAACAATACAGTGTGTGTTCTGGCATCGGTTCAACATATCAAAACATCTGACTGGATCAAAGTCTGAGGTCTGTGTCGGTCATACACTGGGACTTTCTGCAGACAGCAAATCGAGGCAAAAACTATATTTTTAAAAGTTATACTTCAGGTTCTGTGACTATTCACCAAAACATTTATATTATTATCTTTATTGTCAGGTTTTCTGGATTTTTTTTTGTAGTTATTATAATAATATACTGTGTGCATTATAAACTAAAACATGAATATGTGATAATTTATAGTTTATTTCCGTTTTGGAGTCGAACAATATTACTTTAGTTTGTTTTCCTAAACAGGCTTATGTTTAATGTACATTTCTTTAACAAAAATATCAGTTTCACCACTCCTTTAGCTTTTTCACATTTCAAGCTCTTAAAATATAATGAATATATGTGGCACTGGCGCCTCACTCACCATCCCAGAGGCGATGTCCTTGGCGAAACTCACTCTCTGATTCCATGGATAGCTACTGTCCTGCACACAGAAGACACACTCTCTGATACTCATGCAGTTTCCCTCTCTGACAGCAGGCGGCGCTCATGGAGCAGCAGAAACACAGCGCTTACCCTGGGGCCGGCTTCACACAGCTAGTTTAGACCGCTCTATAGTGTTAGACAAGTCTAAAATGTGCCCATAGACTAGTCTAATGCAAGTTAGACTGTTTCACAAAAATAAAGACTGACTTAATTTAGACCAAAAACATCTAAGACTCGTCTAAGACTCTGTTACCTTGGCAACCAGCAGTAACAATCAGTTACATTACAAACAGCCGAAAGAAAAGGGAAAATATTCATCTCCATTTCAGTGTCTTTAAGTTTCTCTTGGGTTCCTCCTCCCGTTTTTGGATATTTCCTCTTAAATATTTCTTTTTTGGCATCTTGTAATATGTTTTTGTATCTTTTCTGTACGTCAAATTAAACTTTTCGTCTTGTTACTCCATTCTCCGCTAAATTTCCCCAGTAAAATGTCCTTGTAACTGTTATACTCCTCCAACAAACACATATTTTCCGCTGGGGTAAACTGCACTGGGGTGCGTTTCCCAAAGCCAACTATGGTCGCAAGTTCCGTCGTTGGAAATTTCGATCATAGTTGGCCAACGATGCTTTTGGGAAACGCACCCCAGAGCGGTTGAATGCGCTTACTCGATCCGCCATGTTTTTTGTTTTGAAAAGTGTCTTATTTTACCCAGAATGCATTGCAGTGTAGTCCTACTTAAGATAGTCAGAGTCTTAAGTGCTTTGTGCAACGGTCTGATTTAGATGTCTATCTGAAGTCTATCTACTATATCTAAGCCATAGTCAAAGTCTATCTGTGTGAAACCGGCCCCAGTCTATACAACACAGCTGCGCTTTCTAGAACGGCCACTGTAAGGCAAACACTGTCATAATGCATCAACAGTAGATCAGAAGCGATCGCTTGGCATTAATGTGCAGTGCTAGTGACTGAAACACACACACACACACACACACACTCATCAACAGTAGATCAGAAGCGATCGCTTGGCATTAATGTGCAGTGCTAGTGACTGAAACACACACACACACACACACACACTCATCAACAGTAGATCAGAAGCGATCGCTTGGCATTAATGTGCAGTGCTAGTGACTGAAACACACACACACACACACACACACTCATCAACAGTAGATCAGAAGCGATCGCTTGGCATTAATGTGCAGTACTAGTGACTGACACACACACACACACGCACACACACACACTCATCAACAGTAGATCAGAAGCGATCGCTTGGCATTAATGTGCAGTACTAGTGACTGACACACTGACACACACACACACACACACACACACACACACACACACACACACACACACACAGTAGATCAGAAGCAATCGCTTGGCATTAATGTGCAGTACTAGTGACTGACACACACACACACACACACACACACCATGTTCTTGATGATGTCTCTCAGTGTTCCTCCTTTGATGTACTCCGCGATGAAGTTGAGCCGTTTGTCTTTATAAAGGACGCCGATGAACTTCAGCACGTTGGGATGGTCCAAACACCTCATCACCTTCACCTGAACACACACACACCGTCACAGAACACGTCAGCAATGTTCACAAACATGTTTACAATCAATAAGAGGATACAATAAACTCATTCAAATCACACACAGGTGACGTAACGGATGTTTCCTGCCTCAGGCTGAGCGTCCTCACATGTGCAATGGCGCAATCCCTCATGTTCATGAAGACTGTTCTTATTCCGGTTTTTATGGCGTTAGATTTGATTGAACTGAACCGAGGAGTGTGTAAGGGCCGGCGATGGCTGTGTGTGTGCTGTTTTTCTCCTCAGATGAACTGAGACCACGAGCGTTTCCTTCGTTTTAAGCACAAGTGTACAGCAAAGTCATTAAAACAGAGAATTATGGGAGCTAATCATAAACGAATCTCAGACAAACGAGTGCTAGATGACGTTTCAGCCGGGCAAGCTGCAGTGTTACGAGACTCGTTCTCCTCGTTTAACCCCGGAGCCTGCTGGGTAAATGATGAGCTGAGACACACACACACACACTCCATCTGTCCTGTAAGTGAGGAGGCTCACCTCTTTGAGGAAGGTCATCTGTGTCTCCTCATCGAAGCGGATGAGTTCCTTCATCACCATCACCTCGCCCGTCTCTCTGTGAGTCACCTGACAGGGGTGAGAACACACACGGAGTGATCACACTCACCCAAGCAGCAGCTGCTTACTCATAAACTCAGTGTTTTATTGCTCTAACTGGAGCATGACATCAGACTCAACAGGCGGATCTGGAAAACCCTACGCTATGGGGAAAACATGTCCCCACAATAGCCAAAATCCTTGTCGGGAGATGTTTTGGTCCCCATGAGGAAAACAGCTCATAAATCATATCAAGTGATGCTTTTTTTATGTAAAAACACAGAAAGTTGTGTGTGATGGGCAGGGTTAGTGTAAGGGGAGAGAATATACAGTTTGTACAGTATAAAACCATTACATCGATGAAAAGTCCCCATAAAACATGAAAACACCACATGTGTGTGTGACACCACATGTGTGTGTGACATGTGTGTGTGTGTGTGTGTGTGTGTGTGAGTGAGTGAGTGAGTGAGTGTGTGTTCTGACCTTGATGGCCTGCCCGAAGCAGCCCTTGCCCAGGACCTTTCCGTGGATGAGATCGGAGGCTCTGAATATGCGGTGTGTGCATGTGTGTGTGTGTGTGTGTGTGTGTGTGTGTGTGTGTGTGTGAGTGTGTGTGTGTGTTCTGACCTTGATGGCCTGCCCGAAGCAGCCCTTGCCCAGGACCTCTCCGTGGATGAGATCGGAGGCTCTGAATATGCGGTGTGTGCGGGAGTGTGTGTGTGTGTGTGCGTGAGTGTGTGTGTGTTCTGACCTTGATGGCCTGCCCGAAGCAGCCCTTGCCCAGGACCTCTCCGTGGATGAGATCGGAGGCTCTGAATATGCGGTGTGTGCGGGAGTGTGTGTGTGTGTGTGCGTGAGTGTGTGTGTGTTCTGACCTTGATGGCCTGCCCGAAGCAGCCCTTGCCCAGGACCTCTCCGTGGATGAGATCGGAGGCTCTGAATATGCGGTGTGTGCGGGAGTGTGTGTGTGTGTGAGAGAGTGTGTGAGTGTGTGTGTGTGAGTGTGTGTTCTGACCTTGATGGCCTGCCCGAAGCAGCCCTTGCCCAGGACCTCTCCGTGGATGAGATCGGAGGCTCTGAATATGCGGTGTGTGCATGTGTGTGTGTGTGTGTGTGTGTGTGTTCTGACCTTGATGGCCTGCCCGAAGCAGCCCTTGCCCAGGACCTCTCCGTGGATGAGATCGGAGGCTCTGAATATGCGGTGTGTGCGGTTGGTGACGACGCGCAGCGACTCGGAGCGGCCGATGTCCTTCCGCAGAGACAGAGGAGACGGTGAGCTACTGGAGCTCGGGGATTTATCAATACTGCAGCTGCGCCTGCACAGAACACACACCAGCCACGGTCAATCAGGTGATCATGCATCACACACAGAGCCTCGGCCGTTACTATAGAGACAGAGCGCATGTAGGCCACGCCCACACCGGGGGAACAATCCAGCCGGCCCCATCGCCTGCGCATTGTGTGAAGCTGCTATAACAAAAAGCAGAACAATGTCGAAAAGCTGCTATGTGACAAGGTGTACAGCAAACAAGCTAAACACAACCAGAAATACGTTTTTATAAGCTCTCGACCCTAAAATACGAGCGTTTAAGGAGACACAAGTGGACAGAGCAGCGTGATACATTACTCTGAGAACTACCCCACTGGAGGAGGCGTAACCGGCGACAGGATAGCTTCGTGTACAGAAATATAATATAGAAAACTGACATTTGGATATTTGACTTACCAGTGATCAAATGTTTACTGCACACGTAGTGTATTTCTACTGCAGGATCCGTTTACCCATTCAGTCAAGCCAGTGTCCACTATTGTCTCCTTAAACGCTCGTATTTCTACAGCTTATAAAAACATATTTCTGTTGTGTTTAGCTTGTGTGCTGTACACCTTGTCACATAGCAGCTTTTCGACATTGTTTTTTGTTGTTGTTATGAGTCATAAATGACAAGGAGGCAGCTTTTGGTAACTCTTTATTGTGATGGTCCCTTTAACACATTCTGTAGACTAGAAGTAACTCTGCACCTTCATGTCTACTAACTCTCAGTAGAGTATTAGTATTCTTTCTGCTTAATATCTGCTAACACTTTACATGTACATGTACAACTACATTAGTCAACTTATTCTAAACATAACCCTACCAGTCTAATGAGAGTTAGTGCACATGTAGGTGCAGCGTTACTTATAGTCAACAGAGTGTGTTAAAGGGACCATCAAGATAAAGTGAAACCCAGCTTTTTGTAATGCAAAGTCAATGGAGACGGTTGGATTGTTGTGTGTGTGTGTGTGTACTGACGTGATGATGCGCGAGCGCAGGTTGTTGATGTCCTGGCTGGGCGGGCGTGTGATGGGCATGATGGGACTGGGGCCCTCAGACAGGGGTGTGGGGCCGTCCACCCGGTCCTCTGAGGAGCCGTGATCATGAGGGTCGTGCTCAATGGTCAACTGCAGCAGACGACTGGTCTCCTGGATCAGCAGATCAATCTGACACACACACACACACACACACACACACAATACAGTCAAGTAAGGACTTTCAAATCATTTATGGATCATATATTGTAGTCTGTACATTGGTAATGTAATAATAGACTGTATACAAATAGTGAGTTCTTCATTCATTGTCACAGTAATGAACACGATTATTATGGTTTGATTAGCTAATAGTAAAGGAATTGTTCATTGGTTATTAGAAGTAAATAGTTCTCACTTTAGATTAGGTCATGGAAAACGGGAACATTTCATCATTAATTTCTTTAAACCAACCGTTACTAGACATCCATAGCATTGATGTATTCAGAGTTTCTTACAATGTTTACTAACACATTAAGCACTTACACACACGTTGTTTACAGGGACTCTCCATAGGCGTAATGGTTTTTATACTGTACAAACTGTTAGTTTTCTGTATTAAGAAACACTTAATACTAATGCAATCAATGTCTAATAAAGGTTGATTCTTTTGTTTTTCGTGACCGATCAAAAGTGAGAATATTTACAGTTAAGAACATGATCTAACTCTTACATATGAGCTAATTAAACAACAATAATAGTGTTATAAAGCTGTCTGGTGTTCAGCAGACATCAAAAGCTCAGTGTGTGTGTGTATGTGTGTGTGTGGGGGTTTTATTCACCTCGTCCAGAGGAACGTTCTGAATCGGCGTCCCGTTGATCTCCAGGATCCGATCGCCGACATGAATGGAGTTCTTTACATCTGGACTGATGCACTCTGGGTCCACCCTGAACACACACACACACACACACGAAACCATGACACGAGTCACATGACCAGGACAGAGGCGTTTGAAGATTTCAGTCAGGACAGCAGATCAGCGCAGTGTTCATGGATACCCATGCAAGAGGGGACAGGCAAAGATTCGAGAGCTATAGAAGGAACCCATTATATATTTGGAAGAACTTTACTTTTCCTTTTTCAATCATTCATGCATTTGCATTTTAATTCCAAATTCTAAATCAAAGTATTAAACGGATAATAATTCTCATTCAGAAAAATGCCGAGCAGTTTGAGAGTCTGTGTCCTGCAGTGACACACACTCACTGCGAGACTCTGATGGTGGGCTTGAGTTCGGGGCTGTATCCGTTGGGACTGGGGCCCTGATCGATGGACACGGAGAGCCCGCGCTTCCCATCGGTGGAGGCGGGAATAGACACGAGCGTGACCGTGTGGGGAATCCTGGAGCAGGGCGAGTCGGGCAGGGTGACCGGAGTCACGACGGTGCGGTAATAACACTGTCCACTAGAGGGAGACACAGCAGAAGAAGAGTTCAGTTCACAGACAGGAGTCAGCCGAGGACGGGGCCCGTCCCACAACAGGACATGCTTTCAGAAGTTTAGCTGCAGTTTAAAGGACTGAAACACTCATGAATTTCACATTATTTGGTGACATTTTACTTCTGTTAATAACGTTAGAAACATCTTCATGTATTGCTTAAGAACTAGTTAAATCGTTCAAACATCCAGGCTGTCATGACACGGTGTTTCACACTGTAGATTTTTTCTTATATACTTTTATGAATGCACATGAAACACTTTAATCATTATAAATTAGTGGTGATTATGAAGAGAAAGGACACAAACACTGCAGGTTATACACGTTTTGGAGAGTAGAGGTGAAATAAAAGCAGCAATTCCCCATATGGCAAGGCAAGGCAAGGCAAGGCAAGTTTATTTATATAGCACATTTCATACACAATGGCAATTCAAAGTGCTTTACATAAAAAAAAAATCAAAAGAAATAGGAATAATTAAAACAGTTAAGAATAAAGAGATTAAAATAATCAAAAGAAATAAGAATAATTAAAGCAGTTTAGAATAAAAATTAAATAAAATACAGTACAAACAGTCGGACACAGTGGCACAGTGCTCATTCAGTAAATGCATAGCTAAACAGAAGTGTCTTGAGTCTGGATTTGAATGTGACTACTGTAGGAGCACATCTGATCTCCTCTGGAAGCTGGTTCCAGCTGCGGCTGGCATAGTAGCTAAAAGCAGACTCACCATGCTTAGAGTGAACCCTTGGTATTTCTAGCTGATGTGATCCTAATGATCTGAGTGATCTGTTGGGTTTATATTCAGTGAGCATATCTGCAATGTATTTAGGTCCTAGGCCATTAAATGATTTATATACCAGTAATAATACTTTAAAATCAATCCTAAATGTAACTGGGAGCCAGTGTAGAGACCTGAGGACTGGTGTGATGTGTTCATATTTTCTGGTCCTGCTCAGAATCCTGGCAGCAGCGTTCTGTATGAGCTGCAACTGTCTTATGGTCTTTTTAGGAAGGCCAGTGAGGAGTCCATTACAATAATCCACCCTGCTAGTGATGAAAGCATGCACAAGTTTCTCTAAGTCTTGACTGGAAACAAAGCATCTAATTCTTGCAATATTTTTCAGATGATAGTATGCTGATTTAGTTATTGATTTGATATGACTACTGAAACTAAGGTCTGACTCTAGAGACACACCCAGATTCCTCACTTGATTTTTAGTTGTTAGACCCCTAGCGTCAAGGTATGCATTCACCTTGAGAACTTCATCTTTGTTGCCAAACGCAATGACTTCAGTTTTGTCTTTGTTTAACTGAAGAAAGTTTTGGCACATCCAATTGTTTACTTCCTCAATGCATTGGCACAGGGAGTCAATGGGGCTGTAGTCGTTAGGCGATAGGGCTAAGTAGAGCTGTGTGTCGTCTGCATAGCTGTGGTAAGAGATTCGGTTCTTTCTCATTATTTGGCTCATTGGGAGCATGTACAGGTTGAATAGGAGTGGCGCAAGAATTGAGCCTTGAGGGACTCCGCATGTCATGGACGTCCACTCAGACTTATGGTCTCCTATACTCACATAATAACCTCTCCCTTCTAAGTATGACCTGAACCATTTTAGGACTATCCCAGAAAGCCCCACCCAGTTTTCCAGCCTGTCAAGAAGTATGTCGTGATCGACAGTGTCAAATGCAGCACTGAGGTCGAGTAGTACCAGCACTGATAATTTGCCGTTATCAGTGTTTAAGCGAATATCATTTATTATCTTTATGAGCGCTGTCTCTGTGCTGTGATGCGATCTGAAACCAGATTGAAAATTGTCAAAGTATCCATTCGAGATTAAGAATTTGTTTAGCTGATTGAAGACAACTTTTTCAATGATCTTGCCTATGAAAGGAAGATTTGAGATCGGTCTATAGTTGCTTAATATGGTCTTATCCAGATTGCTCTTTTTCAGGAGGGGCTTGACAACTGCAGTTTTCAGGGAGTTTGGAAAATTCCCAGAGATAAGTGAGGCATTAACCACTTCTAGGAGATCAGCTTCTAAACAGTTTAACACACTTTTGAAGAAAGATGTGTACATGTCTACTAACTCTCAGGAGAGTATATGATATGTTAAATCACACAATAACATTTACAGGGTCTATTATAGATTTATTGATATGTTGTTCTGGCTCATACAAACATGCGATCGGTGAGCACGGGTTACTGGTTGATTCAAATCATCAAACTGTAGATTTCTAAATATTGTTACAGTAACTGAAATGAAGTTAATTTTTACTCAGAGTTCCTGGCTTTGCCTGTTAGTAAACCATAAATAAATAAATAACTGTAACGTGTTTTACTGGCCAAGTGAGCCTTTTTTTTTTTTTTGTCGTTTCACAGTGTTTTCCACATGAATAAAGCACATACTTTCACAGCTCATGGGATGCAGTTACAATATGAAGATGAAACACATCTTCTGCACGGCTACATCACACCCACACAACAGGACATATTAATAACCCATAACAACAGCTCATGCTAATGTCCTGCTTTAGAAATAAAGAGCAATATCTGGTCTCGCTTTATTTTGATGGTCCCTTTAACACATTCTGTTGACTGTAAGTAACGTTGCACCTACATGTCTACTAACTCTCAGGAGAGTATTAGTAGAGTATTAGTAGACTGGTAGGGTTAGAAGAAGTTGCTTATAGCCAGTAGATTGTCTGCTAGGGGATTATCAAAATAAAGAGTTACCCACTATCTTCCAGCGGTCAGCAGAATGTCACATGACTGGCATGTCCGTGGGCTTTTTTGGTTTTGGTTTGTAGGTGTCACCGGGGCTTGACATTAACACCCTTCAGCCCACCAAATGTGTGTGTATTTCAGCAGTGGTGTGTGACGCAGTCACTCCTACTAGACACTTCAGCAGGTTGAATTTGATATATAATATAAACAGTTTTCAAATGTAGTCTTTTAAAAAGGCATCTGAAATAATAAACTGAGCCCAATGTAGTGTTGTCCAAAAATATCTATTTTTTTTGCAACATATTGATCCTGAAATGTCTGAAACTGATCTCCTCACTCACTCTTTTAATTTACTCCGGATGAAAAATGTTGCTGTTACAGGACTTGAATTTCGGCGTAGGATTGCGCATAATTTACATGATTACAATAATGTCAAAATGCCAGTCTAGGTGAGTATTCACGTAAACAGTTATGTCTTAAGTGAACGTAAACAATTGAGAGAAATCGCATGTGTAACAATAGGATCTGTGCGTCAGGCCTTAAAGTGACAGCAGCCTAATAATCCGGCTGCCAAATTATGAGATAATATTACAAATATTTTATATCTTTTTTTCCATATGGCATCGATGTCAAAATTGTGGCCAGTGAAAATGCTGAGTGGCTAGTAACTTTGGAAAGCCACTAGGGGTGTCACAATATATCGCAATACAAAACTGCAACAATATGTATCGTGGATAGTGACAATATGTATTGTGTGTAATTCACCCAAAATAAAAATGATTGTGTAAGAAACAATTTAAGAGTTTTAGAGTTGATAGTGATAATGTCAATGTCAATTAGTAAAACGTATGGAAGCATATGGGTAGCAATATTCAATTTGAAATGTAATATGCAAATTGACAATGCAATATGTAAAATGGCAATGCATTTCTGTATTTAAATTTACATTTGACATTTTCTTACCAGTTGCCGAGCCCCAACTTCACGCAGTGATTGATCGGCTTGGAATGCATTTTAATTTGCACATTGAATTTTGCTACATTCATTGGGGGACATTTAATGAAAATGCAATCACAAGTGTCTTAACTTTGAGTGTAAATGCAATTAAGAAAAATCACATTTAAAGCTCCAGTCCGTAACTTTTTTAAGTTAAAAATAATCCAAAATAATTATATTAAAAAAAACTTATTCTGCCAGTGGTCAAAACTATCTGCTTGCCATAGCTAGATTCAAAACGGTTAGCTTGTAATAATGATTTTAATTCCAGTGGTACTGGTGGGTTTCCGCGGGAAATTCAAGCATGTCTTTGCGTCATGACGTCACACCCGTACACATAAAGAAGGAGTTTCGGCTAGCCGGCTATACTGCGCGTGACGAGATGTTTAGATGTATAGGCTTTTCTCGCAGCACTTTACATGATTAAACTTATGGCGGATCCAGAAAGATCCAAACAACAATCATCAGTGTCAACTGGAGATTCAGCAGTTATAAAACCCAAAAGACTTCGTACTTCGGATTTAAGGTGGCTAGAGAAAGAGAAAGAAACCGTCTCATGCGAACACAAGGATTTAAACATCGGCGGGGCTTTTGAAAAGTGCGTGAACTCCGTGTTTTGAAGGGGTTCAAAACGGAAGAAGAGACGGCTTTTTTTCTGCTGAACAAGTAAGACATTTCAATAGTTCAATCGTGTAACAGTACGTTTTCTTAATTAACACAGTTATGGAGTTTCCTTTGTTGTGCCTTTCTCGTTTTGCTATTATGGAGAATATGAATTCTGAACTACACAGGTAACCATAAAACACATTAAATTTAACATTAGTCACGCAATGCTGATGTTGTTAACATGAATTTGAGAACAAAGTAGGCTATAATTTGCACGGTTGCTGTAAATCGCGTTGATTAAATCTAACGAAGCTTATCATGTCGAATGCTTTTTCCCCCTTAGTTGGTCAGAACAAAAATGGATGTTACTTACTTGTTCAGAAGACATTTTCTTATGAAAATTCTTATGTTGGTCAAACTTTCAAAAAGTGAATCTGTGATTCTGTATGACAGTATCCACACAGCGCGGTGACTGACAGCAGCACTCGCCTCAAAGCACTGTGTTCATCCGCGCTGTTTCATGTCGATTTACAACCCACGTAAAGATGATAATTCCGCGAATCACTGCAGTTACAGATTTCGAACAGACAGATGGCGACAAAGAGGAAAAGCTACGGACTGCAGCTTTAAATAATCATTTTGCTACAGTTTTTGCTTGAACATGTTCAACATATCTAAGAATTTCTGTAATACATTTTAATTTTAATTTAGCAACTTATAAAGCGTTAAAATGTGTATTCAATTTACATATTAAACCTAGTGTATGAAATGGCAAATGTAAATTGAATACTGCTACCCATAGGCTTCCATAAAAAAGTGACATACTTTATTTAAAATATATCTAGTAAGTGAAAGAGTGCAAGCATATTAATCTAAAATAATTCTGAATTTTCAGCTTCAGCTTCAGAATCATTAATATTGTTATTCTGGTGTCTCTATTGTCCTGTGCATTGGGTTTCCAGCACCAAGTCTAAGCCTATTCATTTACACACACAATGTTATATAAAATTTAGCATTTCAATCAAAAGTAAATTTTTTTGTTAAACTTTTATCATATGTCTTGGAGTATCGCAATAATATTGTATCGTGAGTTCAGTATTGTGATATTTATAAAATCGTGACATGAGGGTATCGTTACACCCCTACTAGCCACAGTGTCTCGTGAGAAAGAAAGTTTAAGTCGAGCCCTGGGTGTCACTCACCAGTAAAGTTTGGAGCGCTCCACCAGCGCATACGTGTCTCCATCACCGATGAACGCTCGGCAGTTTAGACAGGTGAAGCATTCTGGGTGATACTTCTGCTCTCCGGCCACCTGGAACACAGAAACACTGAGATCAGACACGCTTTACGCTCTCCAGATGTTCAACACAGAAACACTGAGATCAGACACGCTTTACGCTCTCTCCAGATGTTCAACACAGAAACACTGTGATCAGACACGCTTTATACGCTCTCCAGATGTTCAACACAGAAACACTGAGATCAGACACACTTTACACACTCTCCAGATGTTCAACACAGAAACACTGAGATCAGACATGCTTTACGCTCTCCAGATGTTCAACACAGAAACACTGAGATCAGACACGCTTTACGCTCTCTCCAGATGTTCAACACAGAAACACTGAGATCAGACACGCTTTATACGCTCTCCAGATGTTCAACACAGAAACACTGAGATCAGACACGCTTTATACGCTCTCCAGATGTTCAACACAGAAACACTGAGATCAGACATGCTTTATACGCTCTCCAGATGTTCAACACAGAAACACTGAGATCAGACACGCTTTACACGCTCTCCAGATGTTCAACACAGAAACACTGAGATCAGACACGCTTTATACGCTCTCCAAATGTTCAACACAGAAACACTGAGATCAGACACGCTTTATACGCTCTCCAGATGTTCAACACAGAAACACTGAGATCAGACACGCTTTACACGCTCTCCAGATGTTCAACACAGAAACACTGAGATCAGACACACTTTACACACTCTCCAGATGTTCAACACAGAAACACTGAGATCAGACACGCTTTATACGCTCTCCAAATGTTCAACACAGAAACACTGAGATCAGACACGCTTTACACGCTCTCCAGATGTTCAACACAGAAACACTGAGATCAGACACGCTTTATACGCTCTCCAGATGTTCAACACAGAAACACTGAGATCAGACACGCTTTACACACTCTCCAGATGTTCAACACAGAAACACTGAGATCAGACACGCTTTATACGCTCTCCAAATGTTCAACACAGAAACACTGAGATCAGACACGCTTTACACACTCTCCAGATGTTCAACACAGAAACACTGAGATCAGACACGCTTTATACGCTCTCCAGATGTTCAACACAGACACACTGAGATCAGACACGCTTTACACACTCTCCAGATGTTCAACACAGAAACACTGAGATCAGACACGCTTTACACGCTCTCCAGATGTTCAACACAGAAACACTGAGATCAGACACGCTTTACACGCTCTCCAGATGTTCAACACAGAAACACTGAGATCAGACACGCTTTATACGCCCTCCAAATGTTCAACACAGAAACACTGAGATCAGACACGCTTTATACGCTCTCCAGATGTTCAACACAGAAACACTGAGATCAGACACGCTTTATACGCTCTCCAGATGTTCAACACAGAAACACTGAGATCAGACCCGCTTTATACACTCTCCAGATGTTCAACACAGAAACACTGAGATCAGACACACTTTACACACTCTCCAGATGTTCAACACAGAAACACTGAGATCAGACACGCTTTACACGTTCTCCAGATGTTCAACACAGAAACACTGAGATCAGACACGCATTATATGCTCTCCAGATGTTCAACACAGAAACACTGAGATCAGACACGCTTTACACGCTCTCCAGATGTTCAACACAGAAACACTGAGATCAGACACGCTTTATACGCTCTCCAGATGTTCAACACAGAAACACTGAGATCAGACACGCTTTACACGCTCTCCAGATGTTCAACACAGAAACACTGAGATCAGACACGCTTTACACGCTCTCCAGATGTTCAACACAGAAACACTGAGATCAGACACGCTTTATACGCTCTCCAGATGTTCAACACAAAAACACTGAGATCAGACCCGCTTTATACACTCTCCAGATGTTCAACACAGAAACACTGAGATCAGACACGCTTTACACGCTCTCCAGATGTTCAACACAGAAACACTGAGATCAGACACGCTTTATACGCTCTCCAGATGTTCAACACAAAAACACTGAGATCAGACCCGCTTTATACACTCTCCAGATGTTCAACACAAAAACACTGAGATCAGACACGCTTTATACGCTCTCCAGATGTTCAACACAAAAACACTGAGATCAGACACGCTTTACACGCTCTCCAGATGTTCAACACAGAAACACTGTGATCAGACACGCTTTACACGCTCTCCAGATGTTCAACACAGAAACACTGAGATCAGACACGCTTTACACGCTCTCCAGATGTTCCACACAGAAACACTGAGATCAGACACGCTTTACACGCTCTCCAGATGTTCAACACTGAAACACTGAGATCAGACACACTTTACACACTCTCCAGATGTTCAACACAGAAACACTGAGATCAGACACGCTTTACACGCTCTCCAGATGTTCAACACAGAAACACTGAGATCAGACACGCTTTACACACTCTCCAGATGTTCAACACAGAAACACTGAGATCAGACACGCTTTACACGCTCTCCAGATGTTCAACACTGAAACACTGAGATCAGACACACTTTACACACTCTCCAGATGTTCAACACAGAAACACTGAGATCAGACACGCTTTACACGCTCTCCAGATGTTCAACACTGAAACACTGAGATCAGACACACTTTACACACTATCCAGATGTTCAACACAGAAACACTGAGATCAGACACGCTTTACACGCTCTCCAGATGTTCAACACAGAAACACTGAGATCAGACACGCTTTACACACTCTCCAGATGTTCAACACAGAAACACTGAGATCAGACACACTTTACACGCTCTCCAGATGTTCAACACAGAAACACTGAGATCAGACACGCTTTACACGCTCTCCAGATGTTCAACACTGAAACACTGAGATCAGACACACTTTACACACTCTCCGGATGTTCAACACAGAAACACTGAGATCAGACACGCTTTACACGCTCTCCAGATGTTCAACACAGAAACACTGAGATCAGACACGCTTTACACACTCTCCAGATGTTCAACACAGAAACACTGAGATCAGACACGCTTTATACGCTCTCCAAATGTTCAACACAGAAACACTGAGATCAGACACGCTTTACACGCTCTCCAGATGTTCAACACTGAAACACTGAGATCAGACACACTTTACACACTCTCCAGATGTTCAACACAGAAACACTGAGATCAGACACGCTTTATACGCTCTCCAAATGTTCAACACAGAAACACTGAGATCAGACACGCTTTACACACTCTCCAGATGTTCAACACAGAAACACTGAGATCAGACACGCTTTATACGCTCTCCAAATGTTCAACACAGAAACACTGAGATCAGACACGCTTTACACGCTCTCCAGATGTTCAACACAGAAACACTGAGATCAGACACGCTTTATACGCTCTCCAGATGTTCAACACAGAAACACTGAGATCAGACACGCTTTACACGCTCTCCAGATGTTCAACACTGAAACACTGAGATCAGACACACTTTACACACTCTCCAGATGTTCAACACAGAAACACTGAGATCAGACACGCTTTACACGCTCTCCAGATGTTCAACACTGAAACACTGAGATCAGACACACTTTACACACTCTCCAGATGTTCAACACAGAAACACTGAGATCAGACACGCTTTACACGCTCTCCAGATGTTCAACACAGAAACACTGAGATCAGACACGCTTTACACACTCTCCAGATGTTCAACACAGAAACACTGAGATCAGACACGCTTTACACGCTCTCCAGATGTTCAACACAGAAACACTGAGATCAGACACGCTTTACACACTCTCCAGATGTTCAACACAGAAACACTGAGATCAGACACGCTTTACACGCTCTCCAGATGTTCAACACAGAAACACTGAGATCAGACACGCTTTACACTAGGGCTGCAACGATTAGTCGACGTTGTCGACAACGTCGACAATACAAATTTGTCGACAAATATCTTTGTTGTCGAGTAGTCGTTTGATCTCACGTGACCTAATGTAAGGGCCTGCAATCCCGCGATTTGACCGCTACGGCGCTGTAGCGCTAGAGTGTAGTGCAGCCCTTACAAATGCTATTGCGGTAGAAGAGAAAACAGCGCGAATTATGACAGTGCAAACGAATCCGAACTAGCAAGGTTTAGGTTTGGGAAAGTTTCACAAAACTTCAAATCAAGAATGCTGTCGTGTGCAATTTTCACGGGAGCACAACATGCATGTTGGAGTGCAAGAGGAAACATCCCGGCAAAAGAGGAGCCGGTGAGAAGTGAGTGTTCTCCAGCTGGAGCTTAGCCTACTAACCAGCGGTAAATCTCTCTTTATTAGAGAATGCAATACTACTAATAATAGTAATAATATTATCAATAGTAATATAATTACAGTAATGTGATGACTTATTTTGTATAGAATAAAGCTTGATCGAGCTTAGGAGTCAGGGCTGTTTTTATTATTGTAACACTATTAGTATATTAGGTATTATTATAGTCTTATCACTTGCCTGTATTTTGTTCAATAATCATGAAGACTTACAAAACGAGATGTTATATCCTTCCTATGACATAGGAAGAATATCATGGCAGTTACTTTATCATACTATAAATTAAAAGGTGAATGAGAACGTCTCTGTCAGCTCAATTGTCATGTAAAAAAAGATTGTAATTTTATAATTATAATAATTGTTTGCAGATTCATATTTTACCATTCTTTGTGTCCTGAAGTAAATGTCCCTTTTTCTGTTTCAGTTCTAAGAAAAGCAGTGGGCCTATTAAACAATGCTTAGAGAGCATTTGTGTGTGATTTGAGTTGGACCGAAATCTGAAAACTTAAAGAGAATGACCTGTTTAGTTGGCTCAAAGTTCATTAAAACAACTATTTCAAAACCTGAAGTGATTTTCTTTTTTTATATTATAGTTAGAATATGTATAACTCAATGTTTTAACTACTTGGAAAAGCTGAATAATCGTTCCAAACCTACTGATTAGTCTGCGAAATAATCGACGATTAGTCGATTAATCGTTCTAATAATCGTTAGATTAATCGATTATCAAAATAATCGTTTGTTGCAGCCCTACTTTACACACTCTCCAGATGTTCAACACAGAAACACTGAGATCAGACACGCTTTACACGCTCTCCAGATGTTCAACACAGAAACACTGAGATCAGACACGCTTTACACGCTCTCCAGATGTTCAACACAGAAACACTGAGATCAGACACGCTTTATACGCTCTCCAGATGTTCAACACAGAAACACTGAGATCAGACACGCTTTATACACTCTCCAGATGTTCAACACAGAAACACTGAGATCAGACACGCTTTATACGCTCTCCAAATGTTCAACACAGAAACACTGAGATCAGACACGCTTTACACGCTCTCCAGATGTTCAACACAGAAACACTGAGATCAGACACGCTTTATACGCTCTCCAGATGTTCAACACAGAAACACTGAGATCAGACCCGCTTTATACGCTCTCCAGATGTTCAACACAGAAACACTGAGATCAGACACGCTTTACACACTCTCCAGATGTTCAACACAAAAACACTGAGATCAGACACGCTTTATACGCTCTCCAGATGTTCAACACAGAAACACTGAGATAAGACACGCTTTACACGCTCTCCAGATGTTCAACACAGAAACACTGAGATCAGACACGCTTTACACACTCTCCAGATGTTCAACACAGAAACACTGAGATCAGACACGCTTTACACGCTCTCCAGATGTTCAACACAGAAACACTGAGATCAGACACGCTTTACACGCTCTCCAGATGTTCAACACAGAAACACTGAGATCAGACACGCTTTATACGCTCTCCAGATGTTCAACACAGAAACACTGAGATCAGACACGCTTTATACGCTCTCCAGATGTTCAACACAGAAACACTGAGATCAGACACGCTTTATACGCTCTCCAGATGTTCAACACAGAAACACTGAGATCAGACACGCTTTATACGCTCTCCAGATGTTCAACACAGAAACACTGAGATCAGACACGCTTTACACACTCTCCAGATGTTCAACACTTCCTCGAGAGCTACATGTGCCCTGATGGCGACTCACTTTCTATCATCTTGTAACTTTTCTTTTTCTTCTTCTTTTTTAGTTACTATTGAGGGTTTAACACATAGATCAAATAACTTGTTTAACGAACTTGAGCAAACATTCTACCATTTTTTTTTTCCAAAGGTGGCACTTTCTAATAATAATTCAAAATAAATAATAGAAAACCATTGTCTTTGATTTCACAAAAAACAAAGGTCATCTTAAGGGTTCTTATCTGCGATGAATTTGTCCCGTGAAAAAAAATTAAAGTTATGCAATCTGAAGGAGGAGAAAAAAACATTGAGTGCGCTGAAATATTTCACTCTTCTTTAGCATTGTCCATTCCGTCGGGAGAGAAAAAAAAAATCCACTCCGCCACAGGATCCTTTTTAAACCATCCAAACTTATGCTTGCTTCCCAATTCACCCTAAGACGTGAATGAAAATATCAGCCCTTACATTGAGCTTAAAACCAAACGGTTTCTCAATGAGTATAAGTTTTTGAGGTAGCCACCAAAGAAACATAAGTTCCCTCTACCCCCAATTGACCTCCTTCTTCATGTCAGCTTTTCTTTATATGCCAAAACAGGTGAGCCTATTCAGCGCCCTCTAATGCTTTGTAGTGTTTCTACACCCTTCCATTCTTACATGGATGAGGGAAAAAAAAACTGTTACAGATATTTCACTCTGTTACAATCTTCTATGATCTATTATTATCTACATAACCTGTGTCTTTATACTTTTTTATTCTTAAATATTATCATGTGTCTTGTTAGATTTATATGTGTACTGGAAGCTTAAATAAGGTAAATGCATTGTGTGTACAAGCATACTTGGCAATAAAGCGCTTTCTGATAATGATTCACATAAGGATGACAGCTCAACAAAGTCTACAGGTGTCCTGAACACATTATTTAATCAATACACTCATTCATTCGGTTTTAGTTCAGAGCCATCAGTGTAAGTGTTGAAGAGCAGTGAGAAACAAACCAGATACTTGCTTTCATACAACGGCCTCAATAAGTGATGACACTTATGACACACCATGTCAAATCAATATCAAGAGTCTGTAAACGGTATGTTTGGATCGGCTGGTGTTTTAGTGAATGTATGAAGTCAGTTTTTCTCAAATCTTATACATTGTCTTCATTTTCAGAACTAGATCTATTCTTTATAATAATACTACTAATAATAATACAGGATTTACGTATTATGAAACATTGAGATCAAATAATGTTTAAAGTAATGTCATTACACAGCCATATTTTAAGGCCACCTTTGGTTTAGCTTCCTCTGCAACTGTTTCTTGGTGTTTTTCAAATAGGAAACAAATGTGACGCCATGATCTTAAAAGATGTGTCCTTAATAGGTCTTTCCATTCCTTTCTTGGAATCTTTTGTCTTTGATAAAAGTGAGATCTTGTACCATAAATTCTGTGTGCACGACACCTAGGGCGGGGGAAATTTGACGACATCACACAGTGATGTCACGGATAGCCCACTGCTTCCTCATTTCACTCGCTTCATTTATAAACTCTCCACCGACACGGAAAACAGAGCTGACAGACCACGACACGTCTGAAAATACACCGCACACCCGCACCCACAGAGAGAACATCTACTGTACATCTCAAGATCCACCGCAAACAACGGTTTCCAATCAAGAGATCTATGCAAAACGCTCAAAATGATCTTTTACAAAACAGGGGCCTGTAGAGTCTCTCATTACCATGTGTTAATAATGACATCAACAGTTGCCAGACATCGACTTTTAATCAGATTCCAGACATTTCAACACATCAGCAAAGCTCCAGTAGGAAAACACATCTCCCATGTTATTATTGGGGAAGCAGCAAACGTTCCTCTGTGGTGTCAGTGCTGGGCTGGACGCATGGTTGAGCCATATGAGGTCCGGCCTAGGACATGTTCACCCTTTATTCAAATATAATTAAAAATTTTGTCAGCGTATTGCATAGTTGTGCTTAAGAGTCAATTGTTTTATGTATGGTAATGCAATGAAACATGCCAAATTGTGCGACATAATTTTTGGCCATGCTGTCATAAAAAAAATTATGAACACATGCAAAAACAAAAGAGAACCAAAGAACTGATTATGTTGTAGTCACTGTATGCTTTATTTCCTGAGATTTTAGAAATAGAAAGCTTTTGTAACATTATGCATATCTTTACTGTCACTTTTGATCAATGTAATCCAACCTTGCTAAATAAAAGTATTAAATTCTTTAATTTCTTTCTAAAAAAAAAAAACCTCAGATAAATGCTGTTCTTTTGAACTTTCTATTCATCAAAGAATCCTGTTTTTTTTTTTTTTGAGATTTCTGAAGGATTATGTGACACTGAAGACTGGAGTAATGATGCTGAACATTCAGCTTTGTCTTTACAGAATAAATGATATTTTAAAATGTATTCAAATAGAAAACAGTTCTTTTAAATTGTAATAATATTTCACAATATTACTGTTTGTTCTGTATTTTTAATCAAATAAATGCAGCCTTGGTGAGCAGAAGAGACTTCTTTTAAAAGCATTACAAAGCTTACAGACCAAACTTTTGTACAGCAGTATATATACACTCACCGGCCACTTTATTAGGTACCCCATGCTAGTAACGGGTTGGACCCCCTTTTGCCTTCAGAACTGCCTCAATTCTTCGTGGCATAGATTCAACAAGGTGCTGGAAGCATTCCTCAGGGAGTTTGGTCCATATTGACATGATGGCATCACACAGTTGCCGCAGATTTGTCGGCTGCACATCCATGATGCGAATCTCCCGTTCCACCACATCCCAAAGATGCTCTATTGGGTTGAGATCTGGTGACTGTGGAGGCCATTTTAGTACAGTGAACTCATTGTCATGTTCAAGAAACCAATTTGAAATGATTAGAGCTTTGTGACATGGTGGAAGTAGCCATCAGAGGATGGGTACATGGTGGCCATAAAGGGATGGACATGGTCAGAAACAATGCTCAGGTAGGCCGTGGCATTTAAACGATGCCCAATTGGCACTAAGGGGCCTAAAGTGTGCCAGGAAAACATCCCCCACACCATTACACCACCACCACCAGCCTGCACAGTGGTAACAAGGCATGATGGTTCCATGTTCTCATTCTGTTTACGCCAAATTCTGACTCTAACATCTGAATGTCTCAACAGAAATCGAGACTCATCAGACCAGGCAACATTTTTCCAGTCTTCAACTGTTCAATTTTGGTGAGCTCTTGCAAATTGTAGCCTCTTTTTCCTATTTGTAGTGGAGATGAGTGGTACCCGGTGGAGTCTTCTGCTGTTGTAGCCCATCCGCCTCAAGGTTGTGCGTGTTGTGGCTTCACAAATGCTTTGCTGCATACCTCGGTTGTAACGAGTGGTTATTTCAGTCACTGTTGCCCTTCTATCAGCTCGAACCAGTCTGGCCATTCTCCTCTGACCTCTGGCATCAACAAGGCATTTCCGCCCACAGAACTGCCGCTCACTGGATGTTTTTTTCTTTTTCGGACCATTCTCTGTAAACCCTAGAGATGGTTGTGCGTGAAAATCCCAGTAGATTAGCAGTTTCTGAAATACTCAGACCAGCCCTTCTGGCACCAACAATCATGCCACGTTCAAAGTCACTCAAATCAACTTTCTTCCCCATACTGATGCTCGGTTTGAACTGCAGGAGATTGTCTTGACCATGTCTACATGCCTAAATGCACTGAGTTGCCGCCATGTGATTGGCTGCTTAGAAATTAAGTGTTAACGAGCAGTTGGACAGGTGTACCTAATAAAGTGGCCGGTGAGTGTATATATATATATATATATATATATATAATATTTTCCTCATACATTATTTTGGTGGTTTAATCGAACTTGTAGGGTCATTAAAAACAAATATCCCTTCCGGTCATTACTTTTGGTCACTACTGTACATGTTTCTACTAAACTACATGAACTACTGTGGAAGACAACCTTGTTCTCCGTATAATCCCACTTTGATACCATACTGTACATATGCTGTCCACACAATAATTCATCCTCCACTCTAAATATTACAGCTCACACTAAAAAGAAATGAAAACCCACATTGAGCCATGTTGACTGTGTTACTGTGTTTGGCAACAACTGGGCCGACGAGTGATTTCAAAAGTGAGATTTACATATGGGAAAGACTGGAATTCACCACCTTCCAGACACACTTACACTTCCTTCATTCATTCCACAACAGCCAGTTTCATGACTGAAACACTGTCAGTCCACAGACACAAACCACCTGAACGCACCTCTAGAAACCAAACACTCATCATGGCATCATGCTGCTTCTGCTCGGAAACCCTTCAGGGGAAATCTCCACTATCACTTTTGGTGATGGGCAGGGAAGCTTTAAGAGCACACGTGGCCCTGAGGGACTGACGTACAGTACACACACAGCTCCATCTGAAAGCTGCTCTTGACCTTCACAGCACACACTGTCAAACACACTGCACTTCTGTACCTCATTCATCCATTCATTCATCTGAAGGATAATGAAGCACTGCACCAGTATGTCTGTCCTCACAGCCTGTTAGCACGTCTACCCTGGACAGCAGTTTTTCACGATATATCTGACAAATTCAAAAGTACCAGAAGGAGTAGATTCAGTACAGCACAAGCTATGCTAATGTCATGGGTTTGATTCTCATGAGCATGTTCTGCTGATGAAAACCCCTTTTACTGGGTCAAAGTCTCAGCTAGATGAACACATGTGAATATCGACCGGTACATGTCCATGTCAGTGTGTCCCAGTGCTGCATCTGGACACACACACACCAGTGGCACACAGAGACTGGGACGTGATGCCAAACATGAGCCGGTTTACCAGTCAGGGATGCGATCCATAGATAATCTACTGCTATAGAGGAGAATTACACGTACATTTATCATCATCATAATAATAAAGAATGATGGTTTTAGGTCAATGATTTCCCATATCATATGATGCCAGAAGACTCAATGAGAATGAATCACACAGAAAATAATGTGAGAATATCCATTTGGAAACGAGGTCGACTGTCCAGTTATGATGTTGTGGTGAAGATAAATCATGCACCGATGCTACAGTTTTCTAAATGTCATAATCATTTGTTAACAAACAAGTATACTTCAATGAGCTCATTGTTTCTGCCTTAAATATTACATTGTTTCATTGAATGCATTATTAGCTAACTGTGATGTTGTACATTTCTGAAATACATAACTCAGTTTCCTCTGATAAGAGATCACTCTTGTAGTGTGGACTCGTGCATTTTCTATAAAGCTGCTTTTGAAACGATGTGTTATTGTGACAAATAAATGTGAACTGAATTGATATCATTTCCGTGTCTGTAAACATCCAGATTCAATGTACTTTACATCTGCATCTACACACATGCTTAAATATGTTTGATTTATAATGTTCTGTAAATATATCAGCATATGAATTGCCTTTTAAATGATAATGAATCAAATAAAACATGTAAAAAATCAACTGAGCTGAAAATGAATGAAATCTATTCCACACAAGAAGGCTGTGTAAAGTGTGTAAAGCCCCATCAGCACGAGAGAGAGAGAGAGCGAGAGAGCATGTGGCTTACCTTCTTCTCTCTCTTCCAGGGTTTGAGACAGCAGAAGCTCCAGTAAAACACATCGCCGACCATGACCGGCGGCTACAGCGTGCGGATCATTCTAGCGGAGCCGGCGCAGGAACACAACACTGAGCTCATCCCAGAAACCTCTGTTACTCCCTCTGTCTCTCGCCCGCTCACTCACTCGCTCTGAGTCGGTGACTTCACTTCCTGTCGAGCGACACACACACCTCCCCCACTCGACCCAACCCTCCCACTGACACACACACAACCCCTCCAGTGAAAACAGGCTCAAGTCTTCAGCTGTACAGCAAAAGGAAAGCTCAAAGACTACTGATGCCAGCAACCTTGTAAACATGGCTGAGGGTACCATGTGATAACTGAAACCTCCAGCGAATCAGAGTGAACTGTCCGTATCAGTCAGATCTAGATCGAGACTTGTACAGACCAAACAAAACCCAGAGAGAAACCCAGTGAATTCCCCATAAGCAGACGTCGCTCATTCTGATGAATATCACGGCAACTGTAACTCCAGGAATCAGACGGTGGATCTGTGAGAAGACATGAGGGACGTGTGGAATGTGGAAACACCACGCCACTCAAAACTGAACAACACACACATTCGACACTTGAGCTTTCATAACAAACGGCTGAAATTAGTCATGGCAATGAAACTAGCAAGGGGGTCTGGGGGGGTGTTGTGAACACACACAGATCCACACAGACATGTCTGTCACTGAGCTCACAGAAACACACGAATAAACACAAGAAACCGATGACATGGAGCCGTGGCTGATGGGAGAGTGCAATAACACAGGCCTGTTGTGTGTGAGTGCGGTGGGAGGAGGGCTTTCCACAGAAT
The DNA here is from genome assembly GCF_029890125.1 of Rhinichthys klamathensis goyatoka. Lineage (NCBI taxonomy): Eukaryota > Metazoa > Chordata > Actinopteri > Cypriniformes > Leuciscidae > Rhinichthys > Rhinichthys klamathensis. The sequence goes on from NW_026606566.1 coordinate 90,840, forward strand.
AAGCATCCGCTCATGTGGGACGCGTGTGAGAGGAGTGAGAGTGATTGCATTACCCCACTCAGCGTAAGTAACTCCTGACGGAGAACGAGACTGTAGCGCAGGAGTCTTGTAAAGCAGGCTAGCTTTAGCCCAGATTAAGTGACTGATTTGAAACGCTCTTCACGGGCAGAACCTCCTTTACGGCCACTCACTCAATACTCTAAAAGGCACAGTATTGCTATACCAGTATTGGATTGTTTTGGAATTAGATGTAACGATTCTTATCAATACATTAATTATTTAAGGGAATGTATTTATTACAATCAACAATTCTGAAAACAACTCGGAAGAAACATTTTAATGGGATGGTTGCAGTGCGTTCTGGGATTGCCTTCTCTATGAAGGAAACATGCAGTGGAAACAAAGCGTTATTCGTGTATTGCGCAACAAAGAATACATGGTTTACAGGCGGGGTTTACTGGGGGGGGTTCGAGTGCTGTGTTGTCTGGAGCTTCAGCTTCTAGCAGGGGCTCAACAGGCAAACTGGCCAGGAAAAGAGTGACCCAACACTTTCCCCTACGGAAAGGCCAAGGGAGAGAGAGAGAGAAAGAGGGATACGGGCCATCTTTGGGCCAGGCGTGGGAGAGGAGCTCGTATATGGCCAAACACTGGTCCAAGTCCTCGTAGTTCAGACCCTCACTGAGAAACGGGATGTGAAGCTCTGGGATCCGGGAGAGACTCGGAGTAGAGGAGCTGCTCTGTCCCAATGGGAAGAGCCCTGAGATGAGGGATTACATTTCCTGGCTGGCCTGGGAACGCCTCGGGATCCTCTGGGAAGAGCTGGCAGGAGCAGGACTACAAATATCCGGGAACACTTTCTATGAAGACCAAGCTTATAATGAATTATAGCTCCATTTTTACTTATTTATAAGTATTACAACTCTATAGATATTATATTATAAAGACTCATTAAGACCTACTGTATACTGCATTATAACAACAGTTATAGTTGCATTTATAATATTTTTATAATTACTTATAAGTTTCAATGCACATGCCCATAATCCATTATACACTGAATCATAGTTATTAATCAGTCTGTCGTATTGTTTCATGAATGTATTTATAAGAACACACCACAGCTATTAATAACAATATATTCACTTATTTGACAGAAATAAATTTGAGTTACTAAAAAGTCATTGCAACTATAATATAACATTATGTTATATTATAGTTGCAATGATTTTTTAGTAAGTCAGATTTATTTCTGTCAAATAAGTGAATATATTGTTATTAATAGCTGTGGTGTGTTCTTATAAATACATATTGTGAGTGATAATACAGTTACTAACCTCTATAAATGCCTCATTGACGGCTTTAAGTAAAGTGAAAACATAGGATGCAATTTTCCTAAATCAAATGTTAAGAAATCATGAAGATGTTCCCATTATACATTTTAAGTTGTTTACTTGTAAATGTAACTAATAAACAATAATCCCTGTAATAAAATAATGTGAAAAAACCCCAGAAATCATTAATACAAAAACAGTTGAGAAAAATATTACATACTAGACACTGCAACAATATTTTTTAAGTATAATTTCAAACTCTTATAAGCAATACCATGGATATGGATGAGGAGATATAGATTTTAACAAATCAAAATGAACATTCATGACCTCTAATGCAAACATTAGCCATTAAAGACATAATTGATAACAGCAAAATGTGCCTCTGGATCTATTTTATATTTGATCATTTATAAGTCAGTGTTTAATGTGTTATGAGCATGCACATTGAAAAAGCAAATGCATGACATACGTAATTATAAAATATAATATAAATATAACTGTTGTTATAATGCAGTATAGGTCTTAAAGAGTCTTTATAAATATATTTATAGAATTGTAATTCTCATAACTCCATATAAATGGGGATATAAGCTTGAGCTTCATAGAAAGTGTTAGCAAAAGCACAGACCACGGAGATGCAGGAGATGCCTTATTTATCTGACACAACTCACTGTTCACTCCTTTACTGGAACATTCGAATTCTACTATTCATATTCTGCGGATGTCAAGTCTATATTATTATTGTTCACACATCACTCCTCAAGTTCTAAACAAGTGTGTGGCTATTGGGATCTCTTTCCGTTCTTCTGGTCACAGGAGTCTACAGAGCTGACCTCCGTCCTCATCCAATCCCCTAATGAAGATGTGCGTCTGTCAGTCAAACGCAGGAAGAGCATGCTGAGCCATCTTTAATTCACTTATCCCGAGTCCGGGGAGTTTAATCATCGGGATGCACTGCCTGAGGCCGTCTGCGTGCCACTAAATCACACAGACCAGACCAGACGAACAAACACAGACCACAGACTCCACCATCTGCTTTATAGTTCCAGCAGAGAGAAGCTATTTGAGCGAAACCAAACCCTGGTCTTGACCAACACTGCAGAACAAGGGTCACCGTCACACCGAGCGACTGCTGTGAGAGAAAGCAGATGACAGCATGCCGTGTGGGTGAAAGGTTTCATCATCCCTGTTAGCTGCACCTGTGCTTTATAAGCGAAGTGTGTGGCCTGAACACTGGCTATACACTCAGCAGAGCTCAGAGAGAGCCCGTGTTCATGACAGGCACTAACATTTAGCTTTTTAATACACTAATAGCATCAAAAAGTATTTTCTTTGCTCTGTTTTACTGTAAATAGCATCTATCGTTATGTGCACTTAGTATCGTATCTTAATGTCATTATTATTTACACTAAGTGGAAATAGCAGGATTTTCTTGTGTCGAAGTGTTCATAGTGCATATAGTTGGAGATAACCTATTATTTGCTCCTCAATGTATTGTCAGATATTATAAAACAGTGCAATAATAACAACATATTCCGTGTATATGATTATATTGATTAAAATCATAAATGGATGCTGCTTTATTCTAGCCATAAAGTCCTATTCTCACTACCAGTTAGGCTTTTTATGTGTAAATATGTTTCTTTTTCTTTTTAAATAAATGCCTCTCTAAGCTGACACGCAATGGGGAAAGAGAAGAGGTGGATCTGAGCTTAAACAACCAGCACCTGCGTTCCTCTCCTCCAGACACTGATCCTGGTATCGGGTTTCTGTTGTCATGTTATCCGGCTCAATCAGACATCAGTGGGCGGAGTTTGTGTAAACGGCCTCTGGCAACAAGACGGCCTATTGCAGCAATTTGGACATCTTTAACCCTTTTGTCCTTGAAATATTCATCTGTCACACACGAAAGCTCATGTGAATGAATGTGAAGTGTTACTGAGGTGGGCTGTTATAACTGTTATAGGACTTTTTGCATGCATTTATTAAGGTAATGAAATGTACTTGTTGAAAATAATTGTTATTATGTCCTCCTCCATCACACCCCTCACTCACATCCATTTCATTAAACTTCATTTGAAATCAAGATGTAAACAAATTAAACATAACAATTCAAAAACTGGAAAGAAATGAAGAAAAACTAAATTTTGTATAATTTTTTCATTCTCTAATATAAGTACTTGTGTTTCAACCCTCCCCATCTTGTCAGCCATAATGCTATTTTATTATTTTTTCTTAAACATGAGGAAGAAACACCTTAGGGAACATGAAATATCAAATTACACCGACAAAGGCCGAGTGTGAAGCACAACACACACATGTGTGTTATAGACCTGCAGGAAACCATAACTAGGGCAAGGTTCAGTCTGTATGAATGGTTTCTTCAGAACAAATGATATGAATCTTCATCATCACCCTATAGAGGAAATGCTGGTCATGTTATCATTTCATATTGCTGAGAAGATGATATGATAACATTCTGGTCTAAACCTAATCCTCCACAAATAAAGGGTTGGATTGATGTCTTAAAAAGTATTTTTAATATGGAGACAATTACATTTTATATGAATTATCAGAAGGATTTGTTTGTTGAATTCTGGTCCAAATGTATAGAGTATATAACTCATATTGAACCAAATACATTGATTTAGATTGAATGTTTTTTTGTTCGTTTTTGTCTTTTTTAATTATGCGACTACCTTCCCCTTCTTTTGTAAATAGTTTCTGTGTTGAAACTGAGGATAACTTAAAGAGATATATTGAGGTGTTTGGTATTATGAAGAACTTTGTCACTGGAGAGTCTTGCTATTCCAGTTTAAGGAACATTTTTTGTAAACTGGTAAAGCTGTAAAAGTGACAAATGTGAACAGATTTTGATCCCTTTGCCATAACAAAACGTTTAAAAAAATACAATAAAAAAAGACTGGATTCCCTCAACGTTTTGCACATCGCAGAAATCACTGAATTCTACGCATGTTGCTTTCCCAAAAACACATTAAATTGACTGAAACTGAAGCAGATGTAGAGGTGACGCTCATATGGAGTGCAGTGAAACACCAGCTCACCTGTGAATGAACACAATATACCTCTAAAACACATATAGTAGTGCTGTAATGTGTGTAATTAGGCTCTGCAATATCAGCTTTATTTCGATTAATTGTGCAGCCATAACTTGATCTCTATGTGGTAAATGTACATAGAGTATAGCAAGTCCAGAACTGGCAAGGCAGCTTTAGTTTAGTAATGATTTGTGTGTAAACGAACCAGAGGATAACCTGTCCTGGCCACAGATACGCTATACCAAGACTGGATTCAGGCACAATGAAGGAATTCAAAAGGTCATTAATCTTTCAAATGATCATTCTTGTCCAATAAACAACTCTTGCTCTTGTGGAAACACTAAATAATACAGCTAGCAGTGAATGCACTAAAACAAAAGGCCACACAAACTTTCCCTTCATTACACGACCTCTGAATTATAGATCAGCTCTTCCATGCTTTGCTCGTGTGTGTGATCCGGCAGCAGTAACTGTGTGAATGGAGTGTGTAACTGGAGCGGCTGCCTGTGAGACTGTGGGGTGAGGAGAGACGGCAGAGATGCGGTTTCGGACGGGTTGGACTCACCATGATGAGTCCGGTGGCGATGGGCTCTGAACAGCCATGACACAACTCCCCAAATTTGGCCCAGTAGTCCTTCTTACAGAAGAGACGGCCGTCCTTCTCATAGTACCAGTGTGAGAGAGACGCCCCGCACTCACAACACCTGCGGATCAAACACCACACACACACAAGGTCAAAGGGAATCGTTGTCAGAACACTCATTCACTACACACCACAACACAACAGTTAGTCCAGCTGGAAATGAAGTCATGAAATCTTCTATTGCTGCTCAAGAGTGATGCATTCATGTTTGATCAGCTCTTCTCTTCTGCATTTCACACAAATACAGGCAAGCAAGCTGTCCTGGCAAATCACATTATGATTTTAGGGAATTTGTTCATCATTAGATGTTAAGATTTGTATTTGCTTATTTTATTTATTATCTTTTAAACTGTGAATAATTAACTTATATTCCCCTGGCCATTACAACTTTCTCTTTGTGGGTTTCATCACTTTTTTGAATGGCTTCTGAGGCTTGTTAACTAGAGACTCATTTAACTAGAATTATGTAATACAGAGAGGTTGTGAAGTCATGAGACACAACAGAGTAGATTCACAATGCAGCACAGTCTTGAATGACTTCTCGCTTTTATAAATGGCTACTCCCTCACTTACGTGTAAATATTAAAGGTGCAGTAAGAGATTTCTGAGAATCATTGTTGAACACTCTTGATATCTGAAATAAGCCCAAACAACCCCCCCCCCCCCCCTTCATTGCTCCGCCCCCAAAATGCACAAACACACAGTGCAAGAGTGGATGTATGTTTATCATAGATGAAGTGAAGCAAGATAATACTTCGCGAAAAATAAAGTGATGATGACAAAACGAAAAGAAAGAACAAAATGTGTATTTTCAAGCAAGAGCTGGTTGTTAGGTCACCAACAGCACAGCAGCTTCAGAAAAACAATGACACTCAAAACCAGTGTTGCTCACATATAGAAGGGAATCAAAGCAACCTCTTTCTAGGGCTGTACTCAACCAAAGAAAATCTTGGTCGACTGAAGTCCTGAAATTTTCGACTAAAAATGACGTTAGAAAAAAGACAACGTTAAATTAATTAGCTGCGCACAGTGCGCAGTACTTGGTAGCCTAAATGAATCATAAATAAACATAAAAACTAGTGGGCTATTTGCAGTATATTAAATTGTTTTGACCTAATTATTTTGCACTGAAATGAGTCTGACACACGAGTCTGTCGAGCCTATGATTTCTGAAAATAGTACTATGTTGTCTAGTGATATCATCACAAGAACTGTTGAGGAATATCCAACATAATTTAGACAATTCTTTTTGGCATATGTTATAATAATAAGTTATAACTGTCAGACACTATCATTTCAGCCGCTCTGTGCATGTCCTCGCACCGAGCGAGGCTGAACATGAGCTCAGCTTCGCCGCTGAGACACAAATAGACTATTAACTTAAAGCTTTCACTCTTAATAAACACAAAAGGCACGTCCACTTTAATAAAAAAAAGAATATTTATTAAACAAACCAGATCAAGAGCAGAAACTAAATAAAGTGCATAACTGAAAAATAAAGCATCTTAGGCTCAAAACTAACACAAACAGTCGGCACAGCGCAATTGCGCATTAGGCTCCAAATAAAAAATAAAAAAGTTAGGTTATCACACTAAAACATTGAAATATGCCAATTCTGATATGTTCATATAGCCTACTCAAAACAGACAGGGCAAGCTAACGTAGACAAGTGAGCTTACTGCTTTTAGATGATACGACATGTTTGTCGTCGAGCTGTGGAAAACTGTTGCTTGCTAACTTTGCATTCGACCTTTTTCCCGTTATCAATTTGAACAAAATGCTGCCACACTGAGGACTGACTATTAAACGCTCTCACAATTAAATAAATAATAGTCAGTATCAAACCTTCTATAGCCTACTTATCGTTCTCTCTTGGGTTGGGCTAATGCAAAAAAGGTGAAAACAAGGGGGGTGTTCTGAAGACAGACTGTTACCTGTGAAACAAGGATACTCTGAAAACACCCCCATTAGCAGTTAGTGCTTTCCACCTGATGAAATGAGCGCGGCAAATGTGATGAAATGAACGCAGCAAAACTGATGAAATGAACGCGGAAAAAAATCGACCAATCAGAATTTTGGTCGAACCAGAACGTATCAACCAATTAATCGACTAATCGACTGGGACAGTACAGCCCTACCTCTTTCCTGATCATACCCTTCTTTTTCCAGTGATTTTCTTCTGACCTTTTCTCTTTTGTAATGTCTCTCAGCCATCTCTCTTTCTACAGTCTTTCTTCAAATCTCCCTCTTGCTCGTTCTCTTTCCTCCCCATCATGAGTGACACGCCCCCTTCTGCTGATTGGCTCACTCTATCTCCTCTCCCATCATGAGTGCAGGGCTCCAGACTGCGACCAAAATTTGAGAGTGTGCGACTGAATTTTACATCCAGTCGCACGTGCGACCAGTAAATTTGTCCCCTTTTTTTTCCACGTTAAACGTGGAAGGGGCTTATCAATGAATCCGGAATGTGTGGCAGGCCAATGAGTGTGAGAAGAATAGGGAATGGCCACTGTAAGTGGCTAATGTGTGGAGGAGGAGGGTCCTAGAGATAATTGAGCGCGCGTTTAAACGTCTGTGGGAAAGAGACGGAGACGCAGACAACCTGCTGTGTGTCTGAGCAATGAACAAGCAAACTATTGACTCGTTCTTGCAACCTGCGGCTAGTGTGCCAGTTAAATTCACTTGCTGGCTTCCCAAATAATACATTACAACAGCGATAATAAAAAAAACGTAAACAAAACGATTACTCTTTGTAAACACAGTTCAATGTGAGTGCCAAATCTCGAACATGACCTGTCATTTACGGCGTCATCACCCGGGAGTTGATAGCGCACGAGCGCAGGCAAGACCTGAACTGCAGACGTTGCCATCGGTATTTAAACTAAACTCATTTAAGTTTTGCCAATGTAAACATTGAAGAGCAAGACGCGAAAGAGAACTCGCGTCTAGAAGATTTGTGCGCGTGTGTCTGTGCGCGCACGCGTGTGTGTGTATGTGTAGGTTACTCATCTCAGACAGCACGCAAATATTTAGTTCTCTTTCAAGTCTTGCACTTGAATGGACAAATTCACACAAAAAGTATGTAAACATGTCCGTCTTGATGAGTATCCTATAGCAGACATAGTCTGTTATGCCTTAAGTGAACTTAAATGGTCAAGAAAGAAACTCACAGTATCGTGTAGGCCTACTGAATCAGCTCTGAATTGAATAGCTTTTGTAACTTTAATAAGGATTAATCTTTAATTTATATAGTCAAATATACAATGTTATTTTACATTTGATTATTTTATTCAATTTCTGTACCTGAAAACTAATGTTGGACCTATCTGAAAAGCATTGTTTATTTTATTAGTATCTTTGCTCTATTGTATTTATTTGTGCTTTTGCTTGTGGTTTGATTATTTGTTCATATTTTCTTTATTTTATTTGACAGTAGTCTTTTTTCCCTGAACATAGCACATACCGAATCATACCGAAACCGTGAACCTAAAACCGTGATACAAACTGAACAGTGAGCTATTTGAAACGTTGCAGCTAGTACAGAGTCACAGTCGGAAGATGATTCAGAGTGAGGGGTTTTTGCGGCGAAAAAGGCCAAACCCACAATTTTCGTGAAGACTGGCTGCGAGACTTCAGCTGGTTAAGGTAGTACTGTAAGGAGACGAATTCAGCTGGTTAAGGTAGTACTGGAAGGAGACGAATTCAGCTGGTTAAGGTAGTACTGGAAGGAGACGAAACCAGCTGGTTACGGTAGTACTGGAAGGAGACGAACTCCATGACCTGCGAATGTTGCAGTCGCTACAGTAACTGCGGGGAACACGAAGTTTGCCGACAGTGCAGGCACTTCACAGTTTAAACACAATAGTTAAACACAATCTTAGCCTCAAGCATAGAGTATGCGGCGACATGTTAATAAATCAAAAAGCAACGCCACTGCCGGTTGCTTTTAGAAGACGAGGTTGTAACGTTAAATCAGAGGGCAAAGGCATTGTAATTTCTGCATCTATTATCAAAGTATTTATTAGTAATACACTGGAAATTAGTAGAAATGTGAATATTTGGTTAGTATGTTGATTTACGGTGTGTGCTCCTACATTTTCTGGTTGTGCCCCTTAAATTTTCAGTTGGGGGCCACTGTGCTCCTAGTGAAAAAGGTTAGTCTGGAGCCCTGGAGTGACACGCCCCCTACTGCTGATTGGCTCACTCTACCTCCTCCCCCATCATGAGTGACACGCCCCCTACTGCTGATTGGCTCACTCTACCTCCTCCCCCATCATGAGTGACACGCCCCCTACTGCTGATTGGCTCACTCTACCTTCTCCCCCATCATGAGTGACACGCCCCCTACTGCTGATTGGCTCACCCTCTACCCCCCATCATGAGTGACACGCCCCCTACTGCTGATTGGCTCACTCTATCTCCTCTCCCATCATGAGTGACACGCCCCCTACTGCTGATTGGCTCTCTCTCTCCTCCCCATCATGAGTGACACGCCCCCTACTGCTGATTGGCTCACTCTATCTCCTCTCCCATCATGAGTGACACGCCCCCTACTGCTGATTGGCTCACTCTATCTCCTCTCCCATCATGAGTGACACGCCCCCTACTGCTGATTGGCTCACTCTATCTCCTCTCCCATCATGAGTGACACGCCCCCTACTGCTGATTGGCTCACTCTATCTCCTCTCCCATCATGAGTGACACGCCCCCTACTGCTGATTGGCTCACTCTACCTCCTCTCCCATCATGAGTGACACGCCCCCTACTGCTGATTGGCTCACTCTACCTCCTCCCCCATCATGAGTGACACGCCCCCTACTGCTGATTAGCTCACTTCCCCCCCTCCCATAGTTGGTCTCTATGGGTGCTGCGCAGGGACATACACGGCACTGTTACTGCGTTTTATGACTACTGGAACACTGGATTGACTGGCCAACATCCACCAGCACTACTGTTTTATAATCTGACAAATCTAACAATTAGTCTTTCTCTGGTAGTCTGTGTCACCAGCATTCGGCCATACACCAATTACATTATTTTCCCATCGCAGCACCTGCACTGTTGCTTTACTTTTTTATAAAAATAAAAAACATTTAGTTCAGTTACACAATGAACAATTATAAACTGAAAACGTCTGCTCTGCTCCATACAGTTGCAGCGCAGTGCAGCAGGAGTCAGATTTCACTTACTACATGCCGATGTGAGAGATGACTGACAGGACGATGGCGGAGGATTTGGTGCGCAACAGATCCTGAGCGGCAGTGCAAATAAACAGATTTCAATACCCTGCTCCTGCTCCAAAACATGTTCCACCCAGTATTATCGCTAATACCGGTGTTGTTGCGAGTTTATTTACCGGTGTGAAAATGTCCTCACCGTGACATGCCTACTAACAATGTATAACACCAGGAAACAAAATGATGCATTCATGAACATGGTAATACTGTTATAACTCAGTAAGAACATGTTTCAGCAGAGCTGACAGGAGACTGAGATGACGTCAGATGATCCATCATTGGTGTCATAACAGCAGCCAGAGGCGGATATCTCACTGTCCTCTGGATTGATCTGATCAGAGCCCTAGGGAGTCCAGCTCATTCATGACCATCTGCCACACTATAACCCCTGCCAACCCATCATGCCCTCTGAACTGTGACAGGAGCAGAAAAACAGACCTCTCCTGGTCTGAACCCTACAGCTGCAAGCCTCCAAATCAATGCATGTCAAGATAATATATGTCTTTACCTCATTATGACACAAAGGGGTAAGTGAGTTGTTAATCAGTACAACAAACAGTTCGAGTACAGTTTGTTTTGCATATGATCATCACATGAATGGAAATCAGCTGATCGGAGTGAAGAAGAGGCAGTGTACTTCAGCATTACCTTCTCACGCCATAGGACCTAAAGGAGAACACAATGAGTTCAAGGAAGCAATAAAGAAACTTTATGCACTGGAAGTTGCCACTGACCAATGTAACGTCACATAAATGCATTTATGCTGTACTTTACAGTGCATTAAAGGGATAGTTCATGCAAAATTGAAAATGCTGTCACCATTAGCTCACCCTCAAGTTGTTCCAAACCTGTATGAAGAATATGTGAAACCAAACAGTTATGGGGCAACATTGACTTCCATAGTATGAAAAAAGAAAATAGTATGCACAAACTGTTTGGTTACACATATTCTTCAAAACATGTTCTATTGTGTTGTTCAGCGGAAGAAAGAAATTCATGCAGGTTTGGAACAACTTTGAGGGCAAGTAAATGATGACCGAATTGTCATTTTTGCGTGAACTATCCCTTTATTGCACTTGGCAAGTGTTGTTATCCAATGGCACAGTGTTGAGTCGTTCCTGTATTTCTCTCAAATTGTGCCTTATTTGTATGTGAGCCGCATCATTAAGGAACTGCTGTGAACTGAACTTGAATGGTCACTACTGTATTCATGTGCAACCAGGAAATGCATTTTTCCTCTTAACAATGGACCATAGACTGGTGAGTAACCGTGTCAAAGGCATTATTAAACCTATTCCCGTTTACTCAATGATCGGCACAGGGCAGAGTGGCCACAATGAATGCAAATAAAGAGGATTATTTTTAGAAAGAAGGAACAACTTGACCGTTACTACTCATCTGGGAAAGCCAAAGAAAGCTGATGTGTCCCGTAATTTACCTGTCTTTAGGGAGAGAAGTATATGTTTCAGCTTGTTTATAATTCTTTATAATAGCACATGCAGTGATGGTAATAGTTTGAACACCATTTCCCCAGACAGATACAGATATATAGAAATGAGTCAAAGGCCAACTACTCCTTACATTTTTGTCAAAACAACCGTCGTCATCTCCAGAGAGTCTGAGAGGCCCAAATCTGCCGTAATGCAGTAAATGTGAGGAATCACTCGTGTCTGGAGCACAAGTGTTGTGAGGTGAGACGCCACCGCAGCTTAATCCTGTCTGCTTTTAGGAGGAGTTCACTTCAGAACTGAAATATCCTGATAATTTACTCAACCCCACGTCATCCAAGATGTTCATGTCTTGCTTTCTTCAGTCGAAAAGAAATGAAGGGTTTTGAGGAAAACATTCCAGGATTTTTCTCCATATAGTGACTTCAATGGGTTGAAGGTCCAGATGTCAGTTTCAGTGCAGCTTCAAAGTCTCGACACGATCCCAGCCGAGGAATAAGAGTCTTATGTAGACAAACCAGCAGTCATTATCTACAAAAAATTAACACTTATGTACGTTTTAACCACAAATTGCACGTCCACGACTTTACGCATTACGTAATCACATTGGAAAGGTCAGGAAAATGTAGCGTAGGACTAACTTCAAAATCCAACTTCAAAATCGTCCGACATCGTTGTTTTATCGTTTTTTTTTTGTTTTGTTTTTTTAAAAGACGTTTGACTTAGTCTTTGCACATTCGCTTTGTAAACACTAGGAAGGTACTTCCACCTACGTCACACGTGACCTTTTAACATGATTATGTAATGCGTAAAGTCATGGAGGTGCAATTTGTGGTTAAAACGTACATAAATGTAAATTTTTTGTAGATAATGACCACTGGTTTGTCTAGATCAGACTCTTATTCCTTGGCTGGGATCGTGTCGAGACTTTGAAGCTGCACTGAAACTCACATTTGGACCTTCGACCCATTGGACCCCATTGAAGTCACTATATGGTGAAACACCCTGGGATGTTTTCCTCAAAATCCTTCATTTCTTTTCGACTGAAGACAGAAAGACATGAACATCTTGGATGACGTGGGGGAGAGTAAATTATCAGGAGATTTTAATTCTGACGTGAACTACTCCTTAAAGGTTTGATTAAATCACAAAGTAATAGTAAAAGAGATGCAAGCACAGCTAAAGTATCGGGCTGAATGAAAGTGAAGTGTTTGTCAATGGAGGACTGACTGTCCATTAGACTGATGAAACCAATCCGGTCGGGCAGACGCGGGGGATGCTGGGTAATCTATGATGTGTGATCCCCAGGGCTCTGTTATCAGCCTCTAATGATGAAAGCAGAGACGGTCAGGATGCTGTTAATCGTTCGCTCTATCGTCTGACTGCACTGCTGTCTCGGATCTGCCCCATCAGAGCTGGCTCTCACATCTCTAACTGAAGGGAGGAAGCACTTCATTACAGCAGCCCATCCCTCCGTTCATCGCCCATCTGCTGATCCCAGCCCTGGGTCAGGAAACCAACACAACACCAAACAGTAACGTGGCATTACCGTGACATCTGGACGTGCACCAACCCACAGCAGTACGCTCAGGTTTCAGGAGAACAGCGTTTGCTGTTATGGCTCATTAATCAACTATCAATTTGTAAAAGAGAATTCTTATTAGAAATAAGAGAAGACAGAATAATTGACAGCCTATAAAATAAATGAACAGTAACTCGGATAATTTGGTCCTTGAAGAATTTGTTCTGAATTGAGTTTATATTGATTTTTGATTCCACTGCCACGTTATAAGAAATCATCTGATAATTGGTTTTACCAATATTTTTCTCCTGATATTTAAGCATATCTGATTCACCTATGAAAGAATCAAACATTAAGAATCGCACAAGACGCCGTTACAGAAGTGAGTATGAGGGGAAACAACACTAGCTGAACAAACTTGAGCCGATTCAGTCAGAGAGGAGCACACGCCATTACACAACACACTTAACGACCGCTGCTGACAATCATCTCCATTGGAAGTTAGATTTCAAATTCATTTTGTGAGGACAACTGTTGAAGAAAATATTGAACCCAAATTGTAGTTTCATGGTGACGGTAGAAATGATGGTGATTGATAGGAATGATACATGTGTTGATTCTGCAGCAATGTATCTTGAATATTGTATGTTTCATAAAGTCATAAATGTTTCGCTTTCACATTCTCTTTTTGCCGTTATCCCCTGAGTAAATACATTTCATTATGTCTTTTCTGATTAATTTCATTAATTACAACATTTCTAGTGCCGTTTTTCAAGAAATAATGCAGACTGTTATTCTTCTGTTATCAGGAATTAAAAACCAATTGGTTTGTTCGGAGCAAAAACACCAGGCTATTTTTTACTACTTTATTCATTCAGAAACAGAAGACATTTAAAATGTTATTTGTATATTTTCATTTGATCAGTCTACAGCAAATGTACAACGCACCCAATACGCCATGTATATAACGGGACAACCCTGAAACTCTGATAGCGTGACTTCATTTGATAGAAGAGATTTTCAATTCACTGTATTTCCTCATCATATTTCCTCAAGTATATTAGATATAATTCAAGTGTATATATAAAATTATTTTATTTACAAATGTCATGTTTGTGATTTTATTCGTAAATTCGTTATTTAACTTGATGCATATATTCAGAAACAAATGCAGCGTACATAAGCTACCATTTTCTATACCACTTCATATCGAAATAAAATATGTTAACAGTTTAAACAATACCTAGTAAACAACACCTAAACCAGATTTAAAAATGATTACATTTATGCAAAGTTGATAGACTCAATTGTCATTTATTGTTCTCCTTTTGAAAAATTTTAGACTGTTTTTTTTTGCCTATTGTTAATAATATTATTGTTGCTGATTTTTATCATTGTTAATCAAAAATGAAATTGATCAAAAACAAGTAAAACGTGAAATAAATATTGGTTCTGCATATCAGTCATCTGAAATAAAAACATACATATTATCGGTTATAAAAAAAAATATTGGTCGATTTCCCCTCATAACACTTTTGTTAGCATCAGGAATATGACCATGGCTAATAACATTTAACGTTTAATAAACGTTAGTAAAATTACACAAATGAATACTGGATCTAATTTAACAGTGCAAGCTCTGAGGACTGTCATGTAATGTCTTCATGTGACGACAGAGCTGCAAACAGCCAGCTCCCACAGGTTTACTCTGCAGTGTTGTGCTGGAAACTATGGCAACATTGAGGAAGAGATGAAGTAAAGAGGGAAAGGCAGAGATAAAGAGAGATAACGCTGGCTCTCCTCGTCCCTCTTCAGCGGGACGTCACAGTGCGGCTCCATCTGAGGAGGATTCCTCGAGCCTGAATGTGAGATCGCCGTCTTCAGCGAGAGCGCATCAGCCTGATAGAGGCCAACTGTGTCAAAGTATCAGTTTCACTCTGACTCACCATGTAACCGCAAACACACACACATCCCACCGGGGGGGAGTTCTGTATTTGTCACAAAAGCTCAGAGGAGTTGGAAATAAAATAACCCATTTACAGTAACCACTCCACAAAAGAACCAGATTTGTACATTTTCTGGAGACAGTGTGTTGTTTGCCTGTGCAACACTCGCCGCTGCTCCATGTGGTTACGAGGGCAACTCTTTCCCCGCCACTGGCCGACGTTTCTGGCTATCCATGTTTTCATTGCTATACAGTAGGGGGCGCTGTTATAGGGTTGGGAATGGAAAATCGATTTCAATTCTGGAATCGAATACTTGTTGTAAAATGAAAGTGTCGATTCCTCTTATCGATTCACGTCGCAGCGTCTTACGTCAGCAGCCTCACTGCGGACACTTGAACGCGGATTGACAACAGAATCGGAAGACAATACAATGCTGAATAAAGTCGTAGTTTTTGTTATTTTTGGACCAAAATGTATTTTCGATGCTTCAACACACTCTAACTAACCCACTGATGTCACATGGACTACTTTGATGATGTCTTTATTTCCTCTCTGGACAAGGACAGTATACCGTACATACATTTTCAATGGAGGGACAGAAAACTCTCGGACTAAATCTAAAATATCTTAAACTGTGTTCCGAAGATGAACGGAGGTCTTACGGGCTTGGGACGACATGAGGGTGAGTCATTAATGACATCATTTTCATTTTTGGGTGAACTAACCCTTTAATGGCACAGGTGAAATTACACTCTATTTAGCACAAACAGGGCTACCATAATATCTGAGCAACATGTATGTACATGCTACTCTAGTTGTTTTTCTATGGTATTTTTAAACCACAGGCAAAAGTTCCTTGTATTAGTGTTCTTTAGCCTGTCTATCTTTGTTCATGATAAGCAGCTGCAGAAACAAGCGGTGAAAGCATTGCTTAAGCTAACAAGATGAGCTAATATTAAACCGCATATAAATCAAAACTGCCTAATGTTACCGGGTGAAATGTCGACCCATGAAGAGGTTTGACTCTGAAGCTTTGGGTGTGTTGGTGGACTCATCTCCTCCATCTGTCACTCTCAATACGAAGCCTTTAACCAATAGTGAAGTTTAACTGCTGTGTTAGATTGTTTTGTAACATAATGGTAAATGGACTGCATATATAGCAGTCCATTCACAGACCCAATGGCCACCAAAGCGCTTAAGGTACAGATATAGTACACATAAGGTACAGATATAGTACACATAAGGTACAGATATAGTACACATAAGGTACAGATATAGTACACATAAGGTACAGATATAGTACACATAAGGTACAGATATAGTACACATAAGGTACAGATATAGTAATAGAGATGTGTGAAGTTGCTAAGACCAAGTCCTAATAAGAAACACTGATTTTCAACATGAAACAAATACATTCTGGGTGGTTCTTGTGTGTCATACATATATTCCGAAACAAAATTTGTACAGAAAGTGTAAAATTTTACATCACATCATTACAAAATGTAATGATGTAAAAATGTAAAAAAAAAAAAAAGTTAAAAAAGTAAAAAAAAATAAAATAAATACAAACCAAATCTGTGCTTAAATTAAATTGCAATTCACTACATTTCAAGTCAAGTCAAATATATTTATATAGCGCTTTTCACAATACAGATTGTATCAAAGCTGCTTCACAGTATCAATCAAAACAACTTAACAGTGTTTGTTTATTATTGATTGTTTATTACTGTTTGTTTATTACATTTGACATTTCTGTTAATTTATTTGATTAATTGTCCTTGTTTATTCATTGGAATATTATTACTGGAACAAATATTGTGTATTTAATTATTATATTCTACATTTCAAGGGCTTGTCGTCATGCTGTTGAATGCTGGCAAAATCAGATTTATTAATTTAATATTAGTAGTTTTAAAGAAGTGTGAAAGAAGAGACTGACATGAAAGTGATGCTAGAAACTCGTGTCCTCTGTGTCGTTGAAATGTGATCGACTAGTTGATAAAACACTGATGGAGTTGTAGGCAGTTAGTCTGTCTAATTCTGATCAATGGTTGAATACAAAAAGAAAAGCCAATTACAATGATCCCAGGGAAAAATGAGCTCCCAGTGCCAGTCCTCAGGAATCACTTCAGGGAAACACTGAGTGATGATGTCATCAGAGGAGAGCAGTGATGTCGACAACAGGAATCCCGAATATGTGGTTGAGCGACACTTCGGATCACAATGGATCTTTGTTTGCGATCAAGTTCCTCATGCAATCTAGTCAAAGATAAACGTGCTTCATCTCAACTGATTATTTCTCTTTTTATTTGGAGCTTGACGGCCGTAAACCAGACGGTCAGATTCTCCTCATCAAGTGAACGAGTGTCACGTCAGCGCAAAGCACAGCTTCCCTGTGAGAACAGAGCATGTTGTGTCACGCTGCTCTCTTTGACAGCATTAGACGTGTTTCGCATATTGGGGGTGTCTTGTGGGAATCGTTTTGCATGCCAGCGCTTTCTTTGTGCTTACTGAGCCCTTCCCAGAATGCAGTGCTCCGCTGCAGAAAGAATGAACTGCGCTCACAGTCGAGCCACGACGTAGAAGAGACCGACACACTTGAGCAGACAAGAGAAGCGTTTGACTGAGGCTGAAACTAACTCTTTTGACCAGTCATAACACTCATCATAAACACAGAATAATGCAGTGTTTATCAGTGTCACATCCCGCCTGACACAAGCGTGTTATCCGTGTGTGTGGAGAATCCAGAGTCTGTTTCTGCAACCACACAGAAGCACAAGTACGGTTCCCTGCTCTGAGGAAATCCAGAAACCATCCACACCGCTTCTCACAACTCTTGTAATACAGTTATCATTTTTGTCATGTAAAAACAGTGTAAATGACATGATGTAACAATTATACAAACATACTTATGTTCACAAACACTGGAACAACTCATGAAATATGGAGGACCAGCTCTACCATATTTAAAAATAAATACAGAAATAAATAAATGCTCAATAAATAAATAAGCATACAATTAATTGCCCCAAAAAATACAGTAAACAAAGAAATGTAGGTAGAAATTAAATTATACAGTGAGACATAAATGTATATATCTCTTAATTAGCTTCTTTATTTATTCATCTTTGTAATAATTACCTTATTTATTTATTGTCCGTTATAATCTTCAACTTTATTTATTAATTACTTATTTTTTAAAGTATTTATTAATGTGCATGTTATAATATTTTTGTCTGTTTTATTCTTCCTTTGTATATTTTTACCCTATTTATTTCTTCAATGCTATTTATTTCTGCCTGTCGTTTTTACATTTCTGTATGCATTTCTGCCTCATTATGCAAATGAGGAGGGGCTGTGTCTTAAGGGGTCAACTTCTGCCCATTGGTTGGTTAGCATTTTACTGCATCGGTGGAATCTACATGGCTTTTCCCTGCCATAAAGCATTGTTTAGTGGCAGTAATGCAACTCCTTGGATGCCAGCTGGCGTTAAAATCCGAAGAAGAAGCATTGTTTAGTAATGTCAAACTCAGCAGGCAGACGTTCAGTGTCCGACCTCTTAAGGGAAGCTGCTAATAGACTGGAAGAATTAGAACACTGTAAGTTTGAGATCTGAAATGTTTTTCTGTGGTCCTTTGAACATTGAACAGTTGCTAAATGCCTCAGCTCACTGACAACTTCATCGTAGGTAGCCATCTTTGTTGTGACTGTGGCCGGTGGCATGTAGATTCGACCGATGCAGTAAAATGCTAACCAACCAATGGGCAGAAGTTGACCCTCTAAGACACAGCCCCTCCTCATTTGCATAATGAGGCAGAAATGGATACAGAAATGTAAAAACGACAGGCAGAAATAAATAGCATTGAAGAAATAAATAGGGTAAAAAAATACAAAGGAAGAATAAAACAGACACAAATATTATAACATGCACATAAACAAATAAGGTAATTATTACAAAGGTGAATAAATAAAGAAGCTAATTAAGAGATATATACATTTATGTCTCACTGTATAATTTCATTTCTACCTACATTTATTTGTTTATTGTATTTTTTGGGGCAATTAATTGTATGCTTATTTATTTATTGAGCATTTATTTATTTCTGTATTTATTTTTAAATATGGTAGAGCTGGTCCTCCATAATGAAAGGGATAGTTCACCCTAAAATGAAAATTAAGTCATCATTTACTTCATTTAATCATTTAATATGCACTCTTTTTTTTTTTTCAGACCACAAAAGGAGAATAAAACAAGAATGTCCCGAATATCGACCGACGTCAAGCTTTAAGAAAAGACACATAAGTTGTGAGAAATCAAGATGAAAATGGACTTGAAACACAATCCATGAATCTTCTTCTCTGAGGGGAAGTAGTTACTCTTGCACATAGTTATCGAGTTCACATCTGTCGACTTTCATTCTGACTGCCAGAGTCCGGAGAAAGAGCACGGGTGCTTTTGGGGGATTTCTAGGCATTGTATTTCATGCCACGTTTATATTAATCTTGAGACCAACGGCCAAGGTCAGTTATTCTGTTAAATAATACATTATATTTTGGTTTATTTTCACTAAACCCTGTCGTTTACCCACTGAACACTTGGAATATACGACACGTGTCGCATGGGGTCATTCTGCAAAAAAAAATTCAACTTAAATTACATTAAACTGACTTAAAAAATGAGTTGAATCTTGTAAAACTTGTAAAAAAGTTGAAAATTGCTTAACTTATTTTGATGAGCTGAAGCAATGTAAAAACATATGTTGTCATAACTTATTTTACAGTGTAAGAACTACAAATTACTGCGAAATTGATGGTAAAAGTGTATACGTTCCTGCGTGATATCACATATGATTACATATTCCTCTACTCTACATATTGCAGTACTCTAGCGGTTTAACAGGACTCAACACACACAAATGAACTGTGTGCTTGTTGCGGGTAACGTTTCCTAACCGCTAGCAGTCGCTTCTGTTGTTTCTGTCAGTCTGCGCATGCGTCTGCTCTCCTGCTCCAAGTCTAACACACTGAAGACGGTTCTCACACACACTACACAGTACATCACAGGTCAGGGAACTCACAATTAAATGCAGTCAAACGTAACCATGCTGCTTTGGTTTATTAGCTCGAAAGCTGCGGCTTAAAGAGACAAAAACATCATTATTGTGACACTGGGAGATCAACTCAATCCTGTAGCAAGTAATATATTATTGCTTATAATATGAAAATATTGGTCAGCTTAACCTCATAAACTCGTCAGCTTATGTCAGACCAGTACAGTACGGCACACAGCTCTCTGCTGTTGTCCAGATGTGGGATTATGGGTCAGTCCTACTAATCTGGATGACTGGTTGACCAGTAAAAATGAGTAGTCGTGAAAGAAAAAGTTGCCCACCGGATGAGAAAAGACACTGCTGCTGATTCAGTTAATAAATAACTGAAGTACTGCATCGAAAACACAATTCAAGGGTTAAGAGACGTTATCATCCTACACAATCACAACTGAAACATTGGGGGAAAAACAGAAGTGAAGCTACAGGCGACACACACCCTTCCTAACTGATCACCAGATGCACGAACCATGAGAAAAATGACATCCAACGAAAAGATTCACTCACAACAATCGAAGTGTTTTGTTGACACAATCCCACACAATCCCAATTCACACCAGCACCAAGACTGCGAATGCAAAAACAGAGCACTGCGAGAGTCCAAACACTGACGAAAGCGAGAGATCTGGTGCGAAGGACACCGTCCAGACTTACTTTCTGCCTTTCACGCGCCGGTAGCGCCGGTTCCTGCAGGAGATCATCTGTCCTGGGAGCGCTCGCACCGCCTGACGGGCTTCAGGAGGACCGCTCATGTCTGACACAGAAGCGCTCGTCTCTGGCGAGGTCTGCTCATTTCCTGTGCTGTGATGCACACACTCGCGCTTCCTCGGGAGCCGCTGTGACCCCATGACACCAGCTCTCGATCAGCAACGCTTCCTGTCTTCCTACAGCACTCTCTACAAGCGTCAAACGCCAACCGCCCCTTTTGCTTTGGACGGTGTACCACTGTGATAAGGGTTGTCCAACATACTGTCTGGTAGTACCAGAACCAGTACCAGTAGGAGAGTAACAATATATAGCGCAATACAAAAATGCAACAATATGTATTGTGTGTAGTTCACCCAAAATAAAAATTACAAGTTTTTAGAGTTTGTGTCACTACATTATACTATACTGTATATATATAATGTTGAAAATAATGTACTGTATAATAATGCAATGGGGGAATATGTGTGGGTCCTGATAATGCCATATGTCTGATGTTACCAGTAAAAGTGATCAGTTGACTGAGAGGAAACCTGTTGCCTTAAAATTAAGTAAATAAACGTCATACGTAATTAAAAAATTTAAGTTGTGTAATTGTCAAGTTCACACAACTTAAAATAATTAAGTAAATAAACTTCAAGGGTATTGAAAAAGTTAAGTTGTGTGAACTTGACAATTCCACATAACTTACATTTCTCAATTACGCATGACGTTTATTTACTTAATAATTTTAAGGCAACGGGTCCACTCACTTTATTAAGCTAAGTCAACTGATCACTTTTTACAGCGTACCAGTAAAAAGTGGCCTATATTTTTTAAATATATATAAATATTATAAATATATAGTGCAAGCGTATTTGTCTAAAATTGCCAGCTTCAGAATCATGAATATTGATATCCTGGTGTCTCTATTGTCCTGCATTGGGTTTCCAGCACCAAGTCCAAGCCTATTCATTTACACACACAATTTAATACCAAATTTAGCATTTCAATCAACAGTACATTTTCCTGTTAATCTTTTACCATATGTCTTGGAGTATCACAATAATATCGTATCGTGAGTTCAGTGTCGTGATGTGTATCGAATCGTGGCATGAGGGTATCCTTACATTATACTATACTGTATATACACTCACCGGCCACTTTATTAGGTACCCCATGCTAGTAACGGGTTGGACCCCCTTTTGCCTTCAGAACTGCCTCAATTCTTCGTGGAATAGATTCAACAAGGTGCTGGAAGCATTCCTCAGGGAGTTTGGTCCATATTGACATGATGGCATCACACAGTTGCCGCAGATTTGTCGGCTGCACATCCATGATGCGAATCTCCCGTTCCACCACATCCCAAAGATGCTCTATTGGGTTGAGATCTGGTGACTGTGGAGGCCATTTTAGTACAGTGAACTCATTGTCATGTTCAAGAAACCAATTTGAAATGATTAGAGCTTTGTGACATGGTGGAAGTAGCCATCAGAGGATGGGTACATGGTGGCCATAAAGGGATGGACATGGTCAGAAACAATGCTCAGGTAGGCCGTGGCATTTAAACGATGCCCAATTGGCACTAAGGGGCCTAAAGTGTGCCAGGAAAACATCCCCCACACCATTACACCACCACCACCAGCCTGCACAGTGGTAACAAGGCATGATGGTTCCATGTTCTCATTCTGTTTACGCCAAATTCTGACTCTAACATCTGAATGTCTCAACAGAAATCGAGACTCATCAGACCAGGCAACATTTTTCCAGTCTTCAACTGTTCAATTTTGGTGAGCTCTTGCAAATTGTAGCCTCTTTTTCCTATTTGTAGTGGAGATGAGTGATACCCGGTGGAGTCTTCTGCTGTTGTAGCCCATCCGCCTCAAGGTTGTGCGTGTTGTGGCTTCACAAATGCTTTGCTGCACACCTCGGTTGTAACGAGTGGTTATTTCAGTCACTGTTGCCCTTCTATTAGCTCGAACCAGTCTGGCCATTCTCCTCTGACCTCTGGCATCAACAAGGCATTTCCGCCCACAGAACTGCCGCTCACTGGATGTTTTTTCTTTTTCGGACCATTCTCTGTAAACCCTAGAGATGGTTGTGCGTGAAAATCCCAGTAGATTAGCAGTTTCTGAAATACTCAGACCAGCCCTTCTGGCACCAACAATCATGCCACGTTCAAAGTCACTCAAATCAACTTTCTTCCCCATACTGATGCTCGGTTTGAACTGCAGGAGATTGTCTTGACCATGTCTACATGCCTAAATGCACTGAGTTGCCGCCATGTGATTGGCTGCTTAGAAATTAAGTGTTAACGAGCAGTTGGACAGGTGTACCTAATAAAGTGGCCGGTGAGTGTATATATAATGTTGAAAATAATGTACTGTATAATAATGCAATGGGGGAATATGTGTGGGTCCTGATAATGCCACATGTCTGATGTTACCAGTAAAAGTGATCAGTTGACTGAGAGGAAACCCGTTGCCTTAAAATTAAGTAAATAAACGTCATACGTAATTGAAAATTTTAAGTTGTGTAGGCTAATTGTCAAGTTCACACAACTTAAAATTATTAAGTAAATAAACTTCATGGGTATTGAAAAAGTTAAGTTGTGTGAACTTGACAATTCCACATAACTTACATTTCTCAATTACGCATGACGTTTATTTACTTAATAATTTTAAGGCAACGGGTCCACTCACTTTTTTTAAGCTAAGTCAACTGATCACTTTTTACAGCGTACCAGTAAAAAGTGGCCTATATTTTTTATATATATATATAAATATTATAAATATATAGTGCAAGCATATTTGTCTAAAATTGCCAGCTTCAGAATCATGAATATTGATATCCTGGTGTCTCTATTGTCCTGCATTGGGTTTCCAGCACCAAGTCCAAGCCTATTCATTTACACACACAATTTAATACCAAATTTAGCATTTCAATCAACAGTACATTTTCCTGTTAATCTTTTACCATATGTCTTGGAGTATCACAATAATATCGTATCGTGAGTTCAGTGTCGTGATGTGTATCGAATCGTGGCATGAGGGTATCCTTACACCCCTAGTCGGTACTAAAAAAGTGTTGACAGAACCAGCATTTCTTCAGTAGCGGATGCAATAGGTCTGTATTACAGTTCTGTATGACTTCCACAAATTATTTCAGTTCAGTCAAAGACCTTTACAGCCTACCTGAGCAAAAGAGCCTAAAACAACAAAAACACTGACCAAGCAAATAAATATGACAAAAATTAGAATAAAAATAAATAAAAAAAAATGTTCTCCCTATGAACTACATGTTATTATCTATGCCAGGGATTTTCATAATGGAATCTAACTTAAGGGTTAAAGGATCAAAAATATCTATACAATTGAACAAATGTAAGTAAACACAGCATATTTATATTTATGAAAAGGATTCAAACATATTTTACGCCTCTTTAGCTGTACATACTATCCTTGATACTCCTTTACCATGGTACTGCCACAGAACTATATTTAATACACGTTGGAGTCATTTTGTTTATTCTGTCAAATTCGTCTTACCTTTTTCTGCAATGCCAGAACGACATCAGATTATTTTAAGGGGATAAATCGAACAGACGTTGAAATCCAGTCTGACTATCAACTGAAACGTGTCGAAGTGACACTGAAGCGGCGTGTGTAGTTCCTCAGGCTGGTTTCAGGTCAGCTGATCTGGCCTGCGCTGAGCTGTACTCAAAGCACCTGCCTGTCTTTCCCTCCAGCACTTCCCCAGCGGGGACAGAAGCACTGGACACACACGTCCTCATTTTTTATGTTAGGATTTGGTCGAATCAAGAATCGGTTCAGTTCCAAAAGTCAAGGCACGAATATGTGAAATTGCAGTGGCAGATTTGAGAAGTTGCAAATGCCTAATTGAGGTTGTACTGCGAATGTGAATGAAAGAAAAAAGTGCAAATATGCACTACAAGTTTGTGTCTGTCATTGTACTTCTGTGAATGGCATTTCACACATTTGTGACTACTTGTCAACAACAGCTTCAAATTCAGAATACAGGTTTGTGACTATTGTCTGCGAGTGCAAATCTCAACATTCATCTTTAGATTCGTATTGGTAACACTTTACTTGAAGGGGTGTGCATAAGACTGACATGACACCTTCATAATCATGACATGACACATGTCAAGAATATGAAGGAGGTTTTATGCATGTTTATGACAACTGTCATTATGTATCATTCGCTCAATTATGACATTTTTAATGCAAATATGACATTGTTTGAGATGTTTTTGTCATGACAACTTGACAGAAACCAATACATCATACCTGTCAGTGTCTTTGTTATGACAACTTGACATAAATATGTCATAAACATGACATAGCAGATTCATTATCAAACTTAAGAAACCACTTAGCTTTATGGGTTAACATTACATTAAACTGTCATGTGGTTGGTTTTGACATTGGCTGTCATGAGGCATTATAACTGTGTCATGAATATTTTTCTTGACCTCAACTACAGTGGTACAAATTGAATGTGTCATTAAAATGTTATAATGGCCTCATGACAGCTAATGTTAAAACCAACCACATGCCAGTTTAATGTAATGTTAACCCATAAAGCTAAGTGGTTTCTTAAGTTTGATCATTAATCTGCTATGTCATTTTTATGATTTATGACAGGTTGTGTTGTCTTAGTAATGTCAAGATGTCATGACAAAGACACTGACAGGTTATGATGTATTGGTTTCTGTCAAGTTGTCATGACAAAAACATCTAAAACAATGTCATATTTGCATTAAAAATGTCATAATTGAGCGAATGACACTTAATGACAGTTGTCAAAAACATGCATGAAACCTCCTTCATATTCATGACATGTGTCATGTCAGTCTTATGCACACCCCTTCAAGTAAAGTGTTACCCTTTTGGTATACAGGTTTTCACATTGGAGCTGTGAGTGTAAATTTTAGCGTACAAGTACAAATATTTATTGTACAAGTTCTCAAATTCACATCTACATGTTCTCGATTTTTGCTACTCTTTTACCTTCATAGTTATGACCAGGTTCTTGATCGTAAAAGTAAAAAAGCTTGGAACTCATGCGTAATCATTCTTGACTTCCATTGTCATCATCATCATCCTCATCATCATCAAACTACAATGGCTTTAGGTTTTCAATCCAGCCAGTTTATTTTCATCACTGAGGCTAAACCTCCTGTGATGCGGTGAATGAATGGGATGTTTGCAGCAGATGTTTGTGTTGCTGCTGATTAACTGCACTCATCCCTCCATGAAACTAACTTCATGATTGATGCTCCAAGAGGAACAGGGTCTCTGTGCGCACTGATGTTCTCATGCCACTTTCCCAGCGGCGCGGATGGAAACTCCATTCATTTACATGCTGTTTTTACCTATGGCAATTACCACAGAGCAGCATTACAGGGGTTGGGGCTGAAATCCTTTCGGGAATGAAAACAAGGCAACGGTGGCAGGGTAAAAACTCCCTGAAAGTAAGAAAGAAACCTCAGGAGGAAGCGGTGCTCAGAGGGGAAAGTTACTGTCCTGTGTTCATTATGTCACTGGAAAACACTGGAAGTATTCTAGATGTAATGCGTTTCGCAACACATGTGGAGATGATTTAAGGTTATTGTTGGCTAAAATGAACTGGGGTGAGTAGCACACCCTTATTGTAAGACTTTTAGGGAAAAATGGCAATAGTGTCCACAGTAGAGTTGTCCTAATGAAGACAGCTGAAAGATTGTATTGGTGTTGGCTATGTCAAGCATCACTATTTCCAATGCTCATATTAGGGTTAGTGATTTGAATAAACCTTCAATCCCAAATATCACATTTTAGAAGTCTAACTTTAACGAAAAAGATAAGACTGGTGGATTAGCAGAAGGCTAAACTGGTGAAAACCCCCACAGGTCGCAGAGCCATATCTAGACGGTTTCGGCCAATCACCAAGCAATCACCCAGAACACCCTTAACCACGTCTAGTAAAGTCACCCTTGTAACTACTCTTAATGCATTTAATATGATGTTCATCTAATGTCATTAGAGCTCAGTAAAGCGGCCTGTTGTTGGGGTGATGACAATCTGCCCCTACAGTAAAGCCAGTGCTGTGTACGCTTTATTAAACTCTGTTGTGAATTCCTACTTTTTCTTCGCTATCTCTGACTATTTTCTCATGTGATTTTGGCCCCTGCTGAGAGTTCGGGAACAGAAAACTCTGCATCAGAGCCATTTTCCCATGGAATTAATGCCCTATTTACGTCTTCCAAGGCAAACTGTGCTTTCCCACCCAAGGGACAACTAGCATCCTCCCAAATAAACCACGTCACAAAGGCGTTTTACACAAGTGTTCTTTGCTCACTGTCACTCGAGTCTGTTCACATGGCGGATGAGTTCTCAAACTGCTTTACTCTGCAGGTTTCTTCCAATCTCTTCCATGACCTAAAATCTCACCAGAGCTTTATCTCAGTACAGTTTTAAAAGAGAACTATACTGATATTTAAATTAAGGCAAGTTTATTTATATAGCACATTTCATACACTATTGCAATTCAAAGTGCTTTACATAGAGGACATAATAACAAAATAAAAGCAAGGAATATTCAAACAGTTATTCAAAAGCTTTACATAGAAAGGGATTATTATAATAATCACACTATAGCAATTCATAGAGCTTTGCATAGACAATAGACACATAGACACAAAATAAAAGCAGGGGGAATTAAAGCAGTTATAAAAGGAATTAAAGGAGATAAATGATACACTTATAAAATGAATTAAAATTGTAAAAAGATAATACATAGAATAAACTTCTCATCTGGCAAAACACTGGTGTAAATTGAGAACAGAAAAAAAACAAAGTAAGGAAAAATGAACTAAACCCATATTTGCATGTCCTGTCCAGGATCTGTAATAAACCTTGCCAGGTGTGGCTCAGGTGTAAGCTGCTTGTGTCACAGATGGGAACAAAATGACCCCTTTAATCAGTCTTCGCCGCTCTCCTCTCACGGCAGATCTCAAAGCCCCGTCTCCACAGCCCTCTCTTTCCCTCTGACCCAGATGTCCTTGCCAAACGTCCTCCATCTCTGCAGCTCAGCCCTACCACTGAGACGGTTTCACAATCTTGCCAATTTCCAGATCCAATGGAAATGCTTTTGCAGACTTAGCAGAACAAAGGATATGCCCATGAAAATACTCCAGTAGGTGACTATTATTTTGCCAAGTTGGACAGATGTGTCCCTGAATCAAAATAAGTTAATAGTCATAAGACAACATTCCTGTCCCCTATACAGTACACCATATTTCTTGACCACTAAACAGTACCAAAAAAATGGAGGGAAATGACATCCTTAAGACCCACTGAAGTGCCTTTGAACGAGCAGCTTTGTATGATGCTTTGACGTTATTTCCACTGAAACAGGAAGCTAAGGCGGGACATATTGAATGGCTCCTCCACCTGTCCAAATAGCCAATAGTGTTTAGTTTACCTCACAGACTGCACTTTGTACTTGACAGCACCATGGAAGCGAATTCGAGCGCTGATGATACAATACATTCTAGAGAGCATTTGATTGTACAGAAGATGTGACGAAAAGCTGAAGTCCGCGGTGATGTCATAAAAATCTGTGATCCATTTCAGCGGAAGTGAGACACTGAGATTGTCATTTGTCATTGTTTTGGAACACACCAGCTTATTCATAACCTTAAGGCTAACATACACTCACCTAAAGGATTATTAGGAACACCTGTTCAATTTCTCATTAATACAATTATCTAATCAACCAATCACATGGCAGTTGCTTCAATGCATTTAGGGGTGTGGTCCTGGTCAAGACAATCTCCTGAACTCCAAACTGAATGTCAGAATGGGAAAGAAAGGTGATTTAAGCAATTTTGAGCGTGGCATGGTTGTTGGTGCCAGACGGGCCGGTCTGAGTATTTCACAATCTGCTCAGTTACTGGGATTTTCACGCACAACCATTTCTAGGGTTTACAAAGAATGGTGTGAAAAGGGAAAAACATCCAGTATGCGGCAGTCCTGTGGGCGAAAATGCCTTGTTGATGCTAGAGGTCAGAGGAGAATGGGCCGACTGATTCAAGCTGATAGAAGAGCAACTTTGACTGAAATAACCACTCGTTACAACCGAGGTATGCAGCAAAGCATTTGTGAAGCCACAACACGCACAACCTTGAGGCGGATGGGCTATAACAGCAGAAGACCCCACCGGGTACCACTCATCTCCACTACAAATAGGAAAAAGAGGCTACAATTTGCAAGAGCTCACCAAAATTGGACATTTGAAGACTGGAAAAATGTTGCCTGGTCTGATGAGTCTCGATTTTTGTTGAGACATTCAGATGGTAGAGTCAAAATTTGGCGTAAACAGAATAAGAACATGGATCCATCATGCCTTGTTACCACTGTGCAGGCTGGTGGTGGTGGTGTAATGGTGTGGGGGATGTTTTCTTGGCACACTTTAGGCCCCTTAGTGCCAATTGGGCATCGTTTAAATGCCACAGCCTACCTGAGCATTGTTTCTGACCATGTCCATCCCTTTATGGCCACCATGTACCCATCCTCTGATGGCTACTTTCAGCAGGATAATGCACCATGTCACAAAGCTCGAATCATTTCAAATTGGTTTCTTGAACATGACAATGAGTTCACTGTACTAAAATGGCCCCCACAGTCACCAGATCTCAACCCAATAGAGCATCTTTGGGATGTGGTGGAACGGGAGCTTTGTGCCCTGGATGTGCATCCCACAAATCTCCATCAACTGCAAGATGCTATCCTATCAATATGGGCCAACATTTCTAAAGAATGCTTTCAGCACCTTGTTGAATCAATGCCACGTAGAATTAAGGCAGTTCTGAAGGCGAAAGGGGGTCAAACACAGAATTAGTATGGTGTTCCTTTAGGTGAGTGTATTCATATAGAAGCTAAAAAACTTACATTTTGATTTCAGGGGGCCTTTAAGGACACTGTTCAAACTCTTAATTCTGTCCTTAAAATCGGATGGATAAAAAAAAAAAATTCAGGGGCAACAAGGATTGTTCCTGGTACTGGAATTGTGCCGAGTGCTGTGAATCCAAACTTTAGCTGACGGTCACATGATTTTGCCAAGTCATCAATAGATCTTTTGTTTGCTATGGATGGAGTAGCATTCATCTTAAAGCAATCAATCTCTAATCCCAACCCTAATAATGAACTCTCCCTAAAACATTTTACAAGCCACAACCTAGGGGTGAGCGATACCACGATATTAGATAATTATTAACGATTAAAATGTCTCCACGATCTGCTTTTGAAGAGAGATTGTAGTATCGTGCTACAGTTCTCACGCCGCCGTCCCATTGCGCTTAAACAGTCAAATACACAAACACAAGTTATTTATATCTTACATGAGCTTAAAAAGCTGAAAAATTGATGTGTGTCAGTATAATAGATCCCGGCTTTGGCTCTTAAAGTGACAGCAGCCTAACAAACCTGCTGCCATTTGTGTCATTAATGTTAATCAAACAAAACACAAAGAAACAAACCTCACTCACTGCTCTAGACTGAATAACTTCAGTAGCATCAGTGCATATTTAACTCAAACAGTACAGTGTTTTATTTTATACCCGGCTATTCAATTTCTTCCGTGAATGCTACTGTGTCGAATTAAAAAAATGTTTGGAATTTGTATCTTGTATGTGTCCTATTATTTGTGATTTGCATCTTTGTTCTTATTTATAATAACAAAAATATCAAATAAAAAATATTTCCACACCTACTTTGGCCAAAATGGTCTGTCATTCTTTTTTTCTTTTCTTTTTTTTTTTTTACCTTGTAAGACAGGTTTTTTTTTCTAATAGGGAAATTAGTTTTGCTGTACTGCTTATTGACTTACAAAGTAGTCTTAAAAACCAACATGAAAAATAATCATACGATTGTGGTTTATTATTCTGCCAAAAAAAAAAGTGCTATATTTTTGCCATATCGCCCACCCCAGCCTTAACTCTCATTAAAACTGATCACAGGAACACAGATCTATGACCAACATGGAAACCGAAACAAATCTTAATAAAAGTATCCAGTGTGAGGCAAATTCCCACAACCAGATTGAAAAGATTCACCATTAAAGAAATTTCTGGGATGCCTTATTCAAACTTTAGGTACTTTGTTGATGTTTCAAATAATGGGTATTTACAGATATTTGCAAGAATGCCATCAGAACGAAATTCAAAAGGGCAAATGAAAGTATTACAAGTAAGAGAGTAAATTCCCCTGAAATATTCTTCAATCTAAACTGGAAAATCTGGTTGACACCGGCTGCATGTCGACCACAAGAAACGGCACTTTTATAAAACCAAACACCTCGTCAGAGCTCAGAGCTAATCACCTCACACTGATGCAATTATTTCCTCATGATTAGAGCTGATGATTAGCCAGCCTAGAGATCGCTTCGTGATTCCAGCCCTATTGTACTGCGTCATAAACTCGGCAGCTGGCACAAATAGATCCGGTTGTTCGTTCATTCAGCGGGTACCTAAGCGGATCTAGAATGTCCTGAGGAAAAAAGTAAGAACTGATCCTCCATCGCCGGATTAAAGTGTGTTAGGACAATAACAGACGTGATGGAAAATCACCGGCTCTCAATCTCACACGGAAGATGAGGGGGCAGCTCTATGCGGTTCACCACTATTAGGGAAGTTCAACTTCTGCATTTGGTCATTACAATGTGACACCAAGTCTCAAAAAAACAACAGCCGTGTCCACTGTTGTAAAGGAAGTGATGACACAGTGAGGTGTTACGTAGACAGACCTTTGTATATCTGCATAAGGCCCACTTTATTACATACATTCACACTGTCAGTTTTTGGGATTGACAACCCCATCTACTTACAGGTGTGAGTCTCGAAATGTCCCGTTCAAACAGCAACTTACAGTAGCGTCTCGAATACAATACTGTCTGAATGTGCAATGGGAGTCAAGCCCGTATTCTCTTACCAGTAACAATATGGACAATGACCAAAGTATATGGCGACGTCCATTAAACTGAAAGGTTTAAACACTTTAGAGACACGACAAGAATCCAATCCAGCCTCAAGTTCATCCGTCAGATCTTCATTGACCGACCGCAACTTTTATATCTGGGTGGAGAGCGGAGCGTTTGAGTCACGCGTCACAAAACACAAAACAGATCCGCTCCGGTGGAGACCAGAAGCCGCGTTTCAATTACCCTTCAAATTGCGCAAATTGAAATTGCGAATTGAAAATACGCCTAATGGAAACACGTCAATTTTGCAAAAACTCCCATATGACCGCAAAAAAGTTTTTACGCTCGCATGAGGTGTTTTTCAGGCAATTCGAAAAGGGAATATTTTGCAAAACTGCAATGGAATTTTTTTTTCACATCTACAGGTCACCTGACGTACGCAACAGTCGATCATTCGTTAAAGAAAACGCGGTGTGTTTGGACAGAAGACGAGACAGAGTTCTTCATTAAACTCATAAAAGACTAAAGTATTACAGGAATACTGGACTGTAAACCACAAAGAAATGCCACAATTTATCAAGAGCTTGAAGCAGAAGGAGGGAGAAACTCCTCATATGTGCCGCTCTCAGTATAAGGGTCTTGCCATTAATGCTGGATAACACACACACGTCTCCTTCATTAACAATAATGGCCAGTGCGGTGGCTGTGGTATACATAAACCTGCCAACATCCATTGCCATGTTTGGAATGAGGAAAAATTACGTTTCAGTCGCATGACATCGGTTAATAGAAACGCCTTCATTTCGCAATAGTTTTTTATCAACATTTAGAAAATATCGCTAAAGTTTTGCGCAAATCTGTAAAGGAAACGCGGCTAGTGACTGGATCGAAGACCTTCAGACGACACACTGCTCATATCTCTGTCACTGTAAGTTAGTTCAGAATGTCTGATTTCAAAAGTGCTAAATACCTATTATTTTATGCACATAATACAACAAAATTTTATGTTGTTGTAACTTCAAGTGTCTTTTGCAAACCTCACCAAGTGCAGAGACTTTTCCTCACAAGTGTTCATCATACAAACAACTTTCCAAACAAACTTCTGGAAACTGACTCACAGATATATCAGATTAGTCAGATATTAGTCTTCTACGTGACAACCAAGAATAAAACACATTGTTTTAACAGACTGGATCAGCAGCCAACAATTTGACTTCAGCACTTCAATGAGCGTTTCCCAAGAGCCTTTGAGGTAGCGATTGTGTAAATATGAGTGGGTTGTGTGTTTCGCAATATGTAAGTTTTGGGTTTTGCATTAGCCTCATGAAGAGTAGAGAGTCTGCCATATTCAGGATCTCAGCAGTGCAGTTGTTAGCGTCAATTACAACAAACAAGTTTGAGAGGGTAAAATAAAGAACTCCCTGCGCATCCAGTCTGCCTAGCATGGATAAGAGCAGCAACAACCCCCCTTAGGGCAAACAGAACAGAACCAACATGAATGTATTGCAGATATTATTAATCCATTTTAAATGTACCACATAATTAGAGAATTTTAGTCTGATTCAGGGGTAATCAGAATGCCATCCTGACTGACGAGTGGAGCTGGGGAGGGAGGAGGGTAATTAGCTCCTGAGAAACGCGATAGCTGCTGATAATACTGAAGGAGCTTATTTATGTATACAGTGATAGGCGTTGTATTCCTATAGGTAGACGTGGATCAGCTGACAGTCAGCTGATGCGAGCTTGACTAACGTGACCTGTCAAAACTGACGCTACGCATTTTTTTCCAAACAAAATTATTACATTTATCTTGCCTAAATGTTTGCGCTCATTGGATTTTTACAATGGGGTTGTAAATTTACACAACACAAGGAAGCTTGATTTAAATTGTTTAATTAAAATTGAAAAAAGTAGCACAAATAAATACAATATAATAAAGATACAAATAAAGACAAATAAAGAGAAAAGTTTTTGAATACACTACCGTTCAAAAGTTTGGGGTCAGTGAGAATTTTATTTTTATTTTTTGGAGGAAAGAAATCAATACTTTTATTTATCAAGGACAGTAAAGACATTTATAATGTTACAAAAGATTCTATTTCAAACAAATGCTGTTCTTTTGAACTTCCTATTCATCAAAGAACCCTAAAAAAAAAAAAAAAAACTGTACAACTGACAGACCAACAACTGTTTCAACATTGATAATAATAATAAATGTTTCTTGAGCATCAAATCCTCATATTATACTGATTTGTGAAGGATCATTTGACACTGAAGACACTGACACTGGTGATGCTGAAAATTCAGCTTTGATCACAGGAATAAATTACACTTTACTATATATTCACACAGAAAACAGCTGATTTACACTGGAATAATATTTAATACTATAACCGATTTTTGTTGTATTTTTAATCAAATAAGCGCAGCCATGGTTAGCAGAAGAGAATTCTTTTAAAAGTATTTAAAATCGTACCGACCCCAAACTTTTGAACGGTAGTGTAGGTCTAACACTAGTATTCATATATGCTACAGAAACTGAATAAAGTAATCAAATGGAAAATAACACTGGGTAGTATTTTAGTCCTGAAAATATTAAATACGTAGGCTAATAATCCTGATTCCTTTAATTTAAAGCTATCTTTTGTTGTTTTGACAACAAAATTAATGACACACACATATGGCTGCCGTCACTTTAAGAGCTAGTGCACGGATCCTGTGTTCATTACTGGCATGCGTTTTATGCTTATTAAAGACAAAAGCGACTATGTTTAGAGTATACTCACGAAGACCGCAATATAATCCGCGAAAAATAACTTTTGTTACTGGCCAGCTGTTTTTGAGGCGGATTTTCTATGAATGTGCGCTTCGAAAATAATCTCTCAGAGAGCGCGCGAGCACTGATTAGTTTAAAATCGCTTGAATGTTTAAACTGGTGGTAAGACAAAAAGACGTGCAAATGGTAAACCTCAGTCACGATGCACTGCTGGCCCGATTGTGCAAGTGAATATTCCGTCATGTCCCGACTCCTGAACGCGAGTGTGTATTATCGCCGCAGCGCTGATGCTTGCCTTGCACAACAGATTTTGAGAGAAGAGATAGAAGATGGCGGCACCGCTGAACACTCACGCTGTTTGTGAAATTGCGTCTGGCAGAGAGTTGTTAAAAGAATGATTTGATTTTATAATCTGTGTGGTTTACGATTGCGGGAATTTCCCGTATTATAAATGGGAGACCTGCGGGAATGATTAGAATTATGCGCAATACCCGCAATCCCGCGGCGAAATTCGAGCCCTGAAGCAAGGACACATTGCAACAAGCATGTTGCTGTAGCCAATTTAACAGTGTATGGGATCTATTCGGGGAAGCTTACACACTTAGCGGCAGCAACAACTGATACAACAAGCATGTCGTATAATCACAGAACTATTGCTAAAACTAGTGTAGTTTGGCAGGGGAAGCATACACCCTACAGCAATAGCTCAGACTAGCGGCAACAACTGATACAAGAAGCATGTCACATAACCATAGAACTAGTATTAAAACTAGTGTAGTCCGGTCGGGGAAGCATACACCCTGTAGCTCTGAGTCAGATGCAGTGCGCAGCTAAGCTATGAAGTACAGTGTGCTTCCTCATTCATGAACATGATTTATGCTCCCGTCGTACTGACTTGCATTGTTGTGGAGGTGAAGATGACGACTCCCATGATTACACACTCATTCATCAATGAGTTACATCATCATCAAGCTACAATGTTGTTAGTGTTGAATGACAGATCTCTGCGCTGAACGTAATGTGTATTTGCACAGTATGTTAACCAATAATCTAGATAAGCTTAAGACACACAAGCATGAGCTAACTTTAACACAGCATGTGCAATAATCAGACAAAAAAAAAAAAAAAAATTCTATGCAACCAGATTAGGCTAAAACAACGCTTCGATTACCACAGCATGTCACTTAGTACAGTATGCCCAATAATACTAGAAGCCCAAGTAATGAGCATATATTCAATAACTTTGCATAGCATTGCAAATGGTGGATGCCGTCCTGCAGAGTTTGTGCTCCAGACTGATTCCTCATACCACACAGTAGGCCATATCTCTGTGTCGCAAACATTAAATGATAGCGAAAGTATTGGGATAAAAGTTTATAGTCCGGATATAGACTCTGATGTTGCGGCAGACGCGATCAAAATAAGTAACTGATCTTTGAAACTTATGTTACGCTTCACATAAAGATTGTATACGTTACATTATGCCGGTAGATTCTTTCAAAACTCTGGACGAAACAAGTGACCATTATTCATTAATTCAGTCATTTCAAAATTTTTACATAATTAATTCATTTAAATTAATAAATATTTTTAAAAGACTCATTTATACAATTTCAGACATTTATATAAATAGAATAATTTTTAACATTAAATAGAACATTTTGTCAGAACCTCAAGTAAATCACATATTATTTTGTTTGGTTGTCTAATGTTTTGTTTTCAGAATCGTTGGAAACTGTGATCTCTATTCTTATAAAAAAAACATTATTTAGACTCATGAATTAAAAGAATATAGAATATCTGGCATCTAACTAATACTATTAGTACTGTTTCTAATATTAAAATGTAAAGTCCAGACAAGGATGTAAAATGTACAATCTTACAGAGTAGGATGAAGTCTTTATGTACATCAACAAGGATTTGGTACAATCATAATTCATTACAATGGAGGATTCTGAGATGTTTTCCTGATTTGATGTGCAGTATGCTACATTTAATAAGAGCCGAATATTAAATTTTTTCCTATAAAAATCAGGGTTTTGCACATTACTGTTGTTAATAAAAGTTATCTGCATCTCAATTCAAACTCAGTGCTTTACTGTCAAATTTCCAATAAACAAACATGCAATATTATTTGTAACTGCACTTGTTAATGCATAACATGAATCATTTTATGATTATACATATTCACACACACACACCAGTCCATATCGTCATTACATTAAATGTGCAGCCTTATGTCTGATTTA
The DNA here is from genome assembly GCF_029890125.1 of Rhinichthys klamathensis goyatoka. Classification (NCBI taxonomy): domain Eukaryota; kingdom Metazoa; phylum Chordata; class Actinopteri; order Cypriniformes; family Leuciscidae; genus Rhinichthys; species Rhinichthys klamathensis. The sequence continues at coordinate 127,832 of NW_026606566.1, forward strand.
TTCATCCAAAATTAAAATTATGTTTATAATTACAAAATAAACTGACGTTCATGTTTTTTCTGAAATCATAAGGCCCTATATTTTCACTTGCTGGACCAGAGAACAGGAGAAAACTCCCGCAGACACACATGAAGGAGGAACCCGAGTCACATCTACAGCAGAGACGCGAGGAGGAACTCTTAATCGGATCAGCACACAACACCCTTACAATCGCCCCAAACTTCACCCCGCCTCTGCTCACTCAAGCACTTATGTTCACAAACAAACACCTAGATCACACACACACATTTATTCAGAGTTACACAATGAGTCTTTCATGCATTCACATGTTTCCCCCACTGCCTCTGATGCTGAAGCGGCTTTCTCCGCTGTAGTTCAGAGGAACTGTGCAACGTCAAATCACTTTCATTATCCTGAGCATGTTTTCAGCAGAAGCTGCAGAGTGGCGTCCACACACCTGGGCTCAAGTAACACCAAGAGCTTCCCAGTTATTGACTCAAGAAAGCAATCCCCAGAGTGCAGTGAAATGTGTGCAGCTGTCAGGATTCCTCCCGTCGGCATGGCTGACCAAACAGTGGCCTAATGGATTATTGGGAAAGAAGCAATTTATAAAGAAAACGGCTCAAAACAAGAGGAGAACTCAGCAAGCAAAGACAAAAGCAGCCGTGTTCCAGCACTAAGAGCTGAGTATCTGTACTGTAAGCATCTTATTTCTGACGCTCTTCGGAAATGTGGATGCAGAAATTTCAAGTTACCAAAAGAAGGTTTTAATAAAAAAACATAAGCAGAGCAAAATAACACATTAATGTGTTTGGTTTCAAAATGTTGTGAGCAGCCTTGCTGTCTACGACCTACAAATGCAGCTCTCTAACCATTACCATAACCTAACCATTCCCATATAACCATAACCTAACCATTCCCCTTATAACCATAACCTAACCATTCCCATATAACCATAACCTAACCATTCCCATATAACCATAACCTAACCATTCCCTTATAACCATAACCTAACCATTCCCATATAACTATAACCTAACCATTCCCATATAACCATAACCTAACCATTCCCTAATAACCTTAACCTAACCATTCCCAAATAACCTTAACCTAACCATTCCCAAATAACCATAACCTAACCATGCCCATATAACCATAACCTAACCATTCCCATATAACCATAACCTAACCATTCCCTAATAACCTTAACCTAACCATTCCCAAATAACCATAACCTAACCATGCCCATATAACCATAACCAGGGGTTAAATTGGGATTTATTATGTGGGGGGGCTCTCTCCCTAGGGGGGTCCGGGGGTAAACCGTGTGTTCTGACCAAGAGAGAAGCAGTTGTCATGTGTAAGTAGTAGTAACAGTTTGAACCACACAGTATCATTACTTCTGTCTTAAAATAATTCAAATTATAACAGAAGTACTGCGATAGAAGTGTATAGTTCGAATAGGAACAGTCAGGGGTTAAATTGGGCCGGGGCTCTCCGGGGCTCAGGCCCGGCACATAAGCCTGGTCGTTTGTGTCCTGAATGATGTGCCAGTTTGCAGTCAGCTGGAAATTGTCACATAAAATTTGATGAAAGTGATGCTTTTGAAAACATATTTCTGACAATAAATGAAAGACTTTTGAAATGCCATGTCTATTTTGTCTCAGCGGAGCTGAGATGAGAACAATCGGAACACGACCATATTCTTGTTCAGCTGCTTAATCTCGTTATCAGTCGACCATGATCGCGCACCGCTCGCGCATGCGCATCTAGGTGACACGGATAAATGTACGCAGCAATAATGAATGTTCCTGAGAGATCCGTAGTTGCGCGGGATGTGGAAGCGCGCAAAAGTTCTAGAAATGTACAAAAAGTGCTCTGGCCTTGAATGAAAAGGTAAGGAAAATAAAACTAAATCAAAATTAAATAACCAAGACTAGGTTTGCCATGTGATTTTTCTCAGGAGATGATTTTAGCATTTTACTTCAGACACCGGATTATCAGCAAACTGCCAAGATAACTGCTAGCTGGCTACTCAAAATAAACTAGCAATCTATTCAGTCAGCATATTTGTGTATCTTGTGTATATCTGTGTGAATTACAGAAATATAAGACTTGCTAGACCTACTTTTAGCTACCAAGCAACCTTTCCACAAGGATAGATTGATGACTGATTAACAGTAAATGCTAAATGTCCTGTTGATACTACAACCATGCAAAGTATATGCTCTTAACCTTGCAGTTTTTCACGTATCATGTAAGACTCAATTTCTCCATTTCTTTGCACAAAACTCTCCAGAAAGTGCCATTTAATGGTTTATTTTTCAACAAAAAATAATCAGGGGGGGGTGGGGGGCGGGCGCATACCCCCGGACCCCCCTAGGGAGAGAGCCCCCCCACATAATAAATCCCAATTTAACCCCTGGGAACAGTGATGTGAAAGTAACTTAATGCTTCAAATAAAGATTGTATTAATTGACTGGTAATACTACAGGCGACTGTTAATAAAATGTATTTGTCATTGAATCATTCATTCAATAAATTCGTTCAGAAATGCTGATTCATCCAGTAATGAAACAAGTGAAGTCTTTGAGGGAGTCATTGAATCATTCATTCATTTTTTTGTTTATATAATCTGCAGCAATTATCACTTTGTCAGACCCTCTAGTGACAAATGACATGATATTGTGTTTATTATTCAGAATCGTGGGAGAATCGAGATCTCTATTTAAAAAATAAAACATTCCCGAATATTCACAACAGTTGCAAACTCCCCAGCAGTGAAGGACTAGGCAAGCTCCAAGGGCTGATACGATTTGAAAAACATCTGTTCTTAAAGTGAGATTTGCATGTTTACTGAACAGACAGGATAGGATGCACAGATGTTGAGCTGTCATTGGTGCTCACGGCGAGCTCTGATTGGCTCTTACCTGAAACACAGCGTGTGCCAGTCTGTGTTGAGGGCCTGTAGGTACTGATCATCATAGATGTGCCGACTGCATCCCGCACACTCCGGCAACCTCCCTCCGGCTGAACAACACAAACACAACCAGACACACATTCACTAACATCGTCATCAAGTAATGCCATAATGAAAAAGCTCTTAGAAGAGACTGTTTTTATTCTCTGTGCAAAATAGAATTCTTTTTGAACACAGAAAATGTTCATGATCCGGAACGATGCGTTTGTTAAACCGATGCTGATTATCTAGAAATGGTCAGATATCAAAGGATGAATTAGCCTGAACATCCGTCTTTCCCTAATAAAAACATGACTTGTTTCTCTTTTCCACTAAGGGAAGTCAAAGGACTGTTTCCTCGTTCTGCTTATTGTGCTTCTGCCACCAACATCTACATGCACAGCTTTATTCATAGGGGAAGTCAAAGAAAATCTGCTTCTTAGGGCTATGTTAATTAAAACAATAATTAGTTCATGTGAAAAGAATGCTGAAATATGTCTCAAAATATTTTTACAAATGTGCACCTTGAATAATAAATGAAATATATTTACTCTGCAGCTAAATATCTCATATAGATTACAGAGGACCTATTATGCTTTTTTCCATGTGTGTGTTTCTTTAGTGTGTAATGTTGCTGTTTAATAATTAAAAAGCTCTGTAAAGTTGAAAGTCCCTCCAGCGGGAGTTATTCTCTATATCAGTGTCAGTGTTTCTGAACTCCTGAAACGCCTCCATTGTAGTCTTGAGTTTCTTCCGAGATCGAACACGTCACAATATTCCTCATTATAATAATCCATACGCAGAATAAAGGCGCGGGGCCTGGTTGAGTTAGTTAGTAGTGTGTTGAAACTGGTGGTTATGGTGAGGGCCGGGACATTTCCCAAACACACTGACCAATCACAACACACTGATCCAGCCGACCAATCAGAGCGCAGTGTGCTTTTCAGGAGGAGGAGCTTCATCGAGACAGGAACTAAACAGAGCGTTACTGACAGACTGGGAAGAGAGGAGCTGCAACAATGGAGAATAATGTGTTTTTGAACATTCAAGCGTGAAACCTGTACTAGTCGAGCTTAAAAACAACATCAAGACTTTGTAAAAAGGCATTAGCCTAAATTCCAGAAGTGGAATCGATTTTCGATTCCCAACCCTATTCCTCACTTATATTGCGGTAAACTCACGGAAACATTTATTCAATATAGCATGCAGGTTGAATGAGTAAATAAATCCACACAGATTATCAGATCAAATCAGTAATTTAACAACGTTCTGTGAGACGTAATTTCACAAACAGTGTGAGTGATTCAGCGCTTCACGCTGCGATACAAGCATTTCCCTGCGTCCGAAATCCACTACTTGCCCATTGTCATTGTGTAGTTATCATTGGCACGACACCCTTCATCATTAAACCTCGCGGTTATTATTACGGCACACATTATAAATACATCATGCAGCTGAGTGATGATCGGCAGCCAAATGTGTGGCAGACTGTGAAAACATTTGAAACACATGACCTCTCTGACTGACCAATCAATCATTCATAAATTATTCATACTAAATACATCAACATAAAAATCCATTGTGTTTCCATTTTTACAAACGCAGATCAGCTCAAGGTGTCAGCAGACCAACCTCACTGCAAAGTGAGTGGGACACTAGACGTGTTTAGCAGAACTGACAGACCACGCTAATAACAAACCGCACACATACTGCATGGGGTATTTGAAGTGAGGACGGCCACGGCATTTTTATGCATTTGCGGTTACACTTTATTTTAAGGTGCCTTTGTTACAGTGTAATTACACAAAAAAGTACTGAGTAATATCAATTAACAACATGTACTTACTATAATATTAGGGTTAGGGTAAGGTATTAGTAATTATGCATAATTTTAAGTTATTACTTTAGTAAGTAAGATGTGTAACAGGAACACTATAAAATAAAATGTTATCGGAATTGCTTTATAATTTTGTTACTGAATGATCGCATTTCCACAGGAACAGGATATGATGTGGTGAATATTTTGTGTCCCATTTCACAAATGAAGCTTCAGTGTAGTTCATTCACAGGGAACGTGATCCGATGTGAGAAAGGCTGTGAGGATTCCCTGACCAACTCTCTATTCTTTAGCGTCTCTAATATTGAACATTGAAATATTAATAATATTGTTTCTGGACAGGTCAGTAGAAGGAAGAGCTGGCGTTCAGGTCAACTGATGAGTTCTCTTGAGCAGACGGTCTTTAAAGTACTCATTTTTGTCAGTCTTTTTATCTTTGCATGAGTATTACTTGTGTCTAAACCGGTGTGTGTGTTGAGTGTGACAGACAGTGAGTCGATGACTTCCTTCATCAGTGACGGACATGAGGCGTCTGACAGACCAAACCTCATTCACTCCATCACACACACACACACACACACACACACACACACACACACACACACACACACACACACACACACACACCCTCACATGAGGACCAGATGCAGATGAATCATTTACCAGAATAACATGTATGCAAAATGTAACTAAAAATACTGTTATTGTACTTCCATGACATTTTGGAAATATCATTTCGTAACAATGTAATTTTAGATGTCCTTCGGAATAGCATGAAAATGAGTTTTGATTCTGAAGTACATTTTAAAGTACTGTAGTATCACTGTTTCACCGTATCATGATGATGGAACATTCCCACATTGTTGGCTGATGCGTTTACACAACTTTTTCATTAACTCTCACCTCATATTACAAATAATAATAATTTTACACAAATCACCAGATAGTTTTAAATGGGATTTCACAGAAATAATTTCAGGTAGAAACAAAATGTTAATAGTTATAGTTTAGTGTCCAGGTGTCTTCATTAAGACACTCGACGGACAGACTAATGATGTTTTTACCTGGAAATCTCAATAGGTCACTGGGAACCCTGCAGGATTTATGTGCTAAAACCCATGGTACATATCTACAAAACATAATATTAATATCAAACATGATATTGGTATGTTTGTGTATCAATATCAACAAACCCTGGTCTTGGTTCTTTAAATCAAACAACTTCTGTAAGTAAGTGAGAAAGAAATGAACACGAGAGAGAGAGTGAGTGAGTGTGAGTGTGTGTGTGTGTGTGTGTGTGTGTGTTGTGTGTGTTGCAGCTGCAGCAGAACAGTGCGGGAAAACCCTCACCAGAACGCAAGTGTGTGAGTGTTTTTCTCGATAGTTAGTTCTAGCACACACGTTGAAGCGGACCGTTAGTGGCGGATTGAGTGGAATGGAGAAGCTGGTTGTTGTGCGCGTGCAGGCGGAGGCAGCATCAGCACCCGCACGAGCTCTGCTGAAGAAGAAGATGCGCACTCTGTATTATCATGACACACACACAGGCACACTAACCTTCCTCCTCTCCCATGCGTTCGTCCTTCCAGGTGCAACAGAGCAGCATCAACCTCATTCAAGCCTCGGACCGCAACAGAAACTCCCTCTGCGATCAGAATCACTGGAGAAATGTGGCCAGCTGCTGCCAGACTGCCGCCAGTCCAACATACTAAGGGAAAGGCGCGCGCCTCATGAATATTACAGACGCACGCGTTACGCTACTGTCTGATTAGCTGGAAGCTTTAAGTGTGCGTGAGTCCGCTGGCGCGTTGTGGGACGTTGACGACGAGCATGGGCGCTTCCCGAGTAACTTCACACATACACACACACACCCACACACACAGAACACAGCCTTCGCCATAGTAGGATTCCGGGAGAACGGGCCAACTGAACACTATCCCTGGAAAATAATAGGAGTTGTCTGCGCATGCGCGTTCACAATCGCCCTGGAATGAGGTCATAGTGATAGTCATATCATACTTCGATAAAATAACTTAAAATCATTTCAAGGACAATAATGACCATGGCTATTTTGTTTTATTAATACGTAGCCTATAGGCTATATTAAAAATGATTATTTTGTTTAGGTAACACTTTCTTTTAAAGTGTCTCTGTTACAAATCTTGCAATGCATGCATAATAGATTATGCATTTAAAAGCAACTGACCCTAACACTAATTATATAAGTACATGTTGTCAATTAATATTACCCAGTACTTATTTGTATAATTACACTCTAACAATGGCACTTTAAAATAAAGTGTAACCAATTTTTATTTTATAAAATGTTATATTATAACAAGACAGCCTTGGGGGTTCATACACTTAATAGAAAGAACACAGCAAATGTTTATGTAATCAATACAATAAAAAAAAAAAATTAATGTAACGTCATTAAACTGAACATTAAACTGACTTAAAAAGTTAGTTGAATCTTTTATAACTTAAAGTCCCCCTGTGGTCAATAATTGTATCATTTAACTCATCTTTGATCACCAAAATAACATATTTAAACGTTTTTTCCTTGAATAAAATTTCTTCATGTCTTATAATAGCTTGAATGTAACTCGACACCCTTGCCTCATTTAGTATACGCGGTTCTATGAATATGCAAATGAGCCCCGCCTCCACTCACTCACTCAGCTCAGAGATCCACTGGTTGACGATCACACGTTGATCTGATTGGTTACAAGGTCGTTTGTGACGTCAGAAACACCAGCGATTTCAAACCGTGTTTTTGAGACTGTCTTTGGTTCACTGCAGTTTTAAGCAGAAAATACTCAGCAATGCTGTCGACTTATGAATTTACAAATGGTTTGTCTTAAAGCATATTAAAAACACCACATAGGGAAAACACTGGATTTTCACTAAAGGGGGACTTCAAAAAATGAAGTTGTATATTGCTTTATAAAATGGATACTTTCAGCTCTGGATTATATTGGCTGAGTCGCATTCGACACTGTTGTAAAATACTCTATAAACACACACCTGTGACCTCATTACATCAGTATTACTGTTGCTGTGTGTTTATGTGACATCCCTTAGTTGTCCTAAAAGCACTGTAAGCCACGGCTTCTTGGGGCTCATTGCTTTAGTATGCTTCGAAAAAAGAAAAAGAAAAGCATTTATCATTTGACACAATTATGCAACCCAAGAGACTCTTGTTTTTTTATTTAAAATATTTTATTTCATTTTTCACTAGAGCAGGTAAAAGGCCGGGATTTCCGGGAACTAGTCAGAATATAGGTTGTGGAAAAAGTGCAATAGCCCCGCCCCTTTATTTAAATAAGATGGAAATCCTACGGCACAATAGAGAAGACCTGGTAGGGCTCACAGGCAGGTCAAATACAGCACCAGGTATATTAATACATGATAAAGTGTCTCTCCAGATGGATCGAAAAACAGTATCAACCAAATATAGCAAAAATTGACACATTATATGTTTGATAATACATTGGCTAGTGAGGCTTTTGGGACGGACACGCACACACACAAACACACACACACACACACACACACACACACACACACACACACACACACACACTTTGGGGGGATTTACGTACATAACCTACACACACACACATACACTCACATCTTAAAATATCACACACAGTTTTGCAAGTTCCATAGTGACTACAATGCACAAGCTATTTAAAGCAAAAAACAAAAAAAATTATTGTCATATGTGTACAAACTTGATAATTGGTCAACATGTCAAGTTCAAATGGTACAAAACAAACAACATAAGGCAAAGTAACCTGTTTATAATGATCCAACCTACTGTAAGCATATGATTTATGTATATTTTATATGTATATAATAAACTAATTCTATGTGAATACACAATGATTAAAGAAACACATTCTTGGTCAAATGATGGAAGCACCTGTAGTCCCCGGGTCCAGGGAAAAACATAAGCACATCTGTTAATCTTCCAGGTTTAAACATACATAATGTACATAATGATTACTATTTTACACGTTTACTTTCAATTTGTTCCCTTCACCAGACAGATACCAAAATAGATTTCCACAAGGTGATTGATATTAGACACAAGTCGTCGTTCACTTCTGCTCGTCATACTTCACACAGTGTGCAGGACTGAATGTTGCGATCGAGCCGCACGCGTGTCGGTGTCAGGGGTCTGTTAGTTGACGTTCGCTCAGACATCCACAAAGCTCTCGTAGCATAATGTATTTAAATGCATCCGCACGCATTTTATGGCCTACTTATAAAAAACACATGGGTGGAGTGTCTCAAATCAAAAGACACGCACTAATGCTTCATGAAAGCCTAAATCATCGAGGGGTGAATCTCACAAAACATGTCAAGAACATCTTTGTATTACAGTAATGAGTATATCATTACCATTGAGCATAATAATTAATAATGCTTACAAATAATTCCAAAAGAAACCCCTCAGAAGTAAAACGCATTACTATAAAAAGATTTTTGGTGGAAAAAAAATGCTCCTAAAAATAGGCTTAGATTTCTTTATGCAAAATATAGCCTCTTTTTTTGGAGGGCATTTACCCATAAAGGACTGTAATTGTAAGGCTCATCTGCACAGAAAGCTGGTGAAGGGTCAAAAATAACAAGCAAACTGCTAAGCTGAAGCACGGCCAGATGTGAAGTATTTCAACCCAGAGTTTAATCAGCAGTATGACAGGACTCCTGGAGCTCAATGCTTTCACGGCAGGGACGTTAAAAAACCTTGTGCGCTCAAGATTGCCAAGAAATGCCCTTACTTTAAGAGTCTAGAGAGCTAGATCGTGACTGTAACTGCACAAAAGAGCTTCCGGTGGTGTCAGAGCTCCAAAACGAAGAGGTCGGCGCTTAAAACCTTTACAGTTACACAACACAAAAGCATTGGCAGCTAATGAACCCGGTTACATATGCAACCCTACAACCGGAAACAGTAACATGATGGAATGTGCCATAAACAATCAGGACTGGAATTAATGCCACAAAACACTAGACGTTTTATGGATCTGGATTTGGATTTGTTACAAATATTTACTATCAAAACAAAACATAACACTTGTGCATGATGGGACTGTTTGTTTGAGTATCAAAAGTACATTCTAGAGCATGCAGTAGCACCATGTTTCTTGAGGTCACTTCACATCTCAAGAGATCGTTTACTTTCTTCTCCTCCCGCAGTATTTTCCTTGGCAGCCCGCTCCACCTGCAGAACAACGCCACACGTGAGACAAAACCTCAGCGTACATCAAATACTAGAAAATGACTTCGTTTGGGTTCCGAAGACACGACACGAGGATTTCTAACCCTTGAAACGTGAAACGACAAGATGCTTTGTGGCTGAAACAAGATTTGGTAACACTTTACAATATGGTTCCATTTGTTGATTTCCAAGATCTATCAATCAACAGCTGTATTTGTATTAACATTAACAAAGATTGATGTAACAAATGTATTTCTAATTGTACCTTTGACACAATTTCCTCTGTTTTGTGTTTACGAACTTTCATTTTGAGGTATACTTTCTGTTCCTGTTGTCCTGCTGTTTCACTCCCTTTGTTTAGTTGCAGTTTTTCTTTGTTTGCATAGATGCCTTGTTCGTTTCCATAGTGATTGATTACTCACACCTGTTTCTTGTTAGTCTCTTGTTACACCTGTTTTTCGGTTGTCCTTCCTCTTTACACACACCCGTTGCGTTTATGTTCTTATCTTTGGATTGTCATCTTCCTTACCTGTTTGGATTAGATCCTGGCTTCTCTTTGTCCCTGCCTAACCGTAACAACCTTATTGTAATGTGTTACCAACATTTTGAATGGGACTTAGCCTGGTTAAAACCAGACCATTCTCAGTTGTAACTGAGTTATGGTCTGGCAAAGCGTCATAGACAAATCATTTCCAGAGGAGCGTCACCAACGGGCGTCGCGGATAGACCTAAACCCAATCAGAGCGATGAAGGAGATGACGTATGTAGAGCGGCGGAGAAACATCTCCGAGTGTTGTTCTTTGCTCGGTTTTTAACAAAAAGGAAACGTTCAAATCGCTTTAAACAGACGCCATAGCTGATTCGAACGAGTGATGTTCGACGGCGGCATCCATCTTTGTAATGTAGGCTACAAAATCTGCTTCAAAATCCCAGCGCTGTCGTCATCGTGTAAAGCCCGCCCCAACGCTTCTGATTGGTGCCTCGATTTCAGCGGATTGGAAATGGGCTTGAATGAGCCCTTTGCCAGACTAACTTTCAGAGCGAATCTAAATTTGCCGGAAGTTGTCTGGGTTTTCCCAGGCTAAATTCGGACTTTTTATCCATCAGAAATCTGGATATTTCAAGTCTGAATGGGGTCAGAACTGAATGTGTGTTTGGAATGATCCTCGTCCAGCATCTCGACTTCTTTATGACGTCAACCAATGTGGCTCTGCTTTATAAACTCGCGTATGTTCGCTGAATCATGTAAATCCAAACTTATGAAGAAGTAGGCCAGTGTTTGGTGTGATTTAGGATCAGAACGTTTAGTTGAGGACATCAGAAATGAGAGCAGTGATTATGAGAAATCAGTGATTATGCGGCGGCAGGGATTAAATCTGTCTCATCAGTTGACTGCAGACTCGGATCATTCTGACGTACCTCGATAACCTCCTCCCAGGAATCCCGTCAGTCCACCTCCGTATTTGGCTGCTTTGGCTGTGGAAAAAAAGTCCAAGGTCATTTTATGCTGTGTTCCCCCCACAAACTATAGCATCAAGACTGTAATTTAGCGGTAACATTACAATTTATCAAAAGCTCCTTTTCGCACATGATCTCTAAACTCCAATTTAAGCCCATATTGTCATTTTCTTATAAAATACACTGACATCAAAGCTAGCGTGATAAGCTTTTAAACTGAATGTACAAAGCTCTTGTATGAGTTCAGAAGGCTTGGAATATAGTGCATGAGTTGTATGGACCACTTGCTTTACTTTCAATGTATGGGAATTGACAGCTTGAAGATCCTAATGTATTGTATCTATATAGTTTAGAACAGGGTGTCCAGTCCTGCTCCTGGAGGGCCGCTGGCCTGCATAGTTCAGCTCCAACCCAATTAAACACACCTGAACCAGCTAGAAAGTGCAGGCAGGGGTGTTGAGGCAAGCCAAAGCTGAACTCTGCACGAGCAGGATTGGAAACCCCTGGTTTTGAGGTAAGGTCCAATAACTAGAGCTCATACAACTGTAACCTCTGGTGCATGTCTTTGGGGTTTGGAAGAGCTTGTACCTTGTTGTGGTGACAGTCCTGCTCCATATCCTCCTAAAACACAAGAAATCATTACATTATTATGAGCCGTTCAAACCCCATGAGGGATTGAGTGTCATTGTCTCTAAATGAAGAATAACGGTGTGAGATAGATGCATACAGGAACGGTGAGTCAGCCATAAGAAGAGTGTCAGGATTACTGTTTGTTCCAGCTGGAGATTTATGACCAGCTGAGACCAAGAGCATCTGGATGGAAATAATAATAAACCCACCGAGCATCTCCACGTTGTGATTATATAATGACTCACACGTAATAGCGTGTCGTATGACAGCAGCTTGAGCGTGAGAATTAGCAGGCCCTGAGACTGACATTATGGTCAAAATGCAAATACGCTTTGCATGATATTTGCACTTCAACCCACACTTTTCATAGCAAGCAGATTTCAATGGCTCAATGTCTACATGTCCTTCCGTAATGAACAATGGCTCTTTTTAGTTTATTATCTGTCAGGATATACTGTTTAAGGTTGCACTTTATTTTACAGTACTTGCACTTACCCAAGAAAGTACTGGGTAATATAAGGTAACTACATGGGTTGGGTTAAGGGCTAGTAAAGTTATTACCCACTTATTGTAATTACTAAGTACACAGTATGTACATGGGGAAGAGGACTGTAAAATAAAGTGCTACCTTGTTTAATTTATGGTATCAAGTATCAGGTACTGACAAGCATACCTATAAGTACTGAGATGTAAAGATATACTTAAAAATGTCTAAATGTTAAAATATTACAGCAAGTCTTTGTTTCTGCACTGTACGTCTCACAGAACGAACTTCACTTTTCTTCATCATTTTTGTTTGAATCATCTGTGTTTTGGTGAATTCAGTAGATGTATTAAGTAAGCTGTCCTCAGGTGTCCAAACACACTTTGACTACTAACATGTAGTGATGTATGTCTCGAGACCACTTTTACGTGGTCTCGGTCTTGTCATGGCCTTGACGGTCTTTGGTCTCGGTCTTGTCTTGGTCTCGGACCTCCCGGTCTTGTCTAGGTCTCGCTGTCTCAGACCGACATAGTGGTCAGGGGATTGAGCAATACAATACTACAATATCCACGACGAAATCCGCAACGTATTGAAGCGCGCGTCCGAGTGAAGACAGTGCGGTGCGCGCGAGCCACGCGAGAAAACACTGTATCCGCGCCACTGATCGCAGCGGCAACGAGCACTTTGATCACTTGATTTAAAAAACACATATCATGTACAGTTTTTGATATATTAATATTTAGTAAAACACATATCAGTGATATGATGGGTTTTACCTTCATTCAGGAGATTTTGGGTAACTGCACAACTGACAGATGACTTTGAGCGCACCGCCAACGGTGTGTGTGTGTGTGTGTAACCATAGCGACAAAAACGACCAACTTTCGGATCCTGCACTTAAGCCTATAATTTCGTTTAAAAAAATATAATTATGTATTTAAAAGTTGCAGAATGGTTCATTTGGAGACTTCGAAATCAGCAGAGATAGGCAGGCAAATGCAAAACAACATTTGACAAGTTATTGCTTAGCTTCAACACTAATGTTTTTTTCCCCTCCGGTCTCGACTTGGTCTCGGTCTCGACTTGGTCTGTCTTGGTCTTGGTCTTGGTCTTGTCTTGGTCTCGATACCATCTGGTCTTGGTAGTGTCTTGGTCTCGGTTTAGGCGGTCTCGACTACAAGTCTACTAACATGATCAACTAACGTTTGGTGGGAACTGCATCTATCACATGTTTCCTTTGCTTGAAACAAGGTTAGATTATACATAACAGTTGTTTTGCTTTCTTTATATATAATTTGACATGTTAGTAAGTCTAAAATAATGAAAACCCAACATGAGAGGAAAAATCTAGACCCTTCAAACTGTGTTTACCTTGTAATTACTAGAAACCAATTCTAAATGTATGGTATTTTTCCAGACTTCCGAAGTGAAGGATCATAGAAATCCTGGTCTACTACTCTCGAGAAACTAGTGTAAATGTCCGGGCTTTCTTTCTGTTACCCCTCTGCCTGCAATGTAGTGTATCCCATTCCTGTGTCAGAACAGCAGTGAATGTTCTCTATTATTACCAAAATAATTCCGAGTGTTAAAATGATTACGGTTATCATGAACAGAGCTGTGATTGAACAGTTTATAATAAACCTCATTCAAGGACCGAACCACTGTAGGTTCTGCTCCTGTCCTGCCTGTCTCTGATCTGTGACACCGGTGCTGATCCTGTGTTAAATGCAGCACACTATTTAGTCGAATGGAGCTAAAGACAGCCTAGTACTTTAATAAATGTGCATATTTCCATCGAGATGGCCCTCTAAACGAGAGATGTACTCAATAACAGAGGGGTTGAGTTCCACATGGAGACGCAGTATGAATTTAGCCAGGGATTATCTCTATAAAAAGCTACCTGGATATGCTTGTGGATATCCTCCATATCCTCCTGGAACTGCACCACCTGTAGGAAGGAAAGATTCAAAGATTTTGTTCTGCAACTCAGTTTATCTAAGACACAGTATTTATCAAAAGGGTGGGATAAATATAGATTAAGATTTTAATTTGTAATCTTGTATAAAGACTTGGCAAATGTAAACAAAGATTGAGATCTCTTCTGAAACTGTGAGAGTATTTTAGTCATTTTCTCAGGAGAAACATCAGAGAAGTTTTGTTGCGACTCTTCTCTACAGCAAGTATTCTTGACAGATGGCTTTTGCCGGGTTTGCTCGATGCTGTGTCTTTGCATAATCAGAGAAGCAAATTTGGGAACATGTTCTGAAAGAATGGTGCTAGAAGGAACACAGTGACACCAAATCACACGAGGGCTCACAGGATTAATGCAGACAAATCCATGATCCCAGCATCAGCCTGCAGTGTGTGTGTGTGTGTGTGTGTGTGTGTGTACGAGAGAGAGAGTGAATACAGAAGTGTGTGTGTGTGTGTATATGTGTAATGAGGAGGACGGGAGGATTCTGGTATCAAAAGAGAACCGACATGTCATAAGACCAGCTGGTGCTGGAAAATCCTTGCTGGTATTGTTAACAGAATAGCATGTAATTGGCAGTGTGGTGCGTACAGGTCCACTTCAAGCACTGGTTTGTGTTGATTTAAAATATAACTATTCTCCTCAATCATGCTTTGTACCATTAATGCTGGGCCTTACCTGGCTGTGCATATCCTGTACCCAAAGAGCCGTAGCCTGTTAATGGAATAACATGGTAAATATACTCAACACAATCTTAGCGCACACAATTTAGAGAATGAAAACTCAGTATAACTTCCTTATATCCTCTACAATTCCCCAGTGGAGAAAATTTGCAGTTAACTGATACATCTATAGCCACGGGGAGTACATTTGTTCTTGGAGAAAATCTCTGAAAATGAACTTGGCAATGCTTTTGAAATACACTGTGGCATTATGGTGTGGAGCCATGTCGTGGAACATGGATATGTTTGAGTATAGTTCATTTTGCTACTGTACCTGGTTTAGGGGGTTTAGCTCCAGTTCCAACACCACCAGCTCCCAATCCAGCACCTGCTGGATACCCTCCACCTGCAACAAGATGATCTCAATGTCTTTAACAACAGTCCAATAACACAAGGAAAGCTATTTCAAGTGTGTGTTCACTATTTTGAGAGAAATTGGCACTGGCAGTGTTTGTCACATTACAGAATCAAGGCTCTACGTGTGGAGGACATCACAACTGATGTAATTTCCTACATTATTCGTACACTTTCTGTCTGGTGTTCAGATTACGAGGAAACAAATATACCATTGGTTTGCTACCAAAGCAGTCACTGCACTGTTGTACGAGATATTTTGGTACTGTGTGATTTGCTGAATCTTAATGTAAAATGTCACATTTGCAATTTAAAATAATTATGGTGAAAATGTTTAAATCTTAAAAAAAAAAAAAAAAAAAAACAGGACAATCCTACCTATCCTCTCGATACTCTGCATCACAGGAGCTACACTCTTCTGCTTTGAGTCCTGCCTCACAAGTAGATCCTTTGTGGTATCTTGAAGGGAAGTCTAAATTACATTGACTATCCATTGGGACTGGGGTACTTCAGGGTTCGATGCTTGGCCCCCTCCTATTCCTGATATACACAACATCCCAGAGACCTATTTTCCTACAGCGATGACATGCAGCTCATCTTATCGTCCCAGTCTGACAATCCTAGTGTGGCTGCACAGATCTAGGCTTACCTAGTAGACATTTCAGCCTGGATGAAAGAACACCATCTAGCAAAGACAGCTCCTTGTCTTCCAAGCCAGCCCGTCATTTTAACACTACATGAATGAAAATGCCATGCAGGCCAGCCAGGAACTTGGGGATCGTGCTTGACGACAGACCACATCTCAATAACTGCTCAGTCATAGAGATTTGGGCACTACAACAGGGTCTTGTCGTCTCTCTAATGCTCTTCAGTAATTGATCCAGGATATGGTGACATACTCTTAACTCTGACACCTTTGTGTAAGACATCATGTCCAACCCACATAGCAACATTGTGACGGCCCAGATCTGGCCCACATCTGGCACATGTGGAAAGATGATCTGCTTCCTACTGTCACTAACTATCTGCACATCTTCTGTACAGAAGTCTACGGAGGGATATACCATCAACAACAACAAAAAAAGTGTAAAAAAACTCAGACCCTTCCAAAACCATTTGACTCACAGCTGTTAATGCGTTTGGCATACATTTTTTTATCCAAAGTGACTTACACTGAAAACATGCATTTTATAGGTTCACATATTCCCTGGGAACCCATGACCAACAGTGATCAGGTATCAAGTAATGTGGATTTGCATGACAGCTCACCTGCTCCAGGTATGAGTCCAGGAACACCTCCTGCTCCTCCAACACCTGGACCAAACACACACACAGTGTCAAGTCTGCATAGTGGCATACAGTGAGATTCATTTACATTTATGCATTTGGCAGACGCTTTTATCCAAAGCGACTTATATTGCATTTCAAGGAACACATTTACATTCTTATCAGTTCTTGCTTTCCCTGGGAATCGAAACCCATGACCTTGGCGTTGCAAGCGCCAACGCTCTACTGTTTGAGCTACAGGAAAGCAAAGATTATGATTGGAGAACTCTTCTATACTTGCATGGACATGATTTTCCAAATAAGGTTGACGTCAAGATATTATTCCAAAATATAATATATTTACATGTGCAGCAGATATTCCTCTATATGGCGATGAGCATTTTCACATGTTTACATTCACATTTTAATACTATGGATCTTATGAATTCTTAAAGTCCCCCTGTGGTGAAAATCCAGCTTTTAATGTTGTTTATATGTCTATGTGGTGTTTTTAATACGCTTTAAGACAAACCATGTGTAAATTCATAAGTCGACAGCATTGCTGAGTATTTTCTGCTTAAAACTGCAGTGAACTAAAGACTGTCTCAAAAACACGGTTTGAAATCGCTGGTGTTTCTGACGTCACAAACGACCTTGTAACCAATCAGATCAACGTGTGATCGTCAACCAGTGGATCTCTGAGCTGAGTGAGTGAGTGGAGGCGGGGCTCATTTGCATATTCATAGAACCTCGTATACTAAATGAGGCAAGGGTGTCGAGTTACATTCAAGCTATTTTAAGACATGAAGATTTTTTTTTCAAGGAAAAAACGCTTAAATATGCAATTTTGGTGATCAGAGATGAGTTTTAAGGGATAAAATGATTGACCACAGGGGGACTTTAAGGTGTTTACAATTAACACAGCAGGCAAATGCTACTTATGGCAGTCAGTTAAACATGTTGACCAAATGATTCCAATAGCTGAATATCTGTGTGCATGTAAAGTTGGTTATTGTTCCCTGAGAAATCTGCAGCAAAGGTACTTAGAAACGTCAATCTTACCAGGGGCTTTCAGAGGTTTGGCTCCAGGTAACACACCGGTTCCGATTCCAGATGGCCCAGTGCTGCCATAAAACGGGCCTAAAACAGCAGGAGGAAGAAACATTCAGCATGACTTTGGTAAGTCTTTAATTTGTTTTTGTCCTTAATGATGGACTAATAATATTTACCATAGCCATAGGGGTTAACCCCACCAGGACCTGTGAACACAAAAGTGTACTTTACACTGAAGTCAAATATAGTTATGACATAGCTTTTAAGAGTATTGGTAATATTGCAGCATATGTACCACAAAAGTTCACATGTTTATTTGTTTGTTGTTTGAGTGTAAACTGTACTTGGGATGCACGCTTTTTTTCCATTCCCCTTTTTTATCTGACAAAACTTTCCCTTCCTGGGTTTTACTTAGTGGGAGATTGAGTTTCTTTTTTGCAACAGGTGTTGCTTACAGTAAAACTATGTTTGCTGAGTCTTTACATCAGGACTTTTTTACCCTTACAACGAAAGTATTGTGGGAGACTATACGTAATATCACATGGTAATATCATGGTACTGTACTAGACTATAGTACAGAGGAATTACCATGGTGCGTGTCCCAAAAAAAAAAACTTGGAAATTGTTTAGTCTTGGGTTGGGCATTAACTGTTTGATCGCTCAGGGTTAAATCTCATCACACTCATCATCAGGGGGTTTCTTCTTGAAATCACACAGATATTATGAGGACAGTGATATTTCAGGTCACAAGCGAGTTTACACTGCCCTCTAGTGATACATCCAAGAAATGCACGTAATAAAAAAAACATGGACTCTTTCTCTCTTCTTTATTTTTGTGTTCGTCCTCCACTCGATAGCCACTCATTATCTCTCACCTGCTCTCACTTTTCTCTTGATTCCTCCACTTTATATTCTCCACCTTTTGCTCAGTTTCTTTGCCAGAGTGTTTTGTGCCTTCCACATTTCACACATGTCTTTCTTTCTTCCAGAAAACTTGACATAATTGTCCTGTGGATTATATTTTCTGAACATTTTGTATTTTCCGTGACTGTAGAGACGGTACACGACTATACAACTTTGGGCTGTGAATTTTGTCTTCAATTCCTGCATATTTTTCATAGGGTGATTCTAAGGCAACTATCAAGTTAAACATGGAGTGTCTGGGGTTTGATAGGGAATGATACATTGTCTTTTAAAGGACGCCGTCCCAACTGCTATCACGGCTCAGGGTGACTAATGTATCTGAAGCCCAGGACATATAGTTCTAGACAAAAGGAAGCTGCATGTACTCACCCGCACCACTAGGCACTCTTTGCACACCACCTGAGTAACACAACAGGCCATGATTATAAGCTGATATATACAGTCCAGACAGAAACACAAGCTACATTATAACAATAAATAAAACCCCTAGTGTGTCCATCTGGGTCATCCTCAGGAAACAGTGCCTTTTAAATGGCCATGACTGAATGATATCATTAACAGGAAAAATGACATTGCAGATGCTAAAGTTTTAATAGACGTAAGCCCATTCATAACCACGACATGTTATTGGGTTTTAAATTTAAACAAAACAAATTCCACCCACATTTTGCTTTTCTTCAAATGAAAAATATCACTGTCTGTGAGTTTATAAAATGTCTTTGTCTCTACACTTTTTATTCAAGCCTGTTATGCTGCAATTTTTCAAATTATGTCTTATGTCAATATATTTTTTTTTAAAGTCCTTTTAACAATATGGTTCATCTTAAGTTTCTCTTACAGTCTTCGTCAGCATTTCATCATGGTTACACTTACACTCAAAAAAATGATATGTTGGCTTTACTTAACTTTTTTATGTAAACAGGTTCCACCGGTTCCACATAACTATGTTTCGTTAAACAAACATAATATGTTCATGTAACTTCAACATCATGGAATTTGGTCATTTTAAGCGACCCAATTAAACTCTGAGCTAATGAGTTAATTAAGTGAATAACTGAGTGATGATTGAGCATTGTTGAAGACACCTGATGTTAACAAGCAGAATCTCTGAAGGAGAAAACCGGAATGTTTAAGTCACCATTATGGAGATAAGTATTTGTTTTAGTTGGGCTCTTGACCATTAACTTATTAACTTTAGATTTTGTTTGGTTGCTGTACATGAGTTATAACAGCCGGATGAACAATAAACAAAGGTCATCTGATGGTATTGGTTGTGTTTTAACATAATCATTATTTCACAATCATTTGACCTGAGTCACTGAACTTATATTAAACCAAATTTCTGAGTTAAGTTTACCTTACAAATAATAACAGCACTGTCATTGTAGAGCATACTATTTTTTAGACTTTTCAATGAAATTTAAATGATCAAATCAATAAATAAAAAAGAAACTTCCTTAAAAAAATATTTTGAGTAGGCACACACAGACATCAAGAATCAGCCTGTGAATCTCAGCAATGGTGACAATTATAAAGCATGTTGCAGTGCATTCTGCGTGCCACCAATCAAAACTCATTCATGGCTCCCATCATGCATTGCTGCATGAATAAATAATGAGCTTATGATCTGTTTGTCACCATTGCTGAGATTCATATGCTGATTCTTGATGTCTGTGTGTGCCTACTCAGGATATTTTTTAAGAAGTTTATTTTTTATTTATTGACTTGATCATTTGAATTTCATTGAAAAGGCTAAAAATAGTATGCTCTACAATGACAGTAAGGTAAACTTAACTCAGAAATTGGGTTCAATATAAGTTCAGTGATTGAGGTCAAATGATTGTGAAATAATGATTATGTTAAATCACAACCAACACCATCAGATCTCCTCAGTTCATTGTTCATCCGGCTGTTATAACTCATGTACAGCAACCAAACAAAATCTAAGGTTAATAAGTTAATGGTCAAGAGCCCAACTAAAACACACACTTATCTCCATAATGGTGACTTAAACATTCCGGTTTTCTCCTTCAGAGATTCTGCTTGTTAACATCAGGTGTCTTCAATAATGCTCAATCATCACTCAGTTATTCACTTAATTAACTCATTAGCTCAGAGTTTAATTGGGTCGCTTAAAATGACCAAATTCCATGATGTTGAAGTTACATGAACATATTATGTTTGTTTAACGAAACATAGTTATGTGGAACCGGTGGAACCTGTTTACATAAAAAAGTTAAGTAAAGCAAACATATCATTTTTTTGAGTGTATATTGGCATGGTCAGTCTTAACAGTGATCAGATTTAAAGTTGTTTTTATCAGAAAGCACACGGATGTACAGCACTGAATGTAAATATTAAGGTGGGGTGCACATATAGTTGTTAGCTCAGGTCATTATTAACCACTTCCACACTGACTTTTAAGCACACAATATTTTGGTAGTAACAGGGTTGGTACAAAAAGTGTTTTAAAAGACAAATGTCACAGGTTATTATTATCTTCTATTATAATATGTGATTAAAAAGCACATTGTCAAATGGCACAGCATCCTGAGAATGACCCATCAGGAGCTGAACAACAACAGATTCTGAACGAGTCTCGATATCAAACAAGTTTTTGAAGTTTCATTTAGTGCACTGAAGACTTTGAACCAGGGTCCAAAATTAACATTTTGCCTCCCCTGCCAATGGAGGGTGAATTGAGAAGAATGATTGCCCATAAAAATGTCTTAATGAAACTGCATGAAACTGCATTTTGCAATAAAATGGGATAATTTAGCTGATTTTTCCTTGTATATTTGTGTCACTTGCAGTGTCATATTCAAGATGATGCAGTCTCTATCTCAGATATGATTTTGTGTCACCACATGGAGTTCTGGAGAAAAAGAAAACTGATCCCAGAAAATGTAAAATGGTTAATTTCCCACTGGGGTCGCTCATGACAGATAGTTTTGTCTCCGATTTGAATTAGATGTAAACCATATATAATGTTGCAGTTATAAAGTCACTCTTCAACTGCAGAAGCCAATTTTTGCTCGCATTTGCTGCTCGCTGAGAGTTAATTTTGGTCCCTGCTCAGAACTGATCATGTTCTTTCTTAATACTAAGTGTGCATGTTGTGTTTTGAAGACACAAAACTGGACCATATCCTGCTACAGGTACAGATTGTGAGTAACACATCTGAGAAAACGCAGATCTGCAAACTCAAGCGCAGATAGCAGCAAGGTTAGGAAGGCGAAAGAGAATTAAAGCCAGAGCTAAACGCTAATGGAGTTCCGCTACATTTAGACAAGACATTTGCACATGCAACACAGTAGATCTTACTGAGCTCAGGGGCCTTGCCAGTGGCTACAATAGCTGTCGGTCCTGCCAAGAAACAACACGTTCCACCTTCAACCCTTGCAGTTCAAAGACACGCAGCATAGAGGTGACTAGCTTAGAGGCCGTAACAGGGTGCAGTTGTGGAGGTGATGAAAGAAACTACCTATCAATTATTATGGTTATCGTTATTTTCTAGGGCTCAGTTTGATAGATAGGGGGAAGAGGAAAATACCAGCAAGCTGACAGATGTTTATACAAATGATCAGTTAACACATACAGTAATAGTCACCATTGTTTGTGGATATACTGTCTCACTATCTCTACTCTTACAAAAATAACAGAAGTAACATGTTATATCTAGTCTACAATATTAATATATTGTTTTATAATGTTATTACTAGTAGTGTGAATACTTTGTAATAGTGATATATTTCTGTCCTAAATTCTCACTAAGTTGACAATCTCCCCAAACGCAAACTTATTAAAAACAGGTTTCAAAGTGCAAGTTTTTGAAAACGGTCTCCATGTAAACAACACGATGGCGTCATGCTCATGCGTATTACGTGTTCAGACTATAGCGTTTCATCGCCATCTAACGGTCTGGCACAGAATACAGAGTTTTTAGTCGTTTTCGCGGATCCGTGTGAATGGGGATCGTTTTGAAAATGGCGTCGTCTGTATAGAGACACATATTGTCAAGTAAAGGGGATGTTTTTGAGAAATGTGTGTACTTTATTTCATTTAAGTCCATGAAATTATACATATTTTTAAAAAGGACTACAATCAATTACTATTATTTGTCTGTACAACTGTTTGTAAAAACCGCTGCACCATTACTTGAATGAGATAGTACTTGCTTTTTTCCCATTATTGTGGCATATTCAGAGCTAGCTGTGTCAGTACTTGGTTTTGTTGTGATGCTTTTACAGCCTCTAAAGGTCCTCATTGCGCCCTCATGTCTTGTTCCCACAACTTGTAATTAGTGTTATTGTCTTTACCTGTGTCTCAATCACCTGTGTGTATTATATTGGCTCTTGCTGAATTCAGAACCGCATACTACTCTTACCATACAAAGATATGGTAAAAGTAGTATGTGTACTTATAGGTTCTAAATTCAGCATCTGTCTCCTACAATGTGTGTGAGCCGAGTAGTATGTCTAAATGCATAGTATTCATAAAACAGTAGGCAAAAAGTGCGCATATACTGGACACTTCATCATCCTATTAGGCCACAGGAGAGGATTTGTAATTGGCAGTGAAGCGATGCAACTGACACCTAAGGTCACATGACAAAATGGCGGATATAGTACATCTGAATTTCATTCATACTACCCATATACTATATAGAACTTTTTTAACGGTCACGATGTTCATTTCAAACCAAATGTTGTACCTTCTAGAGTGGACAGTATGCGATTTCGGACGCAGCTCTAGTTTCTTTGTTTGGTGTTTAGTTGTCCTGAAGCCACCTGCCTGTGTAAGTCTTCTCTAGTGCTTCACAATCTCCTCAGTAACTCACATATTCAGACTCTCACGCTGTCGACCTGAGTTCAAGTGTCGGCTCTGACAAGCTCTATCTCTCTCTCACACACAGGAACACAAAACTGACTGGTCAAATGCCAGTCTGACTGTCTCTTCCTGTCCTGGTCAGTTCTTGGCCACAATAAAATACAAAGAAGGGCAGACTTTATACTAGTATCTTTGACATTAGTGTACTATAATTGACTAATGACAACAGATGAACAAATGTCACTGAGAGTACATAGAGGTCACCCATTTTGTACTCACCTGGTAGATCAGTCCCTGAGGGGGTCAGGGTTGGAAGCTTTGCTGTGGAATGAACACATTTTTACGGTAACACTTTAGAATACGGTTCCTTCGTTAATGAATAACTACACAGGAACAAATGAGTAACACAATATTAACAATCTAACTACTATTAACTAACAAGAAATTCTGATTAACAAATTAGTAAGTAACAGCGCACAGATGAAAGTGGTAGTTCACTATTAACTAATCGATAACTACTTGTTTTTAATGCTTCCCAGAGAACTACTGTAAGAATCATGGTAACTAACTAGTAATGACTCAAGTGTTACTACATACTTCTAAAGGAATGACTAATTATTTGGATCCGTATTCTAAAGTGAAGATCACTGTAACTAACTAGTAATTACTCAAGTGTTACTACATACTTCTAAAGGAATTACTAATTCTTTTAAGCTTTTGAGGTTTTTGGTGAAGTTTTAGATAGCAATTCCCATAGAAGTGTGTAGTAACACTTGAGTAATTACTAGTTAGTTATCATGATTATTACATGAAAAGCAAATCCTAAAGTGTAGAATCTTCTAATCCTTCACAAGATAATTTGCACACACGTATGAGGTAGGAGACATTAATAAATTATTTTTATATATATTTATATGGTATTTGGATGGCCGATAACTCAATATGTTCCAGCCGTCACCGTGACTCTGGCCAATTTTCTGGCATTCCTCTGGACTGGCATTGAATCACTACAGGACAAGTAAGGTCCCGACTACTGCATTTAAAAAGCCATTTCTTTAAAATTATTCAGTTGATAAATAGTTCTCTAGGAGAGAGCATAGGCTAATTATTTCCCAAATCATAAGTCTGCTATGCTATTACATATTGATAAACCTTGTGTATTTGTTTACAGCAGTTATTAATGTTAATGTAGTGCTAGTCATTTGTCCTGCATTAGTTATTGATTAGTTTTGCATGAACTATTAATCTTCTTCAGTAGTTCTCTGGGAAGCATTAAAAAAATAGTAGTTATCAATTAGTTAATAGTGAACTACCACTTTCATCTGTGCGCTGTTACTTACTAATTCGTTAATCAGAATTTCTTGTTAGTTAATAGTAGTTACTAGATTGTTAATATTGTGTTACTCATTTGTTCCTGTGTAGTTATTCATTAACAAAGGAACCGTATTCTAAAGTGTTACCATTTTTACTGCAACTCAAGCATGATATACTTTGTGCTTCATGGCATTTGTTTGAGCAAGGCTATTTTTCGTACCTGGTTTTCCACTTGGTGCAATGGGCACCCCAGTGCCACCCGGTACGACCACCACGTCACCACCAGGTGTTGCACCAGGACCTGCTATATTAGTTCCAGTGATCCCAGCACCTAGCACACATTGGGAAAAACCAACAGGTGCTATATGTTATGTTCCATCTCCTTATTAAATGGCATGACAAAAGACAGGTGAACACAGGTTTAGATGGAGCAGTATGTGAAGCTATAATGTATATGAACAACCGTACCAGTTTTAGGAGGTTTGACTCCACTAGGATATCCTGTAAAAAATGAAATGAGTATAATAAATAAATTATTATCTCACATTGACAGTGACCTGTTCATGAGTCAGTTGAATCATTACCTCCTGGTGTCAATCCTGTCCCAGGCAGTGGTGCTCCTGCACCAGGTCCCGTTCCTGCACCTCCCGCGACTCCTGCAGGCAAACCGTGTCACCATTCAAATCAGTGCCAACCAGTTTGTACAAACATCTCTTTTTCCCTGTAGCCAACTTTTATTTTTAGGTAAATATCACTGTGGCTCTTATTTAAAATTAAGAGTTAGTTTGCCTATATAATCTTTATGCTATTACGGGAAAGCTTTTTTGACTTGATGTCCGTAGGGAAGGGCTAGAGGAAACAGCTTGAACTCAAGCTTAGAAATTATTTTAAACATATTTCAAAAATGGTATTTATTTGTTTTTGTGTAAACATTTATTAAGCAAAAAAAAAAAAGGAATACCTTTAAAATGTATTTAGATAAAAGTACAAAATGTTAATGTCTCTCACCGTATTTTGGAGGTTTAACTCCTGCTGGGTACCCTGTAATGGCATCAATTCAATTTATAGAACTAATCTTTAAAATCATAATTTATGATATATAATACTTGCCTAATTATTCTGAGAATTCAGTTTAATTTAAACCTTTAAAGACTTTTCAGAGTTTAAGCAAAAGTGAGCAGTAATCTTTAAGCAATAAATGTCTTGATTAAATGGTGCAGCTATCAGTGAAAAAAAAATGAATAGAGACCTCCAGGTACACCACCAGGTACACCACCCGGAACACCACCAGGTACACCTCCAGGTACTCCACCCGGTACACCTACACATTCAATTTGTCATTAAAATCGTGATGAAACTGAAGTAGCTACAGATCTTTTCCTCCATATTGTGATGTATAACTGAGTGTAACATTATCAAAAGAGAATTTTTTTAATGCCACATAAAACTGAAGGCAGATTAGCATGAGCGAGTTTTAAGATAACCAAATTAGAAAAGCCCTGCATACGTCACCAGAGAGACGTTTTCACTGGAAGATCCAGTTATGACAGTGGTTTCAATCCTGGTCCTGGGGACCCACAGCTCTGCACACTTTGTCACATCTCTTATCTGACACACTCAGTTCACCTAATGAACTGATGATCTGAATCAAGTGTGTTAAATCAGGAAGATATACAAAATATGTAGAGCAGTGGGTTCTCGGGACCGGTTTTGAGTTATTACATTTTGATTAAAAAGATATTTAAAAAAAAAAAACCATATAAACCAACAAACCATTCACAATAAGATATATAACATGCATTTAACAAACTGAGATTTTTCATTTCATGCTGACTTTATTAAACATTGATTTCAGTTTAGGGGGGATAATACCCCTAATCCTTGGGGGATAACATCTTGCAGAGTTTAGCTCCAACCCAATCAAACACCTGAACTAGCTAATTAAGGTGGATTACTAGAAACAACCAGCAGGTGAGTTGGAGCAGGGTTGGGACCAAATTCTGCGGGAATGTGGGCCTCCAGGAACAGGATTGGGCACCCCTGGTCTAGAGATTATCTAATGCAGGGGTCTCCAAACTCAGTCCTGGAGGGCCACTGTCATGCAGAGTTTAGCTCCAACCCCAATTAAAACCCCAGTAAGACAAAGGCTGAATCCGAAATCGCCCCCTAATCCCTCATTCACTATTCCCTAAGTTAGTCCCCTGATACCGTTCACTTGAAGGAGTGAATGAAAAGGAGTGAGCAAATTCGGACAGCCGTTGAGCGTACATCGGTTGTACACTTGTTATTGCAGTGCAATGTGGGATTGAGTAAGTGCACTCAATAATGTCCACTGTGGTTTCGGACACCACTACAAATGGCTGTCCCCTCAAATAACGCCCTATTTGAGGGTATGGGGGGCGATTTCGGATTCAGCCACTGATTAGCTGGTTCAGGTGTGTTCAATTGGGGTTGGAGCTAAACTCTGCAGGACAGTGGCCTTCCAGGAATGAGTTTGGAGACCCCTGATCTAATGTGTTGAAATTCCTGTTTGTTTTTAAAAATTAAAACCATTTACCATATTTAGGTGGTTTTGCCCCGGTTCCATATCCTGAGAAAATATTAAATCTATGTTTACATTGCTGCACAATTGAGAAAATATTTCCTAATTTTGTAGCATAATGGGCAATGACTTAACCTTTGTAGTATTTCTCAGATAAGGTTATAGTCATTAGCAATCAATTCTCAGCATAACAAATTCATAACCACCTAGTATACCACACAAATGCAACTCGCCTAGTATATGCAACTGTGGCTCTCCTCTTTTCTCTCCTGTCACAGAGGCTTCTAAATCTCTCCTACCACCTGCCCCTTGACCGTATTCTCCCCATCTTCAACAATCATTTATTTAATTTTCCTTTAGTAGAATATCCTGCTAGACAACGATTCTTTAGGCAGACATTCAAGGAAGACTGTATTGCTATTGATTACCCTGTGGTTGGTGGGGAATCATCCACTTCATTCTGCTGGACCTGTCTAAGTCAGTTAACAGTCAGTTAACTACTGGGTACCTCAGGGTTCGATTCTTGTCCCTCTCTACTTCTTCATATACACCAGCACTGGCACCTATCATCCAGGCAGATTGATTTTCCTTCCACTGTTATGCTGATGACATGCAGCTCCCTTTCTCGTCCTAGTATGATGATCACACAATGGCTGCATCTTTACTTGCCTAAGCCTCAATGCAACAAAACCACCTCCAACTCAGCCTAGTGAAGACTGAGCTCCTTGTCATTCCGGCCTGTCTAATTCAACACAGCATTATCATTGATCTAGGCTCATTAACAATATAATAAGATCAGACCCTTTCTGTCTGAACTCCTTGTCCAAACTCGTGTCATCTCTAGACTGAAGAATGCTCTTTTAAGTGGCCTTACTGCTTGCTCAATAAATCCACTGTAAACAATACAGATTGCAGTGTCACTTTGGTTTTCAATGAACCCAAGAGTCAGACTGCATGTTACACCTCTTTTGTCTCACTCCAGAAGGTGTCAGTCTCTGCTTACATCAGGTTAAGGCTATGATGCTTAGCTACTAGTTTAGAACTCGGCGTGTATTGCGGCACATCATGTTGTTGTCTCACTGGGATGAAAGTTGTAGTGTACTTTATTGGTTGAATATTTGAAAATGTAATAATTTCACCTCCAATGGGATATCCAGTTCCTGTTCCAACTCCACCTAGGACTCCTCCAGCTCCGCCCAAACCTAATGACAGAACAAATGCCATTAGACTTAAGGAAGGTCATACTGTCATGGCTGTAACGGTTTTTAACTGGCAAACTAAAAAAATCGGTATTGCAAAAATCTTAGCATACCAAAATTTTATAAACCATAATAAAAAATAGAACATTTCCAAATTTCAAGGCTCTGTAACTGCTCTTTAGGTCTTGCTATAAACACATTTTTACTTGTAACTAGTTGGTCAAGAAAAGTAGTCAGCAGTTAGCAGACAAAAGTAGTGAATAGACCATCTCAGTTGTCTACAGCTGAACCGGAATTTGCCTACACTGCTTTAGTTTACTTTATTTTCACCTAATGTAATTCATATTCTATGTGCCCATTACAAGTCACAAACGTGCCACAGAACTAAACAAACAGTCCTGCTTTGTGCACCTGTATTGTTTGGAGGTATGAGCTTTTATCAGTGTGGCAAGCAGGGTGGGGCCCAGAGCCGCGGAAGCGGAGTGATGCCGGTGGCGGTGAACGGTCTCGAGTCACACGAATGATCTCCGGAAGGATAAAAGGAGGTGGAAGGTGAGAGAGGACCAAGCCTGGACTTTATGTGTTGTTTTGTTTTAGTTTATGTGGCAGTCATCTGTGAGGGGCTGCCACTTCACTTCACTTTCCTTTTGTTTATATTTATTTGTGATTAAAGTTATGTTGAACATCGGGGGTTCCATCCGAGTCTACCTCCATGGACACTCGATGGGAGCAAGTCACTCCAGCCTATCGCCTCAGGCATCCTTGGCAGGAGAAACTGCCACAAAAAGGTCCACAATTTACTACACCTGAGTATAATATCCAGGGGCTGTTCTTAGCTTACTTAGGGATCTGGCCCCAGCTCCAGTCTCATACCCCATAAAACAAAAGTGGTGCCAAATACTTTCACAGCAGCAAGCTTAATTTGAGGGAAGCCATGTAGTATTAATGAGACAAACATGCTCAGTCATGTTTCCAATTAATTGAGCATGAGCTATATTTTCAAACATCCAAATCCAATCTGTTTCAAGGAACATGGTTACAGTACAAAAAAAAATGGATTTATGCATTCAAAGCCTAAAGTAATTTAACAAGCTATTTATTTTGGTGTTGCAACAGACTCTTCAGATGTTAAATATAAACATTTTTTTTGTATATGGCTAGGCAAGCTTGAATACAATGTAAACCAGAACAAGTAAAATTACTGAAGAAATCATATATAATCTCTCTAAATGAAAACTTTGTTGTTCACCTCAATTTAAACTCAGTAATGTAATTTGCCATTTGTTTTAATATCCTTGTTTACTCACAATGTAAACAGCTGTTATATTAATATTGACTAATATTACCTGGTCTCTGATGCCCAGGGACAAATCCAGTCCCTCCTGGTAAACCACCACCACCACCCAAACCTAGATGAAGAATTTTGATTTAGAGCAGACAATGCAATGTTCCTAATCTCTGGTTTATATATAAATACTCAGCTAATATAAATACCGTATTTAAGAGCTTTGGCACCAGCAGGGTATCCTTAAACACACAAATATAAACAGATGAGTTTTAAAATACAATGCTGAAGCCCATGCATTTTCATCCAAAATCTTCCAATCCAAAAAAAAAAAAAAGATTATGTCTAACATGTCAGCTAATTCAGTTTTTCCATCATGCTTTCCAGAATAAAGCAGTGATACCTCCAGCTCCAGTTATTGGTATTCCTCCTGGTACTCCTCCGGGGACTCCTCCTGGTACTCCTCCAGGGACTCCGAAACCTGTTCCTCCAGGTACTCCTAAGGCCACAACAGCATAATCTTTGACCAAGCAATACTCTACTGATAATACTGCAAACTATTTATCTTACAGAGCATTGCCAATGCAATCTAGACAGTGTCTAAGAAAAGAGTCAAACCCATACCATATTTAGGAGGTTTGACGCCAGCTCCTAGCCCTGAAAACATTTATCACTGTTATGAAATATTAACCAAAACTAAACTACATCGAGAAACAAAATAAGCTCAACTGACAAACAACAGTTGTGAGAAATTGAGACAAATCAACATTTACTGCACCTCCAGCCCCAGGCACAGCTCCAGGTCCTCCGATCCCAGCAACAGAACCATAACCTGGGAAAACACCAGCCCCTCCTGCTCCTCCTACAGACAAGTCATGGGCAGACAATCAGTGTCATTTTGCACACATAATGTCTGGTAAAATGGCTGTGAAAGTGCTAATACAGTATAGCACTTTTTACTGCTTAGCACCAACTATCTCAAGTGCTTGTCACCTTGCCACTGTCGCCTTGCTTTTGGCTTGCTTAGTTGGGGATATTTAATATTCAACAATATTATTGAACTGTGTTGTACTACTTTCATGTTATCACTGTGAAGCTGCTTTGATGCAATCTGTATTGTGAAAAGCGCTATATAAATAAATGTGACTTGACTTGACTTGTGATGTGAACAGAATCAATTTTGGACTTTTTTGAAATTATACTTTGTTTATCAAACTCTCTTAAATATATCATGGCAAACCATGATATTCTGATGTACAGTGAAACATACCATGGTACTTAATGATTACTATCTTAGTGTACCAGGGTATTTACATGACACTTAAAGGTTCTTCATAGAACACTGGCAAGATCTAGGTACTAGCAAGATCAAAGATCACTAGCAGCCCATTGCGCCAAGTTCTTGCTGTAATCCTTGCTCCTCAGTCAGCTAAAACCTGTACTGTACATACAATCTCTGAATTAAATCATGCACCGATAAATTGTAATTAATACTTTTCTTACCATATTTAGGAGGCTTCACTCCACCTGGATACACTAAAATAAAAGGAATTGGTAAAGTAATTTCTACAATTATTAACATAGTTTACCTTTTTATTTTTTATTATAATTTATTATAATATAACTTATAATTCTTTATTATTAGCAGCATTTTTACCTCACGACATGAATTTTAGGTTTCGTCAGATGCAATATTTGCATGATGTAAAACTCACCTCCAGCCCCTGGTGCTGTTCCAGGAATTACTCCAGCTCCTCCCGCTACTCCACCAACTGGTACACCACCTGCACCTAAGAAAAAGACACAAGTTGTTTGAGATCATCTTTTTAAAAATGTCTTAATATTTGTAAAATATTTTAATTAAATAAGCAGTGAACCACTTTTAAAAAATGCTTCTGAGACTCTAAAATCCATCCAGTAACTTTTGAGTGGCTTGATCTCAGGCAGCTAGTCTGTCCTTGTTTTTTGCAGGAGTAGTTTTTATTTTATTTTATTTTTTTAATCAAAATCCAAGATAGTGGCCAAACTAACTGTGGCACAAATTTTAATTGAACTGATAAAATGAGAAAAACTTAGCAGCAAAAATTGAAGCCAATAACTGCCATCTGAGATTTGACGAGAAGGAAAAATTTACAGTTGTGCTCATGGATATTTTGCTTACCAAGTGCCTCAAAAAGCTAGTAATTTTCGATTGTTTGTTCCCCCTCACCTCCTGCTCCAGGGTACAGTCCTCCAAAACCAGGCCCAGCACCAGCTCCACCTGCCACACCCAAACCTAGGAGATCAGAGAAGAATACATTATAAGATGCTGTGGATTTCTGGTCTTAGACTGAATCATTCAAATCTATCTTACCGTATTTAGCTGCTTTGGCTTGAGCGGGTGTCAGACCTTGTAAAGAAAGCAGAAATAAATGTATTGAGACTCTATGATCAATGTAATGGAAGATATGTGAAACATGTTATAGATATGGACATTATGGACATAACTGGCCATGTCCCAAATTAAATGGACTAGATATACTAATCGTCCAACCTCGAGGGTTCGGGACACGGTGGAGGATTCCACTCGAGCCCAACCCTCTCAGTGGCCCGGGCAAGCTTAGCCATCAACTCTGGATCAGGCTCGGGCAACGCAACTCTACCAGAAGGAGGAAGTACAGTCAAGTCCTCATCTCCAGACTCAAGCTCACTATCTGATGCTACGATTGACATCTGGTCAGCAGGGGGAGCCCCGAATAAAACGACTGGCCGGTCATGAGAGGGGCCAACGTGCTCAGCTGGAAACTCCACGGCTTGGGGGGTTTGAGAGGAGAGAGGGGCCCACACGGATTGGGTACTGGGCGGGGAAGCCCTCACTGTGATCCTCAAGTCATTCAGGCTATTCGTCGAAGTAGCTCTCTTTTGGGGTTGGCCAAAAGAAACAATAGATCGAGGCATAGGTAAGGGGAACCCACCTCGTTTGATGTATGGGAGTCTCGACCGTAACACCGCGATGGTCATATTCCCGAAATGGGAACATGAATCATCCACAAACGCTGCTTCAGCGTGCTGAATGCCCAGACACGTGATGCAATTTTTGTGACCGTCAGTCTGCGCCAGGGAACGACCGCACCCAGAAACACACAGGTGATATGACATCTTGAAAAAGAGGCAGTCACACCCGTGTTACTCTTTCAGGAAATAGCTTTCTAAGGTGCCGAAGCACACAGGAGAAATTTCCGTGGCAAACACTGGCAGGGGATGGTGTAGCCCGCACAGTGAAGCACTCACTCTGAACGCCCTCTAACCAACCAACAATCAAAGAAAAGAAAATGCCGTTAAAACAGCAGTTGAGAGCGCTAGAGGCTCACGACCACTGCTGTCTCGCACTGTCACACCGACACCAGATGAGAGGCTTCTTCCAGAAGAGCTCAACATACTCGCTCATTGCAAACCAACACTCTTCAGAGACATACAGAACTGTTCAGCTCCGAAGCGAAAGGCAAATGGTGCGTACATCCTCTTCTTATTTATACACGCGCTGCAGGGCGGAGCGCGAGATGCAAATCTCGCACTCCAATGTCCATTTCCTTGTTCTGTTACCACTCGCAGAAGATAGGCTCCCTGGCGTGATCCTAATACGTCGGTGACGTCGACGTAACGTTGAATGTGACCGACTGAGAGGGAACTATAGTTGTTTGTAATACTTATCTTACCATATTTAGGAGGCTTCTTGTTTGAGATCATGTTTTTTTTAAAATGTCTTAATATTTGTAAAATATTTTAATAAAATAAGCAGTGAACCACTTTAAAAAATGCCCCTGAGACTCTAAAATCCATCCAGTAACTTTTTAGTGGCTTGATCTCGGGCAGCTAGTCTGTCCTTGTCATTTGCAGGAGTAGTTTTTATTTTATTTTATTTTTTTAATCAAATTCCAAGATAGTGGCCAAACTAACTGTGGCACAAATTATAATTGTCCTGATGAAAGGAGAAAAACTTAGCAGCTAATATTGGAGCCAATAACTGCCATCGGAGATTTGACGACAAAGCAGGATTTACAGTTGTGCTCATGGACATTTCGTTTACCAAGTGCCTCAAAAACCTAGTTAGTTTCGATTGTTTGTTCCCACTCACCTCCAGCTCCAGGGTACTGTCCTCCAAAACCAGGCCCAGCACCAGTTCCACCTGCCCCACCCAAACCTAGGAGATCAGAGAAGAAAACATTATAAGATGCTTTGGATATCTGGTCTTAGACTGAATCATTCAAATCTATCTTACCGTATTTAGCTGCTTTGGCTTGAGCGGGTGTCAGACCTTGTAAAGAAAGCAGAAATAAATGTATTGAGACTCTTCGATCATTGTAATGGAAGATATGTGAAAGATGTTATAGATATGGACATTATGGACATAATTGGCCATGTCCCAAATTAAATGGACTAGAGATACCAATCGTCCAACCTCAAGGGTTCGGGACACGCCTTGGAGGATTCCACCGAGCCCAACCCTTTCCCGGCCCGGGCAAGATTAGCCATCAACTCTGGATCAGGCTAGGGCAACGCAACTCTCCCAGAAGGAGGAAGCGCAGCCGAGTCCTTATCTCCAGACTCAAGCTCAATCTCTGATGCTACGATTGACATCTGGTCAGCAGGTGGAGCCCAAAATAAAACGACTTGCCAGTCATGAGAGGGGCCAGCGTGCTCAGTTGGAAACTCCACGGCTTGGGGGTTTGAGAGGAGTGAGGGGCCCACAGGGATTGGGTACTGGGCGGGGAAGCCCTCACTGTGGTCCTCAAGTCATTCAGGCTATTCGTCGAAGTAGCCCTCTTTTGGGGTTGGCCAAAAGAAACATTAGATCGAGGCATAGGTAAGGGGACCCCACCTCGTTTGATGTATAGGAGTCTTGACTGTAACACCGCAATGGTCATTTTTACCTCACAACATGAATTTTAGGTTTCATCAGATGCAATATTTGCATGATGTAAAACTCACCTCCAGCCCCTGGTACTGTTCCAGGAATTGCTCCAGCTCCCCCCGCTACTCCACCAACTGGTACACCACCTGCACCTATGAAAAAAGACACAAGTTGTTTGAGATCATATTTTTTTAAAAAGTCTTAATATTTGTAAAATGTTTTAATAAAATAAGCAGTGAACCACTTAAAAAAATGCCCCTGAGACTCTAAAATCCATCCAGTAACTTTTGAGTGGCTTGATCTCAGGCGCTAGTCTGTCATTGTCATTTGCAGGAGTAGTTCTTTTTTTATTTTTTTAATCAAAATCCAAGATCGTGGCCAAACTAACTGTGGCACAAATTTTAATTGAACTGATGAAAGGCCAATAACTGCCATCTGAGATTTGACGACAAAGGAGGATTTACAGTTGTGCTCATGCATATTTTGTTTACCAAGTGCCTCAAAAAGCTAATTAGTTTTGATTGTTTGTTCCCCCTCTGTCACGGTTTTCCCTGGTCCTGTCCCGCACTACATTTCCCAGCATTCCCCCTGGATCCCCGCACCTGCACTCACTTCCCTCATCACCGCAGCTGTTCCCTATCACCTCTTGATCTCCCTATGCTGATCCTTTATAACCTCCTCACTCCCATTGTCTCACTGCCGGGTATTATACGTTACTTCATGTTTCTGTTTCCACATGCTACTTCTGTGATCTGAAACACTGGCTCCAGAGGTTATCGGCGAGTGGCTCTGTGTTCCCTCACTCGGGGTGACTCCAGTGTATACGTGAGAGATCGTCATTACAAACGGGGATATTCTCGTGTTGGCTATCCGAGTGTTAGTATGCCTCGGAGTGTTTCTACGTCTCAACGCTTGAGGTGATTCCTATATCTAACGTGATTGTTTATTCAAGAGTCTTCTATGAACGTGAATACTTGATCGACTGCTCATCTCCAGTGACTGACTTGAGTGTTAATTCAAGGACTGTCTGTATGAGAATTCCCCGTGCATCTGTGAGTGATATCCCGAGGACTGTCAGTGAGAACATCCCATGCTCATCTAAATGATATCATAAGGACTGTCTATGAGAGCATTTAGGAATTCGTGCTTGAGTTCAAGTTTAATGTGTCTACAAGTATCTTCTGAGTTTTCTACATTTATTCTTCTGCCCTGGATTTGCTCTGTGTATAAATAAAGTCTGTTGATTAGTATTCTGGTCCCCATGGTTATTGTGACAGAATACCCGGCCACACACTCGAGCAAGTTCCAGTTCAGTCCCAGCTTTAACCGATTCCCCTTCCAGGATGTGTTGGGAACAGATCGCGGCGCTGGCCCAGGAAAGCCGCGATCTTTTTGATTTTACTGTTAAATTTTGTTCTCTGCTCAAGGACTGTGACCTGAGCGATGAGACGGTTAAGGCCTGCTACAGGATCGGGGCCGAATACGTCGATCCGCGGCAGCTTCCTGACGTCTCGGGTCTGGACTGGAGGGAGGCTATATCCGTCTGCTGGGATAGTTTTTTTCCCTGAATGTACTGTCCTCAACCCAGTCAAGCCTGTTCGTCTAATCAGCCCAGTCAAACCCACCGAGCAGGAGTTCAGTATCCGCCCTGGACCAGTCGCGGGGATCACCTGGCCCAGAGCACGTAAGCTGGTTTCAAACAGTGCTGATCTGGCGTCCAAATAGTTTGACCCCCCTTTGATGTCAGTCCGGGGAGCTCGCAGGTATGCTCCACATCCAACCGGCCCAGCTAAATCCGCTCATCTTGACTGCCCAGCCGAGCCAGAGCCGGTCGTCTGCCCAGCCGAGCCTGCGCCTGTCGTCTGCCCAGCCGAGCCTGCGCCTGTCGTCTGCCCAGCCGAGCCTGCATGCGTCGTCTGCCCTGCCGAGCCAATGCATCTCGTCAGTCCTGCAGAGTCCGCTCGTCACATCAGTCTTGTCCAGGCCGTGCCTCGCACCAGACCCAACAAGCCCGCACTTCACGCTAATCCTGTCAAGCCCGCAACCCACGTGAGAATAGATGAGCCTGCGCTTTACTTAGCGCCCGTCGAAGTAGAAACCGTGGAGTTAATGGCCGCCTTGCCAGCAACCGTGAAGGTTTTGCCCGCTGACTCAGGGTCTGAGAATGTAGTGACCGCCCAATCAGGGGCTGTGAGCACCGAGCCCGCCAAGCCAAGCACTGTATGCTCAGAGTTTCCCAGGCCGCTGGTCCCGTCCAGTTCAGAGTTACCCAAGCCACTGGGTCCGCCCAGTTCAGAGTTACTCAAGCCACTGGGTCCGCCCAGTTCAGAGTTACCCAAGTAGCTGGTTACGTCCAGCTTGGAGCTCCCCAGAACGCTGGCGCCGCCCAGCCCCGAACTTCAATCACTACTGGCCCTGCCCGATTGAGAGACCGCTCCACCGTGGACGACCACCCAGCCTGCTCGCCGGTGGTCGACCATTTGGCCGACCCCGCCCTGGTATCCTCTGGTCCCTCACCATCCTGGAGTCTCTGGTCCTTGGTCCCTGGTTCCCTATCCCCCCGGGTAGGACTCCAGGACGCCCACCCTCGGATGTTATTAGGCACGAGGACGCGCCTCCCGGGAGGGGGGAGTAATGTCACGGTTTACCCTGGTCCTGTCCCGCACTACATTTCCCAGTACTGTCTATGAGAGCATTTAGGAATTCGTGCATGAGTTCAAGTTTAATGTGTAAAGTATCTTCTGAGTTTTCTACGTTTATTCTTCTGCCCTGGATTTGCTCTGTGTATAAATAAAGTCTGTTGATTAGTATTCTGGTCCCCGTGGTTATTGTGACACCCTCACCTCCTGCTCCAGGGTACAGTCCTCCAAAACCAGGCCCAGCACCAGCTCCACCTGCCCCACCCAAACCTAGGAGATCAGAGAAGAATACATTATAAGATGCTTTGGATATTTGGCCTTCGACTGAATCATTCAAATCTATCTTACCGTATTTAGCAGCTTTGGCTTGAGCAGGTGTCAGACCTTGTAAAGAAAGCAGAAATAAATGTATTTAGACTCTACGATCATTGTAATGGAAGATATGTGAAATGTTAATGGAATAATGGAAAAATGTTAGAGATATGGACATTATGACACAATTGGCCATGTAACAAATTAAATGGACTAGAGATACCAATCGTCCAACCTCGAGGGTTCGGGACACAGTGGAGGATTCCACCGAGCTCAATCCTCTCGGCGGCCCGGGCAAGCTTAGCCATCAACTCTGGATCAGGCTCGGCCATGCAACTCTCCCAGAAGGAGGAAGCGCAGCCGAGTCCTCATCTCCAGACTCAAGCTCACTCTCTGATGCTACGATTGACATCTGGTCAGCAGGGGGAGCCCCGAATAAAACGACTGGCCGGTCATGAAAGGGGCCAGCGTGCTCAGCTCAAAACTCTACGGCTTGGGGTGTTTGAGAGGAGTGAGGGGCCCACAGGGATTGGGTACTGGGCGGGGAAGCCCTCACTGTGATCCTCAAGTCATTCAGGCTATTCGTCAAAGTAGCCCTCTTTTGGGGTTGGCCAAAAGAAACACTAGATAGAGGCATAGGTAAGGGGACCCCACCTCGTTTGATGTATAGGAGTCTTGACCGTAACACCGCGATGGTCATATTCCCGAAATGGGAACATGAATCATCCACAAACGCTGCTTCAGCGTGCTGAATGCCCAGACACGTGATGCAGTTTTTGTGACCGTCAGCCTGCGCCAGGGAACGACCGCACCCAGAAACACACAGGTGATATGACATATTGAAAAAGACGCAGTCACACCCGTGTTACTCAGGAAATAGCTTTCTAAGGTGGCGAAGCACACAGGAGAAATGACCACGGCAAACAATGGCAAGGGATGGTGTAGCCCGCACAGTGAAGCACTCACTCTGAACGCCCTCTAACCAACCAACAATCAAAGAAAAGATAATGCTGTTAAAACAGCCGCTGAGAGCGCTAGAAGCTCGCAACCACCACTGTCTCGCAATGTCACACCATCACCAGATGAGAGGCTTCTTCCAGAAGAGGTCAACATACTCGCTCGTTGCAAACCAACACTCTTCAGAGACATACAGAACTGTTTGGCTCCGAAGCGAAAGGCAAATGGTACATACCTCAGCTTCCTTTTTTCCTATTATAGTTTACCTTCATTTCTTTAGATTAACACATTTTTACCCCACAACATGAATTTTAGGTTTCGTCAGCCAATATTAGCGTGATGTAAAACTCACCTCCAGCCCCTGGTGCTGTTCCAGGAATTACTCCAGCTCCCCCCGCTACTCCACCAACTGGTACACCACCTGCACCTACGAAAAAAGACACAAGTTGTTTGAGATCATCTTTTTTTAAAAGACTTAATATTTGT
Organism: Rhinichthys klamathensis goyatoka; assembly: GCF_029890125.1. Classification (NCBI taxonomy): domain Eukaryota; kingdom Metazoa; phylum Chordata; class Actinopteri; order Cypriniformes; family Leuciscidae; genus Rhinichthys; species Rhinichthys klamathensis. Next base: position 167,170 of record NW_026606566.1, read on the forward strand.
AAAATATTTTAATAAAATAAGCAGTGAACCACTTTAAAAAATGCCCCTGAGACTCTAAAATCCATCCAGTAACTTTTGAGTGGCTTGATCTCAGGCGCTAGTCTGTCGTTGTCATTTGCATTTATTATTATAAAAAAAAAAAAATCAAAATCCAAAATCATGGCCAAACTAACTGTGGCACAAATATAACTGCCATCTGAGATTTGACGACAAAGCAGGATTTACAGTTGTGCTCATGGATATTTCGTTTACCAAGTGCCTTAAAAAGCTAATTAGTTTCAATTTTTTTTCCCACTCACCTCCTGCTCCAGGGTACAGTCCTCCATAACCAGGCCCAGCACCAGCTCCACCTGCCCCACCCAAACCTATGAGATCAGAGAAGAATACATTATAAGATGCTTTATATACATTATAAGACTGAATCATTCAAATTTATCTTACCGTATTTAGCAGCTTTGGCTTGAGCAGGTGTCAGACCTTGTAAAGAAAGCAGAAATAAATGTATTGAGACTCTATGATCATTGTAATGGAAGATATGTGAAAAATGTTAGCGATATGGGCATGATGGACAAAATTGGCCATGTCCCAAATTAAATGGACTAGTATATTCAGTAGAGTGTCCCATTTGTCATTTTGGCATTTAAAAGTGTGCTAGCTAGTTTCCTGCTTTGTGCCATCAAAGCATCTTTTAGCTGAACCTACACTCGGTTCTACAGCGCACTACTACCAATAGCAACATTAATGAGGCATTATGTCACTGAAAGTAGAACATTATTTTGCCATGTAGGACATCCTTTTTTTGGAGGCAGACTGCAAAGATTGAGAATGTCATTTGGGAAAGGGCCGTTACTGACGACAACTACATCCACAAGGCCCTGAACTTCACTTATTTTATGATCTTCTGGATATATTGTACAGACAGACTTTTACCTCCTGTTGCAGGGTAGACCCCTCCGGCTCCTGGCACAATCCCAGCACCACCAGGAACTGCTCCTGCACCTGGAGCAAGGCAGAACCATGATCACTCAGTTTGACATTACCAATGCTATATTTCATTCCTAATCTAGGAGGACCGCTGTCCTGCAGAGTTTAGTTCTAACCCTGAACTTTTGCTTGTACTTTCCTTTGTGGCTTGTTTGGGTGTGTTTGATTTAGTTTGGAATCAAAGAACCCTGGTATATCTGAAAAAAACCCTGGGGTCGGTGTTTGCGCCAGCGCGATCACTTCGTTTTTTACTTATCAGTGCGAAAGAGACTCAAATAACCCGGTCGATTTTTGTCATACAGACAAGTGTTATTCATCATTGAAAACTGTTTATAATGTGGTAACAATAATGTTTCATATGAGGAGTGGCTTGATCGCAGTAAATGTTCTCTGCAAGCGCTGTGAGTTTGAAAAGCAAAACGAGCCAAACATTAAGTTACATGTTTTTGCAATCTCATTGCATAACGTCGTAACGAATGAAACATTTGATGTAACATAAGATTTTGGATTATGTTGAGTTGTAAATAAATCCAAACAATCAATAAGCCATTCTGTTAAACTCTCTACATTCTTTGTTCAAGCTCCCCCACAGTCCCACCTGATTGGGCCATTAAGGGAGGGTATTTGTCTTCCCAGGTGTGAAATACATCAATATTCATGATCATTCACGCCCTCCTCACATACAGCTTTCTTATACAAAACATGTCTTACAAATTTTAAATCAATTATTGTATATGTGAATGAGTGGGCAGGATGATTTTCACATTGTTTTGAAGAAAAAATTGGAGCTTAAATATGGATACATGCTTACCATATTTAGCAGCTTTTGCCTGAGCAGGGGAGAGTGCACCAGTACCTTGACATATGGGAGAACAAACAACATTTTTTATCAATATTGTATCATTCTACTAAACCGTCTGTCATTTAAGGCTAAGGCACACATATGTATCTCACCTCCTACCCCAGGAAAGAGTCTGCCTGTGCCTGTTGCACCACCAATACCAGTAACACCAGGACCAGCACCTAGTCAAATCGCAAAAACACTTTTTCAAGTCAAAAACCATGTTATCGAGTTATCAGTTGATAATGTGATAGGGAAGACTGACTTGCCAAATAACCACTTATGGGCCACATAATATAGATGATAATTAATCAGTGTACTCACCATATTTAGCTGCTTTAGCTTGAGCTGGTGTAAGAACACCTAGAGGGAACAGTTTATTTGGTAACACTTCATGTTGATGGCCCACTTTCGACATTCTATTAACTATAAGTTACTTTTGTAACTACATGTCAACTAGCAGTCATTAGAGTAAACTGTCTGCTTAAAGCAACACCATGTGATTTTTCCTCTGCGGTCGCCCTACAGGTTGGAAGCAGAATTGTCCATTACTGCTGTCGTAAATAATTTAGCCTTCCGCAGCCGACTGTCGCACGCGCACGCTCGCTGTTTATCCAGCACCGGCTTTGGAATCAACAATGGCAGACATCCCAACCTGCAAGAAGTCATTTCAGACAGGGAGGTATATCTTGGTGACTGGATTGTTGACGTTGGGGGGCGGCTGGTGGCGGGTTGACTAGCTTTCGTGAGGCACACTCGCAAGGTCTCTCGCTCTCTCTCTCTCAGCCGTGCTCGCGCTATGTATGTTATGCGCGCAGTATGTTCTGTCTCACATGCGCGCTCTAGATTCCGGCAGATCTGAACTAATTTGCGGGCATCAGGGAGACGCAGGAGACTCCCGGGAGACTTGGGATGTCTGCAATGGCCACAGACAATTTGAGGAAGTGGTGGGGGAAGTGACGTATGCCGTAAAGCAGTCAAATTTTGTAGTTCTTTTTGTGCACGGGTTCCTACCCGAAACCCGAAGTTACATAGTGCCAGTAAAAGCGATACAGACCACGTCAGGCTATGGCAGACGAGAGTGTTACTTTAATATCTGCCAACACTATATTTCGATGCTCCCCCAACAGACTAATCTACTGACTATTAGTAATTTTGCAGCTACATGTCAATTTACTAACCTGAACCCTAACACCTAACACCTAACCTAACAGTCTACTACAGTCTACTAATACTCTATTGCATGTAGTTGCAAAGTTACTTATAGTTAGTCGTGTCTAAAGTGGACCATCAAAATAAAGCAACTGTTTATTCTTATATAAGTGCCCACTCTGCACAAATAAATACATGTAAACATGTTAAAGTGGGATTTATAATTTGAAACTACACTGTAAAAAGTGAACTTGTGCAGTTGTTGCTTTAAGTAGGTATTTCTACCTGATTCTGCCAACAAATTCTAATTTTGTTTTTATAGCCTATTTCAATCAGTTTGATGTAACATAAAACAAGGGAATGCTGTTTTAACTTAATTGAGTTATATTGACCCAACATACAATTTCCATTAATGCTCAGGATGGACACATTCGACACATTTGAGAAATTGTGATTTGGGGTTATAAAACATTATTGCATCGAAGTGAAAGTCGCAATTGACAGCACTACTCTTCACCACAATGGTAACCACGAGTGAGTAAATTATTTCCATTTTGGGGTGTTCTATTTCTTTAAAATGACAATGGCTGATTGCAGCTCTTAAATCATTCTTTAGCTAGATGATTTCTCACCTCCTGCCCCCGGGTAAAGTCCACCAGCACCACCTGGCAGACCTCCAACTCCACCTAAACCAGCTCCAATACCTGAGGAAATATGTAAACACTGAAGTAGCTGTTTGAGGAAATGACTTCCATTTCTGAATGGACTATTCCTTTAATATGAACATGTAGATTGCAGTTTCGTGGGATTACAAAAGAAAAGGCATCTTCACCTCCTGCCCCTGGGTAAAGTCCACCTGCACCACCTGGGTAAGCTCCAGCTCCAGCCCCACCCAAACCAGCTCCAGCACCTTCAGAAATTTGCAGAGGGAACTTTTCATACTACATTCACATTACACAAATATGCACAAAATCTTAATATCTTTGTTCTGTGGATAGAGCTTAGGCCATGTGGCTATTAAAATAATTTAATAATGATTATTACCATATTTAGCTGCTTTGGCCTGTGCAGCAGAGACCCCTAAAGATCCCACACCTGCATACAGACACAGCAGATCAGACACTGATCATGCATTTGCCGTGCCTTGACTTACATTTCTGAATGGACTATTCCTTTAATATGAAAATGTAGATTGCAGTTTTGTGGGATTACAAAAGAAAAGGCATCTTCACCTCCTGCCCCTGGGTAAAGTCCACCTGCACCACCTGGGTAAGCTCCAGCTCCAGCCCCACCCAAACCAGCTCCAGCACCTTCAGAAATTTGCAGAGGGAACTTTTCAAATTACATTCATATTACACAAATATGCACAAAAATCTGAAGCAAATCTTAATATATGTGTTCTGTGGATAGAGCTTTGGCAATGTGGCATTTAATAAATGAGTATTACCATATTTAGCAGCTTTGGCCTGTGCAGCAGAGACTCCTAAAGATCCCACACCTGCATACAGACACAGCAGATCAGACACTGATCATGCATTTGTGTGTGTGTGTGTGTGTGTGTGTGTGTGTGTGTGTGTGTGTGTGTGTGTGTGTGTGTGTGTGCGCATGCACTTTTTCCATGTAAAGTAACATAGTGATTTCAGTATCTTTGCAACTCTTCTAGGATGAATATCATGAAGTCAATAGCATGTGTGTCTGTGTGTGTGTGTGTGTGTTATTTTTCACATAAAATTTGAATAAATAAGAAATTATTTTTTATATTAAAAGAAGGGTAGACAATTTTTTGTATAAACATTTTTGTTATACTGATTGAAACTCTCTTTACATCCTGATAGCAATCAATAATAGAAGTAGTCTAAATATTAAAACATGTATATCATCTGTGGAAGTCTCAGGACTAAAAAATGTTCAGCGAATCATTGCATTCGGTCCGAATATGATGTCATATCTGCTCTGAATGTGTGCGTTCATGTCTTTTGAAGGAGGCGTGGCTTTGGAGACGCTCTGAAGGGAGGCTGGGATCTAATGCTTTCAAAGCTAGCTTGCTATCACTAGCCTTTCCGAAACTGCCTACCCTACCTTTAAGATAATGAAGCCATTTTTTCAGGCTTTTAAGGTGTTAAATAGTTATTAAACGTTAAAAGATTTTGTGAAATAGTTTTTGACTATAAGTAACTTTGCAAGTACAAATCAACTTATTCTACTAACCCTAACCTAACACTCTATAGATTTAGTTGACATGTAGTTGAAAAATAATAAGGGTTAGTTGATGTATTAAAGTTAAAGTATTAACGTTAAAGGGGGGGATCATAACAATGATTCAAATATGATAGCTCTGACATAACACACCAGTCCCTGTTGGATAACCCGGCTTGGAGCCAGCTCCTGCTTTCCCACCGGGGAGTCCACCACCTCCACCAAAGCCACCATAACCTTTGGTATACCAGGTGAGAATCAGCACACAAGCTAATACACATCATACATCAGGTATTTTACACATGCATGTTCTCAAGGTTGCTAATGTATCCTACCATATGGAAGTTTACCACCAGTGTAGGGCAAACCAGCACCTGTTGAGACAGGCAATGTACTTTCATATGTATCAAAATATACTACAGATATACCAAAAATGATTTGTGTTATCAAATATGTTGTTGTTTGATGTATCAAAGCTAGCCACAACAATAAAGCGTGCTATGAACTAACACATGGCCAGTGTTTGAACAAAAAGTGCATTCAGATTAAATAATACATATAAAACTGCAAAAATGAAGATGATAAAGAAGCATCCAAATGATTTCTGTTGATGTATGAGCTCACTTATATACAACATATGAAGCGTTAAACCGTTCAAGTTGACCACACATTTTTATCAACACTGTATCCTGTTTTAATCAGAACAAATATGCAAGTTTGGAAAAAGCTATGTTCCACCAGAGGCTCACATATTAATACCGCAATCAATTTCTCCTAATTTTACTGGATGAATTCCTAATCCTTGATTAAGGCTGATAGCTCACAGATAAGAGAGACGTGAAAATATGCATTTCATTTCAAGCTTTAAACGGAAACATTTACGAAAATATATTTTAGATATGACTATGAAAACTATGCCTATGAACTTTGTCAAGGCATTTTCCCAAGTGAGGAGTCACTTCCCAGAGAAACAAATTAATTGAGCTCTTCAACTGTTGAACCTCCATGTAGGAGAAATCACACAACGTGTCTGTGCACCGGAGAGCAATCTACTACATAAATGGATGAATAGCAATGCAAGTCTAAGCAGTGATCCAATATAGCTGGGTTTCATCTAGAGCATTTGATGAAAGACATTCTTGCTTATTTCTAGCAACCTCATATTGCAATGCTGTAAAACCACAAATGCAATCAGTCAGCAAATGCTTCTTTTCGAGGGGTGGTAAAGCTGGGCTGAGCTGATTTGTGTCTGATTAAAAGAATCAGAAATTTCACCTGGGGATTTGGGAGATTTCAGAGGGTATCCGTGAAAAACTCCTTGTTGCAGTGGTCCACCATATCCACGCCCACCTATGACAGACAGAATAAACTTCTAGTGTAGATCCTGTCAGATTTGCAAACAAATCCATCTTCCACACTTTCCAGATATCATTATTCTATTTATAGTGGTTGCTGTGTGCTCATGTACTAACCAGCACCTGGTACCAGACCCTGCCCAGCACCACCAGCAGCTATGGGAAAGATTCAGTCAGTCATATAGATATCATATAGCTTATTTTTAGAAGTATCACACTGCAATGACAGATGTCATTTTCATTTAGAGTTTACCTGATTTAGGCTTGAGTCCATTTCCAGTGGCTACACCAGGAAGAACACCCCGTCCATTGAAGCCTGTAGTCATGTAAATCCCAGTGATCAAACAAATTAAGGCCATGTGTGCAATTTTAATTTGGTGTTTTATCCAAATAACTTAATAGGTGGCCTGCACGAAATCTGCGACCACAGAAAGCTCCACAGATGTTTGCAGAAATCGTTCAAGTTCGACACATTTGTTTATGAGATGTCTTGGCTAATTTGATAATGGACCAATAAATGCAAGTATGTGAATGCAATGCTTCTAACCGCACAATATGCATTTCATGCACCATTTCTATGTGGGCATTAGAATAAACTGTCTTCTGTGGTCTGTTGTCTCCTTTAGGTCAATTTCTGTCATGGAGGAGCCACTGAGGTCGGAGGTCAATCTTTCTGAGCAAGTCAAGTTAAAAGGAACCGTATTTAGCTAGCTACCTGAAAAATCCATTACACACTTTAAAGGTAACAATATCACCCTTTTGAGAGTGCCAAGAATTTGTAGGTTTGCATACTTGCATATAATATGTTTCTGGCCTAGAAGTGTAGTTTCTGCAGCTCTGTTGAACATATTTTGCCATGTGTAGATCCATTTCACAGAATTCGGCATATGTTCCCCACAATCAGCACAGAAAATGTCAAAAACGTTTGCAGATTCCTTGTGGGCCTGGTGGTCAAATTACAGTACATAAACAGAGGAAAAGAACAAACCTTGTCCAGGAACAAGTCCCCCTTGATACGGACCAGGCACTCCCACTCCTGCAAAAATCAAGATTGAAAAGCTGATCTATAATGTGCATATTTACATGTATATAGGCGGGTCTATATAAATGTCCCACAGTCCCACGCTTACCTGGCACTGGAGCTTTTCCAGGTTTTGCTGCTTTCCCTCCAGGTCCAACCCCACCAGGGCCCAGTCCTTGTACACCAGTCTGAGGAATGCCAAAGCCTAACAAACAATACAAAGGCAAGACCATCATAGACTGGACTATCACTGCTAGCTATAATCATTCAAATGCACTCATGCAAAGGACGATGCCAGTAATAGCTAAATATACATTCACTGCACCTGGGAGACCAGTACCAGTTCCTCCTACACCTGGCCCTGAACAAACATTAACACACACATTTAGTCACATCATTATACACATTGAGTGCAAAGCTAGACAGCAGATATTCCATGTGATTCCTCAGTGATTTAATTTGCCTCACATGCTCCGTCCCTCTGACATGAAACAAGTCATCTTATCTGATTTCAGTGCCTGGAAGCTGATGTTTCAGGCTGTTCATTTATTTGTTTAACCCTTTTCCAACCGATATCAAACACAGAGGAACAGACATTGCATGCTGCTTTTAGATTGTGCCAAGGACAAGCTGAAGTAATGTGCTGGCCTTCGTTACACGAACACCACCAGCGGGGTCCCAGAGGGGACACGTTTGTTGATTTGGCTCATGATCTAAGTCTCCTTCATTCAAGTTCGAGCCAACTGGAGTACCATGAAAAGAGTCTTAGCCGTGTTATATGTAGTTATATGTAAGATGTGTTAAAAGGGGACTTGTATGTTTGTACTGTATGAATGGTTCTTCTGAGAATGAGGTCAGTTCTCCACCTACTCTTTCCATTTTAGTTCTTCTCTAAAGATGCTTGCCTAAAAGAAGTTTAATTTACAATGTGTTTGTACAATGAAAACGATGGAAACTCAAAGACATATATTACCGCCTTTAGGGGGCTTTACACCAGCACCTGAAACAAGAAAATCAGACTTAGAAGAGAGCTATGCAGTTTGTGTTACTTAGCCACAAAGAAAATCAAATTAATCAATAGACTTGTTGAATGAATGGCACCTCCAGGTAGACCTCCTCCAGGTAGACCTCCTCCTGGAAGACCTCCTCCTGGAAGACCACCTGGTAGCCCAGTGCCTAAAGAGAAAGCCTAATGGTTATATGTAATTACTTGACTGCACATGTGTTGACTGACTATTCACTGGAAGAGCACCTGATTTAGCCGGTTTCAGACCTCCAGCCATTGGGTAGAATCTTCCAGCACCACCATATGCGCCATAAGCCCCATAACCACCTACAGTAGGAAGGACATATAGCAACAAATTTAGAAAACCCATTTGCAAGGCATGGACATTTATAGTCAATTAGTTTGTAATGTAAGTAAAAATAAATAATAATAAGTCAATAAATAAATCAAGTTTAACTTTAGTTCTGGCAGGTCATATCAGTCAAGTTTGCATCAGCTGACTCTCAGCTGATCCACATCAGCCTATAGGAATACGACGCCTACCACAGCATCACAATTTAAGGTCCATTCAGTATAAGCAGCAAATTACCCTCCTCCAACTTTAATACATCAACTAACCCTTATTATTTTTCAACTAACATGTCAACTTACTCGACTGTTAGGTTAGGGTAAGTAGAATAAGTTGATATGTACTTGCAAAGTTACTTATAGTCAGAAGAATGTCTGTTTGGGAGCATCACAATAAAGTGTTAGCAGATATTAAGAGAGTCTACTAATACTCCGATGACTGCTAGTTGACATGTAGTTAATGTCAACTACATGAAGCTATTTGTAGATAGTACAATGTCTAAAATGGACAATCAAAATAAAGTGTAACTGAAGTAATATCTAATAGGAATAATATAACCTGAATGATTATGAATTATGATGATCTGCTCCAAACCCCTTGGTAACTGGGAGGGGCTGGATGGGAAAGAATGAAGAGAGAGAGAGAGAGAGAGAGAGAGAGAGAGAGAGAGAGAGAGAGAGAGAGAGAGAGAGAGAGAGAGAGAGAGAGAGAGAGAGAGAGAGAGAGAGAGAGAGAGAGAGAGAGAGAGAGAGAGAGAGAGAGAGAGAGAGAGTGTAAAAATGAATAAATGAGAATAAATGAAAAGAAAGTTGAGATGGAAAGTGAGGTCTCAGAGACTACAGTGGATCTTTTGGCTAAGTAAATGAGGAGTTAGGCTTTATTGAAAATTATTGCTACATTGTCCTCCTTTAACACAGAAACCCTAAACAAATGAGGTCACAAAGTTTGCATTCTTATATTATGGTAGAGGGAGGAATACAGGAATGGAAAGGATGTGCAGCAAAATGCTTTGCTTGTCAGTCTTTATTTTGCTTGTTTCCATTACAAATCTGAGAGTAGCTTTAAAATGCCCCTAAATCCTGGTATTCCAACTTCTGACACAAGAGAAAAAAAGATGAAATTTATCACAGCACTGATGGAAAACAGAGGTCACATACTCTTGCTCTCCAAGCACAGTTAATTTGTTTGCTGAGGTTCATGGACAACAGGCCACATCTCTCCACAGAACATTGCCACAGTTGTAGAGAGCTGGAGATGTAACCATATTTTGGCTTGTTATAGACTGTTAAACAGCTTGTCTACATTTGGCTCTAACCTTTTGCAATTCTTTTGGATCAGTTAAAATGTCAAACATCCACAGTCTGTTCACAGATGGTTACAAAAATGTCAAGAAGTTACTGAATCCACTGGTTACAATGTGATTTACTGAATCTGTGCATTTTTAGTTTACTGTGCATCATTTTACTACACTAAATTATCAATACTGGCAGCTCTACATTTCCAGTAACTGTGGCTTGGTCCTGCACATCCACTTCAGAGACTTTGACCTGGTCATTCTGAAACATTACATTTCTTCTGCTTTAACCTTTCAGTGGCAGACCTACTTGAGTTTTTAATGTCTTTATCTTGTTGCGGGTCTGACTTTCTGTTTATGGACACCCTGAAGACATCCTGAAGATGCCAATGCTCCAAACCATTATACTGCCCCTACTGTGCTTCACAGTCGGGATGGGTAAGTGCAGAGTTCCAATCTATCTACTTATTGGTTCACAAAACATTCTTGTTCATCCACACAGTTTTAGGCACATTTGAGGTTGGTAGAAATGTTGTTCTTGGAGAGCTGTGGCTACCTCTGTGCTGTCCTGCCAGACGGTGGACTAATGAACACTAATAAACTTTAGCCGAAAGGCCTTTAAAACCCTTAGATGCTACTCTAGGTTTTGTGACCTCCTAAAATGTCATGTTTTGCTCTTTGAGTGATTCTTGTTTGGACAACCACTCCTAGACAGAGAAACAGTGGTGTTGAAATTTTGAATTTCTTCAATTTGAACAGTATCTGTCTGATTGGTGGTGGCCCTTAAAAAAAATTCACATTGAAAAGTATCAAAAACATTTTTCTTTTCTGGAAATCTAGAGTGATGACTGGTTTCTGTGATTACGTCAACTCTAATATTGTCAGAGACATTCAGTCTTTTGTTCGTTAAGTTTCACTATCATGGATTTATGGTTTGAAAGTCTTAATTTTTCTGTGTTCTTTGTCTCATTTGTTGCTATGGTAATTAATTTAATCATCGCACCTGCTAGTAATTTTAGTTCATTATCTGTGTATATGTAGGGGCTGTTTACTCGTTTGAAAACGTTTTTGAAACCGGTCTCTGTGTAAACAGCAAAATCGCGAATCTCTGAAGACGATGACATCATGCACATGTGTATCATGTGTTCAGTCTATAGTGTTTCATCGCCATCTAGTGGCCTGGCAGCAGAATACAGCGTTTTCCTTGTAAATGGGGATCGTTTTGACAATGTCTCTTCATGGAAAACTCAAAGGAAAAACTTTTAAAACTCTATTTTAAGCGTATCGTTGTCTTGTAAACATACCCTAAATTCCCTAATTTCTCTGCCGGAGCTGTCGGTTATTATTTTTGAATTCATCCTCATCTGAACTTTTTCTATGTACTTTATTCACTGAGATCGTGACAACCATGCTGTTCAGGCTTAAATAAGATTTCCCAAAGAAATAGGAAAGAAAGCCTGGTCTCCATGATTCTTATTTTTTTCTGACAACAAAGCACTTGAACACAACAAATTTGCCAAAATTAAAAAAATGTGTGTATTGGTTGTTTTGATACTTTATCTAGACAAAAATCCCAAGAATAGTGATGTAAAGTCCGATTCATTTCCGTGAACTGGTTCTTTCGGACAGTTCATTTCAATGAACCGGTTCCTTATGTCATCAAGCAATGTTGGCACTACGCATTTATGACAATCAAATAAAGTAATTTGTGTCAATGCATATTGAAAAATTATTTGTGTCAATGCATATTGCTGATTATTGCCTTTCATTCGTGTTTGTGATCACAGTTTCATTTGCGGATCCTTTATGTCGATATGACTGATCAATATTGAGTAGCTTACATCTTGGATCCATTTTTTTTAAGTTTCGCACCAACAGCATACATTACAGACATGCATAAACGTGGATATGTTCTACATGTCTAAAGTATATAGAAAGAATAAACCAGTCTTTTACACTCCTTGATTTTGCTTAACAACTTATAATATCACAAATATATATTTAATATAACAAATATAATCTGAATGCAAAATAAACTATTGTAAAATGTATTTACATCTCTTGACAGAAAGGTTTTTGCAGGTTTTAATAAAATGTTATTTACAGTAATAACAATAGTCATAACAAGCATATTTCCAGTACATGCCTCAGGCTTGCATAGTATTGCCAATTCACTCATCAGACTCCTCGGTAATCCTCTGCAAACTTCGACAATTGGTTGAACCGGCTCATTTGGTTCTTTTTGAGTCGGACGTGCTACTTCGACTTGTGCATCTTGCGTCATCAACCCGGAACTAAAATTCGATTCAGTTCGATTAATAAACCGGCTCAACCGGTTACTTCCTATGAACCAGCTCAAAAGAAAGATTCCTTCAAGAAGCAAACCTCGCTACTCAAGAATGCAGAAAACTATTAAAGGTTCACTTCACACATTTTCTTTCACAACTATACTTATTAAAAAGTCTACACCCATTTCTTCCATTAGTTGCAGAATGGAATCAATGAACAATCAATTGAAAAACTGACACTTCTGTGCAAGTATTTGAATGAATGCTTTCCCAGACAGTCTAATATTGTGGTGTCAATTATTTCCAACACAGGCTCATCCAGTGAGGTTTCCAGTGCAGTTTCCAACTTCTATTTCTTTGCCCACAATTAAGTGAAATAAGTGAAAATAGTAAATTGGCCAGACTTTATGACAAAATGTGGACTATGTCCTACTAGCAGATCTAAATTCACAGATGTTTATATGGTTGTCAATAAATATGGTTGTCAAAACATTGTTTTTTTTTCTAATTATTGGATACTGACAGAATATCCTAAATACATTTTAGCTTTGATAAGATTTCCCCAAGGAATAAGCAAAAATGGTGTCCTCCATGATTCATATTCTTTCCGACAACAAAGCATTTGCATGTGACAAATTTTATTATTTGTAATTATTAATATGTAAATAATAAGTAAAATACCCAATAGCACCGTCATTTCATTTTGCAGAGATGACACCAAATGTATGAAAAAATATGACTAGTCACTGGTCGGTCAGCCGGACATAAATAAGTGGACAGTTCTAGGCCAGAATAGGCTGTAAAAATGGGCCAAAAGCTAGGCCACGTGACACTACAGTAAATCCTACTAGCAAATCAAAACTCAGAGCCGGAAAAATGTGGAATGCTCTTGGACTAACTGTGGCTAATGTCTGTTTGTTCATTATTATCTCAAATATTTAGCTGAACCTGTTGACCTGTTTCTTAGCGCATATAATCTTCTCTAATATATCAGTCAGAGCAACTCTCAGACGTGTGGATCAGACACCCAGACAGGTGCGTCTGCCATTAGCTAATGATGCACTCCCCTGGTTTCCCGGTGTCAGACAGCAAACCTCCCTCAAGCACTATGAGTACTGCTTAGGCAAGGCAACTATTCCTGATGAATGTGAAGACCGTCCAAGTGCAGCTCGAATATAGCTTAGCTTACTCTCCTTATTTCCACAAAGCCCAGAGTGCATGAGGTTATCGAAACATAACTCTGCCCACTCAAAAACTTAAAGAGGAGGACAGAAGAAGCAGCATATACTTTTTTTGAACAGAAAGTAGAGCAAACCACCACTGAATGTTTAAGCTGGATGCTATTTTGTCAAAGACAATAACCTGTATATGTGAAAATGTTAGATGGGAGGGACTTAGCATACCTTAAGTTTCAGTTATTGTGGCGTATTGTCCAGGGTTAGATAAGGTTTAGGGTTAGCCTACACCAAAAATGGGATTGCCATGGTGCCTCCAGAGTTTTGGTACTTTTTTTGGAAGTGACAACTCATTAGTGGTGTCAGAAACATAAACTCAATGTTAATGTGTTAATCTGCACCAACCCTGAACCTGAATCTGCTTCACTAATTAAGCTGGGTACATTACAGCTAGCCTGCAACTAGATGTTCTATGTCTATGAAAACTATTTTATAAAACCTGGTACAAAGTATATGTTTCTTGTTGAAGAAAGTCAATTAATTTATATTCTATTTTTGATCTAAATAAAAAGATATAGATTTAATCAAAATAATATGTAGTAAAAATTATTTATTTTCTCTAATCAAATAGATATAGATTTAATTAAACAATTGTTTCTAATTTTTTAAAATACAAGTTAATAGAAATTATTTGTTTTTTTTGAACAAACAAAAATATATGAATTTAATAAAACATAATTCCCATTAAGAAACACTTCATATTTAATCTTACCAGAATCTAATAAAAAAAAACATCAATAAATTTGCATTACATCGATATGTATTAACTTATTATACATTACTTCCACACATCCACAATTTCATTACTCAAGTGTCAGATTTTTTTACTTTTAAGAGCTGGCAAACATTGGCATTAGACCCAGATAGCAAGCCACCATCGTAACAATGTTAAATCAATGTTAATGTGTCGATGTTAACTGCATTGAATCAACATAAAAAAAATGTACTATTTTGAAATTTTATCCCAAAATCAATGGTAACGGAATTGAATGTTACAATGTGATGTTGGAATGTTACAATGTGATGTGATGGCCTTTGGGATTAAAATAGCCCCACATCATCACACACCCTTCACCACACCTAGATATTGGCATGGGTTTATTTCAGTTAGCCTAATAGCTGGTTTGATTTGCATTGAGAGATGATCTTATGGAAAGTACCCCATGCTGATCTCTAGGTATGGTGAAGGGTGTGCGATGATGTGGGCTATTTTAATTCCAAAGGCTAAGTGAACTTGATCAGGATGCATAGTATCCTGGATCCATGAAATAACTGGCCTTTAAAAATAAAACTCTGCCTGCCTCTATGGGAATTTAACATAGGGGTGTCCAGACTTATGCCCCCTGTATTTTAAGGAAGAACATTTATTTATTTACAATACATTATTCATTCACAAAGAAAATTGGTGTCCTTAAAGGTTGGATTTTTCCTCATTTTTTAAATTAAGGCATTAAGATCATTTTCCAAAAGATGATTTTTTTTATTACTCTTTTGAGTCAACTTTAGCATGGGTGTGTTCACTTATGCTAAGCACTGTATATGGATAATGTATGTGAATTAATTTCCATTGGTGTCATTTGTTATATAGACATGTTATAAGGTACTATTCACCAGTCTTGCAGACGGTGGAAAGATGTCATTTCATCATAAAAGATGGAAAATGTAATCCAGTACTCTCTCCTTTGATGTCTGAATGATTTCTTTCGAGCAAGACTTGGGTACTGACAACTAGACAGGGCACTATTTGGTGATTGCAATTGTCTGGTCCTTGTTTAGATTTATCAAGTATGAAATGATCAAGACAGTAGCATGCCTTCAGTTTTCAAAGCATGTGGCCATCCAACCTGTCTAGGTTTGTAGTGCTGGGTGCCAATATGTGAACGACAGGTGTAAAGACATTTCATATGAGAAAGAACAATTCATCAATGATTTCGTTTTAATACAAAACACCATTTGGGCAGAGTCCACATGAGAGTGGGATTGTTAAAAGCAGCAGATAAAGAGATTTAGGAGTAAGGAGCAGAAGCAAAATTTAATCTACACCCACAAACCCCCTCCAACCCTCTACCCGTTCTCGCTGGAGCAGCTGGACAAGCCTGAAGATTTAATTTAAGAGAGCAGAGAATTCCGTGGCCCTCGTCCATGTAACTGACGGCAACTGCAGTGAACCGACAACAGCATCCTGGAATTCAAATGCAACGGAATTCTAGTGAGATTATTGGAAGGATCTCAGATCCAGTCATTTCCACTGACCTGTGAGCCTGGATACCTCGTGAACCCTACGGCAAGTAAATGGCCAGTTACCAAATTAAAGGAAGAAAAAATAAAGGCCTGCATAGTCCTTTCCTTTTCACATGACAAAAAAAAAGAAGTAAAAACAGACAGTTCTTCTGTTAGAGGGTCCAAGGATGACATCAACAACCGCATGCTGGCTCATTCACATTCATTGGTGATTGTCAGACAGTCTCTAGATCTTCTTGTTCCGAAGCATGAAAACTTGCATTCTTTGGGCATTTCTATACTGCTAAAATAAGTCAAAATACTGCTACTTCCCTTCAACAAGGAGCTGTTTCAATTTCTGAACAGATTCTTCAACTCACTTAATGTTCTGTAGATATGAAATGTTTTGAGAAAGCTGTGATTGGAGGCCATTCGAGGTGAACCCCTGGAAGCTCAGATCCCCTAAAGAGAGCTATTCTCAACTGAGCTGTTCCAAGACTGAGTGACATTAATTGAGATTCCACAACTATTTCCAGCCTTTGGAATCCAATGTAAAAGAGACATCATAAGGACATCAACACTACGAGCAACATAGCGAACTATAAAACACTCACCCCATGTGTTCTGAAACTAGAAGTGTTTTATTTCAAACCTCTACGTTGGTATTTCCTTGTGAGCGACTGCCACTGCAATGGAGACTTCTAATTAAACATCCATCACTGATTCTTTAGAC
Source organism: Rhinichthys klamathensis goyatoka (assembly GCF_029890125.1). Taxonomy (NCBI): domain Eukaryota; kingdom Metazoa; phylum Chordata; class Actinopteri; order Cypriniformes; family Leuciscidae; genus Rhinichthys; species Rhinichthys klamathensis. Next base: position 183,844 of record NW_026606566.1, read on the forward strand.
ATCTTTTTTTTATATTTTCTTCTCATTGTGCAGAATTTCCTGCAATTAATTCCGCTTAATCTACAGACACTAATATAAACTTGGTTTGTAGACAATTTCAGTGGTAAATGTACTATCTACTTTACACTATAAGAAACTATGAAAATCTCTAATTTGACGTAAACTCTTTGAATGGCCGTGATTCAATATCTGACCAAAAGCAACAACGTCATTATTATACATCCATACATAACTACGACTGCTGTTTCATTTATTTTGCATACTCTATTTTGATGTTTTCATTCTTGCATCTGTCGAACCGCTTATAGCCAATGTCCCATAGTGTATTGATTTTCATGCTCAATCGAGGGAAAATGAGACCAGTCATGACAACAGCAAAACAGCGATCAAAAGAAATGATCCATTGCAACAATACCAGCCATATCTGCTACTGAACCTTTTGTTTACTGTCATTCATTTTAAAGTGTAACTGCATGTCTCATACACTTTGACTATATATGGTGAATGTGATTTGACTAAGTACAACATGTTCCTGGATCAACATCTTAGCTGATCCTGGAACAACATTCCATTTAACCAATCAGATTTGAGGGAAAAGTTTTGGCTTACAATTAGGGCTAGGTGCTTCTACATCAGTGTTATTCACCATCATTTCCCTCTGATTTAAGGGATAAGTTATGTGTAGGGTTAGGCTTAGGGGTAGGGTTAGGTCTAACATTTTCAGACAGGAATGTTGTTCCAGGATCAACAAAATATGTCTTACTTACAAAATCACGGAGACCATGAGGTAGCTACCCTAATTTGTTGTTTGGTGGATATATATGACTTCATCTTCAGCTGTATAGTTTAAAACATGGTGACAGCCAAACGCTGACATTGTGGCTTTATTTCAAGACATCATTTGTCACAAACAGAAAGACATGCTTATGAAATGTTTATGTTTTATGACAGAGTGCACTGGGGTGAAACGCCATCTGCTTCTGTCATCGTTTTTCATGCAATTCCAGAAATATGCCACAAACACACTCAATCCATACCATCCCGCTAGGCAGAACACGGACATATCACCCCGGATGGGTTTACAGTGCAGTCTGAGCTGGCACAGACCAACTGATCATTTATTTCCATTATTTATCACAAAGAACGGTATTGTGCAAATCAAAGTCGAAAATGTCAATGCAAGAGCCAACTGTGGCGGTCTGATCAGTTGGCGAAGCGTGAAACATGTCCCAGATGGCTCACATATGCATGAGGTTTGTGCATGTTGAATACTTTTCTGACAAGTCAGGGCTGAGATATGATATGACCAATAAACAGAGATCACATGATCACTCTTGCTCCTCACAAGAACCAGGGGTTTACAGTTACTGAGAAATAAATGTGTAATTAAATTACAGTTACTTATGAAAATGTTAACGATTACAAAGAGGGCTGCATCTGAACACCTTCTGTAAAAAGCTAGAACATGTTGAATAATATTAATTTGTAGCTTTGCCTGTTTTTGATGTGCTCCTTGCCTCCTGCCATTGAAAGGCTGTTTAGTAAAGCAATGCTATTTTGATGCTTTTGATTGGTTCTCTTTTTTGAATTTGCAGCGCACCAAATCTGCCAATTACATCAATCCACATTGCCGCTGAAAGCTTTAGGCTAACCTGTCTGAAAGTTGCCACCATGGTGAGGGATAAAAATGTGTTCCAGCGCTGGAAATAGATATGCAAAGATTTGATTTCAAAAACAGTATATTAAACTATTTCTTATTATGATTTTGAATCTGTATTTAACCTCAGAACGATCTCAAAGTAAAAATAAGTGCTTATTTTGTGGTAGCTGTGCTTTAAAATTAAATTATTACAATCTTAATTCAAGTGAAATTTTGAAATTCTGACAGTTATCAGTGTTGAGTAGTACTTTAAGGTTAACCCTGCCTGGTTTAAATGTTTGAAAATGATTAACTGTTAAAAAAAATTGTTAGAAATTTTAAAAAGTTATCAAATGTAATCAGTTACATTACCTATTACATTTGATAACTTTTTTAAATTTCTAAAAAAAATTTTTACTTTATTATTACTTTACTTTAATTTATTATTTACTTTAATAAAGTAATTAAAATGTTACACTACTTATTACATTTTAAATAAGGTAACTTGTAATCAGTTACTAATTACATTTCCAAAGTAACCTTCCCAACACTGAACACAATAAACTCCAATAAGCTCCGCGAAGCGGGAGAGAGTGGCTGACCGAGGATGGTCCAAACCAATCCTATGATCAGCCAATCATTGGTTTAAGAGCTTTTAAGCCATTTCAGCGCGATAAGACGCTAAAGAGAACTTAACTCATACAGGCATGAAACGGTTAACCAGTAAACACATCATCAGAGAAGAGAAGAGATGTGACTGGAAGATTGTTCATTTGATTCAAGATTACGAGGGCGCATGAATTTAAAACAATGATAATGCGCCCAGTTAAATAATTTAGAAAAAAAACAATGCAACATTCAATTTAAAAAATCTGAATTTTTATTTCATGGTGACTTTAATGTTAATAACAGAGCCAAGTAAAAAGAGAAAATCACTCACTGCTCTTGACTGAATTACTTTAAAAAGTAGCTTTAATAAGGATTCATCTAAAATGAATCTATACAGAGAAAACAATGCTGTGTTGTTTTACATTTGATTTAGTATCAATTTCAGTAACTTTTAGTACTGAAGTACTTTAGTACTTTCAGTAAAAATTTTTAGTACTTCTTACCTGAAATAATTGATTTGTTCTTTGTTGTATTGTGTTTATTTTTGCAATTGCTTGTAATTTATTTTATTGTATTACTACTGACTATTTACTTTGTCTTTAATCATGTTTAAACTTTATCCCCCAGTTTCACAGACAAGGCTAAAGTCTAGTCCCAGACTAAAATGCAACTTGCACTGATATACTGTATCTTAAAATATGTCAGTGCCATTATTTTGTCTCAAAATGCACACCTGTAATTTTTTAAAGCATATTTATAAAAGCTAATTAAATGTCCTGGCTTAATCTAAGCCCTGTCTGTGAAACCATGCCCAGATTAGTTAGGCTAAAAGTTTAAGTTGTGTAAAAACTGAAATCGAGAACTGTGGTATTTAAAATGTTGATGTCATGGCCTTTTTTATAAAAAAAAAAAATGTTACAGAGGTTACATGGGTCAAAACATTTTTTTTGTAGGGCCTGTAAAAAAAGTCCTATACGTTGAGCCCTGCTATATTAAAAGCACAGCTACTAAATGTAACATTTATCATGTACATTTAAATATTGTTATTATTATTATTATGTGAATATTTATTAAATGACTTTATATGATGATTGTTTTAAGTTCACTTAAATTGAAAGTTGTTATATTTTGTAAAGCCTATTAAATGTAAAAAATGTACTGTAATGTTGAATGGCTATAATTACTCAATTCATTCCCAGAAATTTAGGAACAAATATTGGGGGTTTTTTTATCTTGAAATTATTATATATAATATTCATGTCATGGGACAACATCTACATGGTACTCGTCCAAAAGTATCCATGCTTGAACAGTTCATGTTTTAAGAAATGGGAAAAGCATTGTCAACAAATCTTTGAAACTGTATTTGGGGAATAACCTTGTCTCATGAAGACATGCTGTTTCCCCCGCCTAATTTATTGCATCCACATTGCATTGAGAAATGAATTCCAAATCTGACACAATTTTTCCTTCCTTTTACTTATTGGTTATTTATTTCCAGCGTCACACTTTACACACATCTCTTCTTCCATTAATGATGCATGCATGCTTTATGGCCGTGTGTCACTACTCAGGAAGGGAACTAAGAAGAAAAGACTTCTTGTTTTATGCTAAATCATACTCTAATAGTAGAACACTGTTATGATGATGACCACATTGTTGTGAAAAGCATTTGTTTTTTTGGAACTGTGCTCTTCCAAAGCGGTTGCGCAAGACTGATGAAACGAAAAGTGATCTCCAGCATCTTGAAACCGTTTGACTCTGACATGGCTCAATGTAAACATACAACCATATCATCAGGAGTGAGAATGAACTCTAAGGACTTGTTTGCAAATTTTGCTTTAGGAGCATATTGTCTGCACCTGGGGACGAGCACAGGAAGTGATGCGTGGCTCCTGCGGGAGTTGGAGGATGTCAGTGTGGACTCTGCAACATGAGGATCAGCCATTATTCACAATCAGAGGCCAGAAGCGAGCAGTTTGAGGACAGGTCTGAGCCAGCTAATGAAAAGCACATGTGCTTCACAAGACTCGCTGGCTCTTCCCTGCTCATCTGCCTGGCCCACACCCTTCATTCTCTCTGCATTTACCCCTCGCTCCCTTTCAAGTCTGAAACAAACTGGCTCCTCTCACTGAGACAATAGAAAAGCATGTGGAAAGCAAAACCTGACATACTTTCTCAGGGTTCTGCTGTTCTGGTTTCTGTACAGATCAAAACAAAATCTGGTTTTGAGATCAGGTGACTAAATAAAATGCAGCTGCCTGTTTAGCCATTGCAAAATTAATCCAATAAATTAAATGCAAAAAGTATTGCGAGCCAAGTCTTTCCTCGTCACCTCCAATCTAAGCATGATGTTTATAAGATCAAACTCAAGCACATGTGCAATGAAGAAAACCGCCCACAGTTTCAGGTCATGCAAGCTATGTGACAAGAAGTTGCTATTCACCCAAAATGAGCCATTTTGTACAGCGTTGGCAGTGGGAAGCAACGCAGAATCCTCCTTTGCTTCAGGCACTGGGGCTATCTGATGGTTTCCAAAAGTTACCCTCTCCAATTTCAACAGTTCATCACAACAATGATGACAGGCTTCACAATTAGCTCTGTTTTTCAAGGCCTCGCATAAGTCAAGCTCATGACTCATATCACTCGTCTCAGCCATCACATTGCTTTAATTAAACACCAGGTATCTGTTCGCTGTCTATGTGTTCACAGGATTCGCCATGCATACAGTAGATGTTTTTCAATACTGTCTGCGAAGGCTTATAAGTAATCCCAAGATTTACAATAGGTACACTGGAAATTATAAACCATGATGTACTATCAGGCACTTGAATCACACACATACTTTGCTGATGACCTTTTGATTATAGTTGCTACACCATTATACAATGGTTATGACCTCTTATGGTAGAGCAGATGGTATAGGGGAAGCAAACAATCTTTCATTTACTGTATAATTTCTGCTATCAACTGAAATAAATCAGTCATTATAGAAGAACTATAAGTCAAATAACAAATGTACAGTTGTGAACCATAAAGAACCCATTTACAGCTTTTTAAAGCATCTGGTTTAGCCAAAGTGGCTCAAAGTAAACATTTTATCAGTGAGCCTAAATGCTAGAAAAGTTTTCATTGTAAATAAATGGTCAGTAAAAACAAAGTGCTTTGAGAAAATTTTGATTTTCTTCCCCAGAATAAAGTAAATATTATAGGATCTTAAAAAATGTGTGAATCTGGTTAGACAGGGGGCCCATTCCACTGATAAAGAAAAGTTAGCCACGGGGCCCAGAAATCCCAGCGGCACCCCTGCATCCATCAATTCTCCAAACGGCTTTATGTATGGTCTCCGGTTTAATGAACTTGTCTATTTAAATGTACATGCAAACCCTCCAAACGTCCATAAAAGCAGCCCTGAGACAGAACTGTTCTGAACCAGGAAGTGGTGATCGTACACCACTCCATCCACCAGAGGAGGACCGGGTGGAGAATCTTTTGTTTCAATTAAAAGAGTGCTTTTCTGTCAGGGTTTTACAGCCCTTACTTGGGATTTGGGTGAGTCTTGAACCTGGCCCTGCACAAGGTGCATTCTGATGTGTATTTTCCCCCAAGATTGGTTCGTGGGAATTGACCGAAAGGATTTGTGTTTCCACGTTTTGATTTCCCCTCGACACAGAACGTTTCTTCGGTTTGCTTTCGAGGGTTGGTCGTACCAGTACAAGGTCCTCCTCTTTGGGCTTTCCCTGTCTCCCCTTTTTTATAAAGTCGGCTGCCCTTGACCTGTTATGGGAAGTGGGCATTCGCATTCTCAACTATCTCGATGTCTGGCTCATTCTGGCTCACTCTTGAGATTTGTGAACACAGTGACCTGGTGCTCAGGCACCTCAGCCTTCTGGGGCTATGGGTCAACTGGGAGAAGAGCAAGTTCTCCCTGTGCAGAACAAGGAGTGCTCTAAGAACAAGTGTCCAGGCACGTTGTTGTCACAACGGACAACAAGAATGGGCTGGGGTGTTGTATGCAATGGGCACAGAGCCTCTGGCTCCTGGAAAGGACCATGACTGCAGTGGCATATCCATTGCCCTGAGTTGTTGGCAGTGCTGCTCACCCTACGCCAGTTTCAGGGCAAGCATAGGTCCGGATGATTTATTTAATACATGAACATACAAGGGCCAGAACATGACCAACTGGTGGTCAATAAATGAATGGGGATTCAAATTCTGTGAAAATCTGTGTAGCTCTCTGCAGAGTTCTGCTGGTACAGAATGTGTGTAATCCTACCCATTATCTACCATTTGAGGGAAATACAGGAACACACAGCCATGACTGATTTTGAATTTGGTCAACTGCTAAACTGCGGGCACTGAGCACATTCAGATACTTCCTTACATCCAATCTAATCTCAAATGTTTTCTGAGGATTCTGTTCATGCTAGGTCATGTGCTCCACATCAGCTATATGTGAGGCCTGGGGTCCGAATGCCGTCTGCTTTTCCTCAGATCTGTAAAGTATTTTTACCTCAAAGATGAAAAGCGAAAGATTAGACAATTATCTCCTTCTTCACTCCAACAATCACAGCCAAAGACAACTTCCACTGCAAAATCTGATATCGGGGAGTTTATAAGCTCTTTCAGAGTGAAAAGGTCTTTCTCAGAGGAGCCAGTGAGCTGCTCCAAAGTTGATCGAGCCTGGTTACATTTGTTTAATTCCTTATCTCTCCAAACATGTCGCTGGAATCGGCACTGCTTTAGGAAATTCAATTATACCCGAATGGGGCTAATGCACCAATAGTGCTTGGTTTGACAGAGAAAGCAACAATATTTACATTACAGTATCAGAATGGGTCCAGTTGCACTTGGTAGGCGCCAAGATTTCCACATATTGTATTGCCCGTGTTCCAATAACACAATCAGCGCTGATGCCCCATTGTTTGAGTAGCACTGATGTAAGTTTACAATCATTTACTCAGCTGGGCTGAAAACGATCAGGTCGCCCACTCAAAAAAAAAAAGAAGGATATTCTGACCATAGGTAAAAGCCAGTAGCCTATTTAAAAGTGTACTGAAGAAACATGGCAATATTCTTACTTATTTCAAAACATAGAATCAAGAATACTCTGATCAACTCTGTTTATATATATATATATAAACTGGTGCTTGAATCAATCAATATAATTTTGGAAATATTTTGGAAATACTAATATTTCTTGAGCATCAACTCATCATTTCTGAAGGATCATGTGACACTGAAGACTGGAGTAATGATGCTGAACATTCAGCTTTGATCACAGGAATAAATTACATTTTAAAATATATTAACATAGAACAGAGTTTTTAAAAATGTGATATTTCATAATATTACTGATTTGACTATTTTTTCATCAAATAAATGCCGCGTTGATAACTTTTTTAAACCTTCTAAACTTTTTTCCTTACAAAATTCTACATTACAACATTGCAACATTACAAAATCTTGCTTTTGAATCGTAGTGTACAGTATAGTGAATACTACGGTATGCATATGTTAAACTTTACTATGGTGTATTTGAATGATTTAGTACCACCATTACAACACTTACCATGGCACCACCACAGTCATTTTTTGTAAGGGTAGTGATACAAATTTCATGACATTACTCTGGCTTGCTACATTATACAATTGTTATTGCTGAAAATCTTTTTAATTGCTTTGCTAATTAAGTGTACAGATCGGCATACTTGTAAGCAAGCAATTAAGTGTCCTTGTATGAATGACCTTGAATAGCTCTTACCAGCTCCATAACCTCCAGCCCCTAAAGCTCCAGTTTGAGCACCAGTCCCAGCAGCTCCTCCATATCCTCCTGCTGAACAAGAGCGTAGTTCATTAGTTTCTGAAACGCTTGATCTGTGTCTGCTCAAGTAGCACACATTACACACATGGCAAGATATGACTTCACTGACTGCCACACAGGTGAACTTTGACTTGTATGGGTGTTATATGAGTAACTCTTACTGATATAGTCGGGCAGTAAACACACTTAACAATAGCTGGCGAGTTTGAGAACTGATGATAAGACAGTGGTGTTATCAACCTCACTGGACATCAGCTCTATAATGTGTGGAATTCATGAAACACAATGCTAAGGAACATTTCCATTGTTATTGCAACGGAAAAATATACAGTTATGTGGTTTATTGAGTTCACCTGATATCCAACAGATATTACAAAGATATGATATTGGAATTTTAATTTAGAGAACATAATTCACAAACAAATATTGTGACTGGAGAGGGTTTGGAACAAGTTGATGCTGCTGCTGTTGTCGTGATTGATGCCTTCATATAGTTCTTTTTTATGTTAATTCTACACCACTGATCAGTTGGAAAAAATAATTCAAATGTTTCAGTTAATATTAAGTTCTGAGGTACAACAAATTGATTGATTGTTCGGTTTGGTTGGTTGAGTGAATAAAGTCTGAATGATGTTAAACAATACAGGATTCTGGTCTCAGTGGAGGAAATCACCCTACAGTGTTTATAGTCAAAGTAAAACGATCTTACCTGCTGCTTTTGCTGCTTTGTATTGGGACGTCCCAGCACCTGTTAAAACCAGTAAGAGTTATAGGACTTTCAGTGCAGGTGAGTACACACACTCAAAAAAATGATATGTTGGCTTTACTTAACTTTTTTTTGTAAACAGGTTCCACCGGTTCCACATAACTATGTTTCGTTAAACAAACATAATATGTTCATGTAACTTCAACATCATGGAATTTGGTCATTTTAAGCGACCCAATTAAACTCTGAGCTAATGAGTTAATTAAGTGAATAATTGAGTGATGATTGAGCATTATTGAAGACACCTGATGTTAACAAGCAGAATCTCTGAATGAGGAAACCGGAATGTTTAAGTCACCATTATGGAGATAAGTATTTGTTTTAGTTGGGCTCTTGACCATTAACTTATTAACTTTATATTTTGTTTGGTTGCTGTACATGAGTTATAACAGCCGGATGAACAATAAACAAAGGTCATCTGATGGTATTGGTTGTGTTTTAACAATCATTATTTCATAATCATTTGACCTGAGTCACTGAACTTATATTAAACCGAATTTCTGAGTTAAGTTTACCTTATGGATAATAACAGCACTGTCATTGTAGAGCATACTATTTTTTTGACTTTTCAATGAAATTCAAATGATCAAATCAATAAATAAAAAAGAAACTTCCTAAAAAATATTTTCAGTAGACACACACAGACATCAAGAATCAGCCTGTAAATCTCACCAATGGTGACAATTATAAAGCATGTTGTAGTGCATTCTGGGTGCCACCAATCAAAACTCATTCATGGCTCCTATCATGCATTGCTGCATGAATAAATAATGAGCTTATGATCTGTTTGTCACCATTGCTGAGATTCATATGCTGATTCTTGATGTCTGTGTGTGCCTATTCTAAATATTTTTTAGGAAGTTTCTTTTTTATTTCTTGATTTGGTCATTTGAATTTCATTGAAAAATCTAAAAATAGTATGCTCTACAATGACAGTGCTGTTATTATCCATAAGGTAAACTTAACTCAGAAATTCGGTTTAATATAGGTTCAGTGACTCAGGTCAAATGATTGTGAAATAATTATTATGTTAAAACACAACCAATACCATCAGATGACCTTTGTTTGTTGTTCATCCGGCTATTATAACTCATGTACAGCAACCAAACAAAATCTAAAGTTAATAAGTTAATGGTCAAGAGCCCAACTAAAACGAATACTTATCTCCATAATGGTGACTTAAACATTCCGGTTTTCTCCTTCAGAGATTCTGCTTGTTAACATCAGGTGTCTTCAATAATGCTCAATCATCACTCAGTTATTCACTTAATTAACTCATTAGCTCAGAGTTTAATTGGGTCGCTTAAAATGACCAAATTCCATGATGTTGAAGTTACATGAACATATCATGTTTGTTTAACGAAACATAATTATGTGGAACCGGTGGAACCTGTTTACAAAAAAAAGTTAAGTAAACCCAACATATCATTTTTTTGAGTGCATCTTGTCAAGTGTAGCCGAGAAGAAACGGTTCAACTTTACTCTCAACCTCAGACGGCACCACACAGCACGTGCAATTGTTCTTTGGAAGACATTCAAGAGTTCGGTTTTAGATGCCTAGCAGCTGCTAAACTAGACCTTCCAGCGTGATTAATGCATTTGAGTAGTAGAGCTTCTTGTATTCGAAATCCATTCTGAGAGTTCTGATTGAAATCATAATCATCATATCTTAATTTGGTATAAATGTGTTTATGATGAGCAAAGTGTTGTGTGTAGTCACCATGAGGAAGGCAGCGTCCATCTGCTCCACAGAAAGTTGAAGCGCTCTGGGCTCCCACTGTGTGTGAGTACACACATCACATCATCATCACACACACACACACACACACACACACACACACACACACACACACACACACACACACACACAGGCTATGCGCTGGACCCTTTTCGAAGCTGTATGCTCTGAAGAGAAAATAAAGCATCAAAGAACTTTCATTCTGCTTCTTCATGCACTCAAAAAAATGATATGTTGGCTTTACTTAACTTTTTTATGTAAACAGGTTCCACCGGTTCCACATAACTATGTTTCGTTAAACAAACATAATATGTTCATGTAACTTCAACATCATGGAATTTGGTCATTTTAAGCGACCCAATTAAACTCTGAGCTAATGAGTTAATTAAGTGAATAATTGAGTGATGATTGAGCATTATTGAAGACACCTGATGTTAACAAGCAGAATCTCTGAAGGAAAAAACCGGAATGTTTAAGTCACCATTGTGGAGATAAGTATTTGTTTTAGTTGGGCTCTTGACCATTAACTTATTAACCTTAGATTTTGTTTGGTTGCTGTACATGAGTTATAACAGCCAGATGAACAATGAACTGAGGAGATCTGATGGTGTTGGTTGTGATTTAACATAATCATTATTTCACAATCATTTGACCTCAATCACTGAACTTATATTGAACCCAATTTCTGAGTTAAGTTTACCTTACTGTCATTGTAGAGCATACTATTAGCCTTTTCAATGAAATTCAAATGATCAAATCAAGAAATAAAAAATAAACTTCTTAAAAAATATCCTGAGTAGGCACACACAGACATCAAGAATCATCAGCATATGAATCTCAGCAATGGTGACAAACAGATCATAAGCTCATTATTTATTCATGCAGCAATGCATGATGGGAGCCATGAATGAGTTTTGATTGGTGGCACCCAGAATGCACTGCAACATGCTTTATAATTATCACCATTGCTGAGATTCACAGGCTGATTCTTGATGTCTGTGTGTGCCTACTCAAAATATATTTTTTAGGAAGTTTCTTTTTTATTTATTGATTTGATCATTTAAATTTTATTGAAAAGTCTAAAAATAGTATGCTCTACAATGACAGTGTTGCTATTATTCGTAAGGTAAACTTAACTCAGAAATTCGGTTTAATATAAGTTCAGTGACTCAGGTCAAATGATTGTGAAATAATGATTGTTAAAACACAACCAACACCATCAGATGGCCTTTGTTTATTGTTCATCCGGCTGTTATAACTCATGTACAGCAACCAAACAAAATCTAAAGTTAATAAGTTAATGGTCAAGAGCCCAACTAAAACACACACTTATCTCCATAATGGTGTTTTAAACATTCCGGTTTTCTCCTTCAGAGATTCTGCTTGTTAACATCAGGTGTCTTCAATAATGCTCAATCATCACTCAGTTGTTCACTTAATTAACTCATTAGCTCAGAGTTTAATTGGGTCGCTTAAAATGACCAAATTCCATGATGTTGAAGTTACATGAACATATTATGTTTGTTTAACAAAACATAGTTATGTGGAACCGGTGGAACCTGTGTACATAAAAAAGTTATGTAAAGCCAACATATCATTTTTTTGAGTGTGTCTCTAACAGGACATCTGTGCCGAACTAATCACTGGCAACCCCAAACTGAGTGAAATGCAACAGTTTTCTATAGAATTGTTATATATTGTATTGACAACTCATCAATTAAATATTTACCATCGTATATTCTGCATAATTGGATGTTTTTAAATAAACACTGACTAAAAACTACATAAGTTTTAGTGCTGGACGATATGATGATATATATATAACATTGATATAAATGGACTGCATTTATATAGCGCTTTCACAGACCCAATGGCCACCAAAGCGCTTTACATATTGCCTCACATTCACCCATTCATACACTCACTCATACACCGACGGCGGTGTCAGCCATGCAAGGCGCCATCCAGCTCGTCGGGAGCAGCTGGGGTTAGGTGTCTTGTTGTTCATGGACACCACGACACTTGGTCAGGTGGAACCGGGGATTGAACCACCAACCTTCCGGTTTGTAGACAACCTACATGAACCACTGAGCCACTGCCGCCCCAAATATAAGTTATCACTCGGATTTAGACATATATTGTATTTATATAAAGCGTTCACAGGCAAATTTGCTTTATGTATTTCCCTGGTGTTGAAATCAGGCCCATTTAAATGTGAGGATTCCTGCTGCATGTCAGTGTCCATGATCACTGGATCTTTGGTAAGTTGTAAGGAACACTCAGCGGAGTGGTGAGCAGATCATGGCTGTCATTGGTTATACCTGGGTAAAGTCCAGCACCTGGTAGATATCCAGCCCCACCTGGTCCTCCTCCAGCTGAACCCTGAGGCACATACACCCCTGAAACAGAAAAACACCAGTGGTCAGGGTCTGTCTTTCACGTTTCCCAAGCCCGACCCTAGCTGACACCCAAAGAGAAGAATCCAGCCGAACGCCGTGTCTCTGAGGAAACAGAGACGGTTCTGAAAGACCTTGACAAGCATTTCTCTGGACATTTTGCTGATGTCAATTACTCACAGAAATCATTCGGCCTTCAAGTGAAGTCAAAAATGTGATTGCTGTCAGATTCGAATGAACTCATTTTCATTTCATGTGTTTCTCTTTTTCCTTTACTGACAAAACAGGAATAAGCACTAATACAGCAGAAGGAAGAGGAAAGGATGGACATTACGGGTGAAACTAATGCTTGTGCTGCTACAGAAGACGATGGGAGATGTAGTCATGGGACAAAAATCCTCATAAAGCTAAACGAGTATAAAAGTCTATCGTCCTTCTCTCGTCTAATCTGCTACGCACAGTCAGCTTATTGACAAACTCACTTTTATTGTGATAGTAATTAGTTAGTGCGACCACGCTTAACCCTCTATGGGACTAATTGTGAAATCACAATTAAAAAAATAAATGACTTTATATTTTACATATATTTAAGACTAAAATCATTTACCAAAATTAGTTTTCCACATCCGACCTTTGACTTTTTTTTAGGATTTTGTCATTTATAACTGACTTTGTTCTATTAGGGTCAATCATTTTTGGCAAATTGTCTGAAACTTCACACACTTGACTCTCTGAAAAGGAGTGAAAATGAGTTAGTGTTTCAAAAAAACCCAAACATTAAACAGCTTTATTTAATCTTGTTACTATATTTCATTTGGAACTCACATGTGAAAATGTAAAAAAAAACTTGACTCGAATTCAGACGTAATTTCACTGCCTGAAAAGTAGTGAAACCACGTCTTAGTGTTTTAAAAAGCATTAAAAAATAATCGTTTCTTTCTTGGAATTCCAATTCAATAATTGTAGCACAAGTGAAAATCAACAAGACCCTTCTTTTTCAGTGTAGCCCACACTTTCCACACGTACAGTAACTTGATTTTGACCTGTTTAGTCCTGATTTTTGGAGCATTAGTTTGTCAGTGTAGTGAGCATCATAGGCAGTGGCATCTCTCCTGACCACCAGTTGTAGTATGGATCACATCTTCCAAACTGGCAGGATAATGTACTCAAATATCTGACTTCCACAACAAGCTATGACTTATATTCTTCATCACTGCCATAACCCTCACTGCTACTATCCTCCTTGATCTTCAACTTCTTCCTTTCTTTCTACGACCTCATTTTCGTCGAGATTTAAAATCTGAACTAATCCAGTGCTTCGAAAATGAGGCATAAGAAGTTGGCACATGATGGAACTGCACTACTGTCAAAGTACAGGACTTGCTACTGCCAATGCAAACACGACACGCTGCTGTGATCAAGTAAGACATGCTGCTGCTGTCAGAGTTCGGCAAGTTTCTTCCAAAAGTTAATACATTATATATTACTAGTTACTGTCATTTGAAAGTAATTAGTTACATTACAATATTACTGTCTCTGAATTGTAATGTGTCGCACTACTTTTGCGCTACTATTTCACCAAAATAACCACAGAGTTATGACTATAGGCATTCTAAAATGCTACAATGTTTTTTTTTGCTGCTGATTGTACATATAGTGGAGGGCAATGTGGTATAGCATAATGACTGTGTAGGAAGGCTCGTGGCACAATACAATAAGTAACCATCACTGTCAGAATCACAAAATTATGGTAAATTATGGTAGAGATACCAAACACAATAGAGCTAGAGCCCATTATGCAACCTAGGCCTATAGCCTAATGACGCACAACCTAGTTTTCTTTTCATTTATTTTCTTTCATCTTCTTTTAATTTAAAGCTCCTGTAGGTAACTTTTGAAAACATATATTTGCTAAAACTGTCATTATGTCCTGACAGTAGAATATGAGACAGATAATCTGTGTAAAAATCAAGCTCCTCTGGCTCCTCCCAGTGGTCCTACACTCAAAAAAATAATATGTTGGCTTTACTTAACTTTTTTATGTAAACAGGTTCCACCGGTTCCACATAACTATGTTTCGTTAAACAAACATACTATGTTCATGTAACTTCAACATCATGGAATTTGGTCATTTTAAGCGACCCAATTAAACTCTGAGCTAATGAGTTAATTAAGTGAATAATTGAGTGATGATTGAGCATTATTGAAGACACCTGATGTTATCAAGCAGAATCTCTGTAGGAGAAAACCGGAATGTTTAAGTCACCATTATGGAGATAAGTATTTGTTTTAGTTGGGCTCTTGACCATTAACTTATTAACTTTAGATTTTGTTTGGTTGCTGTACATGAGTTATAACAGCCAGATGAACAATGAACTAAGGATCTGATGGTGTTGGTTGTGATTTAACATAATCATTATTTCACAATCATTTGACCTCAATCACTGAACTTATATTGAACCCAATTTCTGAGTTAAGTTTACCTTACTGTCATTGTAGAGCATACTATTTTTAGCCTTTTCAATGAAATTCAAATGATCAAATCAAGAAATAAAAAATAAACTTCTTAAAAAATATCCTGAGTAGGCACACACAGACATCAAGAATCATCAGCATATGAATCTCAGCAATGGTGACAAACAGATCATAAGCTCATTATTTATTCATGCAGCAATGCATGATGGGAGCCATGAATGAGTTTTGATTGGTGGCACCCAGAATGCACTGCAACATGCTTTATAATTGTCACCATTGTTGAGATTCACAGGCTGATTCTTGATGTCTGTGTGTGCCTACTCAAGAGATTTTTTATGAAGTTTCTTTTTTATTTATTGATTTTATCATTTAAATTTCATTGAAAAGTCTAAAAATAGTATGCTCTACAATGACAGTGCTGCTATTATTCGTAAGGTAAAGTTAACTCAGAAATTCGGTTTAATATAAGTTCAGTGACTCAGGTCAAATGATTGTGAAATAATGATTATGTTAAAACACAACCAACACCATCAGATGACCTTTGTTTATTGTTCATCCGGCTGTTATAACTCATGTACAGCAACCAAACAAAATCTAAAGTTAATAAGTTAATGGTCAAGAGCCCAACTAAAACACACACTTATCTCCATAATGGTGACTTAGGGGGCTTTCACACTGGCAGTTTAGTTCGGAACGGGGCACGGTTCGCATGAAAAATCGCTAATGTGAACGCTGTCATGGGACCCGGGTGCGCACTGCGGTACCGAACCCGAGACTACGCGGAGGAGGTGGTCTGAGTTCGGTTGCTCCCGAACCGTGCCGCGGTTCGCGTGAATGTGAAAGCAGCACGGACTCGGGTGCGCACTTGTTCAGGAAGTAAAGTGGCCCGCGCATGCGTTTTAGCTCATTGTGATGTATTCAGTTAAATAAAACACTTGTAAGGGATGATAGTGTTGATGATTTACCTTGGATACGAGCGAGAGTGAGCCTGCAGTGTATTCGTGCATTGCGCGTGAAATCAGGGCACCAAATTTGGAAATCCTGTCTCCTCAAAAGCGTCCGTTTGCAAGCAGCAGAAGGCCACCTTATGTGACACACGGACAGTAAACCTGTATTGTTCACTCAACTGCGCATAATAGCAGCGAATTAATAAAAAAAAAACACAATATTGCCCCGCGTTCTGTTTTCTATCATGCGCCGTGCACGTTTGCGATGACGTGATATGCACGCAAACGCACCAAGGTTCGATAGAATCAAGTTGAGTGTGAAACCAGACCAACGCTGCGGGGGGCGCCGGGAACAAACGCGCTCGGGCTCGGACCGCAGCAAACGAGCCCAGAGTAAAAGCCCCCTTAAACATTCCGGTTTTCTCCTTCAGAGATTCTGCTTGTTAACATCAGGTGTCTTCAATAATGCTCAATCATCACTCAGTTATTCACTTAATTAACTCATTAGCTCAGAGTTTAATTGGGTCGCTTAAAATGACCAAATCCCATGATGTTGAAGTTACATGAACATATTATGTTTGTTTAACGAAACATAGTTATGTGGAACCGGTGGAACCTGTTTACATAAAAAAGTTAAGTAAAGCCAACATATCATTTTTTTGAGTGTATTGCCATTTGCAAGAAATACACGCTCCCGGTCAGAAACAACCAATCAGAGCCAGGAGGAGTGTCTTAGCAGTGTCAATCACGCTCATGTCCGCGCTGATCACACCCCTCTCTTGCACAGCGCGAGCCATCGTTCAAACTCAAGATTGCCGGCGTGCTGCAGCTGTGCTTATGACAGAGAAACAACCTAAACTGCCAATTCTCGAGTGACACCTGCTCATAAAACAAAGAGGTAAAAGGAAAAAGTCTGATGACGATAAACAAGCGAAAAAGAAAGAATTACACAGAGCCCATTGACTCGGTGTCGAAACTCTAGCCGCATAACATGTCGATAAAATGTGACGCACTCTGCTAAGCAACAATTGAAACCTGCTAATTCACTGGCTTGTCATGTTGCTGAAATAATGTACTAGCACACCTTATCTAGCATTATATATCGCTAGAATAATTACTTACATGCTGTAACGTTAGTTACCGTTATATTAACGTTATCTTACTCTTACTAGCTATTTATAACTTATAGAAAGAGTGCAACGTTATAATGTTACATGTAGGCTATTGGAAAATACATAATGATTTGAGGACCAGGTTTGTAGTCAAAGTATGGGCAGGCCATAGTCAATGTAAAGCATATTATTGACGTTTAGTCCCTATTAGTGAATGTGCCATATAACTTTTTATCCGCCGTCATCGGTGGCCCTGTTTACTAGCCTACGACAGGCTCCGCTGTGGAGGACGAGCTGTGGAGGGAGGGCTGTAGCGCAGCAGAGAGCAAGGGGGTGGGACCTGTAAGTTGTGCTTGTTCAAATTTTCAGGCTAAGTCATCGTTTTCTCAAAACTCCCTACTGCAGCTTTAAGTAATACTATTTTATACATACTAATACATACTATTTTACCCACAGATTTGTTCCCTGGTGAAAACTAACGCTAATCCAACACTTACACTACTAACACTACTTAATTTCAGGTTAAAATGCGGTTTTGTAACATGCGTTACTGAGATTGTAATGAGTATAATTTTACCAAAATTTTATTTTATTAGTAATGCGTTATATTACTGCGTTACAGCAAAAAGTAAAATATTACTGTAATACAACTACTTTTGTAATGCGTTACTCCCAACACCGACTGCTGTACAATGTAGCGTACACAAATTACCTGTATACTCTATACAGGTGGAGCTGGGGAGGGGGAGGCTTTCTGAAAGCGTGCTGCACTGCTACAGCAAAGTATTTGAAGTTCAGCAACAAGCTCATTGGATACTGATACAGGAGGAACCAATCAGCTGTGGCCTACAGAGAATAACGTGATAACCATCAGCCTGCGACACCTAAAGTTTCATGACAGAACTTTGTATAATTGTAACATTGACATTTATTGCTCATTACTCAAGAATTAACAACAAAAGAAACCAAAAAGTTTTGCAATGTCATGTTTGTTTGCTTTGCAAAGGCACTATAGCATTATACTCTATGTATTCTTTGACGAAAGTATTGTTACATCAATATTGTAATCATTCAGTATCATGGTATATATCAAAGTAGTATACTATAGTATAACCAATCCTGTAAGGGAAGGTGAGAACATTGCTTATAGTCTCAGGGAGCGGGCTACTTCAAGTAAATAAAGCCCTGAGCTTGGGAAAGGGTAATTTTGGGAGGGGAAAACGCTATACGACTACTAACAGCTTCCCATGAGTTCTTGTTAGCTCAGGAATCAATTATGAAGTTACATTTCGATGCCAGACCCGGTTTGCATCACCAAATCGTGATGGAGAATGTGAACAGACCCTCCAATGACAGAGACTTTTAATAGGTTTTGCATGTTTCTCGAAGGCTATTTAATCAAATCCATACGCCCCAGCTTCTTTTGTGTTTATTAGCAGCAATGCAGTAAGCATGGTATTTTATTATGGAGTTGCACGAAAAGCCTGTCATTATTCAGTAATGGATTATACAGGTTTTATTTTTATTATTTTTTTTTTTTTTTTAAACCTCCCACTCAAGGCTACAGTTGTCATCATGTGAAAGAAAAAGCCACACATGGGAAGAATCATTCACAGTTGGCAGATCAGGTGCGCAGATTAAAACTACAAAAGCAAGCTGTGAATTGCCCTGGCATTGACTTGCAGATGAGGCAGTGAAGAAGTGAACAAAGATCTTTATTAAGCTAGTGGAAAGTTTACATATACTGTCATCAAGCCCTCTGAACAAGAAGAAAGCGTCACATGCTTTGCAAGGACAGAACATTATCTCATAGCTTCAGAACATGATTAGGGGGGACAAAATGTTTAGTCTGAGGCAAGCTACATTTTTTGCTTTAGGAAAAAAAGCTTCAGTTTACGCGATAATGCCAGCAGAGTTTTCTCTTACCTTCTCAGCAGTGCAAGTTTACTTGACTTGTTTGAAAAACAGAAAGAAAGGAAATGGGGAATTTGTGTGCTGTATGTGTCCTCATGACTAACTGCTGATATAATTACCAGTAAACTGAACTTTATCACATTATAGGAAGGACTTTAAGGGGTCATGACATGAGAAATCAAATTCGCCTTGATCCGTTGTCACATAAGAGGTATTTGTACCATTAAAACATCCAACAAGTTTCATAGCTGCAAATGTCTAACTCATTATAAACAAAGCATTTAATCAAGCTCCAAAAACAGCTTGTTTGGATATTGCGGGATCTGTGACATCACACAGGCAAAAATATTTTCATATGCCTGCGTCCAGAGCAAGACATCGAAGAATAGCTATACATCATCTCACCATAGGCCCCGCCCACTGGCATTCATTTGCTAAACGGCTGACATTTGCCTTCACTCAATGTGAGCGTCGCATCAAATTGAAAACCAAACCCATTATAATGACTGGCGCTGTCTACACTGGATACAGTATACAGATGTGCGTTCAGTTTCTGCCGTAGTCCACACACTCGAGTCTGCCGACAACAGGACAAATGGAAGAGTGAAAGAACGTTCGCTTTGACGCGTCCCAATCGAACAACTCATTTGGTCGTTTCTGTACAGACTTCAGAAGGAACAAAGGTTACCCTTTATTTTAAGGTGACATAGTTACATTGTACTTACTCAAATGAGTAATATTAAGTAACTACATGTACTTACTATAGAATTACAGATAGGGTTAGTGTTTGGTTTAGGGTTAGTTACTTGTAATTATGCATAATTTACTGTATTTACTTACTATAATAAGTACATGCATTAATGTGTAACTATGTCACATTAAAATAAAGAGTTACCGGAACCCAGAATCAGGAACAAGTGGATGGTTTATTTTAATGGCATCCCGGATTGCGTCGTTGGATTACACACGTGTGTGTGTGTGTGTGTGTGTGTGTGTTTGTGCAAAAAAACTTTATTAACATTAGGCTATAAGTGAACCTCAAGGAACATATTAAAATAATTCAATTAAATCCATGTAATGACCCCTTTAACTATGTTTAGTATAATAAAATAGAAATTTAAATATAAATCATTAATTTTCTTCTTTTTTTTTTAATGCTAATATCACCCAGTTTGCCATATCTGATCAGCTATCTACCCAAATAATTTGAATGACCATAAAGGCACACGGAAACTGAACGATACTACCTGAAGTTACTATTATCCATTCACATTATAAGTATATGGATTTCGAAATTGACTGTGCTGGTATGAAATCATCTTAGGGACAGTAAATAAATCAAATTGGTCATTTGGAATCATGCATATATGAATTTTACTGAGATTTTCAGGCACAAATAGAAACATTTCCTTAAAATGGCTGAAAATAAGTATATTGGAAATAATTGAATTTCCCAACTAAAGCAGGCAGCAGAATAAAAAACAAAAACACGTAGGTATCATTTCGGTAACACTTTAGAATAAGGTCTCATTTGTTAACAATAGTTAACTAATATGAACTGTTAACTATTGTTAACTAACTGTTAACTAATTGTTAGCATGAATTGTTAGTTAACTATGATCAATACATTTCTTACTGTATTTGTTAATCTTTGTTAACGTTAGTTCATAAAAATACAGCTGTTAATGTTAGTTTACAGTACATTAACTAATGTTAACAAATACAACTTTTCATTTTAATAATGGATTAGTAAATGTTGAAATTAACAAACAAAGATTAATAAATGCTGTGCAGTTCATTATTACTTCATGTTAATGAATGTAGTTAACTAATGAAACCTTAATGTAAAGTGTTACCAATTATTCTTTATTCTATATTTTTATAATACATTTTTCTATTTGTAAAGGGCAAATCAAATCAAATAGTATGTTTCTGTTATGCTTAATACTTACATCTGATTCCTTCTACAGTGGAAATGTTGCCGTTTGCACACATGAAATGCACACTCGGTTAAATGTTAAAGAAAGAAAGAGCTGATGCTTGTCAGACAATGAGGAGTGTTGGAGTTCAGTGGAACATTTGAGGGAATGGACAGAATGATACTGATCTCCAGTGAAAATATAATCGCCTTTCGGCTGGTTGGTGAGCGCAGAGTGAAGCTCCGCCCCCTGAACACACTCTTTAGCAGGACAGGAAGTGACAGATCACCATGGCAACCATGTCACAGCCTCCTATCAGCATCAAACAGAGGATTTCCTGTCTCCGTGCGAGTGGTGCGAGCGAGTGTGTTCTTAGATACCTGACTGCAACATGCCCTCGGTGACCTTTAGAGTCAGCCGTACACTGTGCAGTGAGCAACACTGTAACAGCCTAACCTGAAAATCTCTCACATTTTGTACTCAATGTAGCTATGCGTTACAAACAGCTTATATATTGCATCCACCCCCATTCTTTGAGAAATGCTTATTGTAGCTCCTTATTTTAGTCAGTCATGCTGAATCTTGTTTTGTTAATAAATTCAGCCCTCTTTATTGCATTGGTTGCTTTCATGCAGTTAAACAAAAAGCTATTATGAATGCTTACATACGTGCAAATACAAGAAGCCAGAATTTCTAGAAGTTGACATCAGGACCGTTTTGTGTTTAAAACAGAAAAAGTGTGACATTTATGACTGCAGTCATAGTCCAGTGCAACTGCTGTTTGCCTTTTCATTACGGCCCTTCATAAAGACACAGATTTATTGGGGAATCACTGATGAAACACTGTGATTTTGAGAAATCTAAATTATATCAGTAACGTAATTCACAAGGTCATAAATTAATAAATGTTATAAAGCTATGAAAGGTCATTTAATTGACGCACAGGGAATCATTAGGGCTGTTTTGGTGACTTATTTGGCAAATAAATGACTGACTGGTATGACATTTACACATTCTCTATGTGGGACGACTTGATTCCCATCCAGGTCACGGCTAATTAACACATTAATGAACGCATGACTCAGAGCACATCGCTCCATTGCAAATGACTGACAGGTTCAACTACAGCGTTACTTGGAACATATCAGTTTGTTTTCTGGATTAGCACTTTATGTCTTAACTCTTAAAATACAGTACGTATTAAAATGAGGCCAATTAAAAGACTAGTAACGTTTCTTAAAGGAATTTTGCAACACCACTGCAGTTGTGCATGCGATACATCATTTTGACTTATGAAATAAAACACCTTTATTAATTTTCTAATTAGTGAACGCATTTATTTAAACACGGCACAGCAACATGTGGAAATGTGAATGCAGATTCTATATGATTATACTCTATACTACCAGTCAAAAGTTTGGATACAGTTACTCATTATTACTATTTTCCACATTTTAGAATAATAGTAAAGTCATCAAAACTATGAAATAACAAATAGAAGAATGGAAATTGCGTAGTGACCAAAACCCAAATAACCCTTTTAACTATATTGAACTTCTTCTTAGTCTAGATTGCAGCAGTCACTCTGAACAATCATCCCCCAATTTCATTAGGTGCATCTTGGGATGCTTTTCAAACAGCATTGAATGAGTTCCCATGTTTGCTGTTGCTGGCTGTCATTGGCTGCTTTTCCTTCACCATCCATTACAACTTATCAATTCCAAAAAACAACAAAAAACAACAACAATTCAAATGATTGTTTTGTAAAACAAAATTCACCTGTCCAAACTTTAGACTGTTAGTGTACGTGTGTACAGTATAAGCTGCAACCCTGTAAATGAGCACAGGTGACTCCTGAAATAATTCCGTTCGAGAGGATTTTCTACAAATTATAATGATTTTGTAGTTTTGTTTTCATACATCCATGCTTTTGAACTCACGGAATGCAGGCTCAGCCGAGCATGTGGTAGGTAAGCCTACATTTTGTCACATCTTGACACTAGATTCCTATCTTGAAGAAAATAAAAAGGAGGATGACGAACGGCTGAAGGATGTGAGCCTGAGAATTAGAAGAGTAAATCTCTGTGATGGGAAACACCCTTCCCTGCTTTCCTTCTCCTGGACACGAGCCGAGCTGCGGCGTCTCACAACTGTAGTGCAGAGAGAGCGTTAACTTTGAGGAATGCAAAGGCAAATAAACATATGATACACAGACTGTCCTACATTTTTCAAGTCCATTTGAAAGGTGAGATGGAAGGCTGATTAGCCTCTATTCTCCCTTGGCTGAGAAGGTCTCACCTAACCCGACAAACGATACAGACAGAGATAACCGCTTTCTTTCTTCCATATATCAGCACAAGCCTCCTCCAGAAAGATCACATCCAGCAAGATTTGAAAGGCTTGACATTTGTAAACAGCATGAGCAATGGGCTATGAAACAGTTTCTCAACCCTGCTCCTGAAGGACCTCCAACACTGCACATCTTCTTTGTCTCCCCAATCAAACTCATCTGATTCAACTTATCCGCTCATTAGAAGAAACTCCAGGACCTGGAATGGGTGTGTGAGAAAGAGGAGACTTTCAAATTGTGCATGTTGGGGGTGCTCCAGGACCAGGGTTGAGAAACACTCTGGGCTACAGCGATCTCTATGAACCGACAGAAGCACACGTCGGTAATAGGAGTGGATTTGCCATTAGACATGCTTTACAGCTTCATATGAAAGGGAAACACCACAGGTTCCACAAAGTTTAAGCAAACGTTGAGCGGATTGTTCCAAAGTTTCCAATCAAAAGAAAAGGAACACTGAAAATGAGGATGCTGTTTATTCAAAAACTTGTAAATGTATATATTGAGCAACTTGTGGACACTTTGCATCACATCTTTAGAGAGATTATGACAAACTGTACCCAACCTAAATTGCAAACTATACAGTGTACCAACATTTCTGATTCAACATTTTTCCATAATTGGAACATATGAAGTCAACGAAACCACACAAGTGGACTAATATAATAGCAAATAAGCCACTTCGAATATCTTTAAAATAAAGACTAGATTTCCAAGCTCACTCTGTGGCCTTCTGCCTCATAACTGAATGAAGACCAGGGAGGAGGAAGATCATATCAGATCAAGCACTAACCTCATGACCAAGCACATTCCAGTCCATGTTCTGTCCCGAACAGAATCTGTCTAAGACATTGGCTGGCATGAAAGATATTCGGGCTGGTTTCGGATAAAATAATTTGGTTTAAGTGCAGGTCTTTGTTTAAATCTTGGCTCCTTCTCCTCTTGGTCGAAGTCAACAGGACACTCACTTTGACATTTACCCTCACTGGAATTTGTGGTTATAGAGTAAAAAACATTCTAATCTGCTATTCGGGACGTACAGTGGCGCATTGGTTCTACAATTTTAGGAAATATGAACAGCTTTATAAGACAAAATTCCTTTTACTGTAAATAAGACCATTGAAAAGCTGTCACTAACCCGCTTGAATTGCTGTTAACACCACTATGAACAAAGATAAACATGCTATCTACCCTAAGCACTTCCCTTTAGATGTGTATACAAAACCTAAGTAAGACTGGTCCATATTCAAGAGCACTTCAAAGAGATAGACAGGTCGATTTTAAATTCTAAAACTCACATGACATACTGTTCACACCACCTTACATCAAGCAGAACAGCCTTGATATCTGATGATTTCCCAGCAATGCCATCCTGTGATGGACTAGCGACCGTTGGGTATATGAGAGTGTGGCAAGTGAGCTGTGTTTCAAAATGCCAAAGATGGTAGATAAACTGTCAGATCTGTTAACATCCTCAGACTGTGAATGAGGGGGAGATATAAATGAATGTAGCTAAATGAAGTCGCTTATCTTTGTTAGCATTCCTACAGAGCTGCTGCCAACACTGCAGGAGCCCAATAGAGCATGGCGTTGAGAGCTGAGGTCACGATATAACGCTCTACAGAGGCCTATTCTGTCTATACAAGGCCACTTAGAGCATATCACATCAGTCAACAAGTACATACTGTATGCTGGATTGCGAACTGAAGAGCAGGAAACATGGGAGGTATTTCAGGCTACCCGAACCAGAGCAAGGGTTCAAATGGGATACTCTGTACATATTCATATGTACTCTGAACTATGCTTTTGCTAATCTCTAATCTCTGTTACCATTTGTAGTGTGCTTTACCTGTTGTCCTGCAAAATCCTCACTATATAGCCAGTCTCCAGCATGTGTTGTTCTTTAGACACTGGTTACCTTAAAGGCAGGGTAGATGATTTGTTCTAGAAACATTTTTTGTCATGCTGGTTGAAAGACTCTCTCTTCATATCCTGCTAGAAATCACTAAGTTAAGTGGTCTATATGTATTTATATGTGTATATTGTCTGTGGAAGGCATAGGACCATACAATGTCCGTCCAATCATTGCATTCGGTGCTTTGAGACATGAGGTAGTTTAACGCCGCAATCATGGCTGTACTGCCACGAGCGAGACCAGCACCAAACATAAACTGGCTTTAGTGCGTGAAAAGCATTGCATGCATTGTCTATCACAGGAATTACAGTTTTAACAGCGGCTCCAGTCAGCAGACAGCATGGCAAATGCTCTGTTCAAATCCATCAACACGCCACTAGACATACCACGAGACATTAATTCCTTTCAAGCGAGTACAGCCAGCACTGGAAAACAAGATCTCCAGGATGGAGTCCAGAAAGGCGCTCCCAGCACAGATTTGCCATAAAGCACCACTGGAGGAGTTGCTAATCTGATTGGGAATTTGTGGGGGGGTGGTGGGGCAATTCATCACGATCCCGTCTGACAGCCGAGGTGTGCCATCTGATCTGGTGGTGATTTCATACACCTTCAAGCAGAGCCAGCCGAGTGTCAATGAGGAGGAGACCTAATGGATTGAACTCCTCTGATGTTCTGAGCCAGAGACTTCCGCCAAGTGGTGCCTTTTAAAATGTGCTCCCCTTATTTCAAGCTTTGCTGTGTGAAAGTAGGGCTTCTTAGTTCTTACAAGACTAGAAGGAAGCAAGACCTAGCTTTACTTTCCTTTCATCTGGCCCTGGCCCTCCTCGCATAGCCTGCATGTCATTTAAGGCGGTTGACATAAAATAGCCTAATTATTTTGGCTGTGGCAGAGAGACCGGGTGCCCGTCTGCTGCGCAGTACTGTACTGGAAGCATCTGCACTAATAGCCGACCTGTAGCTGTGATGAAGTAATGGCCGTTACCTGATACAGTGCACAAAATGATTGGTTGTCATACGGTTACATGTATGACAGATTTCTGAGTGCTAAATTACCACGGGAGGGTATAAGAGAATGAGGGGGGAAACTTGGCACTTGATAATTGGGACTTCCACCAAGGGCTTTCTGTTTTGTATGATGTGGCTGTAACTGCTTAGGTATGCTTACACAGTCAATCAAACGTTTAGATACACTAAACTTAATGCCAGCTCCAATAAAGCAAACAGACTCTGTGATCCCACAGAACCATTATTTAACCACAACAGTTATTGCATACCTTGTAACACTATATGTTTTAACATGAAGTGTCATGATGGGAGCTCTTGTGCCCTTGAATAAAAGCTTTCATAGGGTCAAAGCAGTGCATGATGTGAGCCTTTTGGCTCCAAAATGACATTCCTGCAGCTCTGACAGCGGCTGTTCCATCTGTCAAGACAATCACTATTTAGCAAGAAGGGAAGAAGAGAGACATTTAGGTTTTGTTTAACCCATGGCAGGAACAGCAACGGTGACTTCCCAAGGCCCTGAAATTCCCACCTGCCCCATAACTCACTCACACCAGTAGAGAAAACATTCCACCTGCGCGAGCCGTCCAAACAGACTCGCAGACTCTGAAATTCTGACATTTTTGGTAATACAGAGGACATTTGATAATAATGCATCTAGAAAGCGATTTATGCATTGCAGACAGCACTGAGCAAACTCTCTATGGGCTCATTGGGATCGACTTCAGGCATACACCTTATCCTACAAACAGCATTACCTTTTGCTTAGAGTTGGTCTTTAAGAATTGATTTGGCTGTTTGATAGATGAATGCAGAGAGGGTGAGACGTAGTTTCTAAACAATTTCCCCATTCACAGCTATGACAGTTTTCACTCTCTGTACGCAAATATCACAGGTGCCCTACAGACAGGAATAGGATGAACAGACCAGTGATTTGGCTACATTTTATTTTTTATTGATCCACTTTTGATATTCTACAAACTATAAGTAACTTTGCACCTGCCTGTCAACTCTCATTTGAGTATTAGTTATTAATGAGAGTTAGCTGACATGTAGTTGCAAAGTTACTTATAGTTAGTATGTCTAAAGTGGTTTTACTTTGATTTGTTATGGAGCTTGTGACATGTGGAGGAAATACCAAAGCTGTTTTATGGCTACAAATTCATTCATTAAAATGAACATACCAGACTGCTGAAATTAAGATGCGGACCTGATGGCTTTTATGGAAAACATATAACAATTGCAAATCCTCACAGGCAACAAGAGCAGTATTTCTCCGTAATAAATTCATTCAGCATCAGTGAGACGGTGCTGAGAGAGGTCTCTTTTAGGAACAGCCTGGAAACACATACATCAGCAAGTGCCGAAGAAAGTATTTTTGTGAAAATAAATAAATCATTGTGAAATACTCTGGCTTTGTTTGGAAACTGGGAACAGACCCCCACATCCTTTCCAATCACGACTAAACATTGCACAGACGCACATCCAAGAACATCAAAACAACTGCAATTTAATGACGGGGCCAAAGCGGAGTTGGAAATTTTTTGATTTCCCCCTCTTATATTGCATCGCTCTATACCACAGTTTGCCTTCGTCCTTGCAAAGTCAGACTCTGAGCAGACAGCAAGAGCATACGCTGTCGGTGACTAGAGCCAAACACACTGACCTAATAGGCACTTGCGTGGCTCACTGGACATTGATGTCCACCGGCATGTTTTTTTTATTTGTCAAGTCTACAAAAGCTGACAGAAAGAGTCCAGCTGTAGACTTCAGAAATGCAGTACACATGAGCTGTGTTTTCGATTAACAAACTGATCACAACCCTCCCCATCGGCTTAGCAAAGTGCTCTACGATCGAGGGAATGGCCTTCAAGAGAAGCAACACTCACCACATTCATATTCCCAGTCGAGCATTCTGGCACAAGACGCATGAGAACTAATGCTAACATCTGTAGCTGAGATAATGTTAATGAATCTCTTCAGCCTGCATTTGGTGGTTTGTACAACAGTATTTGGATGCTGCAGTTCAGCTTAATGATGTAAACCATCTAAACAACTGTTTACAATCATTTCTATGCCTCTGTGATGTGAATACATTACCACAGAAGTCAAATATATCAGTCGTGATTGACCAAAGCACTGCTTATACTCTATATACAGTATACTGCCACTGAATCCTATCTTAATTTACTCACAGAAATTGTTTTCTTAAACAATTCTAACAAGAAGATAGATGTTTTATATCTATCTTCTTGTTTGAAAATGACCTGGATGTTATTAGGCAAAAGCAAAACATATGAATCATGTGAATGTCATCACTCCCGATTGTTTCCCATTATTGTGGACCAGATTCCTCAGTAAACTGGCTAAGTGGTAATGTTCAAGATCTGAGGGATGCCTCTGAATTGTTATTGATATATATATATTAATGCATTGTAGATTCTGGAAGATGTCATCGCTTTGTGATATTGTCACCATGCACGGCATATGTAAATGTAATAAAACGCATTACACTGAATGCATGACTGCTTGCATGTTATTAGTATGCTATCACCTCAAGTGAAAAGGCATGACTAAAATCACGATTAAACATGACCACCTGCAGTGCACGACGAAATTTCACTTTCTACACATTGCACACTTCTGGTTTATACACAATTTGCAGGTAAAATCACTTGGGAAGACCACAGCATCACTTCTATGCCATTAATGTTTCTCAGGATCTCCTATACGAGCCATCAAAGTTTACACCACCTACCTCCTTGCAGCGAAGGATTTAGCTGTATGGTGAGGAAGAATCCGAGAAGGAGCAACGCAGCCCTCCTGTTAGCCATCTCGCTCCAAAATGCACTGGCCCTCCCCGAATCAGCTGGTTTTATTCTCCAAGAGCTAATTACCACTTCAAAAATGTCTGAAAAAAAATGAAGAGGGGAGGAAAAAAGAAAATGATACTGGACACGACGTAATTAAGAAAGGGCAAAGCCGTTGGTTCGATGGATCATTGCACTTTTTTCTCTTCTGTGTCTGGTGTTGCTGTTTTTATTCTGGTCACTCCTGCCAAAAAAGCTGAGTGCTGCCAGAGAAAGAAAGAGAGTGAGAGTGAGTGGAAGAGAGAGAGAGAAAAAGAGAGAGAGAAATAGAAAGAGACATGCAGGGAGGAAAGACAGGAGAGAGGGGAGGGAAGGACGAGAGAGAACAGGAGAGACAGGGAGAGCAAGAGACCTTGCTTTCCCACTCTCTCGTCCAAGAGGAATTTCACTGTCTTGCCAGACATTTGCATGGACTTCACGTTTTTTATGTGAGCAGAGGAATAAAACAAAATCAGTTCTTGGATAACGATGTTCACCCCATCCCTGGGTTTCTTCCTTGCAACCACTCAAAAAAAACCTCATTGATCCTCAACTAGTTACAACTTTTCTCATTCCTGTAAAATGACAAGTCTTTTTTTTTTATTTTTTTTTTTACGTCAACTCAGTAAAGGGAAACTCGACTAATGTTTGTCTAAGAGACTTGGGGGGAAATTAAGCCCATTTGTTCTGTGAAGGGCATGAAAGCTTTGTAATGCATACACCTGCCAGCAATAACTGCAATGATACTCATTACATACAGTATGAACATGTGACTGCTTGCATGTTGTCTGTAATGAAATACCTTCATTAAGCATTTGAAAATGCACACAAACTTAATAGAAATTAATAGAAATAACAGGTGTTAGTGGATCAGGTTAAAAAAAAAAAAGAAGGAAAAGAAGAGTAACTCTTGCTCAAAAGAGAAACAATCTGGGCAGCTACAAGAAAGCAGACATGCTCATAAACATGAGAATCATGCACTTGGGATGAGTGGATGAGAGTCAATAGAAAGAAAGACAATTGATGGAACAGAGAGATGCCAAACTCACTAAAGCTTAGCTATTGCACTCATCCCCACTCTAGTCCTGAGCTAATTGCCAACCCTAAATTCTCAGTGAAATAGTTGGCTCTAAATCATGGCTCTAAATTCAGCCATGGCCAGAAGCCTGTGTATGTGCAAAGTACTTATTACCTACTTTACAAACTAAGACACAACCAGGACCAGAAAAATAAAAACCTCTATCTTGCTCCAGGTAGCACATGTATGCATTCAATGTGCATTATTTATTTCTTAACTAAGATCATTACATATTTAACTGTGACAATCAAGGCTGTTGGTCATGCAAAGAGAGGCACAGTGTCCACAGTGTCCAAGACACAAAATTCCCATGGAATAGGTAAAAAAAAAAAACATCCCTCATGGAGAGTCCAAGTTTTGTTTGTTTTTTAAAAATATTTTTCAGTTGGAGGAGCACTTCCAAGCGTGGTGAAGATGATTTCCTCAATAAGCTTTGTCTCCACAGATGGGAAGTAAGCTCAAGTGTAATTTTTCCCAAGAATGATGTAAGAGGAGTCACTTCGAAATCCTCACAGCTAATGAAACGGATATATAAAGCCAGATGGACAGACAGAGAGAAAGCATTTCTGAGTTTTTAAATCAACAAGCCCGATGAACTGAAAGATCATTATTTTTTCCAATTTAGCTTTAACTTAACACCATTTCTGGACATTGATTTATATCTGCAGTAGATTAATCTGCTGATTCATGGAGTCCTCTAGACAAATCTTTGAAAGACTTTTCCACGGTTAATTTCAACCAAAATTCTGTATCACTGTCCACTTTATATTTCATTGATTTAAAGTAATGCCCCAAGTACTTCTTGATTATTTTGTAACAACCCCCTGAAAAAAAATTAAGATATAATATTATTTATAAAATATATAAAGATATATCAATGACCTGTAATGGCAGATACATCACATTTGATGAGCTAGTCCTTTTTGAATAAGGAAATATGTCTGTAAAATGTCAACAGTTTACCATTATCTCACACCCTAAACATTATGAACCTTTTTATGAACCGCTTTCCGCATTCTGTGCAACCACATTAGTCCTGTGTTTAGCTTAAGGATAATAACTTTTGCCTAATGAAGCTGTGTTAAGACACTGAGTGCATTTTTTGGAAGTCAAATGCATTTTCCTCCTTTTTTGTCGGCTTTTCTATTTTAGCTCACGTCTGGTGCGTGTCCTTTCAGCATCTTGGAGATGCCAAAAAGACTCAGCTTGTTTATGAATCCGAGGAGTATGTGAATATTATCCAGACCTGCATTTGTCAAATAGTTCAGTTGTTAAAACATTCAACACTTCATTCTAAAAGTCTGGACATATCTTGGAATTCTTGTGGTTATATCTAAGAAATAATAAGGCACGTTTAAGTCACTCTTTGTATTATACACAATGGTCATATTGGTAACACTTTACAATACGGGTGCACTAATATGCATTAATTCATGTTTAACTAATGCATAGATAATCATGAGTTAATGTATGATTCATGAAGAACTAAACCATTAATTAATGATTACTGCATCAGCAACTAATAAATATGATTAATAGATTAAGTAATACATGAATTGCTATTAATTCAATGTGTCATTGTGTATTAATTCCTTAATAACATATTTTATTAACTAATAGTGTAAATTAATGTGTTAATTACCACAATTAGTCAAAGCTATGCACTTCAACTTCCAGTTGTCTGCTTTAATTAATCATTAGCTAATGATTTGCAAAGGTATCATTATGTTATGACTTTACTTGTTGAGGCACATCATTATTAACTAGTCATTTAGTAATTGTAGTAATTTACACATGAATTTGCACTAACAATGAAGTAATTAATCATGTATTAATGCACATTAGTGTACCTGTATTATCTGGAAGTTGAAATACAAGGCTTTGGCTCATTCTGGTAATTAACATATTAATTAACACTATTGGTTAAAAAAATGAGTTATTAGGGAATTAATTCACAATTACATATTTAATTAATAACAATTAATGTATGAACTAATACATTAACCATACAGACTCTTAATTAGTTCCTAATGTGGTAATCATTAATGAATAGCTTAGATAATCATTAGTTACACATTAATTCAGTATTATCTGTGCATTAGTTAAGCATGAATTAATGCTTATTAGTGCACCCGTATTGTAAAGTGTTACCGTTATATTTGTAGCAGAAAATGAATTCATTTTAAATATCATGCCTTCTGTTTTATAAAGAAGAGGATAGTGGTTAGCACATAATTGCCTGCAATCACAGTCAGTTTTTTTGCTGTGTGATTGGCTTGTGTAGTCTTGTCCCCAGGAATTGGCAGTGTTCCTAAATCACAACTTACTGTGAAATGCATGTGAAAAAACAATGTTGTGCTCTTCGCTTAATCCTATTTTAATCAGACTTTAAAGATAGATAGTTCACATAGATGCTATGGGCTCTAACATGCTTTCAGTAAGCCTACAGTAACATAGCGCCTTCAGAAACAAGCTAGTCTCACAGCGCCCTGCTCAAAGAATAATACTTTGCTTGGGCTTTAGACTTCATTTTCCTTGGCTAATTCTCATTGTTGTATTTTTAAATATGACTTCGTATTTTCTTTCGATGAATATGACAGTTTTTTTTTTGTTCAAAATCTAGAGTGAGCACTTCACCAAATATAACATTGTATGGAACTTGATAAATAATTGTTCACATATGTCATATGTCACCTCCTAAAAACATGAACCAAGGATCCATTGACACAGGATCCAAGCTTTTCATAATGTGGCCTTCTGTCACATGTCCCTAGCAGTCCATGAAGTATAAAAACATGACTAATAAGGAACTGAGTAATTTTCTGGCTGATGGTAACTTAGGTAGAGACAAAGTGTGCAGCTTTGGAAAAATCTCTACAATAGTAAGACTGGTGGTGTTACCCTAACTGCGCCCAATTGCACTGCAAGTACACTGCATTCCCTGTTTATTTGGGACACATCCGTCGATGGACACTCTCTCACTCTCTAAACTAAATAAATGCATCTCCGAGGCCTGACACCACACCTACTGCGCTTGTCTTCGCTCATCCCACAACAATTACCAAAGCCGGGTTCAGATTACAGGAGTTTTTAAATCCTCACAGATTCTCTCAAATCTCAAACATGTCCACACTACGAGATTTGAAAATTGTGGCATCGGCCAATAATCGGCATCTGCAGATAAGCGTCAGAAGGCGTTGGCAGGGCTGAAGGACCCTGGACATGGAGGGGTGTTAACTTTTTAAACGCCTCAGACTGAACCCTTGCCTCTTTAAACCTATCGACTACCATATCTATGGCAGTACCAAAGAGGCCAAAGGGTTAGATTGGAGCAAAAGATTCTCTTCTACTGTATGCCTGAGATGTTCAACCACAGATGCCTTTCCATGGCAACCATCTTAGCCATAAAACGGCCGATGGCACAGGCAACCTTCACAGCAAATGCCACACCAGGGGAGAGGTAGCCCACTAGCACCTCTTTAACCCAGGTCATTTTCTAATATCCAGTCTAATTTGACACAGAGGCGGTTACTATGTGAGCCGAATATGGTTTCCCCCTTTATCTCGACACCTCAGTATGGAGATCAGGGAGAAACAGAAGGTTCACAAGGGGAGAGCATCGATGACCCATGAGGAATCGGCAAGAAATGAAAAGCTTTAGCTTAAGTTTTGCCGGGAAGACTCAATTGTTACGTCACTTATTACCTTCTCATCTATCCAATCGTGTTCTAATACTTGTAGTATAAAAAATCGGTACTTACAAATGTCTGAGTTTGCAGATGCTGACGCCTACATTCACTTCCATCCTCCCCACCACCACCAGGATGGTCCCTGCCCATACCTCCCAGGGGATCGGCTGCGCCCCTGCCTTCGTCTTCAGGCAGGAAATGCAGATTCCGTACCCTCGGATTGCGAGCTACGGACGGGGCCTACGCCAAATAACTTTATATCAAAATACTTGCTTGCTGGGCTGTTAATAATGCATGCTTGTTACGTTATTTTGCCTCCCGAGTCTTTCTGGTAGAAATGGAAATACCCATCTTGAATTCCTCCGCCAGCTTCACCTGCAATCCCCACAATTGAAGCCACTGCGTGGCTGGACCCGAACCACATGGCGCAGATGCCTGGCTCCCATCTCCCATGAAGAGAGCCAGGAGCTTCCTCACTGTGAAGCGGTCACAGTGAGGGCTGCCATGCAGCTCCCTCGAGAGCTGACTGATCGTGCGCTGCTCCCAAACAAATTACATGGAGCTTGTGTGTGTCATCTCCAGAAATGATTCGGGGACATGACAGAGCACAACTCCTAAATCTCTTTTGAGCACTTGCCATGCTGTTTCTTTCTTTTCTTATCTAATTTCAAACTAACGAACACACACAATCTTCTTTTCTTTTGCGCACACACAAAGAAATCAGTTTCCTGAAGAAAAAGAAGCTGATGACTTTTAATGTAGGCACCTGTTTATATTCATGCCAATGCACCAGTGACCTCATGCAACTGCCTCATGCAAATATTCATACTGTCGCTTCAGTCTTGGATGCAGAAGTAGAGATGTCCCTTAAGATGCACTGTTCAGGGGAGAAGGTCAATATGTACAGTATATAGGCAGAGAGATCCCTGGACTTAAAATAGGCATGTTGTCCAATCATCTCGTTATTTTGGTGGTACTGCAGAAAGATCTGGAAACTCCTTCATGGGTGCTGTTTCAGGTAAGGATGAGGTCAGTGCAAACTATAGACACCAGGTAACAGTATGATCTCCAACATATTGCCTGGGTAAGGCTGTAGAGATCTTATCTGATACTCTGCTTGTGACTGACAACCCAGAGCTGTGGTGAAAAAAATAGCTCTTTACTGAAAAAGCTACTGGCCAAAAGTTGGCCAAAAATGGCCCACTTAGACAGGAAGGGGCCATATAACTGACATGCTAACCACAGTTTGCTTTAGATGTGGATGAATCTGAAAACGGATACCACACTACAATATAACTCACAGCATAAGAGCAAAGCAGAATCTGTGTGCTCAAAAATACCAAGTTTACTTAATTTTATGACTCTCTGAACTAAAAAATCTTTCAAAGATTTTTTTTGCCATGAACCTCACAAAATGGCAAATTCAGAGTCTAGTTCTTCCTAGAGCAGTGGTTTTCTTGGGTATGTCTAATTATTTTTTTAACTGTTTTTTTTTTTTTCTGGGCCCTGGCAGGACCGTCCAGGAATTTTTTTTTTTTTTCATTTCTGCATAATTTTATTTTATTTTTTGCTTTGTCCATTGTCCAGAAAGAAAATGTGTCTCCAGTCTAAATGCAGATTTGCAGAACGATGATAATTAAGACATGTTCTCCTCAGAGATTTGTCCATATTTGACTTCTGGTTGCACTTGATGGCAACAAGTTTTCCAGTTCCTTCAGCTTAAATGTTACCCCAGAGCAGGGGACTGCCATCACCATGCTTGAGTGCAGAGATGGTGTTACAGCATGCATGTGCCATGCATTGGTTTGTGCCAAACATAAGGCTTTGCATTCAGGCCAGCTCATCAGACCATATTTTTCTATCGCCAAAAGGTTTCAGGTTTTGTATCATGGTTCAAAGCAACTACCAGCATGACTTAATGTTGGCCTTTCTCAGAAGTGGAGTTCCTTCTAGCAACTTTCCCAAAGAGGCCAACTCCATTAAATGCTGAAGAGTTTGTTGATGTCCGGACAGCTTCTGTCATTTTAGCCAAAAAGCTCTGCAAGTCTGGCCATCTTGTATGGTTGCTCGATTCAGATGGCCTGATCTTTGTATTGGTCTGGGTTTATGCCACATTTCTTTTTCATTTTGTAATAATAGAGGTTTTCAAACCATTATAACATTATTTTTTAATGCATTTAATAAGATCTGTAAAATTTATATGACTAACAATTAATTATTAATTAAAACATGAATCTTAAATAATCCTTTTTCTTAACTCATTGCCAGTGTTCAGTTGTTCAGTTTAATTAATTAAAAAAATCTAAACTAACACAATTTTTTAACATTTTGTAACAATTTAATTGTATTATTTTCAATCCACTTAAATTTGTAAAATGGAAGTTAAATTTGCACTGCTCTTGGAAGATTGCGTTGGTCTTTGTTCTTTGATTTGCGCGTCATTAGTAGATCATGCGCAGAATTTTCCACGCTCAACTGCGCTTTTTTGGGATTGCGTTCTCATTTGCCGTTTAGTAAATCTGGCCCTAAGTGTTATTTTATGTTTAGTTTTTTTCAGGGGAACAAGTTAGAGTTTAATTTTCAGCTATGTTGGACATTTAGAAGAGTTTTTGTAAAAAAAATAATAATTTGTGGTTACAATTGTGCTGAAGAGTGGCACTTCTCTTCGTTTCGAGGAAAAATACAGAAAGCAGGCCTTCAATAATTTCGTAAATCAAAGACACTTGTAAGTATTTGCAATTACATATATACCAAAACAGTATTAATAATAATCAAAATAATAATAATAATTATATATATATATATATATATATATACATATATATATATAAACAGTTACAGTTATCAGTACGTTCTCTCAGGCCTGGAATCAAATTTCACAAGTGTTACCAATGCTTTATGTTTCCTCCTCTTAACGGTAACTATATAAGAGTTAAGTTGTTTCACTCAGTGAACAATAGGTATACTAATGTCATTAAATAAAACTGCACTAGCAATAGCGTATGTTAAAGACATGTCTGGTTAGTATGACACAGGATACTTGTTTAAATAAACTTATTGTACTAACCTAACCTAATTGTGTAAAAATTCCTTAATTGAATTAACTCATTGAACAAACTATTTTCTGAGTGTTCTTTTCATTTTAATATTATACTTATAACCTATGTTAACGTTCTTAAATAAGTTTTCAAATTTGCATTAAATTGACTCAGCATAATAATAATAAAATACGTAAGGGATACAGTCAGTCATTATCTCAAAATAAACCCCAGACATGAGGAGGAGGGATTTCTATTACCATGAAAGGGTTTATTTAGCTATAATGACCCGCTGAATGGATGTTATCCCGCTTATTACACAGCAACTTAGACATGAAATGTTTATTTAAAAAATTACTTTTAATTACACTGTAACTGTTGTGCAAGTTCCCAGCTTAAAAAAATATATCTGGTAACTATTATTAAAAAAAAAAGATCATTGCTTTGCATTTTCTGGCTCGATTTACGCTGCTGCTGTTGTTGTCACTGTTATTTAGCTGTCATAGGGTTCAGAGTTCATATTTTTACTGAATAACTATTGTTGATCATCACCATGTTTGAGATTTATGTGCTGAGGTATATGTGCATCTCACTGGAACTTTTGTATGCAATATAATTACCCGGGTAAAATGGGTAAAATGTTGCCTCTAGTTTTAATACGCAAACAATGTTTTTGTCATGAAGTTATCTTTGAAAATAAAACATGGAGATACAAAATAAGGATTGTAGCTGCTTGCATTGACACATGCTAAACATTCTAGTTACCTTTACAAGACTAAGATCAAAAGACTACCTTTTACTTATTAGATGAACACAAATATTTAAGTTGACTTTAATTGGAGTGAATTAGTTGAGTTAAAGCTGCAGTCCGTAACTTTTTTGGGTTAAAAATTATTGGGTTAAAAATGATAAAGTTTTGAGTAAGTACATAACCAGCCAGTGTTCAAAACTCTCTGCTTGGCTTAGCTCGATTCAAAACTGTAAGCTTGTAATAATGTTTTTAATCCCAGTGGTACTGGTGGATTTCCATGGGAAATTCGAGCATGTCTTTGCGTCATTACGTCACATCTATACACATAAAGAAGAGTCTCGGCTAGTAGACTATATTGAGTCATTATGTCACATCTGTACACATAAAGAAGAGTCTCGGCTAGTACGCTATATTGAGTCATTACGTCACATCTGTACACATAGGGCCCTATCTTGCACTCGGCGCAAATGACTTTGTACACTGACGCATGTATCATTCCTATTTTGCACCCACGCAAAGCGGGCTTTTCCCTCCACAGACACACGTCGGTTAACTAAGAAATACACTTGCGCTCCCCGGGGCGGTTCAGCGCAAAAAGGAGGCGTGTTCCGGCGCAAACTTTCCCTCATGCTATTTTGCTGTTCTATGTAACAAATGCGCCACTGACCAGAAAAAAATAGTCTAAAGTCAGTGGCGCGTTGCGCGTTGTTCATTATGCTATTTTAAGGGCGCATGCTTGGCCATAATCAATGTAGCGTGTGCACAATGCGCATACACTTTGATTCTCTCATCTAAGCAGCAGTTTTCATTTTTGCAAATCATACATAATTACGATAGATAGATAGATAGATAGATAGATAGATAGATAGATAGATAGATAGATAGATAGATAGATAGATAGATAGGCAATTTATTATAAAAGCATATGTAGCTTACACATTTACCCAAATTATCATACGCCTGTTTAACAGAAGTTAATTTGGGTGGGTTTCTACATCCCCAATGTCACTTCTCTGTTTTTGACGGCCCTGACGAGAACGTTGCTCTCCTCGGCTGTGAACCGCTCCTGGCGCGCGCCTGGCAAATCCGCCGTTATAATAGGAATCCGCTTTAGAACAAGCGCGCCTGCTCTTAAAGGGAATGTGAGATGACGCTCTGATTGGTTTATTTCACGTTACGCCCAAACCACACCTATGAATAATGAAGCTACTTCAGACCAACCCCTTTTAGATTTGCGCCAGGCGCAAGAGGCATTTATCCCGCCGGGAAAATAGCAACAGCGCCGGGATCCGCCCACAAAGTTGCGCTTTGCGCTTTGACACTTGCGTTTCAGATCGTTAAAATAGGGCCCATAAAGAAGAGTCTCGGCTAGTAGGCTATATTGAGTCATTACGTCACATCTGTACACATAAAGAAGAGTCTCGGCTAGTAGGCTATATTGAGTCATTACGTCACATCTGTACACATAAAGAAGAGTCTCGGCTAGTAGGCTATATTGAGTCATTACGTCACATCTGTACACATAAAGAAGAGTCTCGGCTAGTAGGCTATATTGAGTCATTACGTCACATCTGTACACATAAAGAAGAGTCTCGGCTAGTAGGCTATATTGAGTCATTACGTCACATCTGTACACATAAAGAAGAGTCTCGGCTAGTAGGCTATATTGAGTCATTACGTCACATCTGTACACATAAAGAAGAGTCTCGGCTAGTAGACTATATTGAGTCATTACGTCACATCTGTACACATAAAGAAGAGTCTCGGCTAGTAGGCTATATTGAGTCATTACGTCACATCTGTACACATAAAGAAGAGTCTCGGCTAGTAGGCTATATTGAGTCATTACGTCACATCTGTACACATAAAGAAGAGTCTCGGCTAGTAGGCTATATTGAGTCATTACGTCACATCTGTACACATAAAGAAGAGTCTCGGCTAGTAGGATATATTGAGTCATTACGTCACATCTGTACACATAAAGAAGAGTCTCGGCTAGTAGGCTATATTGAGTCATTACGTCACATCTGTACACATAAAGAAGAGTCTCGGCTAGTAGGCTATATTGAGTCATTACGTCACATCTGTACACATAAAGAAGAGTCTCGGCTAGTAGGATATATTGAGTCATTACGTCACATCTGTACACATAAAGAAGCGTCTCGGCTAGTAGGCTATATTGAGTCATTACGTCACATCTGTACACATAAAGAAGGAGTCTCGGCTAGTAGGCTATATTGAGTCATTACGTCACATCTGTACACAAAGAAGAGTCTCGGCTAGTAGACTATATTGAGTCATTACGTCACATCTGTACACAAAGAAGAGTCTCGGCTAGTAGACTATATTGAGTCATTACGTCACATCTGTACACATAAAGAAGAGTCTCGGCTAGTAGGCTATATTGAGTCATTACGTCACATCTGTCCACATGAAGAAGAGTCTCGGCTAGTAGACTATATTGAGTCATTACGTCACATCTGTACACATAAAGAAGAGTCTCGGCTAGTAGGCTATATTGAGTCATTACGTCACATCTGTACACATAAAGAAGAGTCTCGGCTAGTAGGCTATATTGAGTCATTACGTCACATCTGTCCACATAAAGAAGAGTCTCGGCTAGTAGACTATATTGAGTCATTACGTCACATCTGTACACATAAAGAAGAGTCTCGGCTAGTAGGCTATATTGAGTCATTACGTCACATCTGTCCACATGAAGAAGAGTCTCGGCTAGTAGGCTATATTGAGTCATTACGTCACATCTGTCCACATAAAGAAGAGTCTCGGCTAGTAGACTATATTGAGTCATTACGTCACATCTGTACACATAAAGAAGAGTCTCGGCTAGTAGGCTATATTGAGTCATTACGTCACATCTGTACACATAAAGAAGAGTCTCGGCTAGTAGGCTATATTGAGTCATTACGTCACATCTGTCCACATAAAGAAGAGTCTCGGCTAGTAGACTATATTGAGTCATTACGTCACATCTGTACACATAAAGAAGAGTCTCGGCTAGTAGGCTATATTGAGTCATTACGTCACATCTGTACACATAAAGAAGAGTCTCGGCTATATTGAGTCATTACGTCACATCTGTACACATAAAGAAGAGTCTCGGCTAGTAGGCTACAATGAGTCATTACGTCACATCTGTACACATAAAGAAGAGTCTCGGCTAGTAGGCTATATTGAGTCATTACGTCACATCTGTACACATAAAGAAGAGTCTCGGCTAGTAGACTATATTGAGTCATTACGTCACATCTGTACACAAAGAAGAGTCTCGGCTAGTAGGCTATATTGAGTCATTACGTCACATCTGTACACATAAAGAAGAGTCTCGGCTAGTAGGCTATATCGAGTCATTACGTCACATCTGTACACATAAAGAAGAGTCTCGGCTAGTAGGCTATAATGAGTCATTACGTCACATCTGTACACAAAGAAGAGTCACCGCTAGTAGGCTATATTGAGTCATTACGTCACATCTGTACACAAAGAAGAGTCTCGGCTAGTAGGCTATATTGAGTCATTACGTCACATCTGTACACATAAAGAAGAGTCTCGGCTAGTAGACTATATTGAGTCATTACGTCACATCTGTACACATAAAGAAGAGTCTCGGCTAGTAGGCTATAATGAGACATTACGTCACATCTGTACACATAAAGAAGAGTCTCGGCTAGTAGACTATATTGAGTCATTACGTCACATCTGTACACATAAAGAAGAGTCTTGGCTAGTAGGCTATATTGAGTCATTTCGTCACATCTGTACACATAAAGAAGAGTCTTGGCTAGTAGGCTATATTGAGTCATTACGTCACATCTGTACACATAAAGAAGAGTTTTGGCTAGTAGGCTATATTAAGTCATTACGTCACATCTGTACACATAAAGAAGAGTCTCGGCTAGTAGGCTATATTGAGTCATTACGTCACATCTGTACACATAAAGAAGAGTTTCGGCTAGTAGGCTATATTGAGTCATTACGTCACATCTGTACACATAAAGAAGGTGTCTCAGCTAGTAGGCTATGTTGCGTGTGAGGATGTTGGAGGTGGAGATTTATAGCCTTTTCTCACAGCACTTGATATAATTAAACATCAATTTGATGGCGGATCCAGAAAGGTTCAAACGACAATCACCAGTGACAACAGATTCACCCGCTGTAAAATGCAAAAGACTTCAGAGTGGCTACAGAAAAAAAGAGACTGAAACCGGCCCATGCGAAAACAAGGATAAATATCGGAAGGGCATTAAATGTAGTCACGCAATGCTGATGTGATTAACATTAACAACAAAGTATAATTTGCACGGTTTGACGTGATATGTTAAGTGATCGTTAGATTTAATCAGCGCGATTTACTGCAATGCTTTTTTTCCCTTAGTTGGTCAGAAGAACAACAGTGGATGTTACTTACTTGTTCAGACATTTTCCGGTGAAAATTCTTATGTTGGTCATACTTCCAAAAGTAGAATCTGTGATTCCGAATGCCAGTATCCACACCGGCGCGGCGAGGCGACTGACAGCCTCACATTCTCCTCAAAACATTGGATTAATCCGCGCTGTGCCGTGCCGAGGCAAAACCCACGTAAAGTTGATAATTCCGTGAATAACTGCAATTGCAGATTTCGAACAGAGATGGCGACAAAGAGGAAAAACTACAGACTGCAACTTTAACTTAAAGTTAGTTTAGTGTGATAGTTCTGCCTTCTTATAATGTGGCTATATATTGATACATTTAAAAAATATATATAGTAATTAAAGACAAAAACTGTACAACATTTTTACATGTAATAGCTTTATTAAAAACACTCAATTGATTAATTTATCTTTCATGAGTTATAATGCATGGGTTTACATAAAGCTGAAGACACATTCATAAACTTTTATCTCAC
Organism: Rhinichthys klamathensis goyatoka; assembly: GCF_029890125.1. Classification (NCBI taxonomy): domain Eukaryota; kingdom Metazoa; phylum Chordata; class Actinopteri; order Cypriniformes; family Leuciscidae; genus Rhinichthys; species Rhinichthys klamathensis. Next base: position 226,759 of record NW_026606566.1, read on the forward strand.
TCCATGGCAATTATTCCAAAAAGGTTGACCGCTTATAACACTTGGCCTAATTAAATGGTCAAATATTACATAAGACAACAGAAAAGAAGGGTAAACATCTAAATGCTTTCAAAGAGTTATTATTAAGAAAGGAGCACATAAGGGACCACAACAACAGGAAATATGCACCCTACACACAAATAAATATTTCAATCCTCAATAAAGTACAGCAACTTTCAACATTTACATAATAGTTCATTCACAGTTTGCAAAGCATAAGATGATAAGTCAAACACGGCATGATAAGATAATTGACACACAATGGTTATGAACTTGATAACCTGAAACTCCAGCGTTGAATGAAACTCAAGTCCATGAATGGCCAAAGGAAAAATATATTCCACAAAAATAACCATCTACAAACAAGGTAGTCCAAAATATGAAAAATACTGAAGGTGAAATAATAATCCAAAATTAAAATTGTTGGACAATTGGAGTAATCCAATTGGAGTAAACAGCCTCAGATTCACATTATACAAACAACAAGGATATTAACAGTCTTAAATGAATGGCGATCTAATAGTTCCTCAAAGATGCTGAATAGTCAGAACAACCATACTAAACACGTGGCTCTCTCTCTCTCTAACCCTCTCTTCCTTGTCCTTTATATCTGGAGTCCTACTCTCTTTACCTGAGAAGACTGACCCCTATGGATTAGGAAGAGAATTATAAGGAAGAAGCAGAGAAAACACCCTGGGGTCATATTCACAAAACATTTTATATTCCCACTAAGAGTTATCCTAAATGGCAGTAAAAGTTATTTGTTAAGAGTTATCTCTTAAAACCTATTCACAAAGCTGCGGAGACCAACTTTTACTTAAGAACAGAGAGAATCTTAGGCTAAGAGTAAGGGTGGGGTTGACCTCGTTGAGGGGAGGAGTCTCTGTCAGTGATTTAATCATAGACATATTGTAGTATGAGGTATCATGTTGCCATATTCAAATAAAGATTTTAAAATAAAAATGTTGCCATATTCAAATAAAGGTTTTAAAATGTAGGCAGTGTCACTAAATAACTAGTATATATTCAGCTAATTGTCAGCCTCTTACATGTCTGCATCTCGAGAGATTGCAGAATTCAAGCGACAAATAATGTTTTATAAACAAAGTTCGGGAGGAGCACATTTAAACGGTATATCTAATCAGCTCTAGAGGAGGCATAAATACACAGCCGAGAGCCGACCTCGATAGCTTTCTGCATCTCTCTGCCACCCCCTTCCTCACTCATTTTAGTGTATATTAAAATATATAAATCAAAATATGTATTGCATTAATGAAGAAAAGTTTCAGCACCCAAGGCTCTATCACTATTACTGGAGCAAGAGGGATCTAGCCCTATACCCATCCTAACCCTGGGCATTGGAAACCTAGCAGTTTCTACCCTTTGGATAAATTAAAGATCTAACCCCATAACTCTTCCTAAACCTACCCATACTAGCCCTAGGCATGGAGGCCCAAGTCCTCTCAACGGTGATGTTCTTAATTCTAGGCCCGTTGCCCATTTGGGAGAATCTCCTAGCCAGGAGTATGGTATAGTCTAATATGCGTCGCCCTGTGCCCTTTTCTTCAGTCTCCATATTCCGAACCTTCCTAGAAGAGTGCTAGGTTGGGGGGAGCTGTTGTAATTTTCAACGCCTATCTTTATCACTGAATTACCATCCAGTGCACATCAAACTGCATTATGTGTTTCAGGGGAATGTTTTGTATAATCTGTAATTCCGTATATTTATATACTGTGTACATATTGTGTATAATGTGTACTGTTAACTGTTAAGTACGTCAATTGTATATTACACGTCTTCTGAAAGAGTACATCTCCGAATCAAAACACAGGTGAAGAAGAATGAACAAGTGATAGAAGATTGATTACGCAAATGTAAAACAATGCAATCATCAAACATTAAACAGCATATAAATCAAAACTGCCTAATGTTAGCGAATGAAGCAGTGCTGCGTTAAGCCTTTGCGGGCCCCTTGGCTAATGCAGATTTGGGCTCCCCCAACCAATTCAAGTGTGCAATCAAACAAACAAACCCCGTATAAAGGTGTGCAGGTTATACTCGTGAAATAAATATAAACAGACACAAAGCGCACGTCATTATCCCATAGTAGGTTAAAAATGATGTACAGTGCATAAATTAAACAATATTATCGAGTAATAATCTTACAAATCAGAAACAGCCCAGCAAATCAAATTTATTAAATATCACTCATTACTAAATTGGCTTCTTCCTGCTCTTCTTCAAAGATAATTCCTCAATCAAATCCTTAAAATCCAAAAAATGTCGTACTCACTTGACATTACTGTCAAACAGTTCAGCCTTTGTTCATGCATTGATGTCCTCAGTTAATTTTTTTCTTCACATAATCACCTCGATCAAAGCGTGTTTTATAGTGCGAAAGAGAATTGCCTCGGGGGCCCCCTAGTGTTCAGGTCCCTGGGCTGCAGCACATGTTCCCCATTAGGATAACGCTGCCTTGGCCATGGGAAAAGGGGCTGTGTGGACCGGAGCTGGCCCAGGAAAAAAAATGCTATGTGGGATATGATTAGGTAGACACACTGATTTAAGATCTGTTTCTCTTCACAATATTGTGTGAAACAACAGAGCACTGTGAGAGAAGTAAAATATGACTGTAGCCCACTCAATATTTTCAATGTTATTTTCTTTCATTATTTGTGTATTTTTTATGAAATACATTCAAAGTAAAAAGAAAAATGTCATTGATTGTATGTTGATAATAATTGTGAGGGTTCTCATGACAATATCCAATGGGAAATGTCTCCTGTGCTGATTGATGTACTCCTGTGTGGCAAACAGCCAATTGTGGAGATTTCAAATGATGGCAACTTTGGACTGACACTCAAATTTTTTAATTAACTGTCACCCCCCTTTTTGAGAATGGACATTAAAATGCACTATTCAAACTTAAATGGTTGTAATTCAAGAATGCTTTGGAATATAGACCTAAGTTTGGTCTTGTTTTAAAGAAAACACTCAGCCGATTTAATTGTAATATAGTGAAGTAAACTTAGGCGTCCCGGTACCAGGACGGTGACAGTTAAGGGGTTAAAGTATTATCCTAATATTTGTTATGGAAGGAATGTGCATTGCACCCTGCTGCTGAGGCACCTTCTCGGGATTCATCGGGCAGTTCCGATGTCCTCGAGCCTCGCGCAGAAGCCCGCCCCGCGGCTTCTTCTGCGCGAGTCGAGGACCCGATGCTTGAGCTGTCTGCCTCTGAGGAGGTGGACGTGCTCAGCATCGAGGGCGGGGATTTCGGGGACGACTCGCCGCCCCGTGTTCCCGCGTATGAGGAGTTGGTGGAGGTTGTTTCCCGTGCAGTGGCCCATTTAAATATCAGCTGGCCACAAGAAAGGCAGGAAGCGCAGATTAAAAGTAAACTGGATGAGCGCTTCCTGCAGCACAGGGAACAACCTCATCACCGGGGCTTGCCGTTCTTTCCTGATTTGCACAACGAGTTGTGTAAATCGTGGAAAAAAACACATTCTTCTCGTGTCTCCAATCCCCCTGTCCTTAACTATAGTAACATCGTGGGGGCACAAGAGAACGGTTATGGGAAGATGCCGCGGGTTGAACAGCCTTTAGCTAATTATTTATCCCCCGAATCGGCATCATCCCTTAAAGCCCCGGTGCTGCCCACTAAGCCGTGTAGAGACACATCATCGCTAGTGGGCAGGGCATATATGGCTGCGGGTCGGGCTGGTGCGAGTCTTCACACCATGGCTCTGCTCCAAGCATACCAGGCCGACCTTCTTAAGGACATTGATGAGGGCGAGGGCCCAACTCCGGATGACATCGCGGAGTTGAGGAAGGTCGCTGATTTGTCTCTCCCAGTCACCAAGGAGACGGCCCGCGCGGTCGGTCGCTCCATGGCGGCAATGGTGGTCTCGGAGAGACATTTATGGTTGAATCTGACGGGCATAAGGGAGAAAGACAGGGCTTTCATCCTTGATGCCCCGATTTCGCCTTCTGGCCTGTTCGGCGATGCCGTTAATACCGTCGTCGACAGGTTTCAGGAGGCGAAAAAACAATCAGCGGCCTTCAAACAGTATCCCTCGCCGCTCAGTGTCCAAGAAGTCTGCCCCCAGTGGGCAGCCGCAGCCATCCACCAGCTCCTCCGCCTATAGGCAGGCTCAAAGAGAGAGCGTTTCGTCTAGAGCCCCCCCTCAAGGAGCCTGGGGGCATAGACGGCGCTCTCAGGCGAAGCCTCAGCAGAAGCAGGGCGACCTGAGGGCCGTCCTGGAGGCTAAAAAGGCTTCGTCAAAGAGGTCCTAGCTGGTCTAGGATCTCGGCCCCCACCGAAGTCGTCTCCTTCACGGAGCCTGCAGGAAATCGATGTTGCTCTCCCGCCATTAAACACGCTTCGGGACACATCGGTATCCAGCGAATGCAGGCTGCACTGTCCCCCCCACAGACTTGCGGTCAGGCAGCATTCGTGTCCGCCCATCGAGAATCGTTGTCGGTTCAGCCCTGCCGGGAATCCGCTTCAGGGGGCCGAGAACGAATCCCGATTAATACCCGAAACCAGACTCGAGAGCCTGGTTCCCTTGGTAAAATATTTCGAGGCATGGACAAATCTGACGAATATTTCTCCTTGGGCCCTGCGCACCATTCAAAATGGGTACAGGCTGCAGTTCAGTTCCCGCCCACCCAGATTCAACGGGGTGGTCTGGACTGTAGTCGACCCAGTGCAGGGTCGGTTATTGGAACAGGAAGTAAACTCCCTGCTGGCAAAGGAGGCTATAGATCGTATTCCTCCACCGGACAGGGAGTCCGGGTTTTACAGCCGCTTCTTCATAGTTCCCAAGAAGGATGGGGGGTTGCGTCCAATAATAGATCTCAGGCACCTGAACCGTTCTCTGAGGAGATTCAGGTTCAGGATGCTCACTATTCCCATTATCGTGAGTCAAATCCAATCCGAGGATTGGTTTGTCGTGATAGATCTAAAGGACGCATACTTCCACATTTCCATCCTTCCATCTCACAGGAAGTTCCTGAGGTTCGCTTTCGGGGGCGAAGCTTACCAATATCGGGTTCTTCCGTTCGGCCTAGCTTTCTCCCCTCGCACATTTACCAAAAGTATGGATGCAGCTCTGGCACCGCTGAGGCTTCAGGGCATCAGGGTGCTCAATTATATCGACGACTGGCTGATTTTAGCACAGTCACAGGAGCTGGCGGTTCGGCATCGAGATGTCGTCCTCGCCCACATCCAGAGCCTAGGGTTGAGACTCAACACGAAAAAGAGCGTGTTGACACCAGCCCAGAGAACCACGTTCCTGGGAGTGGTGTGGGACTCGGTCACGATGCGGGCACAATTGTCTCCCGCGCGGATCGAGTCCATCCTGACCACAGTGTCCGGGATAAAGCTAGGCCAAGCCATCACTATAAAGCACTTCCAGAGAGTGTTGGGGCTCATGGCAGCAGCGTCCAGTATCATTCCATTCGGCCTGCTGCACATGAGGGCCCTTCAGTGGTGGTTAAAAACCAAGGGGTTCTCCCCGAGGGGAAACCCGTTCTGCATGATCAGGGTTACGCGCAGATGCCTTCGTTCCCTATCTATGTGGAAGAAAGCTTGGTTTCTGTCCCAAGGGCCAGTGTTGGGAGCATCATGTCGCCGGAGAACCGTTTCGACAGACGCCTCCCTCACGGGTTGGGGCGCGGTCATGGACGGCCGCTTTACAACAGGCCTATGGCAGGACCATCATGCCTCCTGGCACATAAACTGCCTGTAGATGTTGGCAGTGTTCCGAGCTCTGAGGAGCTTCCTGCCGGACCTCAAAGGTCATCATGTCCTTGTGAGGTCAGACAACATGTCGGTAGTGGCCTATATAAACCATCAGGGGGGTCTGAGGTCTCGCCCTCTATGCAGACTGGCGCATCAGATCCTCCTGTGGTCCCAGGGGAAACTGTTGTCTCTAAGAGCAACATACATCCCGGGGAGTCAAAATCAGGGAGCAGACATCCTGTCGAGACAGGGGCTGAGGCCCGGGGAATAGGTGGTGGAGTCAATATCTCAGAGGTTCGGCCCAGTGGAAGTGGACTTGTTCGCGTCTCGAGAGACGACCCACTGTCCACTGTGGTATTCCCTCTCCCATCCAGCCCCGCTGGGGTTGGATGCCATGGTGCAGACGTGGTCGAGGCTACGTCTGTACGCATTTCCCCCGATCGCTCTGCTCCCGGGAGTTCTAGAGAGGGTCCGTCGCGACGGGATCAGTCTACTGCTGGTAGCCCCGTTGTGGCCGGCCCGAGTGTGGTTCTCCGATATAATCTTGCTCCTGGAGGGCCCTCCATGGGAGATTCCCATCAGGAGGGACCTGCTGACACAGGCAGAGGGCTCAATATTTCACCCTCGGCCCGAGTTATGGAAACTGTGGGTCTGGCCCCTGAGGGGGCACAGTACCTAGAGGCCGGCCTATCAGCTGGAGTAGTGGAGACCATACTCAGCTCTAGAGCTCCATCCACGAGGAAATTGTACGGCTTAAAGTGGAACGTCTTCACCGTTTGGTGTGGGGAGCGTGAGGTGGACCCAGTTAACTGCCCAGTGGCTTCAGCGCTGGAGTTCCTCCAAGATTGCTTCTCCACTGGTCTTACCCCGTCCACACTCAAGGTGTACGTGGCTGCCATTGCGGCTTTCCACGCTCCTCTGAGTGATGGGCCTCTGGGGAGACACCAGTTGGTCATGCGTTTCCTCCGTGGGGCTTGGAGGATGAGACCTGCGGCTCGATACCAGGGTTCCCACATGGGACCTGGCAGTGGTTCTTGAAGGGTTGGCTGAGGCCCCCTTCGAAACCACTGGAGTCGGCTGAGGCCAAGAACCTGTCGCTGAAGGTTCCTTTTCTGTTGGCCATTACTTCTCTGAGGAGGGTAGGAGATATCCAGGCGCTCTCCATATCTAACGAGTGCCTGGAGTTTGCTATAGGCAACATTAAGGCCATCCTTCACCCTAGGCCCGGCTATCTGCCTAAGGTGCCGTCCAGTGCGGCACGGCCTACGGTTCTGCAGGCTTTCCATCCTCCACCTCACGTGATGGCGGACGAAGAGAGACTTCACTTGCTCTGCCCTGTCAGAGCATTGAATATTTACATTCAGAGGTCCTCTTCATGGCGGAAGTCGGACCAGTTGCTGGTGTGTTTCGGGTCGCCCAGGAAGGGGCTTCCCGCTTCAAAACAGACCATCAGCAACTGGATTGTCCATGCGATTTCCACGGCCTACCAGGTGCGCGGAATGCCTTCACCTTTGCCCGTGAGGGCTCATTCTACCAGAGGCATGGCATCCTCTAGAGCCCTTCTCGTGGGGGCCTCCATCCAGGAGGTCTGCGATGCAGGAGGATGGGCTACCCCTCATGCCTTTATTAGGTTTTACAGTCTGGACATTCCGTCAACACCCGGCTCTCTTGTGCTCTCGTCCTAAGTGTGCCTGTGAGCAGCTTCACACTAAGGCAGGCAGGGCGCGTTGTGGCGTAGTGGGTACTCGTTCCCCCAAAGTGTCATTCGACGCAGTTGGAGTTCCCTCGAAAGGGAACGTCCTCGGGTTACGACTGTAACCCTTGTTTCCTGAGAAGGGAACGAGAACTGCGTCCCTTGGCCACGCCTTCCCCTGCCTGGGAGCGCTTGCTTCATCACAGAGGCTGACATTTTATTTTGCCGGCGTCCCTTTATAGTTCCGCCTATGTGTCGTCACACATTACGTCATGACGTTGCACCAATCGGAGATTGGCTCAGTTTCATTCATGCTTCAGAGGCGCTACGCTCAGGGGCGTTCCCCCAAAGTGTCATTCGACGCAGTTCTCGTTCCCTTCTCAGGGAACAAGGGTTACAGTCGTAACCCGAGGACGTTTTTCTCTGCTCGCTTCTCGCGCTTCCCCTCAGCACAAGTTTGGTATCGTTGTAAGCAGAGTATTCCCACTTTGTGAATATTCATAGTGAATTCTCGATGGCGAGTCTGAACCAATGAAATGGATTTTTAAACATTTTAAACTGATGTAAACAAAACGATCTTACTCACGCTGACTGACAGAGCTTGCGTGCGCACAAAGACGCATAAGACGGCGAGCGATCCCGATATGTACATACTGTAACAGAATTACAGTAATGTCTGTCTTGGCGAGTATTCATGCAAACATTATCTGTTATGTCTTAAAAAAACAATTGGTTAACTGTTGGTGAAAATCATCTGATGTATAACATTATATTAGGCTACATCCGTGCGGTACAGTAGGTCTGAATATATAGGCTGTCTGTTAAATAAAATGTTAAAATAAATAAATAAATGTTAATCAAACAATATATATATATATATATATTCCATAAAGATATTTGGTTTTGACTTGGTGTGTGCCAAATTTGGTGTTATTACCAGGGATTTTAAGGTATGTAAGGTATTGCTAGGTGATTTTGTTTTGGAACCTTCAGAAAACATTAAGTCGATTTTTCTCAAAATTGACTTTGCTGACTCTGCCAACTTCAAACAGGTGCAGCTAAATAATTTTTTTGTCTGATTCCAACAAATCATACATCATTTTGAAGGTTGAAATAACAATTACTCATTTTTGAAAATTCCGACTTCTTTTGCCAGCACAGGTCACATATATCTTTTTTTTTAAGTAGAGGCTCTGTTCTTTCTTTTGATGTATCGTATGTTCAGATATTCATACAACAAAATATTCTGGGGGGCCATGAAAGTTTTGTGAAAACGATAAAAAATACTGGCGGTGGCAAAAATAAAATTTAAAGAAACATGCCGAAGAGTTCAAGGTGTTGCTCCGGCCTTCACATACCCCAGATCTCAAACCAACTGAGGACCTGGGGAATGTTCGGGACTCGTGTAGAGTCCACGCCTTGGTGGGTCAGTTTTGCTTTGGTGGCACAGCAAGGACCAACAGCTTATTAGTCAGGTGGCCATAATGATTTGGCTCATCTGTGTATGTGTTATGTAACCAAAGCAAAAAAAAATAAATAATAATAATTCTCATTAAGCTTATAAAAGGATAAGTTCACTTCAGAATTTAAATGATAATTTACTCACCCCCACGTCATCCAAGATGTCCATGTCTTTCTTTCTTCAGTTGAAAAGAAAATAAGGTTTTTGAGGAAAACATTCCAGGACTTTCTCCATATACTGGACTTCAACGGTTTGAAGGTCCAAATTGCAGTATCAGTGCAGCTTCAAAGTCTCTACACGATCCCAGCAAAGGATTAAGGGTCTTATCTAGGCAAACCATCGGTCATTTTCTAAACCTTTGGACTCGAGGTGTATATATACAGCAAACTTACCTCCACCACCCCATCTCCTCACTTCTAGTCCTAAATACTCTTACTGTGCGTTCACACCAGACGCGAATAGCGCGTCAAATTCGCGCCTACCGCGTCCAGTTATACGCTTGAACACTTTGAATCCATTCGCGCGTCAAGAGCGAAATTCCCGTTGGCGGCCATCTTTTTTATGTTGATCGAGCATTCATCAAGAGAGTCACCGCTCTGTATTTGCTCTGGAGAGCAGAACGGCGGTGTAGGGGTCATCGTCGCCGTATTTGTGTCCACCAGACCCTTCGGAGGTGAACCCAGTTTGGCGAGTTTCACCATTTGCTCGCTCCAGGAGCTGCGCCTGGATGACGGCCGCTTTCAGCGGTACTTCCGCCTGTCCCAATTCCAGTTTGATGACCTATTCTCCCGCATCGGATCACCCTCGCCCTCATTCACCTAATCTGTCATTTATTTTTGTTTTGATGATAAATGGAGCCAGCCTCCAAAAGTGATTAACCTGTCCTGTGATTTTTTCTCTCTCACACAACACTGTCCAGACACGAACTTATGCACTATAGTATGTTGTTTGTATTTACATTATAATAATAATTCATATAATCTAGATATGGAATAAATAGCATTCAATACAAAATGAATATGTCTCATATATTGAAATCAAGTTTTATGCGATAACATATTTGCTTTGTTGTGCATTAGAACCACACCAGACATTTAGTCATATTACAAAATAATTTATTGAAGCATCCAGATACTTCACCACGTGACAGCAGCAAGCAGCTAGGCTCCTGATTGGTTAACGCGGCGCGAATTAATGCCAAAGTTCAGATTTTTTAACTCGGGCGGCAGACGTGAATTCGCGTCAAACGCGTGAATGCACAAAAAGCACTTAATAAAATCATTTGCGCGAATGAGGCGTATTCACGTCTACCGCGCCGCGCTCTACGCCTCATTTGCGCCGCAGGAATTTTGTACGCGCATAACGCGTCTTTGCCTTGACTTAACTTTGAAATCACTCGTTGTTATGGTGTGGCTCTATTCAGGTCTGCTGTGAACACACCATAACAACCACGTGGGGAGTACTCTGTGTTCGGGCAAAAATTCCGAGCTCGGAGCCCTCCCCCCAGACAGTACGCCAAATACGCATAATCTTCACTCTGTTTAATTGATGTAAGTGTGTACTCGTGAAGTCCACTATATGAAGAAAAATCCTGGAATGTTTTCCTCAAAAACCTTCTGAAGAAGAATGGACTAATGGACTGAAGAAAGAAAGATATGAATATCTTGAATGATGTGGGGGTGAGAAAATTATCAGGATATTTTAATTCTAAAGTGAATTAATCCTTTAAGAAGCCGGGACTCTAGCAAAATCCCATACAGAGAGCCAGCACCCAAAGCATACATATGCTGGTCTGGAAAAAGTTAGCCAATGACTTCACATTTCCACCTAATAACCCATATTTCAAATATAAAGCTTCACTGCTATTGTGTTCTTGACCAGACTACCAGCTGCACAATTCTTAAGCAAAACAACTCCTAATAGTTTAATGTGCAGGAGAATCAAAGTGTATTTGTACAAATGACCTGAAGCTTGGAGAACAAACGACCCACTCTATAGCTAGGCCATCACAGATTAGATGAAGACCGGCAATAAAAAAGAAAGTTCTAGGTTCTGTCCACCCTACAGCTCTCCATGAGCATTTGTCCATAAACCATAAACCCTGTCTGCGTATGAACCCCATGTCTTTCTTCACCAGCTTTCACCCACCCTCGACTCATTTACCCCACCCAAGTTCTCACAGAACTCTTACACTTGCATGAGAAATACAAACACAAATGCTTATCATATGCAAGGATGACCTTACGACTATAATGCTTGACAAAGCTAAGCCATGACATCAGAGCCATAATAATAATAATAATAATATCAGAATGTTATTGGAATGCACAGAGACTCGGCAGCCACTTTTCTCAGAGTTCTTCAAATGCACAAGGCATGTCAGATCATAGAAATTGAGAACAGGATCTTGGCAACGTTCATTTTGTTTGAAAGCAGTGAAGAAAAGGGCTTAGCTTATCTCTGCATGTCTGCAGCTGATTAGGAGAACTGTATCAGAGTTTTGCTAGTGGAAGGGGTGTTCCGACCTTGAGGGTGTTAATGAAGAGGTTATTTTTTAACTCCTCAAAATGACATTGAGTGTTTTATGAAAGGGATAGTTCACCCAAAAATTTTAATTGAGTTATTTACTAAGTCTCATGTCATTACGGACCTGCATTCTGTTATTACATTCATAGAACACAAAGAGATATTTTTTGAAGAATCTTCCCTCCATACATTAGTTAATAGTCACTATGGCTATGCTGTAGCTTTATGTGATAAATAAGCTGATTGTTTTGAAGGAATATCTTCACCTCTAGTGAGTTGATAACTTGTGAACTGCTGTTAACTCATTGAGATCAGTGTGTCATTCTTATAAGCCAACTCTTTTCAAGGAATTTTTAATGATACCTTTTGGTTTGCAAGCTGAAGATGTCAAATTCTTACTCAAAAGAAATTAAGTCATGTGTGGATGAAATGCAAATGGAAATTGTTTTCAGACATCTTATAGTAAAAAAACATCCCTGGCTTCACTATTGAGTCATTGACCTACTTCTCAGGCATCTATATGCACTCTCATTTCTGATACTGTCCACACACTTGCTGGCCAATGGCCAGATCAGCCCTCCACTCCCCCACAGAATCATTCTCACATTACTCATGCCAAGTCAGGGTGGGTCCCCCTTTACAGTGCATGATTGCCAGCAAGCTGCCTCCTAGAACAATTGAGTTGGATTGGCCATGTTCACCTTGGGAACCAATTAAGTGTCAAATCAATCACCATGAAATCCAGCGTTTGGCTACAATCTGCAGAATTCAGCCATCGTCTCAGCTTGATCCACAGGGACTGGCTCTGCAGTGGGATAATGGAGGAAATGTACAGCACAATGCCCACTCAATGGAAACATGAGGAATTATTTAGAAAGGAACAGAGCTTCCTCTCTCTGTGTGCACTGTCGGCAGAAGAAAAAGCATGCAAAGAGGGCTTACTGGATTAAAGGTGGAACATGTTGTGGCTACATTGGGTGAACATTAGAGTGAGGGTCTGGGGTGAGGGGTTAATGTAAGTACATTCGGACAAACATCAACAACGAGAATAACAAAACAAATAACACTATCCTGAAAATTAAGGCTTTTGAAATGCACAATTAACATTACATAGGGTAGGATTGGTTCTGACACATAATTAAACTTTCCTATGAAATTTCATTCGGAAACAGGGAATGAGACCATGTTCAATGTTCCATGTTGGAAAAAAGACATTGTCACAAATTTTATAGCCACTTTTCTTTCTACTGACTCAAACTGAAGAATGGTCAACAGCTTTACAAGCCATTTTAGACAAAAGCCAAGACAATATGTTTAGTCAGACTACACAAGCTGATGCCAGCTTGTTATCATTACTCTGGAAATCCAACATATTTATGGCCGTCAGAAATGACATGGCAGTAATGTACTAACATACAGGCCTTAATCAAGGCAAGGTTGTTCTTGGCATGTGCACAGGTATGCAGTCTTGGACATGCAGTATACAGCTTGGACGTGAAGTATAAAGAATGAAATTATTTTAAGTTGTTGTAGATAAGTTGAGGTCAGTGATGAAGTAAATTCCCAAACTAGCTGCAGTTAATTCACCAGAGACTGTCATTACACCAATGTGGACAATTTTGTGGCACTGTAAAAATGATTACTTGAATAATGCTGTCCTTGGAGCTGGGGCCCATGTTTTACAACTAAAAACATGATGGTGTAATGTTAGGAGTGGTAAAACTATAGGAGTTGTGTTCTGTGATATCTGCTAAAGGAGTCTTCAGAAGGCCTTTTCATACAAAGAACTCATATTCACAACAAACACATTGAATTAATATATGAATTATGGAAACAGGGCTGGAAAAGAAAGGATCTACAAATAATCAAAAAAATTCTAAAATATGATCATGTTCAAAAGAAGGAAAAAAGAACCACAAGAAATTTATGCAGGAATTTCTGAGTACACACCTTTGCTTGCACTGGCCCACACAAGCCATAACTCTGCCTCAATGACGAGCCAAGTGGGAGTTAAAATGTGTGATGTGAGGTGTAATGTAAGGCATTTGTTGTTTATGAGCATAGACAGTACCAGCAGTTGTTTTCAAGGGAAGTGGATTTGTCTGAACAACCAATTCAGATCTGTAACTATTCAGGACTTATGTTCAATGATGCTCTGTCCTTGTGTTCTCCACATTTTCAAAACCAATAATTGTAAGCAATTTCCTTTAGTCACTGACATGTAGGGCCCTATTTTAAGGATCTAAGCGCATGGTCTAAAGCGCAGGGCCCAGGTGCACTTAGGGCGTGTCAAAATCGACTTTTTCTTGGTTAACAAAGGAAAAAATGGTCGGTGCACCCGGTGGATGGTCTAAAAGAGTTGTCCCTATTCTGTTTTATTGGCGTAACGTGCAATAAACCAATCAGAGTCTTATCTCCCATTCCCTTTAAAAGCCCATATTGTGTATGGTGAGATAAAACATTGGGGTTTGCTGACAAATTTGTACTGGCTCAGTTTAGACCAAGAAAGTCTGACACCTGGAGAAAGCTATCCATTTGCATTTTCATTCATCTCTGTGGTAGTTGCCGGCTGGTGCAGGCCCCCTTGGAAGTCAAAAACTCCTTTTCCCTACTGGAGTTCGCATCCGCAGGAACAATACACAGCAACTTTGTCAATTAAATAGGATATTTTTGAAACCTGAAGGTGTAGTTATGGAACATACCAGGAGGGGCTAATTGCCCTAGTGAAAATACAGCATTTCTGCTCACCAGCATATGTTTTGTTTTGCACTGGTACCAGCTTGGGATGCTGGTTGTTGCTCAGCTGGTCCACAGCATGAGGTACTGATGTGCTGATAGCCACAGGATTCTGACTGCAATGACATTCAATGACATGCAACAAAATTGTTGTTACATACTACTGATGCTTATTATTTCGTCTCTATGTGATTCAAGTTTTACCAATGTGGCATTTTTTTTTTTACTCAAAATTTCAGATGACTACGCTAACCCACCAGCTAGACCAGCAGTCTATCAGCACTAAACAGCATAAACCAGCCTGGACAAACAAGGAATTAATGCTGAGATTTTCAGCAGGGTGGGCCATGCTATCCGACAAAACCTTGACCCTTTGGTTTAGACTGAGTTGTAATTTTATACAGTTGACTTTTCAGTGCAACCAACTGTGACAAGATTTTGACTTCACTTTTAATTTTTCCTGCTCTCCACTGCCAGATGTGTTCTCTGTAAACCAGAGACGTTGTGAAATCGAACCATGGCTACATTGACAACAGCTAAGCATGCAAACTCATGAGAGACTAAACAATATGCAATCAACACTTTGGTCTTTCTTGTCACACAAAGAACAATCCATTCAGTGTAGCCAAAAATGTGTCAGAAGTTATGTTATGCTGTCATGACTTTACAGTTTCTGACCATCTGATGAATATTCTATCTCTGCTTTTTTCTCTTTCTTTTCGTTTTCTGTATACTCAGTCAATGAGATCACCACTACTTTTAGGAGAGAAAACACGCAGTCTTCGGCACGGATAACTGTTCCCAGAAATCTGTAGGGGCTAATATGTTTCTGATTCTGCAGCCAAATAAATGTCACACCACTCTATTGATTAGCCTGAGAGAGAGGCCACAGCTGATGCTTGGCACATTTCATTTTCTCCTTACCATTTGCTCTATTTAAACTATACGTTTGTGTGGGATGCATCTCCTCTTGAAGTGTTTTGCTTTTTTTGCCCATATATTGAAAATCGTAAAAAAAAAAAAAAAAATGGTACTTCGATGCAATGTCTGTATGCAGTAGCCCTAAAAGTATTTGGGTAAAAGTAGTAATGAAACTTAGATATGAAAATCGAAGTTTTATCATAAATGCATGTACGTAGCTGAAGTCTACTGTAATTTTCATGAATTCACCATATGGTTTTCCACAGTGACCAGGAAGGGACACGTACTGTTCACTCAGTGTTGTTGAGGTCACAACATAATAACTTGTGGAAACATAATAATATGACGTGGCCACAAGATCATTTTGTTGAGGTAATGATGTGAAGTTATGTGTGATGTGAAGTTGTGGAGTTATGTGTGATGTGAAGATCCTCTAGATGTTGATGGAACGACATCCTTTTCTCGTAGCCATGAATTTAATGCACAGACAAACCTGCATGACCTTAGCTATTATATTATATTATTACACGGCCCTGTGGAATACTTCATTGTGATTGGTCAATCGCGCCATCCAGCGGTATGTTATTTCTCGAAAACAAGGTCTAGCTTCGCGTCAGGGTCCTGATCACCCTGTCGGGATTTGTTCTGCGATAACAACCGGCTGGATGTACATTATCCCTAACTTATATTATATACAAGAGTTAGTTCTGGTTCTCGAATCTGATTGGTTGAGAGCCTTTTCCAGCCATGCACTAGTATCACCATGGGAACTGTGTCACCATTTGTATCACTCCACTTGCAGCATTTCTCACAGCGAGTTTCATGGCGGATGAGCAAACACCATCATTTTACAAATACTAATGTTGTTGTGTCACGGAATGTAGTTTTAAAGAGTTTTTTTAATGTAGATATTTAGACCTCAAATATGTGACATATATAAACACAGCGCCTATCTGACAATTTGTTTAGTAGTTTTTGTAAATTGAGCGGCCGTTTAGCGCTCATGTACCCACCGAGAACAGCTTTATCTCGACCAGTCCTTCGGGAATTTCCTGCTGGCTTTCATGTAGATAGTGTTTAAACACGAGGTATAATTCAGACTTTTATATTGAAAGGGACTGAAACCAGGTTGTAAACAAGTTTTTACTTTACACAGCACCTTATAAGATGCAACTTACTAATGCATTGACTAACACTGTCATGGGAAATCTCCTTGACTCATTAAGTCAATCTCTCACAAAACTCTACTCTACATAATACAATAAGCTTCAATGAAGTGAATCAGTGTTCCTTCGTTGCTAGTTATAAAGTGACGTTTTAGAATCAGTAACAGAGGCTTGGGCTCAACTGCTAAATATTTAAATCTGTGGCGGAAGGAAGTAGTTCTGCACAAAAGAGGGTTTTTAAAGACACTCCATGGTTGTTTCTTATTTATTTCCTCGCTTGTGCCGTTGTTGCATAGACACAAATTCACACATGTAGCCGTGCGATATGGCTCTATATCAGCATAGCTGTGATTGCCTATGGCTGAATCACAGCTGTGCTGATATAGAGTGATTATGTATGGCTACTTGTGTGATATTGCTCATATATTGCATGCAAAGTATAGTAGTCTTCATGACAGCATTCAAATGAAGTTTGAAACGTGTTATTATCAATATGTGCTAAAAACTGTAGGCTATAACAAACGGTAAACAATATAGGCCTAAAAGAAAACATTTTCATATTCATCCCATCCTAAAATCTTTTAAATTAATTTGCTTACCATTTATTATTTTTGTCACCATTATGTTCTGGCCCGTCTGCACCTGTTCTCGGTAGTCCCTGGTTAGTTCTCTCATTTCACCCTGTGTATTTATTATACTCCCTGTTCTGTTCAGTCTTTTGTCAGTTATTGTTTGATGTAATGCTGTTCTCCATGTGAGTCACCAGTAAACTCTATTTTGATCGTATCCAGTGTTCCTTTTCTTCCTTCATCGGCTAAACTTTACAATTTTAATTATCTGTATGTGATAGTTTATTGTTATTTATTTTATTTTCCCCTTCATTTCATGTATGCCATTACCTAGTATTTTAAGTATCATAAATATGGTAACACTTTACAATAAGGTGTCATTTGTAAACATTAGAAAATGTATTAACTAACAATGAGCAATACATTTGTTACAGTATTTCTTAATCTTTGTTAACATTAGTTAATAAAATACCGCTGTTCATTATTTGTTCATGTTACTTCACAGTACATTAACTAATATTAACAAATACAACTTTTGATTTTAATAATATATTAGTAAATGTTGAAATTAACATTAAAGCTGCAGTCCGCAGTTTGTCCTCTTTGTCGCCATCTCTGTTCGAAATCTACAATTGCAGTTATTCACAGAATTATCAACTTTACCTGAGTTGTGCCTCAGCATGGCACAGCGCGGATGAATCCAATGTTTTGAGGAGAATGTGCGGCTGTCAGTCGCCTCGCCGCGCCAGTGTGGATACTGGCATTCGGAATCACAGATTCTACTTTTTGGATGTACTGTATGACCAACATAAGAATTTTTACCGGAAAATGTCTGAACAAGTAAGTAACATCCACTTTTGTTCTGACCAACTAAGGGATTGCATTGCAGTAAATCGCACTGATTAAATATAACGATCGCTTATCATATCACGTAAAACCGTGCTAATTATACTTTGTTCTCAAATTGTAATGTTGACAACATCAGCATTGCGTGACTACATTTAATGCCCTTCCGATATGTATCCTTGTTTTCGCATGGGCCGGTTTCAGTCTCTTTTTTTCTGTAGCCACTCCGAAGTCCGAATGAAGTCTTTTGCATTTTACAGCGGGTCAATCTGGTGAACGTGATTTCACCAAGTACCACATGTTCCTGGATCAACATCGTTGTTGATTCTGGATCAACTTTCCAATCAGATTTGAGGGACAAGTTTACAGTTTATGTCAAGTTTAGGCTTAGAACCAGGGTTAAGTACTTAAACATCAGTGTCATTCACCTTTCATTACCCTCTGATTTTAGGGAAAAGTTATGGGTAGGGTTAGGTTTAGGGGTAGGGATTGGGTAAGGACTACATTTTGGGACAGGAATGTTGATCCAGGATCAACAAAATATGTTGATCCAGGACCATGTCTTACTTGGCAAAATCACGGTGACCGGGTGAATCTCTAGTTGTCACTGGTGATTGTCGTTTGAACCTTTCTGAATCCGCCATCAAATTAATAAGTTTAATTATATCAAGTGCTTGAGAAAAGGCTATAAATCTCCACCTCCAACATCCTTACATGCAATATAGCCTACTAGCCGAGACACCTTCTTTATGTGTACAGATGTGACATAATGACGCAAAGACATGCTCGAATTTCCAGCGGAAATCCACCAGTACCCCTGCAATTAAAAACATTATTACAAGCTTACCGTTTTGAATCGAGCTAAGGCAAGCAGATAGTTTTGAACACTGGCTGGATATGTACTTGCTCAAAAATTTATTTTGGATAATTTTTAACCCCAAAAAAGCTACGGACTGCAGCTTTATCTAAGATTAATAAATGCTGTAGAAGTGCAGTTCATTGTTAGTTCATGCTATATAAAGTAGTTAACTAACTAATGAAACCTTATGGTAAAGTGTTACCATAAATGTTTTGTAAATACTGTAATTGCCTGACAATGCTAATAAAGCTGTGACTCTATGACTCTATGTCTCTAGGCCTATGCCAGTATAGTTGGCAAAAAAAGCACAGAATTGTTTACAAATTAAACAATACACATGAATAAAATGTTTTGTGTTCCCTTTCGAGGAAACTCGTGATGCGTCGATGACGCTTTGGGAACGCCTCTGCGTGATTGCATCTGAAGCACTTATGTCAACTAGTCCAATGGCGAGATTGAGCGTCACGGGCGGGTGACGTCACCACCAGGAAAGGATAAAAACACATCCGGTTTAGAACCGCGCCAGCTTCTGTGCCTTCAACAAGCGCTCTATGTGAATCTGTCTCTGTATATTTATTGTTGTTTGTCCTCAAGCATATATATTTATATATTAGACAGGAGTATGGCGAGCAAACAGCTTTGGATCGTGTGTTCGTCCCTGCCCTCGCTTCATTACGAGTGGGGGTACACATGCGATTCATGTGTTGTCTGTTTGGGAGTGCTGCATGCACGGTCAGCTCTAGTAAATTGGGGCTGACAGTGTTCATTCATAAGTTTCCGACGTGTAACATATGCACTATCGAGAGTTTTAGCTCTGCTCTTGTTGGCTTTCTTCTCGAGGGAAGAAAGTCAATAAAGATTATTTGGCTTGGATCTCGCGTTTGCCAAGCCAGCGCATAGATTACGGGTCTCCAATAAAGATTCTGTGACTTGATCTCGGATCTCGTGTGTGCCGAGGCAGCGCCTAGATTACGGGTTTGCAATAAGAATCTATTGGCTCAGATCTCGCGTTTGCTGAGGCAGCGTGTAGATTATGGGTCTGCTTATCTGCAATAATTAAGTGGCTCTTCTCACGTTTGCCGAGGCAACGTGTAGATAATGGTCCGCAATGTATAATATGCGCAGGGAACTGAGCAGAAGGGAATTTCCCTTTCTCTCGTTCTCTTATTATTGTGTGCAAACTAATTTTGTATTCTTTATTGTTTGAGACTGTCTATATTAATACACTATATTCAGCCTTTCAACTAGACCGTTTCTACTTGTCTTGTTGATATTTGGCTGCATTTAATTTTTGAGAAAATTAAATACGTACTCATCTAATCTTTGAGGAGTTAAATGTCTGTATTTAACCCAGAATACTGTCTAACACTTAATGGCTGCTCTGTCAAGTCTTCGTCGTCGGTTAGGAACCTGGGTGTGCTATTTGATACCAACCTTTCTTTTGAAAGCCACGTGTCTAGTATCTGTAAAACTGCATTTTTCCATCTTAAAAATATATCTAAATTACGCCATATGCTCTCATTGGGAAATGCGGAACAATTAGTCCATGCGTTCATGACCTCAAGGCTAGATTATTGTAATGCTCTACTGGGTGGTTGCCCTGCACGCTTAATAAACAAACTACAGCTTGTTCAAAACGCCGCAGCTCGAGTTCTTACCAGAACCAGGAAATATGACCATATTAGCCCGGTTCTGTCAACACTGCATTGGCTCCCTATTAAACATCGTATAAATTTTAAAATATTGTTGATTACCTACAAAGCACTAAATGGTTTAGCTCCGCAGTACTTGAGCGAGCTCTTAACGCATTATAGTCCTTCACGTCTATTGCGATCTCAAAATTCCGGCCAGTTGATAATACCTAGAATATCTAAATCGACTGCTGGCGGTAGATCCTTTTCCTATTTAGCACCAAAACTTTGGAACAGTCTTCCTACCATTGTCCGGGAAGCAGACACACTCTGTCAGTTCAAAGCTAGACTAAAAACACATCTCTTTGACCTAGCATACACATAATACATTATAGACTTCTATAAATTCAATGTTCGGCTGCATAGATTAGGTCAGCCGGAACTGGGAACACTTCCCTTAAATCTTGATGTACTCGCTACATCATAAGAAGAATGGCATCTACGCTAATATTAGTGTCTTTGTTTATCCCGAGGTTTTCCCGCAGCCTGCCGGATCCAGGCCGTGTCCAGATCTGACGAAGGAGATTCGCCTGGACCCGATGACAATGCAGTGCTGAAGTATCCACTATCCTCTCCCTATGGAGGATCCCTTTCCCACTCTACAGATAAAGCGCTGTGAATTCCGGCTTGCGTACCCCGAAGTGATAAAATAAAACAAAATTCTGTATCAAAATTTATAGGCAAGAAAAGTAGTTTGTTTAGGCTGGGTTGTATGAATTACAAACCTGTGCACATATTTTAAAAAGCACATAACTATAGAATTCTGAATGAGCATGTGAACGCCGTCAGCGTTAATCACAGGTTCGCGTTTAAAGTCTGATCATTTCGACGGAGGTGAATCAATCAAAGTTAACTTTAGCTGGAAGTAACATTATTCAAGAACCGCTATAACGCCAAAACAATCTGTTACCTTAAATTATATGTTTATCTCTGTAAAGCTGCTTTGAAACAATTCATTGTTAAAAGCGCTATATAAATGAAGATGACTTGACTTGTATTAATATACTATTCAGCTTTTTCATCCAGACCGTGTTTACTTGTCTGGTTGATATTTGGCTGTATTTATTAATGTAGGGGCCTACTAAATATGTAATGGATCACAGAGACGGATGTAAATGCAAAAGACTCTTTATTGAAGTGCACACAGACACGAAGGTCAGACACTAAACACAGGTGATAGCTCTCCACAGGTGCAGGTCAGGCAATCAGCGCTAGATGGAAGGTGACACAGGGACCTCGGTGAGCGACTGGTGCTGGTGATATCCCGTGAAGACCCAGTGCAGTGCTTGGTAATCCAGTGCAGGTGAAGAATCCAGATGAGACGAAGTAGACAGGGAATCCACGATCCAACACGAACACGATCCAACACGAACACGATCCAACATGAAACACGGGAACACACCGGGGAAACCACAACGATCTGACAACATGAGACACCAGTTACTGAACTTATAAAGAGACAAACGGATTGAAACCATCTGGCGCTGCTGATCAGCAGTGATCAGTGACCACGCCCACAGACACACATACACACACAACAACCGCACGCGAGACGAGAGAGAGACAGTAAATTCATGAACCGTGACAGTACCCTCTCCCCTAGGAACGCCTCCTGGCGTTCCCCGATGGCCTTACCTGTCGATTGTAATCATCGATAAGGGAGTGATCCAGAATGTCTCTAGCAGGAACCCAACTTCTCTCCTCCGGACCGTAACCCTCCCAGTCCACCAGGTACTGAAATCCGCGTCCCCTCCTTCTCGAGTCCAGAATACGATTAACCGAATACGTTGGTTCCCCATCTACGAGACGCGGCGGGGGGGAACCGGGACCGGCGGATTAAATCGTGAATGAAACACAGGTTTGATCTTTGACACATGGAAGGCGGGATGAATTCTCCTGTACGCAGGAGGAAGTTTGAGGCGGACTGCCACCGGACTAATGATTTTGGTGACAGGGAACGGGCCGATAAATTTGGGAGCAAGTTTATTAGCTACGGACCGGAGAGGAATGTTCTTAGTAGAAAGCCACACTTTTTGACCCACGACGTATACGGGAGGCTTCGACCGGTGGCGATCGGCTTTAGCCTTGGTGCGCGCCCCCACTTGGAGAAGAGTCTCACGAGCTCTTTTCCAAGTGTGGAAACACCTCTGGACGAAGGCGTAAGCGGAGGGGACCGCGACCTCGGATTCCGTACTAGCAAAAACTGGTGGCTGGTAACCTAGACTACATTCAAACGGAGTGAGGCCCGTGGCTGACACTGGCAACGAATTGTGGGCGTACTCCACCATAGAGAGTTGCTGACTCCAGGAGGAAGGATTCCTGGAAACCAGACATCGCAACACTCTCTCCAAATCCTGGTTGGCTCTCTCGGTCTGACCATTGCTTTGGGGGTGAAAACCCGAAGAAAGACTGACCGTCGCCCCCAGTAATTTACAAAACTCTTGCCAAAACTTGGACACAAATTGGGGACCCCTGTCGGAAACCACGTCCGTCGGGAGGCCATGTAAGCGAAAGACGTGATCTACGACAGTTACCATCTGAGAGTGGAGACCACTAATGTCTCAGGTAAAATACACTCGGGAGTAGCCGGGCGTTCGGATTGGTCAAAAATACGAGATAAAGAATCGGGTTTGATGTTCTTAGAACCCGGGCGGTACGAGAGAGAAAAGTCAAAACGTCCGAAAAAAAGTGCCCACCGAGCCTGCCTAGAGTTGAGTCTCTTAGCGGTTCTGATATATTCTAGGTTCTTATGATCGGTCCAAACGATAAAAGGTACCCCTGACCCTTCTAACCAGTGACGCCATTCCTCCAGTGCCAACTTGACTGCCAACAACTCTCTGTTGCCAATGTCATAATTACGTTCGGCAGGTGATAAACGATGAGAAAGAAACGCGCAAGGATGCATCTTGTCATCTGAAGGAGAGCGTTGGGAGAGAACTGCTCCTACCCCCACCTCTGACGCGTCGACCTCCACCACGAACTGACGTGATGAATCAGGGGCAACGAGGATGGGAGCCGAACTGAAGCGGCTCTTGAGTTTGGTAAATGCAGCCTCAGCTGCATCAGACCACCTGAACGTCGTTCTGGGGGAGGTCAAGGCAGTCAGAGGTGAGGCTAGCTGGCTGAAGTTGCGAATAAAACGCCGATAAAAATTGGCAAACCCCAGAAACCTCTGTAGGGCCTTACGGGAATCTGGACTAGGCCAATCTATCACAGCCTTAACCTTGTCAGGATCCATGCGTATTCCCTCAGATGAGACGATGTACCCTAGGAAAGGAACAGACTGTGCATGAAAAACGCATTTCTCCGCCTTGACAAAAAGCCTATTCTCTAGTCTGACGTGCTCTAGTCCGCACTCGTCTGACGTGCTGAACATGTTCCTGGAGAGACGATGAAAAAATCAAAATGTCATCCAGGTAGACATAAATGAATTGGTCAACCATATCTCTCAGCACGTCATTGACAAGTGCCTGGAAGACCACTGGGGAGTTGGACAGCCCGAAAGGCATGACCAAATATTCAAAGTGCCCCCTAGGGGTATTGAACGCGGTCTTCCATTCATCGCCCTTCCTTATGCGAACCAAATGATAAGCGTTACGTAAATCCAATTTTGTGAAAATGGATGCTCCCTGTAACCGCTCGAAGGCTGAAGACATCAACGGCAAAGGATAAGTATTCTTTACCGTGATGTTGTTCAACCCCCGGTAATCAATACACGGTCGCAGAGATCCATCCTTCTTTCCCACAAAAAAGAACCCCGCCCCCGCTGGAGATGAGGAAGGTCTAATGAATTTGGAAGCTAGAGAATCAGAAATATATTTCTCCATAGCCTCCCTCTCTGGAACAGAAAGTGAATATAACTTGCCTTTAGGCGGAGACTGACCTGGCACTAAATCTATGGCACAGTCATAGGGACGATGAGGAGGAAGAGAAGCAGCCCGAGACTTACTGAACACTTCCTTCAGATCCTGGTACTCCTCGGGCACGTTAGACAAATTCACTGCCTCCTCCTGAAACACAGACACAGGAACAGACGAACACGCTGACACAAGACATGACTCATGACACGCATTACTCCACATGGAAACAGAATTGTGACCCCAATCAACTCTGGGATTGTGTTGCAGTAACCAGGGGTGACCCAGCACCAAGGGTGCTAGTGGAGAGTCCATGAGAAAAAATTTTATTGTCTCAGTGTGATTGCCAGATGTTATGAGTGTGATGGGTTCAGTAGTGTGAGAAATCTGGGGAAGTTGTTGTCCATTGAGAGCATTAACGGAAATCGTGTGTGTGAGCCTGGAGATGGGAAGATGAAGACGTTGAGCCAGTCCAGAGTCCAAAAAATTACCTTCAGCTCCTGAATCCACCAAAGCCTCAGTGTCGTGCGTGTGAGTCGCCCACCTTAGTCTTACCGGAAGGAGAGTAGATGATGATGGTGATGATGAGGTCTTCCCAGCGGAGATCCCACCCGATAGTAGCCTCATTGATACTACCGGGCTTGATCTTTTACCAGGCAAGCGGAGATGAAGTGGCCCGCTTTCCCACAGTACAAACAAAGTCCCTGGGATCTCCGCCGTTCTCTCTCCTCCCGGGAAAGCCGAGCTCTGCCCACCTGCATGGGTTCAGAATCGGAAGCGGGGCTGACCGTGTCCAGATTGTCGACGCGCAGGGTCTCCATGCCGCGAAACGGGTTCCTCTGCTGAAAGCGGCCCATGCGATCCAGTCGTGCGTCTACTCTTAATGCCAGTTCGATCAGTCCATTAAGGTTAGTGGGAAGGTCCAGCATATAAATCTCCCTCTGGACACGATCAGCCAACCCATGCAGGAATTGATCCCACTGCGCCTCCTCGTTCCAACGGCACTCTGCAGCCAGGGTGCGGAACTGAATGGAGTATTCCGACACCGAGCCGTTACCTTGGCGGAGATCAGCGAGTAGTCTGGCCGCCTCCCTACCCGCTACCGCCCGATCGAACACTCGTCTCATCTCCTCGGAGAGTGCCCGGAACGAGGTGCAGCATGGGTCACGGTTCTCCCACACCGCCGTTCCCCAAAGAGCCGCCCTCCCAGACAACAGGGTGAGAACGAAGGCCACCTTGGTCTGTTCCTGGCTGAACGTCAGTGGCTGTAATGAGATATGCATCGAACAACGAGTCAAAAAGGCTCTACAGTACTCTGGTTCACCTGCATAGCCCTCAGGCGTGGGAAGACGAGGTTCACGTTGCTGGGGCGGCTCCGGTGGAATGGGTTGAACAGGCGGTGTGGGTGGCGCAGTGGGAGGTATGAGTTGTTGAAATCTTTGGGTGAGCTCGGACACCTGTGTCACGAGCGCTTGAATCGCCCGACCTGATTGGGCGATGCTCTCCTCTTGGGTATCCATCCTCGAGATGCTTCGAGCGGCGAATTCGTCCCAAGTTGTGGTCTCTGCTACATCCATAATAATGGTCAGATCGTTCTGTAATGGATCACAGAGACGGATGTAAATGCAAAAGACTCTTTATTGAAGTGTACACAGACACGAAGGTCAGACACTAAACACAGGTGATAGCTCTCCACAAGTGCAGGTCAGGCAATCAGCGCTAGATGGAAGGTGACACAGGGACCTCGGTGAGCGACTGGTGCTGGTGATATCCCGTGAAGACCCAGTGCAGTGCTTGGTAATCCAGTGCAGGTGAAGAATCCAGATGAGACGAAGTACACAGGGAATCCACGATCCAACACGAACACGATCCAACACGAACACGATCCAACACGAACACGATCCAACATGAAACACGGGAACAGAGCGGGGAAACCACAACGATCTGACAACATGAGACACCAGTTACTAAACTTATAAAGAGACAAACGGATTGAAACCAGCTGGCGCTGCTGATCAGCAGTGATCAGTGACCACGCCCACAGACACACATACACACACAACAACCGCACGCGAGACGAGAGAGAGACAGTAAATTCATGAACCGTGACAAAATATGGTTAAATGAAAAGACAATTTCTTGGCTTGTGGTATCTTAATGGGAAAAACTACACCTTCCATGATGCTTTGCACTTTGTGAATTCCAGTGTTATGATAACTTGGCCAATGTGATTTTAGTTTGTTTTGATTGATGTAAACTGAGCCAATTAGAGATCACTTGAAGGGGCGGGAGAAAAAGAGTGAGTCGGAAGAGAAGCACGGGGAGAAAAAAAACGCACGTGCGAGGGAGAAGCGGCTGTGTATGGGTGGTAAAACTTTCAGTTGAATTCGGAGATAATTAAAATTTGTAGACTTAAGTACACACGTATAGGCACAAATATTATCTTGCAGTTAATGTGTATAGTAGCAGGCTCAGTCGTTTGTTGTTTTCCAGTGAAAGTGATAAGTGTAACGTCAGCTCGGTCGGTCCCTACTGTTTGCAATAACAGAGGAAAGTACACTGTCGGACTTTTTAAACTAGAGGGACATTGGCTTGGACTGTTATGAGTGACAACCAGCTCAGACAGCGAGCGCCGTTTTATCGGAGAACCAGAGATAAAGTAACAAGTGGGAACTAGCCTGCTAAGTAGCACTGCTGTGAGGAGGGACCCCGCCCACGTGAGTTACATCGACGCACGGACATCTACCAACTGCACCTCGCCATTCTGCTGCATCGTCTACCAGCCTGTGGTTTCTTTGAACTGTCGGAGTCGCGTGAGTAGCCGGAGACTTTTCTGAACGTTGAACTGTACTACCAGGGAGTTAAAGGATTTTTTTTTCCTATGTGCACCACCGTATGGGCCCCAACGTTTACAAATCCAAGCGCTTGGTAACAATTTGAACATTTTAAAGCCGAACTGTGATGGTACAGATGTGTGTATTTTGGACTGTTTTGTACTGAAGTGATATTTTTGGTACTGATACCTGTAAGGCTTACATTTATATTAATTTAGTTTACACACACACGGTTTAACATTTTTTTTTCCATCCTTCGAGAAAAAAACAGGGGAGTGTTATTTTAAAGAGTACCAGAGTGGTTTGATAAAACATGTTTGGCTATTTGGCAGTTTATTAAGGGATCATTGTAAGGTTTACACTTTAAACTTAACTTTGTTGATTTGGGTTGATACAAAATAATAATAAATTTGAAGGAAACCGTTGGTTTTCAGAATATAAGGAATGCAGAAATAAATGTTTTTTCCTTTTTCATACTAAATATATTGTTGTTGTTCATATTTGACTGATTCATAGATATTTACCATTAGTCTGGGGAACTTAAGTATAGCTCTTTAGGTGAGCTTAGTAGTTCCACAGTGGAGGCATCGCGCTATTAATATTCTTTCACACAATGTTTATCTGTTATCTATGCCTACTTAGCCTGTCTGAAGTCGCAGTGACTCATATTAGTAAATAGGGAATATTTAGCCAGCTCACCATCAACAGCTAAGAACCCAGGATCCTGTTTAACACACTTTTAATATAGTAGCCCGGTGTGATAGTAGGGTACACCTTAGGTCTTGTATGATCAGCTCTACTGGTGTCAACAAGGGGTTACATTAATATTTGAGAAAATTAAATATGCACTCATCTGATCTTTGAGGAGTCATTTAATTCTGAAGAAATAAATGGTAGTTCCCAGGGGGAAATGGATAACACCTCATTATATGGTGCCCATCTCCCTTCGGTGCCCTCCAGCGTGTTCTAGTCTTAGTGTCACGGGTGACGATTAGGAAGGAGGCGAAACTTTTGTAGCAGAACCTTTTATTCCGATGAGATTGCCGGTTCCGGGTGTATGGGCGAATGACGGGATTGATGAGTGGAATTGCAAACAGGTGCGAGAGCAAGAAGAACAGAGCGGCGATTGGGGCACGCGCTGTAATAGGGGAGTATAAAAGGGCATTGTGGTTGAGTCCAAGGGGGCGCTTCCAGTTATTTGGGTGGGAGAGGAAAAGAGAGATTTGGACTCGGGCAAGGAGAAAGACGCGCTGGAGGAGAAAGGGAGAAGCTAAAAAGAAGTCCGCACCTTGGATGAGATAAGTGTCGAACTCTAGCCGGATTATGGAACAATTGACGTCCCTGTGAATTGTATGGTGAGTGAAATTTCGCTGGAGGACCTTTACTACATTGAGTGAATTGCTGTGAATTGTGCTTCACATCTGTTTCCCAGCTAGCTTAACATCAGCGAGTGGTGGACGAGACCTCATGCCTGCGCCTTCGCTGTGAGTTGTGAGATTTGCAGTGCTTTTTATATATAATATATATATTCACATGTGATTACTTGTGTGGGTTGCAGTGAAACACGAGTGTGGGAGTGAATTGCGGAAGCATTGGTGGTCCTAGTCAAAATACTCGTCTCTCTGTTTGAATCCAGTTGCAGAAGACGCTAAAAGCTGTGAAAGCCCGTTGATGTGGTTGAAAATAATCATCTCTCTCTCTGTTTGAGTTCAGTGAAGAGCTTGCTAAGGCCGTGAAGTGTACTAATCTTCCTTCTCTCTGAAGAGCCTGCTAAAGCTGCGAAGTGTACTCACCTCCCTTCTCTCTGCCGGAGTCCAGTGAAGAGCCGCTAAAGCTGCGAAGTGTACTCGCCTCCCTTCTCTCTGTCTGAGTCCAGTGACGAGCCAGCTAAAGCTGTGAAGTGTACTCACCTCCCTTTTCTCTGCCGGAGTCCAGTGGAGAGCCTGCTAAAGCTGCGAAGTGTACTCACCTCCCCTCTCTCTGTCTGAGTCCAGTGAAGAGCCTGCTAAAGCCGTGAAGTGTACTCACCTCCATTCTCTCTGTCTGAGTCCAGTGAAGAGCCTGCTAAAGCTGCGAAGTGTACTCACCTTCCTTCTCTCTGTCTGAGTCCAGTGAAGAGCCTGCTAAAGCCGTGAAGTGTACTCACCTCCATTCTCTCTGTCTGAGTCCAGTGAAGAGCCTGCTAAAGCCGTGAAGTATACTCACCTCCATTCTCTCTGTCTGAGTCCAGTGAAGAGCCTGCTAAAGCCGTGAAGTGTACTCGCCTCCCTTCTCTCTGACTGAGTCCAGTGGAGAGCCTGCTAAAGCTGCGAAGTGTACTCACCTCCCTTCTCTCTGTCTGAGTCCAGTGAAGAGCCTGTTAAAGCCGTGAAGTGTTCTCACCTTCCTTCTCTCTGTTTGAGTCCAGTGGAGAGCCTGCTAAAGCTGCGAAGTGTACTCACCTCCCTTCTCTCTGTCTGAGTCCAGTGAAGAGCCGGCTAAAGCTGTGAAGTGTTTTTTAAAGGGACAATGCACATCAATTGACATTTTTTGTTTACACTCAAAATGTAAATGTGCCAGAGTTAGCAGAAAAGCTAATTTTCATCTGTAGTCCCTTGGCAGGTCAACACATCATCATATTACATTAATAATAATAAAAAAGAATATATGAGAAATAGAAACAACTAAGACAAAAAAAAAGGCGATAAAAGCGAAAGAAGCAAATAGAATAAATAAGTACAGTACAAAGAAGGGAAATACCTGGGATAAGGTAAACCAACTATTATTGATTGCAATTTTGATTATTTATAATCCATTTCTTTAATGTGAATTTAAATGATAGATAGCTGGTGCTTTCTCTGAGTTCAGTAGGAAGAGGGTTCCAGTAATTTGCGGCCTGTACTGAGAAAAGTGTTTGGCCAAACTTACTACGTCTAAACGGTACAACACAGTCTCCTCTAGTGGCTGCCCCAGTTGCCCTACCACTGCTGTTCTTCTGTTGTATAAATTCACCCAGTGGTGGAGGTGCAAGCCCATGTAATATTTTAAAAATGAGGCAGGCATCTAGATAATGTAAGAAACTGTTAAAATTGAATAGGTTGTATTTAGTAGTGATATGGCAATGGTGATAGTTGATTGGTTTTCGATCTAATATTTTTAAAGTTTGTTTATACAGGGTTTCTATTGGTTTAAGAGTTGTAATGTTTGCTTGTGACCAGCTTGTGAAACAGTATGATATGTGAGAAAAAATCATGGCATGCATAAAAAGTTTGGCCGCTTCTGTGGTTAGGTATGGCCTTATGTGTTTAAAGTTAGCCAGATTATATCTGACGGTATTAGCCACCTTTTTAACATGCTTTTTAAAAGTTAAGTTAGAATCTAAAATAATGCCGAGGTATTTAAATTCGGACACAACCATAAGTTTTTTTCCTTCAATAAAAACCTCAGCCTCCTGTGCTGTGGATTTCTTGGAAAAGAACATACAGACTGTTTTGTTAATGTTAAGATGAAAGTCTGACATTTTTAGCCAGTCAGAAACATATACCAGGTGGGGGGGGTCGCTGCCGAGCATCAATGGAGTAGGACGTGAGTTTGTTAGCTCGTGAGCGCGCCGACATATATCACATGGGAGAAATCCCGCCTCTCCCTGTCGGCTTGGCTAATCGGAGAGTTGGAAGTCACAGGCGGGAATTCAGTTTTTATTACTCTTTGTCTGAGAGCGCACGCTCCTCATCTCTGTGTGCGAGCAGGGAGGGTTTACAGTCTAAAGACACTTCGATCTTGAATGAGAGTAAAACTGATCAAAAATACATTTTACTCAATATTTGTATGCATATTCGCGTTGTTCACGCCACGAGTGTTCTACAGGTAGTAAGAACGTTATTGTAAGAGGAATACACAGTTATATTCAAAATGCATAATGAAGGTATTTATAATTCACTTTATGCTACGATAACGTCATAGTTATTCCCATGTGACATGGGCAAACAGACACACATAAAAACACATCGAATACATCTGGTTAAATGTCTTTCAGTGAGGATATTGGAGACAGATTTGTGTGTGTGTGTGTGTGTTGGAATGGGTAATTGTTCGTCAGCATTCAGGCAGCATTGTGAATTGACTTACTCATTGCGCAATGCTCTGTTTGTGAGGTGATCAAATCAAGGAGACCCCGTGATCGTCGGTCAGACCCATGAGATTTCATCTCGAGTCACATGTCCAGAGCTGGCTCAACTCGTAAGCAAAGCACTTCGTTGTTCATTCATTAGAGAAAGACGCTTCATGTGCGAATGGAGTCAATGATTTAATCAATTCAAAACAATATCCCCTTTGTTTCACGAATGGAAGTTAAGGGGAACTTAACTAAATTAGAATCTAGTTAATTCACTCCAACATACTGGCTCAACTACCGATCTGATTATCACTACACTTTTGTTTGGTTTGCATGGCCTCCGAGTTGTTCAACGGTGTTGTGGACAACTTTTGTTTACTGTGGGAAGCACTGCTGTCTCCTTTGTTCTGTGGTTGTATGGGGACTTTGGGTGCATCTGTGTTTAGGGGTATGTTGGGAGGGGAGGGGGGCCCACCTCGGCTCTATATGATCATTTTCAAAAATAAATTCTTCTTTTTTTTTTCAAATGGTTAATGGCAATATAGATCCCAGCATTGCTGGGTCAGGCACACCTCTCAGATTCATCAGTTGGAAAATCAGAGGTATGGGTAATCCTGTTAAGAGATCTAAGGTTTTTGCACACTTGAAACGTTTAAACTCTGATTTAGTTTTTTTGCAGGAGACTCATCTTCGTGTTAAAGACCATGTTAGGTTACATTGCCCTTGGGTAGGTCAAGTCTTTCACTCAAACTTTAATTCAAAAGCTAGGGGAGTCGCTATTTTAATTAACAAAAAAGTCCAGTTCTCATCCACTGACGTTATTGCTGATAGGAATTGCAGATACCTCATGGTTGCTGATACCCTGATGCAAAAAAAGGTTTTGTTGGTGAATGTATATGCCCCGAACTTCGATGATGTTGAATTCGCTAACAGATTGCTGAGTAACATCCCCTTCTTGAATACACACCTGCTGATTTTCGTTGGGGATTTAAATTGTGTTTTCGACCCAATCTTAGATCGGTCTAATCCTCGAAATCTATCTCAATCTGCTATGTCTAAAACATTCTCTGATTTTATGAAACAGTATGGTCTTATTGATCCATGGAGATCTCGTAACCCCTCTATTAAAAAATTCTCTTTCTTTTCCTAGGTGCACCATTCATATTCTAGGATTGATTATTTTTTTATTGACAGTACGCTTAATTCATGTGTTAATTCTTCGGACTATTTAGGTATTGTAATCTCCGACCATTCACCTTTACTATTAGATATTCAACTTTCTACCTATAAACGTAGCCCACCACTTTGGAGATTTAACTCTCTCCTTTTGGCAGACCAAGAATTCTGCAAATTCATTTCAAACTCTATTGATGAGTTCTTGTCTTTCAATCATAATGACTCATCTTCATATTCATTGCTGTGGGAGACACTTAAATGTTACCTGAGAGGTCAAATTATTTCTTATTCTGCTCTTTCTAATAAAAAGATTAATGCCAGGCTTAATGCACTTACATCTGTGATTGGGGACCTTGATCAAAGATTCGCGCTGAACCCTTCTCCAGAACTTCTTAAGCAGCGTCTTGATCTGCAAGCAGAATTTGATCTCATCTCAACTAAAGAGGCAGAGCGCTTGCTATTACGCAGCCGTGGCTCATACTACGAATATGGCGACAAGGCAAGTCGTTTACTGGCACATCAGTTACGACGGCAGGCCACTTCCCGTTTGATACCTACTATTAAAAACACGTATGACACTATTACTACAGACCCCTTGGAAATGAATGCTTTTTTAAAATAATTTTACTCTTTATTATATAAATCTGAATTTCCTACTGACAACACTAAAATGAATACATTTCTTCAGAATCTTTCGAACCCTCTCATTGATACAAATACTGCCACACAAATGGACTCTCCACTCTCTCTTGAAGAAGTATTAATAGCAATTAATGCTATGCAATCTAATAAAGCCCCAGGCCCCGATGGGTTTCCGATTGAATTTTTTAAAACATTTATTGGCAAATTGGCACCGTTACTTTTATCCGTATTCAATGAATCCCTAGAAAGTGGTTCATTACCACCAACCTTGACACAAGCCACTATTGCTCTCCTTCTCAAAAAGGACAAAGATTCGACCTCCTGTGGGTCTTACAGACCATTGTCTTTGCTTAATGCTGACGTCAAGGTATTGGCTAAAGTCATTGCATCCCGCTTAGAAAATGTGCTTCCTCATATTATATCTGATGAGCAAAATGGTTTTATAAAGGGACGTCAACTGTTTTTTAATACCCGTACACTTTTCAATATAATTTACTCAAAACACTCGGCTGAACTTCCTGAGCTTGTGATTTCTTTAGACGCCGAAAAGGCATTCGATAGGGTAGAGTGGGAATACTTGTTTGCAGTTCTGAAAAAATTTGGATTTGGTGAAAAAATTATTTCTTGGATTCGCCTCCTTTACTCATCCCCCAAGGCTAGTGTTCATACTAATGATGTTTATTCTGATTATTTTGCCCTTGGACGTGGAACTCGCCAAGGTTGTCCTTTATCACCTTTGCTCTTTGCTCTTTGCTATTGCTATCGAGCCTCTGTCAATTACATTAAGATCTTCCCCTTTATTCAAAGGTATCACCCGTAATGGATTCGAATATAAATGATCACTTTATGCGGATGATTTGTTATTGTATATAACTGATCCTACACTTTCCATCCCTGCGGTTTTGGGTATTCTGGAGAACTTCAGCGCCTTTTCGGGTTACAAATTAAATTTGGAGAAAAGTGAGTGTTTTCCCATTAATACTGCAACATGTCAGTTGCAACAGTCAGATTTGCCTTTTCGATTTAGTCCATCAGGGTTCAAATACCTAGGTGTTAACGTGACTCGTTCTTTATCTAGCCTTGCATCTGCGAATTTCACTCCCCTTATCTCTAGGATTACATCCAATATTCAAAGATGGGGTAACCTCCCCCTTTCACTAATCAATGTTGTTGCAAGATCAATGTTGTTAAAATGAATATTTTACCGAAATTTCTTTTTTAATTCATTCATTCATTCATTCATTCATTCATTCATTCATTCATTTTCATTTTATTGTCCACAATGTGGAAATTTGCCTTCGGTCTCATAAAAACAACAATCAAACCAACAACAACAAAAACAACAACAACAACAGGACTAACACACAGACATCTTCAGGGCAAAATGCAGTACAGCAGTAGCAATTACGTTACAATACATTAACGGGGCGTGTTGTTCAGCGTCCGAATTGCATAAGGAATAAAGGAATTTTTAAAAATATTACGATTTGCCCTAGGTACTTTGTAACGTCTGGCAGAGGGAAGAAGTTCAAACTCCCTATTGAGTGGATGAGAGGGATCGTTTGCTATTTTAAAAGCTTTTTCTTTTTTTCTCTATTCCAGTCAATTCCTCTTTTTCTGCCAAAAAATTTCTTTGACTCATTTGATAAGATAATTTGTTCTTTTATTTGGGGCGGAAAATCACCTAGGATTCGTAAAACTCTACTGCAGAGATGCAGACTTATTGGAGGACTGGCATTACCTAATTTTTTAACTTACTATTGGGCGGCTCACATCCATAAACTTTGCTACTGGTTAAAATCCCCTGGATCCTCTTGGTGTAAATTAGAACTATCATCCTGTAGGGGATCATCTATACCTGCTCTACTTTATTCCTCTTTACCTACGAAACCTTCTCTATACACTGATAATCAAGTGGTTCTTAACACACTCAAAATCTGGTATCAATTTAGACAACACTTTAAATTTGTAGATGCATCTTCCTTGGGTCCTATCAATAACAACCATTTATTTCCTCCATCACTTTCGGACTCAACATTTTCACTGTGGTATGACAAGGGTGTTTTGCAATTTAGAGATTTATATGTAGATGGTGTCTTTGATAGCTTTACCAATCTGTTATCTCGCTTTGAACTCCCTGTTACTCATCTGTTTCGCTATTTTCAAACTCGCAACTTTGTGGCTAAGTGTTTCCCTAATTTCCCTTCTTTACCTCCAGTGCATCGGTGGGAAACCATGCTTTCATTTGTCCCTCATCACAGGGGAATCATTTCAAAGCTATATGACATTATCTTAGCTTTTAGCGACCATTCAAATGCCAAACTTAAGGGTACATGGGAAAGGGAACTGGGAATACGAATACATGAGGAGTCTTGGGAACAGGCCATAGAGAGGATACGTTCTACCACCTCTTGTGCTCGTCTTGGACTTATTCAATTCAAGGTTTTACATAGGGTACATTTCTCTAAGCTTAGACTATCTGAAATATATCCGGAAGTGGAAGACAAATGTGATAAATGCCATGGCTCCCCCTGTCATCTTAGCCACATGTTTTTTTTTGTCCTGATTTGGTAGATTTCTGGGTGGCTTATTTTAATAGTATGTCCTCTGTTCTTGGGGTAAATCTCCAACCTTGTGCTCTGATTGCTATATTTGGGATTCCTGACCCCTCAATGGCACTTAACCGTACACAAAAGGACATCATAGCTTTCACATCCTTACTAGCAAGACGCTCCTTATTGCTACATTGGAAGTCTGCTAAATATCCTTCTATCTCCCGTTGGCTCAGAGACATCATGTATTTTTTAAAACTTGAGAAAATTAAATATACATTGAGAGGATGTACAGTAAAATTTTTCCATAAATGGCAACCCTTTATTTCCTGTTTCACAAATTTAAAGGTACTACCCAATTGAATGTGTGCCTGTTATTATTGTACTGTTTGTATTGCATAATTAACCAGTAATATGTGTGTTGGTCATGGTGAGCTGAGTGGGTGGGGGGTTGTTTATTATTTCCAACATTATTTTTTTTTTTATTTTTTTTTATTTTTTTTATTATTATTATCTTTAATGTGTATAAAAGTGGCAGGAAAAAAAAACAAAAAAGGGGGGAAAGGATAAATTGTATCTGTGAATGGAAATTCTGTATTGTTTGTTATTGTTGTATTGTTTTTCCTTTTTCCTTCAATAAAAAAAAAAAAAAAAAAAAAAAAAAGAAACATATACCAGTGCTTCAGTTAATTTAGTTGCAGCCTGTTGTTTGTTCTTGGTATGCAAATAAAGGACTGTATCATCTGCATACATTTGTATATTAACAGATCGACAGACTGAAGGTAAATCGTTAATATACAGGATAAACAAAATAGGGCCCAATACTGACCCCTGAGGTACACCAATATTACAGTCGAGGTATGAAGAATATGAATTACCGATATGTACGCTCTGTTTCCTGTTAGTTAAGTAGGACTCCATCCATTTCATGGCCTCATCTGAAAAATTATATATAGATAATTTTGACAATAGTGTCTGGTGATTCACAGTGTCAAAAGCTTTCTTAAGGTCCAGAAACACTGCACCTACTATACCACCCTCATCTAATTTTGACTTAATGTTCTCAAGGAGAAAACAATTAGCTGTCTCTGTAGAGTGATTTGTGCGAAATCCAAATTGCATTGGATGTAAAGGGGTGTGGCCCAGGTTTAGATGGGTTTTTAGCTGTTCTGCTACCCATTTTTCTGTCACCTTGGATATAACTGATAGAATACTAATGGGTCTATAATTTGACACCATTGTTTTATCACATGACTTGTAGATCGGTGATATAACTGCTGTTTTCCAAGAGCTTGGAAAAGTACTTTGCCTAACTGACAGATTGATCAGTTGTGCAATGGGGCAAGCAAGTGTGTCCTTGTGTGACTTTAAAAATGCGGTATCCAAGCCATATGAATCCTTTTCTTTTGTATTCCTTAGTGAATTTATAATTTTAATAACCTCTGATTCCGATATTTCCTTTATTTTAAAAATAGGTTTAGCTTTATCAATGGGGATAGATGGTATAGTTTCAGTTGGGATACCTTGAGCCAGCTCACTAACTGAATTTATAAAGAAATCATTAAATATACTTGCTATCATATCGTTATCTTGGGTCAGGATTCCATTCACTTTGAGTTCAAATAAAGTTATCCTTTGTTCTTTATTCCTACCAGTTAATTTATTAAGATTTCTCCAAATTAATTTCCCATTTCCCTGAGCTTCATTAATAATTCTGATAAAAAACTCTGCTTTAGACTTTCTTAAATTCCTTAATACTTTATTTCGGAGAGTTGTAAAGGTGAGCCGGTCACTACTATGCCCTGATTTTAGTGCCCTCTTTAAAGCAGAATCTCTCTCTTTCATTTGTTGCCAGAGTGTGTCATTTAACCATGGTAAGGTGGTCTTTTGTCCATGTTTATGTCTCACCTTTCTTGTAAAGGCTGCTCTTTTCTCGGTAATAGTAGAAAAAAAAGTGCTGTAGCTAGTCTCAGTATCTCAGCTGGTTAGAAGGTTAGACCAGTCAATTTGATTTATAACTTTTTCTAAGTTGATTGTTTCATATTTTTTTATTTTTTATTTTATTCACCTTCCTTCTCTCTGCTTGAGTCCTGCGAAGAGCCTGCTAAAGCCGTGAAGTGTACTCACCTCCCTTTTCTCTGCCCGAGTCCAGTGAAGAGCCAGCTAAAGCTGTAAAATATACCCACTCCATCCTCCATTCGAATCCTGTTGAAGAGAACGCTGAAGTGACTTCAGTAATTGTTTTAAAGAGATTTTTTAAAGTAAATAAAGAGATTTTTATACTTACCATTTGTTGTCCTGCCTGTTGAGTCCTGCGGTTTAGCTCCTCACGGTGGTGTGTATGTCAGGGGTGAAGACCGGTTGGTTCAGCGTCTACCCCGACCTGTGACAAAAGTCTGAATCGCAGAAGGGGGGTTTAGGAGGGGTCAGTTCAGTTATTTCCTGCCGGTCATCCGTTTCAGGACGCCGGATTGGCTTCTCAAGCTATACTAGAGACCAGTCTCGAGAGGCTGGTTCCTTTAGTAGTCTCAGCCGTAGTCGTCTTGGGATAAGACATATCTGAGGACAGTCGTTATCTTGAAAAAGGCTTCCCCTAAGAAGAAGTCCTGATGCCGAGGCTATCAGGCTTCTGAGGGTGGCCCCCTCCGGGAGAGACAGGTTCGAGAATCCGGGTCTCCTCAGCGCCCTCTGGTGGGCGACTCTCTGAGGAGGGTTCGCAGTGCTGCCAGTTTGGTCTTCCCTGCCCGTTCACCGTTTCAGGGTACCGAGGTGTCAGCATCCCCAAACGATCCTCCGAGGAGGGTCATAAAGCAGTCAGTTCGGCTGTTCCCTGCTGGTTTGCCGCTTCAGGGCACCGAGGTGCCTGCATTTCCCAACGATCCTCCGAGGAGGGTCGTAGAACAGTCAGTTCGGTTGTTCCCTGCCGGTTCGCCATTACAGGGCACCAAAGTGGCTGTTCGACCCGTACCAGAGGCCAGTCTCGAGAGACTGGTCCCCTTAGTAGATTTTCTTGCAGCTTGGAGCTATTGACAAATATATCTCGTTGTGGCCAGCTCACTATGGAAAAGGGTCACAGAATTCAGTTCGGTTCTCATCCACCTATATTTCTAGGGGTCCTCCATACGTGGTGGAGCCCAAGCAGGCTCTGGTTATGTTATCATTTGAGATGAACAAACTCCTTGTACAGGATAGAGTGTCGTTTCCTGTGCTCCCCCTCAGATAGATTGGGGACCGGGATGGCATTCTCAACAGAAGCCTTTGAAACAGAAGATGGATCTGAGGACCGTTGTTTCTGAGAAAAAGGCTTCGGCCATGGTCCTGGCGCCACTGGTGTCAGACCTCTGAGGGCAGCCCCGACCGGTGTGGAGCGGTGTACACCTCAGTATATGGTGCCCGCCCCACCTTGGTGCCCTCAGGAGGCCCTTCTGCCAACCCCGCCACCCTTGGTGCTTCGGGGTGCAGCGGTCTCCAGCGAGCACATGTCACAACAACGCTGTGTCAAACTCGCACCCTCTGAGGGGGGTTCAAAAACAGTCAGTTCGGTTGTTTCCTGCCAGTATACTTCAGGTCACCGAAGTGACTGTTTCAATTACACCAGAGGCCAGTCTCGAGAGACTAGTACCCTTAATAGATTATCTGACAGAATGGAAGAATCTGCCAGATATATCTCAGTGTGTCCTGCACATAGAGTAAGGCTACAGAATCCAGTTTGGTTCTCGTCAGCCACGCTACAACGGGGTGTTGCTTACGTTAGTGCATCCCGAGCAGGCTCTGGCAATGGAGCAAGAAGTAAAGACTCTGTTAGTTGAGGAAGCTTTAGAGCAGGTGTATTCACCCGACAGAGAATCGGATTTTTACAGCCGTTACTTCATTGTTCCAAAAAAGGATGGGGGGTTGCGTCCTATATCAGTTCTCAGTTGAATCATGCAGTCAAGAAATTCAATTCAAATTTCAACAGATTGCAACTCAAATCTGATCCGAGAACTGGTTTGTTACGATAGATCTAAAAGACGCATACTTCCATGTCTCCATCCTCCCTCAGCACAGGAAGTTCCTCAGGTTCTCTTTCGGGGGCAAAGAATACCAATATCGGGTACATCCATTCGGTCTAGCTCTATCCCCCCGCACGTTCACGAAGTGCGTAGATGCAGCTCTGGCCCCGCTCATGCTGCAGGACATATGCATTCTGAACTACATCGACGACTGGCTGATTCTGGCAGAATCAGAGCAGTTAGCGGTTTGGCATCGAGATGTCGTCCTCGCTCACATGAAAAAAATTGGGGTTGAGACTCAATGTCAAGAGTATGCTTTCTCCATTACAGAGAACCACTTTCCTTGGTGTGGTATGAGATTCCGTCACGATGCGAGCCGTCCTGTCGCCCGCTCGTGTAGCTGTTATCCTCACAGCCACGAAAGAGCTAAAGCTAGGCCACTCACGCACTGTGAAATAGTTTGAGAGACTGTTAGGCCTCATGGCAGCAGCGTCCAATGTTATACCTTTGGCCTGCTGTACATGAGACCTTTGCAGTGGTGGCTCAGGACCAGAGGGTTCTCCCCGAGGGGAAACCCACTCCGTATGATCTCGAAAGGGAACGTCTCAGGTTACGACTGTAACACTAGTTCCCTGAGTAGGGAACGAGACGATGCGTCACTTTGCCATACTTCCTACATCCCTGTGGTCGACTTGCTTCAGCCTTTTTCGAAGCTAGCGCGGTTCTGAACCGTTCTTATCCTTTCCTGGTCGTGACGTCACCCGCCCGTGACGCTCACTCTCTCCGTTGGACTAGTTGACATAAGTGCTTCAGACGCAATCACGCAGGGGCGTTCCCAAAGAGTCATTGACGCATCGTCTCGTTCCCTACCCTAACTGGGGTTACAGTTGTAACCTGAGACGTTTTGTCCACATATATGACTCTTTCACAAACACTGATTCCTTCCTTAATGAAACAACACTAATTATATTATAATTATAATGACTGTACTAATATAGCCTATTAATGTCAGGCTTAACTGAAATTAAATATTAGAATAAAATGTGGGACATTATCGCAGATGATCATAACCAAACCACGTGACAGGTCAATTGCACACTAGAAACACTGCCAGAGACAAAGCACAATGATTCATATGCGCATTCTATGTGAAAAAGGCATTATGCAACAGCATGCTTCAATTGTCTCACAAAAAACACAGGGAAATAAACACAATTGTCACACCTCCAGCCTTTCCACCTCCTTCCACGTACCGTTTTTTAAAACTATGCGGAAGTGTACTTTTTCACAAGGGACCACACTCCTTCCACAATACTCAGAACTGACTGAGTACAGGTTTTGCACTTAATATCACAGTCACAAATTATTAATTAAAGATACACAAGTATTGTCATGCAGGGTGCATGGATGTAGGTGTAAAATGCCGTTGCTGTGTTGAAAGTGCTCAAAACAAAATATATTAAACAGGAAACAACTAAAAGGACAAATATCTCATTTTAGAAATTGTCGTTGACATTAAGATTTTTAGTGGAATAGTACGATTTAAACAGGAATAGCAACAATCTTGTCTCAGCAAACCATTTAATAGCTTCTGAGAGAGGTGGAGAATGTCAGGCGAGTCTTGGAAATGGATGAATGAAAAGCATTGCATTGAGGAGATGAAAGCATTTGTGATCCACATAAGCTGACCACACAGAAAAGCACAACGCCCAGGCGCATTTATCATGTACATCCTGTTAGTATGCAAACTGAGCCAAACATGTTTTGTGAGAGGAAACTGTTCACAGAACTATGCAATACATCACAACAAAAAGTCACAGCTGAATGTCAACGAGCTAGTGTCTGCGGAAACAATCCTTTAACCTGTCAAGGGAACTAATTCAAATCACTTTTTGTATTAAATGTTGCAGCTCCACCATAGTGTCTTTTTATTACCATACAATGTAGTTTTTTAACAAAATAGCCAAAAAAGCATAATGAGCATACCCTGCACAGACCCTTGTTTTTCTACAATCCTGAGTTCAAAGTAAGTGGATACGAATGAACATTTGCTTTGAGTAATATGGACCAGAGATCATCAAAAAACAGAGATGACAGATAAAAGGCCTGAGACAGAGAATACTGAAACAGATCCAAGAGGAAGTAAATTAGCGTCAAGTGTGAAAAAAAAAAAAAAAACACTGCAGCATGAGCTGCAAATGATTATGTTCTGCATCTCCCTGACCAGGGCCTATTTACCAAGCCTGGCTCACCTCCCATTGTTTGTCCCCTCTGTGTTTTGTCCTCGGAGCGGCAGTTAAGTGCGTGTACCGCTGCCTGCCTCCCAGCCATAGCCTCTTCTACACCTTCACATCCTAGGAGGGGAAAAAATTCCCTCGGCACTTGCGAAAAGTCGCACGCCAGGTCGGATGTTTGCTTAAACCAAGATCACATTGGATAAAAGGCTGGCCGCACCGGTGCTGCTTTCTCAAATATCGCTCTCACGTCCCCTCTTCCCTTTGAGCAGGAGAGAGTTGTTGTTTTTTTCAAACCAAGACTCTTCAAGGACCCTATTAACATGAGGGACCAACTTCAATCAAAATTCCAAAGGTGCAGTCAGTGACCCCCGGCTCTCTTGACCCTAACCTGCTCCCTGACAGCTCAGAGTTCCCATAGTTTTCTTTTGGCTTTGTAATACACGGCATGGTGTGAATAATTAATTTGACCCGAATGTCCACATTTTTCAGGGAGACATTCCTCTCGCTGACCTTAAAACGGAGGGTTACTCAAAGACATTTTGGGAAACATATTACAGATCTATTGGAATACCGCTGTTTGTTTCCCTGTAGAGTTCGTCTCATACTGATGTAGTTTCCAGACACAAGTGTTCGGAGTAACCTACCTCTGAGCAATGTTCCACAAACCAGCCAACAAAAACCAAACTTCAACATCTCAGAATACAGGCCACAGAGCTCAGAGCGAAAGGTATTGAATTTGACTAATGCAACACAGGAACAATCCTCAGGACAGCTGCGTCATATTACATTTGGAGCCAACTATAACAAGGTTTGTCGTCTTAACAAGTGTTGGGCTTTAAACAAACTGCACAAATTATGTTTATTTTTTCTGCGACTGCATTTAAAAAAAAAGGTTGACATATTTAAAAATGCAACATTTTTGTGTACCCATGCTGAAAATTCCAGGCACGTTTAACTTCAGGTGGATACAAAGGTGCAGCATAATTACAGCAGACTTTGTTTTCGACACACAGGGGTCATGGAGCCTGTGTCATTTCTTGATCCCATTCTCACTATCTCTTGTACTGTTTTTTTTCTATTTCACTCCACTTTCCTGTCCAGTGTGATTCTCACAAAGTTATGTTTGTGAAATATTCCACTACAAACTCAAAAGAAAAAATAAGAAATTATCCATTCATCTCCCAAACCACTTGTCTAAGCGTTTTGGGAAACACCCTGGATGAATGGCCAGTCCATTGCCGTTCAATAAGAAATCATATATTACATAAATAACAGCCTGTTTTAGGGTCATTAAAGGGATAGTTCGCACAACAAATTCAGACTTCAATTACTAACCTTCATGTCATTTCAAACTTGTATAACTATAAAATTACCCTAAATACACAAACAAAACAAAACGAACGTGATTTCAAAGAAAAGGGCAGGTCAACCCTACAAAACCATATCACTGAAAAGAAAAGACAACAGATTCTAAATCATGTACAATAATGGTTTGAAGGCTGGAGAGGAGACAGGAGAAGTGTGGCCAGCCCGGAATCGCAACAGCTCAAC
This sequence comes from Rhinichthys klamathensis goyatoka, assembly GCF_029890125.1. Lineage (NCBI taxonomy): Eukaryota > Metazoa > Chordata > Actinopteri > Cypriniformes > Leuciscidae > Rhinichthys > Rhinichthys klamathensis. The sequence continues at coordinate 269,948 of NW_026606566.1, forward strand.
TTCAGAGAGCGGAAGGGATAGTTTTAAACCCACGTCAATCAAAGGGGTGGAGCCATCCCGCAGCTGATCAGAGGATCCTGCTTAGAACAAATAAAGCAATAAAACACACACACACACACACACAGAAATAACAATAACGGAGAATACAAACAATATACAGAATCAAAACATATTGTACGAAATTACACATAATTCCGTAACAGGCATACACGAAAATATGGGACTTTACTGACATCTTTTATTTATCAGAGCTCATATAGTGAGACACACGCTGCCGTCATTCTAGCTTCACCTGCGCACACTCTTTTTCTGCGCATGTCCCTTTTTTTTTTTACACATAACAATGTCAGCGCGGCAATTCGCCATACGTATTCATAACGTCACCATTGCATCACCCATGAACAGCAATTCAAATTACCCAATTTACATACAAAATAAAATCTCACATTTTTCCCCCCTTAGAAAATGAAATGTCCTCATTTCAAATATACAAAGAACAAATTAACCCCCTGGGGTCGGCTATCGCGCCGGCGCGATTGTCTCGCTTTTTTTCTTATCAGTGCAAAAGAGACTCAAAATACTCGGTTGATTTTGATCTTACATATAAGTGCGATACATCATTAGATCCTGTTAAGTTTCTATTTTTTTTGTGGATACTCACAATAAAAACAAAGTGTTGTGCTTTTCACCAAATAAAGAAAAACAAACATGATGCGAGTTCTGCGTTCTCTCTGTCAGTGAAGTCCATTCTGAAACGCGTCCTAAGATTAACTGTAACTCCGCGATTACTTGTCACACAGGCACGAGAGATTTTTCTTTATGAAGCTTGAATTCTCTTCTTTTAAATGAAGTAATTTATATAAAAAACAGATATTCTCAGTTTATGCAATCTGTATGAAAAGAGAGTGCTGTCAGTATTTTTTTTCCCAGCTCATTACACTTCATTACGCGTTAATCTGACACGCCCACGGAGGACGCGCGCTATTCAAACGCAAATGTCGAGGCAAGCCATGACAATGCCCACATCAGCCGTTCCACCGCGGCGGTAAAATGTGTGGTGTATTTGCTGCCTTTTACCGCTAAGAGGCGCTACAATCATAGACTCTGAAAAGTGTTTGTTTATTCCGGTTTATTCTCTCTAATGCGTAATCTGCTGCCGCACCGCGCTGATTCAGAGCGATTGAAAGCTGGTAGCAGAAGAATTCAACAAGTGAAACGTAGTTAAAATAATTCATAATCACAATACTGAAATTAGGCTACTGAAATGTAATTGAATAAATAATGAAAACATTTCAACATAAAACATTGCAATAAAAACATTTAGGCTACATCAATGAGGCTTTACAACTTCATCAGCGTACAGACGGTAGCTCAGTGATCAACGCAACAACACAAGCTTCGAGGACCTTCAATCCACCCGAGATCGAATCTCAATGTAGCATAGGCCTACATGTTGTTAACCGATGTTGTCCTACAGCGTTTATATTTTCCCACCTTGATGCTTAAATAGGTAACTGTTTATATCTGTTTACTTATTTAAAGTCAAGAGTTTTGTTTGATTATCATTACAACATAAATTTGCTACATTCCTGTAGAACCGCAGCCGGTGCACAAACGACAAAAACTGATGAAGGAAGATTGTTGTTACATGTATGTCCTGTGTTTTCCCCTGTTTAGTGTTTTTGGTTCAGTCCAGTGTCCCAGTTTTCCCGCTCCTCGTTTGTGTTTAGTTCCTTCACCTGCGTTTAGTTAATTTGCCCCAGCTGTGCCTTGTTTCCCTAATCTGTTCCCTGTGTATTTAAACCCTGTGTTCTCCCTCATTCCTTGTCCGTTCTCGTTTGTATTAAGACGTGTGTTGTGACTCCTACGTTTTGTTTAAATAGATTCCTGTTCTCCTGTTCCTGGTCGTCTTCCTCGTGTGTCCTCCACCACGTCCCGTGACAGAAGAACGGACCGAAACCAACTATGAATGCTACGACGCAGCTGATTTTGCTGGAACAAGGCCAGCAATCTCTCGAGGCCCACACCGCGGCTTATCTCGACCTGGCGTGCCTTAGCTCCTTCCCCGATCGCTCATTGAGTGTTTTTTTCCATACTGGCCTCAATGCAGAGACTAAGGCACGTCTGCCCGGTGTGGGACCTCGAGAGAACTTTGAGGCGTATGTGGAGTGGGTGCTTAAAAATAACGGATCCCTTTTCACTGTGGGCCCTGAGTCTTGTCCTGCCGAGCCTGCCATCAGGTCTGTCTATGGACGCCAAAGGCTGGTGTCCAGCCAGGCAGATCCTCCATTAAAGGCCACACGAACTGCCAAGAAGCGCGCCCAGCCGGGGTCTCGTCCCGCCAAGATCGTCCAGCCAGAGCTTCACGTCAGCCACGTCCAGCCAGAGCTTCACGTCAGCCACGTCCAGCCAGAGCTTCACGTCAGCCACGTCCAGCCAGAGCTTCATGTCAGCCACGTCCAGCCAGAGCTTCACGTCAGCCACGTCCAGCCAGAGCTTCACATCAGCCACGTCCAGCCAGAGCTTCACGTCAGCCACGTCCAGCCAGAGCTTCACGTCAGCCACGTCCAGCCAGAGCTTCACGTCAGCCACGTCCAGCCAGAGCTTCACGTCAGCCACGTCCAGCCAGAGCTTCACGTCAGTCACGTCCAGCCAGAGCTTCACGTCAGCCACGTCCAGCCAGAGACCACCGTCCAACCAGAGACCACCGTCCAGCCAGAGCCCTCTTCGCCGCTGGTCCTGTCCAGCTCAGAATCCTCTTCGCCGCTGGTCCTGTCCAGCTCAGAGCCCTCTTCGCCGCTGGTCCTGTCCAGCTCAGAGCCCTCTTCGCCGCTGGTCCTGTCCAGCTCAAAGCCCTCTTCGCCGCTGGTCCTGCCCAGCTCAAAGCCCACTTCACCGCTGATTCCGCCCAGCTCAAAGCCCACTTTACCTCTGGTTCCGCCCAGCTCAGAGCCCTCTTCACCACTGGTCCTGCCCAGCTCAGAGCCCTCTTCGCCGCTGGTCCTGTCCAGCTCAGAATCCTCTTCGCCGCTGGTCCTGTCCAGCTCAGAGCCCTCTTCGCCGCTGGTCCTGTCCAGCCCAGAGCCCTCTTCACCGCTGGTCCTGTCCAGCTCAGAATCCTCTTCGCCGCTGGTCCTGTCCAGCTCAGAGCCCTCTTCGCCGCTGGTCCTGTCCAGCCCAGAATCCTCTTCGCCGCTGGTCCTGTCCAGCCCAGAACCGTCTTCGCCGCTGGTCCTGTCCAGCTCAAAGCCCTCTTCGCCGCTGGTCCTGCCCAGCTCAAAGCCCACTTCACCACTGGTCCTGCCCAGCTCAAAACCTTCGCCACTGGTCCCGTCCAGCAAGGAGCCTTCACCGCCTGCCCAGCCAGAGACTGTTCACGTCCCGTCTGCCCAGCCAGAGACTGTTCACGTCCCGTCTGCCCAGCCAGAGACTGTTCACGTCCCGTCTGCCCAGCCAGAGACTGTTCACGTCCCGTCTGCCCAGCCAGAGACTGTTCACGTCCCGTCTGCCCAGCCAGAGACTGTTCACGTCCCGTCTGTCCCAGAGCCTGTCACTCTCCCCAAGAATTTTTTTGGGGGGGGCTATAGGCCTCCGCCATGGTCACCCGAAGGGGCGTCTCCGCCGTGGCCACCCGAAGGGTTGTCTCCGCCGTGGCCTCCCGAGGGGTCTTCACCGCCGTGGCCTCCCGAGGGGTCTTCACCGCCGTGGCCTCCCGAGGGGTCTTCACCGCCATGGCCTCCCGAGGGGTCTTCACCGCCGTGGCCTCCCGAGGGGTCTTCACCGCCATGGCCTCCCGAGGGGTCTTCACCGCCTTGGCCTCCCGAAGGGTCCTCTCCGCCATGGCCGCCCGATGGGCTCGCTCCGGCCTGGCCGCCTGCACAGCCTGCTCCGCCCTGGAGGCTTCCTACTCCAGATAGTCCACGCCCTCGTCAGCCTCAAGGGCGCCCACCCCCCCACCCCTATAGATGTAATACGGCGCGAGGACGCGCCTTTTCCGGAGGGGGCGTTCTGTTACATGTATGTCCTGTGTTTTCCCCTGTTTAGTGTTTTTGGTTCAGTCCAGTGTCCCAGTTTTCCCGCTCCTCGTTTGTGTTTAGTTCCTTCACCTGCGTTTAGTTAATTTGCCCCAGCTGTGCCTTGTTTCCCTAATCTGTTCCCTGTGTATTTAAACCCTGTGTTCTCCCTCATTCCTTGTCCGTTCTCGTTTGTATTAAGACGTGTGTTGTGACTCCTACGTTTTGTTTAAATAGATTCCTGTTCTCCTGTTCCTGGTCGTCTTCCTCGTGTGTCCTCCACCACGTCCCGTGACAATTGTCAGCCGATTGCATCAGAAAATGAAAATGAAGAAGCTCGTCTTTAGTCTGCTAAATTATTGTGTAATGTAAAAGAACACTAAAATTACTTAAGTTTGAAACCAAGTTCGAACATTTCAAGGTTTAAATTTTTTAATTTAAAACAGGGTTGCATCGGGTTTAGAGTTTATTTCTTTTGCGATGCAAAATAAGAAACACTAGGCTAATCTTATTCTTGCGACATTTTAAATTTGTATTGCCAAAGAAATTACAGCTAAATTAAACAATTAAAACAGTACAAAACGAAAATTGTCCAAAGAAACATAATTAAATTAAAAACATGCGTTTCTCTTTGCCTCTCTCGCGCTGGATCTCTTTTTAACAAGTTTATTTAGTCTCCCTCGCTGCGCGCGCGGGTCTCTCTCTCGAAATTAAATATTTCAGGGTAAAAACACATCATACAGCTGATAATACTGTATATGTCGCTGCGTGTCAGCCATACAAATCACGAAAAAATTATTTAACCTTTAATTGTTGCTTCAAAGACACAGCATGCCTTGTTGAATTCACCTTACAATAACTTCAATTGAAATTTTGTGTGAAAAAAACTTTAAATAGGCTACAATAAATACACTACAATATTTATAATTTAATAAGATATGGGGTCTACATTTGGACACAGATTTATCCTTACAATAATTTTGCCTGCTCATCAGGCTGGCTATCCGACACTCTCCATATGAAAGAGGAACATTAACACCTTTGTCCAGCAACTGTCCCTCCAACCCCCCACAGGCTATCGGAGTCTGAGGCTGACTTAACACAAAGAGAAGTCGCAATTCACACTTAAATCGCTATTCTAGACAGTGTTGATAATGAAGGAATTAAATGATTTAAGTTACATGTAGCCTAGTGATATTTCTGTCATAAAAGTTTATTACTAAATATTTCATTATTTCAATAATTGATGAAATAAAACTGGTTTGGGCCAGCTTTTTCCAAGCAAAACTAAATATAATCTGAAAAAACGCATGTTAATTTGTTGTCATGAACAAAATGTTCAACTCAATATTAAATTCTACAGGGATCTTTGGATCCTTACAAGGCATGCAATTTGTGAATTAAGTTTTTATTTTATTTTGTATTATTCAAATAAATATCGAAACACGGTGCTTCGTGGTAATGCTGCTAAATTAAATAACATTTATAGAATAATTATGAACTTAAATGAACCAATATCGCAACATTTCGACAAATACATTATTTGATCTGTTTTTACATTTTAATTCAGGGCGATTTAGCCTACATTTAATTAGAGCGAGATTTTCACCCTTGTTTTGTCATTTTCTCATTGGGAAGCGCTTACATTGCATGTTTGAGTAGATCCTCTGTAGGCCTACCTCTCGTTTTCATATGGATTAGCCTACACAATCAGATAACATTTATTAGTCTAAATATTTAGACATTTAAAGGCTTTAGACATAGCCGATTTCTTATCGAGACTGAGCTGAAGTGGCTTTCGGTTCATTTTTTGTGACGCGCAGTTCCCGAAGACAGAGACTACAGATATACTGTTTTTGTCGTTAGCCTATATGAATACAAGTTTACAGTTTTGAACGATGTAAGCTACTCTAGGCTACTCTTATTTGTATGACCAAAAAATTATGGGGGGGATTAAAATAATTCAGCAGAAGCAGGGATGTTTAGACCAGAAGGAAATCCTAGTCCCCCCTGGCAAATCACACTTTACTTAAAACCATGTTTTTAAAAACTCTAGGTTGTAGGGAACAGACCTCTCTGCCATGCGCGCGCATGGTTTGGAGCACAATATCTGTCTCGCATGCACGCTCGCTCTAGATAGATTACGGGATATTCTAAAGGGGTCATATAATGGTACATGCACTTTTACAAGTTGATTGTACTGAAATGTGTGTTGGCAGTGCCTGTACACAACCATCATATAATGATAAAAATCCATCCAGTGTTTTTGTTTTAATCTCCTTATATGTTTTCCCCTGCCTCAAATTGAGCCGTTCGTTTTTGTGACGTCAATAAAACGGACGCCCCTCCCGCGATTGATGATTGACAGCAGTGATTCAACACAGACCCGCCCTCGCTCGTCCTGTCAATCATAGTCTGCGCGGACCGGCGCGGTCATTGTTGATATGCTGGAGCACTGTCTATGAGCAGAATGGCGTCTAAGCGATTGTGGTGTTCTGTTCTTGGGTGCAATAACGAACACAGTCATTTTAATGTTCCTGAATCCGAACCGCTGAAGACGCAGTGGCTGAGTTTGTTTTCGAAGGGAATATTCCCCACGAGCAACGTCACTGCTCTCATGTTTGCCGAATCATTTCTCAGTGGACTGCTTTATAAACGAGGATCAGTGTAAAGCTGGTTTTGCTGAGAAGCTGCACCTGAATAAAGGATCGGAACCTATTCGTCTTCCTGCTGAACCTTCAGAAGAACTAAAGTGAGTGTAACGTTTTATTAATCTTTATATTAATATTTATATAATCTTTGCAAATCGCCAGCTGCACGCTTCACGATGAATGCGTCGGTTTACACTCAGGGTACATTACAGCATGTTTTCTATGTACAACGTTCTCAATAAAATTCATAATCCCACGTTTATAATGAACAACGCGTGGTTATTGTGTTATTGTGTTACAAACGGTGTATGCGCAGAACAGAGAGGCGGAGTCAGCAAAGCTCATGATCATTTAAAGTCATATGCACTGAAACGGCGTGCTGAAAACAGAGCTGTTTTTGACCAGGTAAAATAAGTGTTTTCTTACAAAACTAATGAGAATTTTTAATTAAAGTATATTACAAAGTTTTAATTTAGACCCTAAAGAATCATATTAGCTTGTACAAAAATGGCATTATATGACCCCTTTAACTAATTTGCGGTATAACTAGTCGATCACGAGTGGCTCAACAGGTAGATCTATAGATAAACTATATCTTTTAGGAATTTGACCGACCGGGTTGACACTTCAGCGGGAGAAATCGGGGGTGTGGCGTGAGAGCGTGAGATTTGGGTCAATTGCGTGAGTAGCCTACTCTCACGCTCAATGCGTGAGAGTTGGCAGCCCTGAAAAAAAAAATGTATATATATATATAGTATATATAATTATTTTTTTTACAGAACTGCTTTTGAAATTACGATTGGTAGCCTATTATTATACAGATGCAAAGTCGTTCTGTTGGATACTATTTTGTTCCTTAGTGTAAAATGGAAATGCATGATAATTGTATTTTATAAATATAAGCAAAAAAAAAAACTGTATAGTGTAACAGAGTTTTAGAGCTAGACAAATCTAAATAAATATAAAATTTACAGCAGACCATGTTTGTGCGGGATTTGAACCCGTGTCATCTTGATGATGAACCCTGAGTTCTACCGCTCGGCTTTTTTCATTTAGCCTGTGAGTGTAGGCCTATACTTTAGCCTTTTACAGTTTTAAAAGATTATATCTTATCTGTATGACCAACAATTACGGAGTAGGCTATACATGTTTGTTGTAGGCTTATTTGGAAATTACCATAACTTGTAGTATTTCATCCTTAGGCTACAGACATTAGCCCCACTTACGTTTTGCTAAATGTCCCTTTGCGCCACCTGGCGGTCGTTTCGCGAACGACTTTGAAATGCGACTGGTTTATTTTTACCGCGGTGGATGGCTAAAAATGGTATGTGGATGGCTAAAAGGTGTGACTAAAAATGTGCTTTTGGCTTTCATTTATATTTTGATTGTTTGATATATATATATATATATGTGTGTGTGTGTGTGTGTATACATATTTATTTATATATATATATTGTCCTTGCATTTTTTCTTGTGTGACACCACTGAATGAAAGGCTCATTAGTATGCAGTCTGCTCAGGTGAGAACTGCCTAATTATTCATGAGGGGGTTGGGCCGTTCCGCCCATCCGCATATTGCCTTTGCAAACAAAAAAATGTTTTTCACAATTTAAAACAATCTATTGTTTTATGTGAATGATTAGGCAGAATGATTTTCAGATCAATTCGAAGCAAAAACTCTAGGCGACAACATCCACTAGTCGAAAGTCTTGTGGACAGATATTTAGTATGTTATTTGTGGCCTTATATTAGAAACTTTATTTTTTAGTTTTTTCAATAACCACGCATAAACAATATTCTCTCAAAAATACAAACATGTATTAACATGTTGTTCACATATTATGGTAGCCCTGTGTGTGCTATATAGAGTGTAATTTCACCTGTGCCATTAATATGTTTATAAGCAACTGAAAAAAGCAGAAATGTCAGAGCATACCAAAACATCTCAAGGACCCTGAAAACACCTCAGACCCCAGAGGGTTAATCTCAAATGTTTTCCCCCACAGTGAACAGGACATAAGGGATATAACATGCCATAGCAGACAATATTAAATGGTTCTTAACAATCGTACAAAAGAAAAGTTATCAACTTGTGTGTGTGTTTATTGTTTTCTTAAACACATACCACCAACAATCACAAATATTGTGCAGAATAGGGGGGGAAAAATTACACAATGTGAAAATGGAAGTGTTCTTACATTTAAAAACCTTGAAACCAATAACAAAAGTACAATCTATACCCATTTTATTTTTCTTTCTTTTTTTTAACAAGAAAACTTCCTAGGCCTTTTTATAACACGTCCTGAACGAGTGACCACACCTTCAGACGCCTGCTCAACAACAACTGAGGAGGCATGTTTAATTGCCAATTGAAGTGGCTGCAGTACAGAATGAGGAAATCGCACCATGCGGCCTACATACATGAGGAACAGAGGAGAGTACAGAAGCCCCATTTTCACCAACCAGCGGCCCTCCTGATGATAAAAGGAGAGAACCAGACAAAGCTGTGTATAGCGGTCTCAACCCCTGAACCCTTTTGTCCACATCTTGACCAGCACATGTGGAAGTGAGAGCTGGGTTCTTCCACCTGGACCTGTAAGGCTTTAAGCGTTCATAGTGAACAACCTTAGGTTCTGCATTTACATTTCTCATGTCCAACACGGTGTAAATAATACCAGCCATGTCCACCGTAACCACCCAATATCGTCCAGTCCACTTTGGTTAAAGTTTCTTTCTTTGTGTAGTCGGATCATTCATCCACACCAGGTCACCAACTTTAAAAGGTCTGAATTTCTCATACCTATTAAAGTAGTACTCACACTTGAGTCTCTGATCATCACTATTGTTAAGTACTTCTTAGAACACTGTTTTCATACGACTGACTAGAGCTGAACCATAAGTCTGCGAAGTGTACACAGCTCCACCTGAAGGAGAATCAAGCCGTACATGTGCTGGTAAACGAGGTTCATGACCATGAGCCAAGAAGAACGCGAGTACCCAGTGCTAGAATGAGGTGTAGGATTAAATGACAGTACAACCGATAAGTACTTGCCGATAAGTACTGGTCCCACTCACCATCACTATGAAAGAGAACCTTAGCTAACTGATCCTTTAACGTTCTATTGAACCGTTCTACCATGCCGTTACCACGAGGGTGGTAAGGCGTAGTTCTCTTCTTTTGTATTTTTAACCCTCTGGGGTCGGCAATCACACCGGCATGATCTGCTAGCTTTTTTTCTTATCAGTGCAAAACAAACTCAAAATACTCTGTTGATTTTGATCTTACATATAAGTGTTACACATCATTCAAAACTGTTAAATGTCTTCTTTTATTTGTGCACACTCATAATAAAAACAAAATGTTGTTTTTCGTAAAATAAAGAAAATAAACATGATGCGCGTTCTCCCGTCTCTCTCAATGTGAAGTTCATTCTGAAACGCGACAGAAAATGACCTATAACTCAGAAAATGCTTGTCACTGTGACATGAAACAAATGTCTTTACAAAGCTTGAAGTCTCCATTTTTAAATGTAAATCATATCAAAAACAAATATTCTCTGTTTAAGTAATTCGTATGAAAGCAACGACATATACAGGTTTCTTCAGCCCGAGCTCATTAACTCTAATGTGACCACGCCCACACGCGCGCGAGCTGTTCAAATGATCCACGTGAAGGAACGCAGAGCTGTTACCGCCCTCGATCATCACCTCTAAAAAAAGATTCAGTCCTGCTCTGCTTTTTGTCGAGTTTTGAAGTGTTTGGTCTGTGCACCTTGGATTTACCTCAGAAGAATTGGAAGAACACGATTTGATTACGAGAACGATTTTTAAGGTAAGACACATAACGAATGGAAACGTTTGAGGTAACATATGATAATCCATATATGTTTGTCTAGTGTAGTGCTACTGAAGTGTTCCTTTTTAACGATGTATAGGCTGCCTGCTATCTATCTGTTATTATTTTATGCAGCCCTACACATATGGTATAACAATGCACAACAAACTTGGTGTCCATATATATTATTTAATAATAATTTTAACCAGAAAAATCTAAAATGTATTCCCAAAATCGTGCAGCCCTATAGTTTCTCTTGATATCAACATGTTCACAGGTGTTTATTTTTTTAAATTTTTTACAGGGACCAGATGTCCCACTGATGAGTCCTGCTGATTTCAACATTCACATGAGTCTCTGTACATGAACATGGTAAAATGAAAAATCAAACACCTTGGAAATGACCGGTATGTACTATGTTTCAGGAATGGCACAAAGTTGTGAGACTGTTCAAGCCTCTGTCTTTAGATTTGTTCTTTGTTGTGTATCTTTGGATTATGTTGTGTTGTAAATAAATCCAAACAATCTAAAAGCCATTATTTTTTCAATCTCATTCTTTGTGCAAGGCTCCTCATAATGATAGGGCCTGATAGCACCTAATAGGACCATTAGGGGAGGGTCTTTGTCTTTCTCAGGTGTGAAAAGCAGTAATATTAATGAGATCAGGCCCTTTCGCATAAAGCTATCTTACACAAAACACGTCATACAAATGTTAAAAGACTTTGTCTTATCTGAATGAGTAGTCAGGATGATTTTCACATAGTTTTGGAGCAAATACTCTAGACTATGTGATACAATTTTCAAAAGTCTTGTGAAGAAATAATTAGTATGGGTTTCATGACATTATTTCAGTGACATTTTTTTTTTTAATTCACAAACCACGCATAAACATCATTATCTCAAAACTACAAACTTTTACAAACATGCTGCTGACATATTATTGTAGCAGAGTTTGTGCTGAATACAGTGTAATACGACTTTAACCATGAAAATGTCACAAGTAACAGAAATAAAATGTCAGAGCATGTCAGAACACCTCCAGGACCCAGAAAACACCTCAGACCCCAGAGGGTTAATCTCTTACAGATATCCTGCAAAATATCTGACTCATACTGACATCCCTGATCAGAGATTAATTCCTCCGGAACACTGTGTTAAGGTACGTACTGTTCACACAACAACCGTGCCACTGTACCGGCTTTTTGATCCACCATTGGATATGTGTTGACATATTTAGTAAAATGATCTTGCACTACCAACACATTCCTATTACCACTGGACGTGACAGGGAATTATGTGATATCAGTACATACAAACTGAAAAGGTCCCACAGCCCTAATAGACTGAAGTGGTGCCTTTTCGCTGAGGAACAGGCTTTTTCCGAGACTCACAAGCTTCACACGATTCACAATGCTGTTCAATGACACTTATCATTCCTGGCCAAAAACACAAACTCTGAGCTCTTTTAAGTGTGCGTTCAGCACTGTAGTGTCCAGCATAGGGATCACCATGCAAATAATATAAAGTGTCCTGAATGAGAACATCAAGAATTACCACCTGATAAGTTTGAGGTTTACCTGGAGCACTACAGGCCATACAACACAGCACCCTTCAACACCATATATGGAACTTGCCACCAACGATTTTCAACCCAACCTGTGAGAGCAGAGGATCTGTTTTCTGATAGTATGCAATGTCTTTTCCCTCATCACCCAAAGAGGTACACAACACATTTACAACAGACTCAATTTCAAAAACTGTCAACAATTTCACATTCGGTCAGACAAACTTGTGACTCCACCTTAGGCTGACTTTCTGTACTGTTGGCACTAACAAAAACAGCCATCTGATTGGTGAGAGGTAAGTCATCTGTTTAAATGGATACTGTCTGTGTGGGGTTTCGGAGTCGTAGATGAATCTACAGGAATTCGAGACATGGCATCCGCATCAGTATGTCTCTTGCAGTCTTTGTGAACGATCACCCATTCATACGGATCAAGCATCAAGCTCCATATCCCACCGACCTCTATGTCCCGTGGGATCAATATCAAAGTTTAATTTCCTCAGGCCAACCAGAGGTTTGTGATCGGTAACAATTGTAAAAGGGGAGTTACTCAAGTAATGACAAAAAGGCCTGAATGACCAAACTATAACCCACAGCTCTTTGTCATAAGTGGACCAATTTCGTTCAGTCAAGGTAAGTGACTAGCGTATGCAACAACCCGCTCTTTACCATCTTGGATTTGAGACAGGACAGCACCAACCACTGTATTTGACGCATCTGTACTCAGTGTACAAACGGCTGATCAAAAGTTAGGGAATGCCATGACAAGAAGATGTTGTCAGAGCTTCTTTCAGTTGCTGAAAGGCTGCTGAACAATCATCGGTCCACTCAAGTTGAACAACTTTGTGGGTTAGTCTGTGTAAGAGCAGAGCTTTAAAAGCATAGTTTCGCAAAAAAGCGCCTGTAATAACTATACAAGTCCAAAAATGCTTGTACCTCAGTGGTAGATTTAGGTGTTGGCCAGTCTCTTACTTTCTCACTATGCGCTGGATCAAGAGCCAACCCATCCTTTGAGACAACATGAGCCATGTACATTACGGATGCCTTACAAAAATGACACGTCGGGTTAAGCTTGAGACCTGCTTTCCTAAACCTGGTCAAAATGTCTGTGAGGTTTTTCATGTGATCCTCAAATTATTTACCCATATAAATTATGTAATCTAAATAAATGACACATTTTATCCAATGCAAACCTCTAAGGACTTATTCCATTAGCCTTTGGAATGTTGGCGGACTATTTTTCAGGCCCATAGGCATCACCTTAAAATTATATTGTCCATCTACAGTGGTAAAGGCTGTCTTCTTCCTGTCATTTGGATCTAATTCTACCTGCCAATAACCCGAAGACATGTCCATGGTAGAAAAATACTGAGACCCTGACAAGACTATCAAGACTATCGTCCAACCGAGGCAACGGGTGTGCATCAGTAATGGTTACGGAATTCAATTTGCGATACTCAACACAAAATCTGTAAGTATTGTCTTTCTTCTGCACCATCACTACTAGGGTTGGGTATCGAGTTTGATACTTTTTAGGTACCGACTGAATTGCCTCGATACTACCGAGTATTGAAACATATCTTGTTTTTCTGTACCAAATTTCGGTACCTAAGGGGTTAATCTAGTCAACGTCAGTGAAACAAAGAGCTTGCAGCATGATTGGCTGTGGCGGAAAAACACTTAACGTTAGTTTACGCGGTTGCCCAGAGAGACGTGGCTCGTTGCACGTGAGGCTGTAGTGTGTGTGTGAGCGGCCCAACCGTCCCAACCCAGATAGATAGAAAATATGTGGAAAAGATCAAAAGTGTACCTACTTATGTACCATAACTCGATGCCAGAAGCACGCGATGCAATATTTTCGACAAGATAATTGCTGCCAAGACCGGCAACACGATAAATCTGAAGACACTTAAAAGCGCACAGAATACACTTGAGAGTAGAAAGTTTATCCATCTTTGACTGCAAGAACTGGAGCACGTCACAAATGAACCGAAACTCAGCGTATAGGATCCTTGACTCACAGACATGAGAAATAGGCCTAGACGTAAATATGTCTACTTTTAAATGAAATAAATAGTTTGATTATGTAATCCATATAGGCGCACATGCGTGTTCATGCAGGAATGACGAGTCAACATCGCCATATTCTTTGCAGCCAACACACTCAGTAAACACTTGTTTATTAATAAAAAATGTAATATCTCCTTGCTATTTTTTCCCGACACATCCATAATCATTAGGCTACTTTCCCCAGTGCTTTGCGGCAAGCTTTATGTGTGCTGAGCGTGAGGCATATATCCCGCACCCCATTAGCCTATATTTAATTCAACTCACATTTATTTGTTTAGTATTTTTCACAAAACATATCGTTTCAAAGCAGCTTTACAGAAAATGCATGTGTCTAAATTACAATTTTAGAGTGATCAGTTATCAGAGGTGACTGTGTGTAATGCATTTCAATTAATTTTTATTCAGATTCATTGTTAAACAATGCATTAAGTTCAGGCAGAAACAATGAGCTCACTGAGGTAAAGAATACATATTGTTAAATTATTAGGAAACATAGAAAACTTTAGCATTGGTGCTTTTTTACAGACTCAAAATATGAGTGTAAAAAAGTCAACAAACTGAAAAAAAAATTAGGTAATATAATATTGTTAAAACGTATTTCCTAAAATTGGTATCGAAAAAAGTATCGTTCAGGAACCGGTATCGAAGTCAAGGTATCGGTATCAAAAATTTTGTCGCGATACCCAGCCCTAATCACTACTGAACTTGACCAAGGACTATCATTATCCTCTAATATATCTTGTGCTTTGAGTTTTTCTACATTTCTGTTTCTGGCTTGAGAGCAGGAGAAGTCCTGTAAGCTGGCTGAGAAATGGGAGTGTCATCTATGGTCCTGTTTTTGTCGCCAAGCTGGTTCTACCGTAATCCTGAGCATGCTGATTGAAAACATCAGAGAAAGAGGTTAGCAAATCTGTTAGACTCTTTTGCTGTGTCACAGATAGCTCAGTGTTATAGAGATCAGGCAGTAGAGGTGACTTGGGTATTGACACTTGACTGGACCCAAAAACATTTTGAACGCTTACATTATTCACACTTTTATCAATTATCACAAATCCATCCTGATCACCCTCAGAAATGGAATGGAAAGTACCAATGGGAGTGCCACAGTGCAAGGAAATGTCATCCGCAGAGGGATTGACTACTTTCAGATAAATTGACCCCTTTTTTGTCACAGTCCATGCAAATCCTACTGTCAGGACCCGGTCACAAACTCGGGTCTCCGGTGTGAGAAACAGTCACTTAGCAAACTGAGCCACTAGTAGCCGGCAGAACCCAGAAGAACCTGGGCTGGCAGAAGGCATTCCAAAACCTTGAGGCGAACTGGGGGCCTCTGTCGGAAACCATATCCTGAGGGATGCCGAAGACTTGGAACATGTGATTAATGACCAGCTCAGCCGTTTCCTCTGCAGAAGGTAACTTAGTCAAAGGGTCGATGATGACTAGGATAGTAGTATTACCCTGGAATGGAGGAAGGCCTGTAATAAAGTCTAACGAGATATGGGACAAGGGTCGGTGGGGAATAGATAAATGGTGAAGGAGTCCTTGAGGGCGGAGATGAGAAGATTTGCCCTGGCAGCACACGGGGCAGGCCTTTACGAAGGTGCCAACATCATCTTTTATGGTGGGCCACCAGAACTTTCGCTGGATGAACTCCAAGGTGCGACCTACGCCCGGGTGACAGGTGAGGCGAGAGGAGTGTCCCCACAGAAGGACCTGGGACCTCACTGCCTTGGGGACAAACAACCGATTGGCAGGACCTCCTTTCGGACCCGGTTCGGTAGCTTGAGCTCGTCTCACGGTGTCCTCAACTTGCTACGAGATTGGGGCTACAATCTTAGCGGTAGGAAGGACAGGCATGTCAGTATCTTCTCGAACGGCAGGAGCGTAGACTCGGGGCAAAAAAAAGAGACCACGAGCTTGTATGGAGTTCAACCGCTTAGCCTGCTGGATATACTCCAGATTTTTGTGGTCCGAAAGCACTTGAAACGGTTGAGAAGCCCCCTCAAGTGAGTGTCTCCATTCCTCCAATGCCATCTTAACCGCTAGGAGTTCACGATCCCCCACATCGTAGTTCCTCTCGGCCGGGGTAAGTCGGTGTGAGAAGAAAGAGCAAGGGTGGAGCTTCTTGTCTAAGAAAGAACACCTCCAACACCAACCTCCACCACAAAAGGTTCACCCACTGTAGGTAGTGTCAGGATGGGAGCAGAGAGGATGCGCTGCTTGAGTCCTTGGAAGGCTGTCTCAGCTTCTTTTCCCCATAGAAACCTTGCGTTGCCACCCTTGGTTAAAGCTGAGAGAGGAGCTGCCACCGAGCTGAAGTTCTTGATTAACTTGCGATAAAAGTTTGTGAAGCCAAGAAAACGCGGAACTTCCTTAACGGACTTAGGGGTGGGCCAATCCGCTACCGCCTCTACCTTCCTGGAGTCCATTTGGATTTGACCGGGTTCCACTACAAATCCCAGGAATTGTACTTGGGAGGAATGGAATTCACATTTTTACAGCTTAACCCTCTGGGGACCAAGGGGTTTTTGGAGCCCTTGGGATGTTTTGACATGCACTGACATTTGTGCTTTTTTCAGTTATTTATAAACATGTTAATGACAAAGGTGTAAATTCACTCTATATAGCACAAACGGGGCTACCATAATATGTGAGCAACATGTATGTACATGTTTGTATTTTTGAGAGAATATTATTTATGCATTGTTATTGAAAAACTTAAAAATAAAAGTTTCTGAAATAAGGCCACAAAACACATATTGATTATTTTTTCACAAGACTTTTGAAAATTGTATCACATAGTCTAGAATATTTGCTCCAAAACTATGTGAGAATCATCCTGACTACTCATTCAGATGTCAATAAAGTATTTTAGAATGTGTATGATGTGTTTTGTTTGAGAAAGCTTTATGCGAGGAGGCGTGATCTCTCATTAATATGTATGACATTTCACACCTGAGAAAGACAAAGACCCTCCCATAATGGCCCTATTAGGTGCTATCAGGCCATATCATTATGAGGAGCCTTGCACAAAGAATGAGGAGATTTAAAAAAGAATGGCTTTTAGATTGTTTGGATTTATTTACAACACAACATAATCCAAAGATACACAACAAAGGACAAAAAAGCACATTAGTAAACACACTGGTCTAAAGACAGAGGCTTGCACAGTCACACAGTATTGTCCCATTCCTGAAACATAGTACATACCTGTCATTTCCAAGGTGTTTGATTTTTCATTTTACTATGTTCATGTACAGTCTCCTGTTAATGTTGAAGTCAGCAGGATTCATCAGTGGCATCTTGTCCCTGTAAAAAAAAAAACACCTGTGAACATGCTGATATCAAGAGAAACTAAATGGCTTCACGACTTTGGGCATGCATTGTAGATTTTTCTGGTTAAAATGGCTTTTTAATTATATATATATACACACACACACACACACACACTGCTTAGAATAAGTGAACACACCCATGTTAAAGTTGACTAAAAAGAGGATTACAAAATCTTAATGCCTTAATTAAAAAAATGAGGAAAACTCCAACCTTTAGGGACATAAATAATGTCCCTGAATTCTTTGTGAATGAATAATGTATCGCAAATAATTAAATGTTCTTCTTTAAAATACAGGGTGCATACGTCTTCTACATACACTTCTATCCCCAGAAACTCCTAACAAAAGCTTATTTGATGTCTTTATTTTGAAGCTTTTTTGTTGCTTATTTGATTGAAAAACTTTATCCAAAACTAGTCAATGAAATGTTGTCTTTTATTTCGTCTGTAACAGTGCGTATCTGTGCGTTCATTCATTAATTCATTCACACACACACACACACACACACACACACACACACACACACACACACACACACACACACACACACACACAGAAACATGATTCACATTTAAACAGTATGCTATTTTTCCATTTACAGACACTAACGTTATTCTATATCACGATTAGAACAAAGCACAAGCATAAAACACTTACACTTCTCAGCTGAATCTGTTGCTCCTCCTCGAAGTGAAAATAAATCAGCACTTGTTCTGTGGTAAATGTCCCAGGATTATTCCTCATAGCCGCGCAAGACAAATCTTAATCTGACTAAAAAATATAGTGTGTTTACAGAGTTTACAGCATTTGCCTGGGGGCGTTTATCTATAGCATATGGCCTCAACACATTATCTTATGAATAGCGCGCTCTGCGAGTGGGTGTGAACAAATTAACGATAATGAGCTGAGATAGGAGAAACTGTACTTCTCTTTAGTTTCATACAGATTACATTGCAGGAGAACATTTGTTTTAAATGTGAATGGTTTTATTTAAAAGTAGAAATTTAAAGCGTTCTTTAGACGTATGTTTCATGTTTGTGTGATAAGTATTAGCTGAGTTTCAGTTCATTTTCCAGACATGTTTCAGAAAGATTTTTGCGGAGACAGAGTGAGCTGAAAGCGCACCCTGTTTATTTTATTTATTTAAAAAAAACACAAGGTTTTGATGTTAATGTGAGTGTACACAAAAAAAGAAGACCCTCTATAGTTTATAATCATGTATTGATTTTATTTATATGACCATAAATGATGGAGTATTTTAAGTCTATGTTGCTGCTATGTGAAAAAAAAAACTGCCAAAACGCACGGGTGCGTTCTTGGTCCCCAGAGGGTTAACGTACAAATGGCTGTCTAGGAGGCATTTGAGTACTTGTCTGACATGTTTAGTGTGTTCTTGAAGGGAGCTCAAAAAGATGAGGATATCATCCAAGTAAAGGAACACGAAAATGTTAAGCATATCCCTAAGTACATCGTTTATGAGTGCTTGGAACACAGCCGGGGCGTTGGTCAGGCCAAAGGGCATCACTAAGTATTTGTAGTGACCAGTAGGCGTGTTGAAAGCGGTCTTCCACTCGTCACCGTGTCTGATCCGCACAAGATGGTATGTGTTCCGCAGGTCAAGCTTAGTGATGACGGTTGCTTCCTGGAGCAGCTCAAACGCTGTGGCCATAAGGGGTAGGGGGTAGCGGTTAAGGACGGTTATGGCATTGAGTCCCCGGTAGTCGATGCATGGACGTAATCCACCATCTTTTTTGGCCACAAAGAAAAAACCTGCTCCCGCGGGCGAGGTGGATGGACGAATGAGGCCTGCTGCCAATGCGTCCTTGATGTAGGTATCCATAGCAGCTCATTCGGGAGGAGATGGGCAAAAAATCCAACCCCTGGGGGGGGGCAGGTGCCCGGAAAACAGGTTGATAGGGCAATCGTAAGGTCTATGGGGTGGTAGCGGGGTGGCCCTCTGTTTGCTAAATACCGGCTTGAGGTCATGGTAACACTCAGGAACTCGGGACAAGTCGATGGATTCTAGAGACTCGGGAGGAGAACTCGGGGAACTCTGGAAGATGCAAGCGGCTTGGCACGTATACCTGCTTGATGTGCCCATGGACCAGTCGATGTAAGGGTTATGGCTGTGCAGCCAGGGGTAGCCAAGGACGAGAGGGAACTCGGAACGTAGAACTGTTTCACCAAGGGCCTTTGACGCAAAGTGGGAGTAGACATCCTGAAATCTTCACTTAAAAAGAAACATCAGCACCCGTATCAACAAATGCATGATCTACTGTGTCTTCGACTACAAGTGACACATTTTGCGTCACAACCTGACCAGTGTCTGAAGTCACATGATGTTCAACAACATTACCAATGGGCCTGGTGTCAGTAGCAGTTGGCAATTGACCCTCATTGTCAACTACTGGTAGTTTCCCTGGCGCTGATGGCCACTTGAAGGAGACTGAAAACACACATGTCCAGGACTTGGAGATTGATGACACAGCTGCTTTGTTGAGTAGCCTTCCGAAGAACTGTCGCCTCAACCACGGTTGGAACAAGAAGAACAATCCAAAGAGTCTCGAGCTGTAATGCTTTGGCTGCGTTCCTGTGACATCCTAGGCCTTTGAGCACGATAGTCATCATGTCTGTGTGCTTCATAATAGTCCCTATCGCTATTAGTGTTTCTGTATGATGGTCCACATTGTTCAGAAAAAAAGCTCAGTCAGTATATGAATGTTTGTCATACCTGCAACATTTTAAATGTGCGCCCTCATGAATCATCCGGGGTAAGGCTTCGCCACTGACAATCCAGTGAAATGGTGTGTCTGTTGATATGTCTTTGTCTGCTGACCTCGAGCTGAAGTTAATCCACTCTCTCTGTCAAACTCTCCAGGGTCTGTTGAAGCTTCATGAAGTCCCCTGATGTAGCTGAGTGAACCGCAGTAGATATTGTAGAACAGGAAGAGGTAGGTACTGTCTGTGGAAAAACGTTGAAGGTAGATCCCGGAAAGGCTCCTGTTGTTGAAGAAGTCCACTGTTGTGGGTGAGACGGCAGCAGTATCTTGCTGGCCTGGTGTGCCTGCTCAATCTGCAGAGCCAGAATAAGAGCAGCATCCAATGTGTCTAAACCTTGTTCATGTATGCGAAGCTGTAGATAGGGTTCAATTCCAGTAACAAAAAAACCCCTGAATATTTCTCCGTTCCATGCATTAGCCTCGTAAGTGGGAAAAGCTTCATCCACCAAATGGCTAATTTCTGCTGCAAACACCAGGAGAGCCTCGCCAGGCAGGCGTGTGCGTGCATTAACATAACTTTGAAATGTGGACAGATAAACTCGTTTGCCAAAAACATCTTTAATTTTTTCTTTCACTTGTTTATAATACTGCTTGATGTCGCTAGGCAAACGTCTCGGGTTATGACTATAACCCTTGTTCCCTGAGTGAAAAACGACTCTTTGGGGACGCTCCCTTAGCGTGCACCTCTGAAGTATGAATGAAACTAATCCAATCCTGATTGGTGTTGCGTCATGACGTAACATGTGACGGCACATAAAAGTGACGCTGGCACACACACATATTAGCCTCGCGATGAAGCAAGCCGCTCCTAGGCACTGAGGGGCGTGGCAAAACGACGCAGTGTCTCGTTCCCTTCACAGGGAACAAGGGTTATAGTCATAACCCGAGACGTTCACTTTCGAGGGAACTCGCACTGCGTTGTTGAAAAACGACTCTTTGGGGAACGAATGCCCACTAGGCCACGCACCAAAAAAGGCCTGCCCTAGAGTGAAACTGATCTCAGGCACTCAGCTAGGACGAGAGCACACGTGCGCCAGGGGTACTAGGGAGGTGCAGACTATAAAACCTGATAAAAGTGTGCGGGGAAGCCCAACCGGCTGCCTCACAGATCTCCTGGAGGGGCACTCCCGAGAGGAGGGCCCTAGAGGATGCCATGCCTCTAGTAGAAAGAGCCCTTACAGCTAAAGGTGAAGGCAAATTGCGCACCTTGTAGGCCTACTTACGGGTTGTATAGCCGGGAGCCCCTAATAGGTGACCCAAAACACACTACAGTAGGTCCGACCTCCTCCAAGAAGAGGACCTCTCAAGGTAAATACTCGGAACTCTAACTGGCAGAGCAAGGAACCTCTCCTTTTCTGCCGACACATGAGGTGGAGGATGAAATACTTGCAGGACCATGGACCTAGCCATGTTAAATTGCACTTAAGGCACATAGCTGGGTCTCGGATGCAGGATGGCCTTAACTCCGCCGGGGGCACACCCCAAGCAAGCTGGCGATAATGCCAGGGCTTGGAGATCTCCCAGTCTCTTTAAAGAAATAGCTAAGAGAAAGGTTATCTTGAATGTGAGGTCCTAGGCGAAGCCAACTGGAGGTATTCGAAGGGAGCCAGGGATAGCCCTTCGAGAACCACCGCCAGGTCCCAGGAAAGAACCCTGGACCTGACTGTCGGTCTCATCCTCCAAATACCATGGAGAAATAGTATGACCAGTTGGTGCCTCCCCAAAGGCCCAACATTTAGTGGTGCATGGAACGCCGCAATGGCGGCCACGTACACCCTACATGTAGATGGGGAGAGATTAGCAGAGAAACGATCTTGAAGAAACTCCAGAACTGAAGCCATTGGGCAGTTAACTGGGCCTAACTCAAGTTCTCTACACCAAGTGGAAAAACATTCCACTTGAGGCCATATAGTAGAAAGGCCATATGGTGATTCAGTGGAAAACAGTCTACTATTTCACACACTTATACCCCTGACTGACGCGCATCTCGTCCCATAATAGAGATTTTTATGATGGAAGAGCTAAAACAGCTGTTGGAGGAACGGATTAATCGCCTAGAAGATCTAATCACCAGAGTGCTTCTCCGGTCAGATAATGGGTCCTACTCAGTAAGTGTACCAACAAATGCTAATGCTAATATAGCACAACATGCTACCATAAGGCCAGAAAGCTTAAGAAAACTGGTGAATAAATCTGAACTACTCCAGAGCGAACGGATGAATGAGACGAGAACGCAGCTCGAAATTCGGGAAAGCGAACGGATGAATGAGACGAGAACGCAGCTCGAAATTCGGGAAAGCGAACGATTTATTGACTCTGTGGCAGCTAATCTAGGGCTTGAGCCACTAGATAACGGACTCACTCAGATTGACATTCAAGAGCTTACCGGTATCTCCAATCTAGACCATTCGGTCACGGACTTGATTGACGTTTTCCCCAGCACATGTGTTGATGTCACTGGTTTGGCCGGGGAGGCTTTCAAATCGAACTTCCCCGGTGGCTCGTCTTGGCACAGGTACGGGGCTAGACCGAAGGCGTCAACTCCAGCAGGGACCTGGTCTGATGTTGTGCGACGCAGGGATAAGTCAAACGGGAAATCAAGAATGAGAGCGCCCGTTCTCAGATCGCCGCCAAAAATCGTGCTACAAAATAGGTACGAACCTTTGACTCAGAATGAAATGTCTATAAATGAACCTAGGGACGCTAACTACAGTACTTGCACAAGATCCAAACAAAATCTAAGGAATGGCCCTAAAACTATTGATAGTATGGGTGAAAGAAGAAACATTGCTAACCTTATGGATAAGTTAGATACGATCTTGATTGGGGATGATATAACCAAACATATCAGAATGGCAAAGACTGAAAATCTAACAATACCTGATACATCGGTTAGAGAGCTAACAGAAATGTTGCCAGTTGTTCTCTCCACATATCCAAGCACCATGCAAATTATTATCCACACTGGGTCTTTTGACATTCTACAAAGGAAAACGGGATCTGAGATCCTAAAAAAGGATTTCTCTTTGCTATTGAAGGAAACAAATAATCTCCAACAACAAGTTTTTATCTCAGGTCCCATTCCAACTATGGGAAAAGGAATTGAATCTTTTAGCAGACTCCTCGGGCTGAATACATGGCTGACATCGGCTTGCCTCAACCATGGGATAAGGTTTATTGACAATTTTAATATCTTCTGGAACTGTAAAGACCGTTTTAGATCCGATGGGGTACATCCAAATATCATGGGGTGCCGTTTGCTTGGTGCTAATATACGTCATGATGTTGGGATGCCTTTCTCAAATAAGACATGTAAGAAGGACAGTACTCACAGGCAGATTATCCATTCACTCATCCCAGCTTCTCCAATTACAGACAATCGCTCTCAGAATTTGCCTCGCGCCAAAAAAGGGGCAAAACAACACCCAACTCTCTCACTGTCATTTCTACCTCATTCACATCCCCCGCAACTATTAGATACACCCTCCTCTCCTTCATTACATCCATCTATGAGGGAGTTAGTTTTAACCAAAGTGAGCAAACCTCGATCTTCTCTTTGTCCCTCCCCACCCCGTTTTTTAAAACGAGCGCTTAGACAACTGCCACATCGTCAAGCATCTTGTCCATTAACTATACAGAGCACAAAAAACACTAAGTGATGTGTTCCGGGTCCCTGCCATTGTGAAAATAACTTTGCTGATTGTGTTGAGTATAAGCTAGGACCCGGTATTTCTATTCCTGTGATGATTGGAAATAGAATGAATCGTGATGAGCGTGTAACTAATAAAATAAATCAGTCTAATCTGTTAACTGTACCACGCCAACCCACCAGTTTAGGATCCCCCACTATATCTATTAAATTGGCCTTACTTAACATTAGATCCCTTGCCAACAAATCATTCTTGGTAAATGATATTATATCATCCCATAACTTAGATTTTATGTTTCTTACTGAAACATGGCTTACAGAGGACTGTAGTGCTACTATCCTTAATGAGACAGCTCCTGAAAAATTTGCGTATTTGACTACATGTCGAAATGGTAGGAAGGGAGGAGGGGTGGCTGCCTTATTTAAAGATGCATATCAGTGTAAAGAAAATAAATTAGGTCATTTTACTTCGTTTGAATATCTTTGTTTTATATTGAAGGGTACTCCCAAAATTCTGTTTGTAACGATTTATAGACCACCGCGATATTCTGCTAATTTTATTGAAGATTTTGCTGAATTACTCTCTATTATATCGGTTGATTTTAAGTTGTTTATTATTACAGGGGATTTTAATATTCATATAGATAATAGTACAGACAATAATGTCAAAGAATTTTTTGCACTTTTAGACACCTTTGACCTCACTCAACATGTGAAAGAGAGTACACATACTCATGGTCACATTTTAGATCTGGTTATTTCGAAAGGTCTTGATATGTTATCTGTCATGGTTAAGGATTTAGCCCTATCTGATCATTTTTGTGTCTTTTTTGAATTGTCTACTACTTTTAATTTGCCAGTAAACTCTGTTTTTATCAAGAAAAGGTACATTAGTGAAAATACTCATGTTCAGTTTATAGAAGCTATAGCCAGATCTCCAACAATAAGTGCTGAGTCAGTTGATGCACTTCTAGATAATTTTAATGCTAAAATATTGAATGTCATCGATGGTATTGCACCAGTAAAAGTAAAGAGAAATATGAGCAAACAAAAATCACCATGGAGAACCACCATGGGGGTAAATGCCCTTAAAAGAGAATGTAGGAAAGCAGAACGCAAATGGCGGAAAACTAAATTACAAATTCATTACGACATCTATAAACAAAGCCTTGGCAATTTTAATATTGAGTTATGCAGGGCCAGACAGCAACATATATCGGAAATGATCAATAATAGTATTAATAATACCCGCACTTTATTTATCATGGTTGACAAGCTTACAAATCCAATACAGCAAGCAACATCAGAATTCGCATCTATTATGAAATGTAATGAATTTGCGTGGTTTTTCAGTGAAAAAATTATTAATATTAGACGGACTATTAGTACTACACAGTCTGACACTGATTCTCTACCGTTACTACTTCCACCAAGACATGCCTTGGTTACTATGTCGCAATTTAATGTAATCGATCAAAAATTCCTAGAAGAAATAGTTAGACATCTTAAATCTTCTACGTGCTGTTTAGACATACTGCCCTCAGACTTTTTAAAAACAATTCTTAGCTCTATAGTAACAGATCTGCAGCAAATAGTCAATAGTTCTTTGCAATCAGGCATTTTTCCAACGTCCTTGAAAATCGCTGCCATTAAGCCTATATTAAAAAAAAGAACAATGGATGCTTCTACAATGAATAACTATAGACCGATTTCAAAACTCTCTTTTATAGCCAAGATTATTGAGAAGGCTGTATTTATTCAATTAAATGAGTTTGTGACTTCAAGTGGTCTTTTAGATAAATTTCAGTCAGGTTTTCGACCACAGCATAGCACTGAAACTGTCCTAATTAAAGTTTTAAATGATATACGGCTGAATACTGATTCTGATAAAATAACAGTTTTGGTTCTATTAGATCTCAGTGCAGCATTTGACACTGTAGATCATAGAATTCTTGTAGATAGGCTGGAAAATTGGGTAGGAGTCTCCGGGACAGTCCTTGATTGGTTCAGATCTTACCTGAATGATCGGAGTTACTTTGTTACCATTGGAAATTCTGAATCTGATAGGGTGGGCATGACATGCGGAGTTCCACAGGGATCAGTTCTTGGACCGCTTCTGTTCAACCTCTATATGTTACCTTTAGGCCAGATTCTACAGAACAATAACATTAACTACCATAGTTATGCCGATGATACTCAAATATATATGTCTCTTGATTCAGACGATAACAGTTCAATAGACTCTTTGTGCCACTGTATAGAGCAAATAAAAACCTGGATGAATCTAAATTTTTTACAATTAAACCAAGACAAAACTGAGGTTATTGTGTTTGGCAACAAAAATAAAAGAACAAGTATTATTAAAGAATTAGATTCCCGTGCCTTTAAAACCAGGGATCAAGTGCGTAATCTTGGTGTTATGATAGATTCAGATCTCACATTTAACAGTCATATTAGAGCGGTCACTAAAACAGCATTTTATCATTTGAAAAATATATCTAGAATCAAAGGCTTGGTGCCTCAAAAAGACCTAGAGAAGCTTATCCATGCTTTTATCTCTAGTAGGGTTGACTACTGTAATGGCCTATTAACGGGACTTCCGAAGAAGACTGTAAAGCAGCTGCAGCTTGTTCAGAATGCTGCTGCTAGATTATTAACCAGGACTAAGAGAATAGAGCACATCACTCCGGTTCTTAAAACTCTGCATTGGCTCCCAATCAGTCATAGAATAGTTTTTAAAGTGATGCTCTTAGTTTATAAAGCACTGAATTGTTTAGGTCCTGAGTACATTTCTGAAATGTTTCAAAAATATAAACCAAGCAGGGCTCTTAGATCAATGACCTCAGGTCAGCTAGTGGAGCACAGAGTTAGAACAAAGCATGGAGAAGCTGCGTTTAGCATCTCTGCTGTACACGACTGGAACAAATTACCAGAAGATCTTAGATGTGCTCCAAACGTATTGATTTTTAAATCCAAGTTGAAAACATTTCTTTTTTCACGTGCTTATGACTGAGGTCTTAAACCTAGCTGTACTGTTCAGCCTTACAGTTTCTTACGTCTTTTTATCTTGTTGTTTTAAATTTTTCTTGTGTCTGCTTGTATCTTGTATTGTTATTATGATGTTTAATTATTTTTCATTGTAAAGCGCATTGAATTGCTTTGATGGATGAACTGTGCTATATAAATAAACCTGATTTGATTTGATTTGATATAATAATCTACACTACAATTAGGACCTCTTTCCCGAAATCCTCTTCACCTGAAGGACGGCCCTCAGGTCACCCTTCTGGCTGGAGGACTTCAGTTGAGAGCGCTTCCTCTGTTGCCAAGCTCCCGCAGGAGGGGCTCTAGAGGCAACGCTCTCTTTTTGCTCTTGCCGATGGAAGGAGCTGGTTAACGGCTGAGGCTGGCCACTTGGACCAGCCCTCCTAGATCCAGATTTAGAGCGGTGAGGGAAGTACTGTTGGAACGCCGCTGACTGTTTTTTCCCTTTCCTGAAAACCTGAAAAAGTGACAGCGTCGGAGAACAGGCCAGAAGGTGATAGCGGAGCGTCCAACGGAAAATATTTGTCTTTCTCTTTATACCGGACAAATTTAGCCACAGATGTCTCTCCGTAGCCACCATAGTTGACATAGAGCGGCCAAAGGTATTCACGTGCCGTCTCCTTAATGGCCCGGAGAGACAAATCTGTGGCTCTTCTCAACTCCGCGAAGTCAGCAGGAGTTGGTCCCTCGCCCTCATTTAGATCTTTAAGAAGATCGGCCTGGTACGCCTGCAAAATCGTCATAGAGTGCAGGCATGCACCAGCCTGACCAGGCACCATATAAGCCTGGCCAACCAGTGCCGAGGTGTCCCTGCACGGTTTGTTGGGCAGCGCAGGGGCTTTAAGCGAAGATGCCGCATCAAGAGAAAGATAGCTCGCTAAAGCTTCCTCCATCTGCGGCATCTTGCCATAACCCGCCTCTCTCGCACCCACCACATTCGAATAATCATATAATGAATGTGATGAGATACGTAAAGAGTGGTATTCTTCCCAGGATCTAGCTCTTTATGAAGATCTGGGAAAAAAACGGAAAACCCCCGCGCTGCAGGAATCTCACGTCTAGCTTGCTTTGACAGGGATCATCCTGCTTATTTTGTGGCCAGCTGATATACATATATATATATATTTATTTATTTATTTTTTAAGTCTGGCCACATGAGCAGAAACATGAGCCGGCGAGTATGACTCATGTTGCTCGTTCCCGATGCTGAGCACATCTACTTCCTTAAGAACAGATAGCTCGAGCACCTGGCACTCGTCACGGGCAGAAGAAGCCGCATCGCGGGCTTCTGCGCCGTGAACGAGTGTCATAGAATCTGCGGATGATGAACGAAAAAGTGCCTCAGCAGTCTCGTTCTCATCCGCGAGATCCTTCTGCGATACCCACGATCTAAGCCACCGCGCCGCCTCAACGGACGCGGGACCAGAATCGCGGGGATCGCGAGCCTGGCCATCATCAGAAAATAATATTGCCAAGCGGGAGCGCAGCACTCTAATAGGAAGTGCTTCACCGTGTTCACAGGCAGCCCTCTCGAGAGCTGCCTGTGTGTGCTGCGCCCCTAAACAATACACACACACAACTGATGCGTGTCCCCACCCGTGAGATATATAGGGCAGGGGTGCACACACGTAGTGTATTGTTCACTCGCCATAATATAGAGCTTTGCACAGACAGTTTCACAGTGAGCGCTTGCTGAAGAGCGAAAGCTAATGTGTGTGTGTGCCAGCGTCACTTTTATGTGCCGTCACGTTACGTCATGACGCAACACCAATCAGGATTGTATTAGTTTCATTCATACTTCAGAGGCGCACGCTAAGGGAGCGTCCCCAAAGAGTCGTGTTTCAACGACGCAGTGCGAGTTCCCTCGAAAGGGAACTGCCCCAGTGGCTAAAAGCAGTACCACCAAGGCAGGTTGGCGAAAACTCAAATAATCTGGCATTATCAAAATCCACGCTATCCACAGTCACTTCAAATCATCTGCACCAGTAAAGAAAATTTTCTTTCCCATCCCTCAAAAAGATGGATGTAAAATGTCCATCTTGCTACTTGCGAGCTACTTGTGCCAGGCAAATCGTGTGCTGAATCTGCTTCACTCATATTACATAACAGTTTAGTTCTCTCGGTACAATAATAAAATGTCCCAAGAAATTAGTCTGAAAATTTTATTTTCACCAAGGTACCTTCTTTTGCATTTCCCCATTGAAAAAAAGTAATATCTCTTTAGTGTTAAGTGTTAAGTGTTAGCGAAAGGTTAGAGCAGTTGTCCATTCAGTCAGTGACATGTATTTATCTTTTAAGGCACCTTGTGAGATGGCTTGCTACTTTAAGTTTAGCATCTGGTCATTTTGCAGTGTTCTGGTCCCATTATATTTTATATGGTGCTGAATGTGTCTGTCATAAAAGTAATGGTCAAAAATGCGTTCATTGTCATATAAATAAACAATGCTTACTTCTTAAAATATGCACTATATTCTTTCCCACAAAAATCCTGGTGTGAAATGTGTTCTTTTTTACTTATATTACCTAGAGTCCCCCACAAAAAAAGAACACATGTCTACAATCAAACTGGAACTTGCTTTTCAGTTAGGCAATTCCAGCATCCTTTTCTCTCCCAAGATTCACAAGTTTTACCTATGGTTTCAATCACACATTTACATGTCTTCTAGCTTCAGGGCATTGCAGTGGAAATTCAAGCATGCTTGTCCTGCACCTGGGAGCTCTCAGATACCATTTTGCAGGATGATGTCACATTGTGTAGCCTGAGGGAGCCAGTCATTCAGCAGCTAATGAGTGAGAACAATGACTACTGTGCTTTTGCATGCCAACCACCGCAACTCCTGCAAGCAGCATGCCAACACCTCCTAGAGCGCAGGCCTCTTTCTGTGAGACCCCTCTGTGTGACAGCCAGACACCTGCATGAGAAATTACAAGGACTTAAACGACATTGCTGGGAATAAATCACTCGCTCGTTGGTATTCTGTCTGCAGTCATATTGCTAGAGGAGCCCAACGGGGCCCAAAGGCTATCCATTTCAAATCATGCTCCAGCTCTCCAGTTCAGATTTAGTATGCTGCATACAGTTACTATCCTGTTTATTGCTGTTATTAATTATTACAGTATTCTTTAGCTTTTATGTGTGTAGGCTGATTTCGCACCACGTTCATTATGTGGCAAAGAAGGGGTCTCCTCAAGGGGTTTGTGTCTAAAGTTTAACCCTCTGGGGTCTAAGTTGTTTTTGGGGTCCTTGAGATGTTTTGACATGCCCTGACATTTGTGCTTTTTTCAGTTGCTTATAAACATATTAATGGCACAGGTGAAATTACACTCTATTTAGCACAAACATGGCTACCATAATATGTGAGCAACATGTATGTACATGTTTGTATTTTTGAGAGACTATTGTTTATGCATGGTTATTGAAAAAACTAAAAATTAAGTTTCTGAAATAAGGCCACAAAACACATACTAAATATGTGTCCACAAGACTTTTGACTAATGGATGTTGTCGCCTAGATTTTGCGCTTCAAAATGATCTGAAAATCATCCTGCCTAATCATTCACATAAAACAATAGATTGTTTTAAATTGTGAAAAAAACATTTTTGTTTGTAAAGGCAATATGCGTGGCCCAACCCCCTCATGAATAATTAGGTGGTTCTCACCTGAGAAGACAATGACCCGCATAATAATGAGCCTTTCATTCAGGTGTGTTACAAGAAAGAATGCAAGGACAATATATATATATATATATATGTGTGTGTGTGTGTGTGTGTGTGTATATGTATGTATATACATACACACACACACACACACACACACATATATATATATATATATAAAAAATCAAAATATAAATGAAAGTCAAAAGCACATTTTTAGTCATACCTGGAAACAAATCCTGGTCAAATAGGTTATATGGGCCATTCTACAGAATTGGTTCAAAGTTAGAATTGGTTCAATGTTTTCAAAGAGTTGGAAACATCTTGAAAAGAAAATTGTCTTTTTCCATAAATGTCTTTATAAAGTATTATTTTTTAAAGTAGGCCAATACATTTTATCATACATATTTCAAAGTTAAGGATTCGTTATTTTGATATAGCCTAGCTTGCATTGGAACAAACACTATAACAGTTGGCAGAATATCAGGAAGGCGGCGGGGCCTGACGGCGTAATGACTGCTACTTTAAGACACTGTGCTGATCAATTAACATCTGTCCTCACTTTTATCTTTAACTGGTCTCTTCAAATTGGTATTGTGCCTGCTTGTTTTAAATCTGCTGTGATCATCCCAGTTCCAAAGAAGGATAGAATCTCGTGTCTTAATGATTATAGGCCTGTGGCTTTAACTTCTGTCATTATGAAAGTGTTTGAGCGTCTGATATGTAAACATCTGTCCAGTATTTCACTTGACCCCCACCAATTTGCTTATAGAGCAAATAGGAGTGTTGATGATGCAGTTTCACTATGTTTGCACTCTATTCTTCAACATCTGGAGTTTAAATCTACATATGCACGTGTCCTCTTTGTGGATTTTAGTTCTGCGTTCAACACAATTGTTCCTGTGAAGTTGATTAACACTTTACAGGAGCTAGGTGTTAGAACATCACTTTGCAAGTGGATTTTTAACTTTTTATGTGATAGGAAGCAGGTGGTTAAAATGGGTGATCACGTCTCGCAGTCAAAATTCCTGAACATTGGTGCTCCACAGGGCTGCGTCCCATCTCCACTTCTGTATTCTTTAAACACACAATTCTGTCAGTCACACAGTAGTTCAGTTCTGTTATTTAAGTTTGCTGATGACACTTCTGTAGTTGGTCTTATTACTAATGGAGATGAGTCTGACTACCGCAGAGAACTGGAGGGGCTGGTGAAATGGTGCGAAAGTTTTAACTTGTCACTTAACATCTTAAAAACCAAGGAACTGGTAGTGGATTTTAGAAAGACCTCTAGTCCCCTCTGTACGCTATCCATAAATGGGGTGGAGGTGGAGAGGGTCACTTCCTTCCAGTTCCTTGGGACTACAATCCAGGAATCCCTATCATGGGAGCTCAACACTAATATTAAGATCAGTAAAGCACATCAGCGACTCCACTTCTTGCGGCAGCTCAAAAAGTTTGGTGTCAGCCGAGTTGCCATGACCCACTTTTATAGGTCTACTATTGAAAGTTTCCTCACTTTCTCCATGCTTGTCTGGTTTGGTCATACAACTGCTCAGGACAAAACTAGGATGGAGAGAGTAGTATGCAGGGCTTCAAAAAT
Source organism: Rhinichthys klamathensis goyatoka (assembly GCF_029890125.1). Lineage (NCBI taxonomy): Eukaryota > Metazoa > Chordata > Actinopteri > Cypriniformes > Leuciscidae > Rhinichthys > Rhinichthys klamathensis. The sequence continues at coordinate 302,148 of NW_026606566.1, forward strand.
CATAGGCTGTAGCTATGAAGGTATTTTTGGTGCAAAACAACTGAACGCCTGTGACAGTGGAATTTGTAGTTGTAGAGAATAGCCACACATGTGTATCAGTAAATGTGAAGTCACAGAGATAAATTTTTTAAGAGTTGCAAACTTGTAGACTTTTTTTATCTTCCACAAACACAACAGAACAGTTACACCTTCTCAAATTCTTCATTGCAGGTGCACAAATCCTATTCTACAAATCACAAATTAAGAAACTCGTACGCTCACATTTTTGCTACAGTTGCTGCAGTGAATATGGTGCAAAACGCATTTACACACCCGCATCAAAAAATGTGAAGTCACAGAGAACTTTTGCTCATCTGCAAATCAGTATGTGAATTCATCCAATGAGAGTTGCACACTTGTAGAATCTTTTCTCACAAAGGTCTTGTATATTTTTCTAGCACAAACACAAGTACATACAGCTGCTTGAATCTGCTGCGACGAATCACAAGCTCTGTTTTTCACTTTCAAGTGAAAAGTTTCGTACGCTCCGCCTTTTGCACCAAGTGCACCGTGAAATGTGGTGCAAAAGTGAGTTGTGCATCAGTAGAGGCAGTGGGCGGAGCCTACATTAATATTCATGAGTTTCCCCCGTGCAACTGCTCATTCTAGTTCACGCTCCTCGTTTCTCAGCAGGTTTAATGGATTATTTCAAAAAAGGTAAATATAGTTTCAGCGCGAACTTAAACTGCAATTGTGTATCATTTCGTTAAGTTCATGTTTTTATTTATTCGTCACTGACTGAATGATTGCTGGCATTCATTTCGTGTAGGCATAAAGTACAGCAAACTTCAACTCGTCGTATAAATTGCACCTTGCGAAGCTTTTAAAATGTGGCTTTTACTAATTGTTATCATTTGTTGATTGCAATAAATTAAATAAACCCTCATAAATGTATCCGTTCCGTTGGCTAACACTTTAAATATATATATAAGCCAAATCATTAAGACCAAACACAAGCATAAATGTGTTGCTTTAATACATATGTAGCTACAATTTGGATTAAACAAAATTGTATGGACAAAAGTGGATAAATTATATTTGATACAATTAGGTTACTGTAAATGAGGGGGAAAAAACACTTAACATTATTTTACGGAATATAAGGGCATGCGCGTGGAACTGCTCATTCTAGTTCACGCTCCTCGTTTCTCAGCAGGTTTAATGGATTACTTCAAAAAAGGTAAATATAGTTTCAGCGCAAAATTAAACTACAATTGTGTATCATTTCATTCATAATGTTTTTATTAGTTTGCACGTTTTGTGCATTAATTAATGACTAAATGATTGCTGGCATTCACAGTATAGGCTATAAAACACAGCAAACTTCAACTCATTCATAAAGTTGTGCTTTTCCTTTGTACATTGCAATGCTTTAAACTGCCTTTTGTTATCATTTGTTGAATGTTACTGCAATACAAAAATAATACTAAAATTAAATTAAGACATAATATATTTTTTAAACATTAAAATAGAAAACAGTTGATACAAATATTTCACAATATTACTGTTTTAGATAAATGTACCTTAGAGGTACCTTACCTTAGACCCTTAATACCAAACATTTGAACAGTATAGGCTACACACCTTGCAATCAAAACATTAAAAATAATATTGTTACATTATTTTGCCAGTATGTATGTTTGTAAATATCTTTTTTAGAACATCAAATTAGTGGCTTATCATATTCCATGAAATAATGTTGTGTTTTTTCCCCCTCATTTACAGTAACCTAATTGTATCAAATGTAATTTATCCACTTTTGTCCATACAATTTTGTTTAATCCAAATTGTAGGCCTACATATGTATTAAAGCAACACATTTATGCTTGTGTTTGGTCTTAATGATTTGGCTTATTTAAATGAACAAGATTTTAAGAACAATCACACCAGGATATATTATAGCTATATATATATATATATATGTATATATATATATACACTCACCGGCCACTTTATTAGGTACACCTGTCCAACTGCTCGTTAACACTTAATTTCTAAGCAGCCAATCACATGGCGGCAACTCAGTGCATTTAGGCATGTAGACATGGTCAAGACAATCTCCTGCAGTTCAAACCGAGCATCAGTATGGGGAAGAAAGGTGATTTGAGTGACTTTGAACGTGGCATGATTGTTGGTGCCAGAAGGGCTGGTCTGAGTATTTCAGAAACTGCTAATCTACTGGGATTTTCACGCACAACCATCTCTAGGGTTTACAGAGAATGGTCCGAAAAAGAAAAAACATCCAGTGAGCAGCAGTTCTGTGGGCGGAAATGCCTTGTTGATGCCAGAGGTCAGAGGAGAATGGCCAGACTGGTTCGAGCTGATAGAAGGGCAACAGTGACTCAAATAACCACCCGTTACAACCAAGGTGGGCAGAAGAGCATCTCTGAACGCACAGTACGTCGAACTTTGAGGCAGATGGGCTACAACAGCAGAAGACCCCACCGGGTACCACTCATCTCCACTACAAATAGGAAAAAGAGGCTACAATTTGCAAGAGCTCACCAAAATTGGACAGTTGAAGACTGGAAAAATGTTGCCTGGTCTGATGAGTCTCGATTTCTGTTGAGACATTCAGATGGTAGAGTCAGAATTTGGCGTAAACAGAATGAGAACATGGATCCATCATGCCTTGTTACCACTGAGCAGGCTGGTGGTGGTGGTGTAATGGTGTGGGGGATGTTTTCTTGGCACACTTTAGGCCCCTTAGTGCCAATTGGGCATCGTTTAAATGCCACGGCCTACCTGAGCATTGTTTCTGACCATGTCCATCCCTTTATGGCCACCATGTACCCATCCTCTGATGGCTACTTCCACCATGTCACAAAGCTCTAATCATTTCAAATTGGTTTCTTGAACATGACAATGAGTTCACTGTACTAAAATGGCCTCCACAGTCACCAGATCTCAACCCAATAGAGCATCTTTGGGATGTGGTGGAACGGGAGATTCGCATCATGGATGTGCAGCCGACAAATCTGCGGCAACTGTGTGATGCCATCATGTCAATATGGACCAAACTCCCTGAGGAATGCTTCCAGCACCTTGTTGAATCTATGCCACGAAAAATTGAGGCAGTTCTGAAGGCAAAAGGGGGTCCAACCCGTTACTAGCATGGGGTACCTAATAAAGTGGCCGGTGAGTGTATATTAAAAGTGTTAGCCAACGGAACGGATACATTTATGAGGGTTTATTTAATTTATTGCAATCAACAAATGATAACAATTAGTAAAAGCCACATTTTAAAAGCTTCGCAAGGTGCAATTTATACGACGAGTTGAAGTTTGCTGTACTCTATGCCTACACGAAATGAATGCCAGCAATCATTCAGTCAGTGACGAATAAATAAAAACATGAACTTAACGAAACGATACACAATTGCAGTTTAAGTTCGCGCTGAAACTATATTTACCTTTTTTGAAATAATCCATTAAACCTGCTGAGAAACGAGGAGCGTGAACTAGAATGAGCAGTTGCACGCGCATGCCCGGGAAACTCATGAATATTAATGTAGGCTCCGCCCACTGCCTCTACAGATGCACAACTCACTTTTGCACCACATTTCACGGTGCACTTGGTGCAAAAGGCGGAGCGTACGAAACTTGTCACTTGAAAGTGAAAAACAGAGCTTGTGATTCGTCGCAGCAGATTCAAGCAGCTGTAGTAGTTATGTACTTGTGTTTGTGCTAGAAAAATATACAAGACCTTTGTGAGAAAAGATTCTACAAGTGTGCAACTCTCATTGGATGAATTCACATACTGATTTGCAGATGAGCAAAAGTTCTCTGTGACTTCACATTTTTTGATGCGGGTGTGTAAATGCGTTTTGCACCATATTCACTGCAGCAACTGTAGCAAAAATGTGAGCGTACGAGTTTCTTAATTTGTGATTTGTAGAATAGGATTTGTGCACCTGCAATGAAGAATTTGAGAAGGTGTAACTGTTGTGTTGTGTTTGTGGAAGATAAAAAAAAGTCTACAAGTTTGCAACTCTTAAAAAATTTATCTCTGTGACTTCACATTTACTGATACACATGTGTGGCTATTCTCTACAACTACAAATTCCACTGTCACAGGCGTTCAGTTGTTTTGCACCAAAAATACCTTCATATGTAGCCTCCCTTCACTTTCTTCACTCTTCTTCACTAGAATAATCAGAAAGGCTAAAAACATCATAGCGGACCACTCTCACCCTGCTTACCATCTCTTTAATCTCCTTCCATCAGGAAGAAGATATAGGAGCATTAAGACTTCTACATCACGCTTTAGAGACAGCACCTCTGGCTATTAGACATCTGAATTTGCACTGACTGCTAGCAGCACCTTATTAACAGCAGGCACTGTGCACTTTCTGGGCCGTGGGGTATTATCCTTAGAACGACTGCAGGTTCTGGTCTAATGTCTTATTGTTGTTTGGATTGTTGATGTACATTGTTGGTGTATTTTTGATGTTTGTCTTCTAGGTCATTTATGTCTGAGAGTTGTACCAAGACAATTCCTATCAACTTGTTGACATGGCAATAAATTATTGAAATGAAAATGAATGAAATGATTAGTTTATTTTTGACAAAACATACTATATATTTAACATATGAGCAGAAACTGTCCAACAAAAGCTTATTTGATGTCTATTTTATAGTAAAAACTTAATAATCTATCCAAAACTAGTCAACGAAATATTGTCTTTTATTTCGTCTGTAACAGTGCGCATCTGTGCGTTCGTTCATTCACACACACAGACACCCGATTCATATAAACAGTCTTTTTGGTTTTACAGATACTATTCTATATATCGCGATTACAACAGATCTCAGTAGGCTATAGCAATATAGTTTGGATGTGTTCATGTAAAATAATGTAGGAGCGAGAGTGAATGAACGGCACAGATGTTGTAGTAACATCGCGCGCGCGCATCTGTGCCATTCATTCATTCATTCATTCACTCACACAAAGACACGCAATTCATATTTAAACAGTCTTTGTGCAGTTTAACGTTACAGACACTATTCAATAACGCGATTAGAACAAAGCACTTAACCCTTGTGTTCTGTTCGATTTCTGTGTACACCCCTTATGGACCGGGTCAAATTGACCCTAATTGGATTCAATACAATTCCTCAAAAATCACACTATAAAAAACAACAAAGATTTAGATACAAACTGTAAACTTTTAATATCAACATTTGTCAAACATTACAAAAACATTATATCTGAAAATATGATTTATGAAAATGTTTTTAAAACATTTTTTAAAACAGTTTTGTTTTGACAAAATTGGAAAATAAACAGTATACTGATTTTTTTTGCATATATTTTTTTTTTACTTTTTTTGTTGTTGATTTTTTACATTTTATGCTTTGAACATCGTAACTGAACAAAAAAATTGCTGTATAATGAAAATTTTTCATTTTCCTAAGTTAACTTTCCCTAGTTTCCTAAGACCTATTTTCCTAGTTTCATTATTCACTCATTGGGAAGTGAGAAACCAAACATAACAAAAACACACATCAAATAAATGTTTTTTATTTATTTTTTGGCTCTGTGAAGCTGCCTTTAAAAATCCTAAATAAAAGTTTTGGTTAAAAGCTAGGTATTTTAGATATTTTGAATATTGAAATGAGAGCTTATTTTACTATCTGTGTCTGACAAAGATTTTCATCTGTAATTTGCAAATAATTCTGAACACTGTAATTTTAGCTTTTTCAAGTGTGTTTGGTTAGGGTTAGAGCACTTTTAGATGCACTTGCACGTTAGAACTGGAGTTGAAGTGCCCTGACATACAGAAAATAAATGTTTTTATTTTGTGTCTGTACAGTTGCTTTTGAATGGCTGTCTATGAGGGTCAAATTGACCCGCGAACATCACGAACGTAACAGTAATTTTGTTTGTATATGTCAAAACACATCAGCATGTTGAAACTTTGCATGCATGTTCATCATGATAAATGAGAAAAAGTCACAAAATATCAAGAAAAAAAACAAAGGTTAAACAGTATATCCAACAACTTGAAAATCGAAACGGGTCAAATTGACCCGCAACATAAATAACTTACTACATCAACTGAATCCGTTGCTCCTCGAAATGAAACAACCAGGACTTCTGAGGAAACTTTTCCAGGATTATTACGATAGTATTATTCCTCACAGCGCAGCAAGACGAGGTAAAGTAAAGATTCTTATTAAACTGGATGTTTTATCCAGCTGATGTGGGCGTTGGCATGGCTTGCCTCAACATTTGCGTTTGAATAGCGCGCGCTCTCAGTGGGCGTGGTCACATTAACACGTCATACGCTATAATTAGCTAAAAGGAAAAAGACTGACATCTCTCTCCTTTCATACAGATTACATAAACTAAGAATAGTTGTTTTTTATATAAATTACTTCATTTAAAAGAAGCGAATTTCAGCTTCATAAAGAGAAATCTTTCGTGTCTCTGTGACAAGTATTGACTGAGTTACAGTTAATTTTTTTCGGACGCGTTTCAGAATGGACTTCACTGACGGAGAGAAGGCAAAACGCGCATCATGTTTATTTTTTTTTAACACTTTGTTTTTTTTGAGTATACACAAAAAAATAGACACTTAACAGGATTTTGAGTCTCTTTTGCACTTTTGCAAAAAAAGTGAGCTGGTATCGCCGGCGATACCGCCGACCCCAGAGGGTTAAGTCTGTTTATTTTACAGATTTTTTAATTTGTTTTCAAATTATTTCAAATTAAATATTAAGTAAAATAAATGTAAATGTTTTAAGTCTAAATTCAAATACTTCTACCATTTAAATTTATACAAACCAGGCTGAAAACATAAATGGAAAAATTAAGGGAAAAAAATAAAGAAATCATACAACATACAGCAAGTAAAACAGCTGAACACAAAACAAACAAAATTAATCAAAATGAAACCAAAGGCATTAATGCTAACCAAACATAAACCATAATCAGAAAACCATAATCTGGCAAACAAATGTCAGATGGGGAAAGGTAAAGTGGGTTGAGGGATAGTATGGCTCCTTTGTAATTTGTGTGGGTTTGATTTCGATTGCAGTGAGATCCTGCATGCAGTGTTTGTGTGTAAAGATATTGAGCACGTGTGATGGATGTTTATAATGAGCACGTGTGTTTGTTGACATTGTCTTGTGGGAAGCCTACTGTGGGTGTGGTATGTAATGGACTACTACAGGGGGTCCCAATTGACTGAATAGCTGCCACACCTCTCGATCATCATAATCATGAACTCACAGCTCTATAAAAGGTGACTTAAACTTACCATGGGTGCGCTGTCCGGACACTGATCTCCCTGCTCTAGAATTCAAATTCTTATTTGCATTATTATTAGTAATTCTCCTCGCCTTTTAGCTATTAAAAGTTTTCCTTATTTTCCGTGGTCTACTATTATTATTAGGATTAGGCTTGGATTTATCTATTTTTCATTAAACCAACAAAATTAAGATTTGTTCGTTGACTTACCGTTACTAGCATAGTTTGAGGTAGATTGAGCTGTTCCTGCGCCTTGCGGAGCTCTCGTCGTCTTTGCCAGCTGTGAGAGAATGCTCCATTAGTTGAACGACAGATGCCGAAAGCACGCTCAGTTCTAGCCTTTTCCTTTTGTTGTGAATAATTCACTGCCACATTCAAGTTATGGCCAAAACAGTTTAGCCATGGCCATTTGAGTATGGCTCAATGCCGTACTCAATTTGAGTATGCCGTATGGCCGCAACAATATTGGCACCGTTATCAGTAGTGATGCAAGAAATTGTATTCTCTTCTATGTCCCAATCATGCACGACCTCTGTCGGCACCTCCGCCAGAACATCTGCAGTGTGGTTCTCCGGGATGAATGTTGTGTCAAGACATTTTGCGTTCAGTTTCCAATCCTCTGAAATATAATGGACTGTAACGGACATGTAGGGGGTCATATTTATGCTTGACCACATGTCTGTGGTCAAAGCGACAAAGTCAACTGCTTTTAAATCCTTAGTGATGATCTCTATTGTTTTGTTGTACAGATCAGGGATAGCAGTTTTGGTGAAATACTTGCGCCCCGGAAACTCGTACTGTTTGTCAAACGTCTGAAGTAGTTGTTTAAAACTTTCCTTTTCAACTGTATGATAGGAAACCATCTCCTTTGCGATATACTTAGAAACAGCTGCCGTGCACTGGGCCCATTTTTCACTGTTCTGTTTGTACTTGGTGCTTTTTGAAAAAGCTTCGACGATGGATGGCTGACGTGTTGGATCTTTGCCAGCCGTCACTGCAGCTTTTTTTGGCGCTAGTTTAGCAGCCTCGTCTGATTAAAAACGTAAAACATTTTTTTCAAAATTGCCAAATAGGCGAAGTGACGTTTTTCTCGTTAACTAACTCAAACTGGTTCAAATTTCCGGTGCGTCATTTCCCGAGATAAAAAGTAATGTAAATGAATTAGATAATTAAATAAGTGAAATACGTAGAAAAGTACATTACTAAATTGATAAATTATTAAATAAATTAGGAAATAAGTAAATTATTGCCCCGCCCGCCCCCACGCGATAATATCGTGTATCGGCGATCTCATAGGCTGACGATATGGCGATCTGAAAATGAAGCATATCACCCAACACTAGCTGGCTCACATGTCACTCTGACAAAGAGTCCGAGAATGACAACGAGGACACGGCGTGCAATCCTAAAGGCAGGCATACACTGTGCGATGTTTGTGCGATTTCAGCAAGGTACCTACTCATACTGAACGAGTAAATCGCATGCGATGTAAAGCCAAAGTTCAGGATTTATGTGCTCACACTATACGGTCCGATCATCGAGCTGCGACTTCACTGCTCACACTATACGTGTGAAATATCTGCGTTCTGGATTGCGCCCATAGACGATATCAGAGATATTGTCAAAACAAGCATCAGCTATCAATATCAAGATGATTTAGCATTTCCAATTTATGTATTAAATTATTATTATTAGTATTATTGTATTATCATTATTAGGGTAGGCTAATTTTATTATTAAATTGATCTGCTATTATAATTAATTTGCCACGCAATAATTTCACAGCACATAACCAACGGGCTGTGAGGATAATAAAATATTACAAAGCTTACTCCTCCTCATTGAAAATTGTCTAAAACATTTAGGTCGATTACAATGAATTATGGGCATATAATTAACTATTAACAGTCTATAATATGTCCGAACATTGCAATAATTAGTCATCAATAAAAATTAAAAACAGGTTTATTTCAAAAACATTGTTTAACAAATTAAAGAGGCGTTTCATCGCAGGTGGCTTGGAAGATATATGGTTAATCCATTTTGCAACACGAACTGGAGGTAAGCAACAGTAATTTGTAGCTAGTTACAGTTTGAACTACAGAAATTAAAGATCTCCCTCAGTCTTTTCGTTTTTATTCTTATTTTTATCTGCAGATGAAATGGTTAAACTTCTGTTTTCGCGCAGGCGCAGTGAGGGAAAAAACACTGAGTTTAGGGCAATCGGTTCGTAGCTTTGCTTCAACTGTGCGATATAGTCACGAGGAGCGACCAAAATTTCTGACATGCCAGAAATTCATCCGACCATCCGATTGTCGATTGGGAGAGGTTAATCGTCTCTCGTTTCTCCCGGTACACTGCACGACAAACGACGCACGAAAAAGCTGAAAATCGGTCCGACCCGAAAAAGAGTCGTACGAGTCAGAATTCGGCTCAAAATCGGACGAAAATCGCACAGTGTATGCCCGCCATAAGGCGGTACAGTGAGTACATATCATGCAGTAACCATGGTCACATCCCCATTAGGCTGACCATCGACACCGGTGCAACAGGTCTGCAGTGCTGATGGCCCCTTCCAGGCGAGGGTAAACATGGGGCGTGTCCAACCACCTCAACTGAAAGTAAGAGTTCCGCAGTACTCCAGGGGCCAGTTACAGGAACTGTAGGCTCAATTTTTTTTCGAAAACCCAAAGACATTGATGTCGATGTTGAATATCTCAACCCATCGTTTCTAATCAAAAAGCCTAATGGGGTGTTTCATCTTGTTACAGCATTCGATGTGGGCCATTATACCCCAGCCGTCACTTATGCCAAATGTGGATGGCACGTTGAGTCAGATAGCTCAGTGGAGGTATATTGTCGCAACTGATCTAGGACATTCTTGAATCCCTGTCTGGAGCAACTGTCTTCAGCACTTTGGATCTGCGTAGCGGGTATTGGCTGGTCAGTATGGATGACTTTAGCATCCGGAAGACAGTTTTTATAACCAAGAACGGCCAATATGAGTTGGCCTGAAATATGCCGCTGCTACTTTCTAAAGGTTGATGTCTACAGTGTTGTAAGACTTGAAGACAGTGCTGTTCCGTCTATATTGATGGTGTAGTAATTTGCTCCAAGGATGTTCAAGAAATCTCCACAGCCTTAAACATGTGTTTGTTAAGCTGGAGTCTACATGGTTGACCCCTAACTTAGAGAAGTGCATTTTCCACTGAGTCTGCCAAAGTTGACGGTGTTAGTAAGTTTTCAGCCTCCAAAAATGTGAAAGAAGTGCAACGGTTTTTTAGCCTTGCTGGGTGGAATCACAGATTCATTCCCTGATTTTCAGAGCGGGAAGCCCGTCTACATGGGCTTAAGAAGAAAAATGCATCCTGGGTATGGACTCCTGAATGTCAACAGGCTTTTGAAGATTTAAAGGATGCTTTGAAAAAAGCTTCAGTGTTGATGGCCCCAGACTTCAGCTAAGCTTGTACTGTGCAAACGGATGCAAGTGATATGGGCCTGGGAGCTGTCTTGCATCTTGTGTTGCATATGCATCCCGGCTGTTGCACAGAGCTGAAAAATGTCATGCTGCAGCAGAAAAGGAATGTCTAGCTGTAGTATGGGCTGTGGAAAAATGGTGACAAAATCTAGAGGGGTGACACTTTGAAATAGTCACTGACAATTCTGCACTCCTTGACCAACTTCTCGTCTTACAAGGTGGGCCATCCATCTGCAAGGTTTTGTTTTTGTCGTACGCCACGGCCATCGATTGCCACCAGACCCGTTGTTTAGTGTGAAACGTGGAGCAACTAACCCCCGGATGACAACCCACCTTGGAACAATGACCTCAATGGATGACGTCGGACCGTATACTCACAGGCACAAACAAACGACCTAATGGGCATCCGGCCGAAGGCGTTACCCCTTGTAAGTGTTACCTTTGAAACTATGACTTTCTGTGGCAACGCAGGAGACGACAGGTGTTTAGATTGTTCAAAAACACTGGATAAAGAATCGGGTTTGATGTTTTTGGAACCCGGACGGTAGGAAATGGAAAAATCTAAATGACCGAAAAATAAAGCCCACCTAACCTGCATAGAGCTGATAGACTCATGGTTCTTATCCCCCGAACCCTCCAACCAATAACACCATTCCTCCAAGGCGAGCTTGACCCCCAGTGACTCAATTACCAATGTCGTAATTGCGTTCGGCGGGTGATAAACGATGAGAAAAATATGTGCAGGGATGCATCTTACCGTCTGTAGAAGACCGCTGGGAAAGAACCGCGCCAACCCCCACCTCAGATGCGTCGACTTCCACCACAAACTGACGAGAAGGATCAGGGGCAGCAAGAATTGGAGCTGAAACAAAGCAGCTTTTCAGTTTGGAAAACGCAGCATCAGCAGTGCTGGACCACCTGAACGTTGTCTTGGTGAAAAGTCAAGGAAGTCAAAGGGGCGGCTAAGCTGGCTGTAATTTCAAATAAAACGCCAGTAAAAAAAAAAGCTCAGTAACCTCTGCAGGGCCTTGCGGGAATCTAGCGTTGGCCAATCTACCACAGCCTGTACCTTGTTGGGATCCATGCGCACTCCCTCCGATGACACAACGCATCCCAAAAAGGGAACTGACTCTGCATGAAAAACTAATTTCTCCGCTTTGACATAAAGCCCATTTTCTAGCAGCCTCTGAAGCACTCGTCTGACATGCTGAACATGAGAGAGAGTGAGAAAAGATCAATATGTCATCCAGGTAGACATATAGTATATGAACTGATCCACCATGTCTCTCAGCACGTCACTGACCAGTGCCTGGACGACCGCGGGAGCGTTGGACAGCCCGAACGGCATAACAAGATATTCAAAATGCCACCTGAGGGTGTTAAATACGGTCTTCCACTCATCCCCCTCCCTTATGCGAACCAAATGATAGGCGTTGCGAAGATGCAACTTTGTGGAAAAGGAAGCGCCCTGCAGTTGTTCAAAAGCTGAAGACATCAACAGCAAAGGATAAGTATTCTTTACCGTGATGCTGTTCAGCCCTTGATAGTCAATAAAAGGACGCAGGGAACGATCTTTCTTTTCCACAAAGAAGAAACCTGCACATGCAGGAGAAGGAGGACGGATGAGTTTGGCTGCCAGAGAATCAGAAATACATTTTTCCATGGCCTCCCTTTCCGGAGTGGAAAGCGAGTATATTTTGCTTTTAGGCAGAGATGTACCTGGCAATAAATCTATATAACAGTCATAGGGACGATGTGGAGGAAGAGAAGCAGCTTGAGACTTACTGAACACCCCCTCCAGGTCAATATACTCGCTGGGCACATTTGATAGGTCCGCACATCCTGTTACACAAAACAAGACACAGAAGACGCCAATTTATGTTGGGGTACTGGAGTGAAAGCCAGGGTTGACAGAGGACAATGGGAGACAAAGGAATGTCAGTCAAAAGAGAATTTCCTCACCGGCTCAGTGGTATGAGTGACGGGTGGAAGAGGCTGGCCGCTCAGTGCACTGATGGAGATGATGGGATAGGTAGAATCACAGGAATTTTCAGCTTATAAGCGAGGTTGGTGTCCAAAAAATAACCCTCCGCTCCAGAGTCTATTAAAGCTTGACAGGTAAATTTAGAACAGGCCTATTGCAGTCTTATTGGGAGGAGGGTAGCAACAAGACAGGATTTTTCAAAGACGACCCCAACCGTCAGTATTGATGAAGTACCTCTTCTATACTGACGGTCTTTGGCTTTTAAGTCAAGTCAAGTCAAGTCATCTTCATTTATATAGCGCTTTTAACAATGGAGATTGTTTCAAAGCAGCTTTACAGAGATAAACATACAATTTACGGTAACAGAGATTGTTTTGGCTTTATAGCGATTTTTGAATAATGTTATTTCCAGCTAAAGTTGGTTTTGATTGATTCACTTCCCGCAAAATTATCATTTGTTATTACATTAGGGGCCACTAAGACGACGGCGTTCTCTCTAAACATTTCATTTCATTTCATTTTCATTTATTTATTTATAAAGCACAATTAAAACAACATGGTGTTGACCAATGTGCTGTACAAAACACACAATAAAATTACATAATAAAATGTGTTTTCAGACAATACAACAACTAACAAATATCTGTAAAGAGCCTCCAAATAACCTACCAGGTTAACCTACTGATCCAAACGCTAATTCTAGTAAATGCAATTTTAAATTTCGTTTAAAATAACTTAGAGAGGGAGCAAGTCTAAGGTGTAAAGGTAAATTATTCCAGCGCTTTGGTCAAAACAGACTTTAAATCCGAACCTGTGACCTGATGGCGTTCACATGCGCATTAAAAATTGATTCTATAGTTAAATTCGTTTGAATATGTGTGCGCAAGTTTGGAATTTCCCAACAAACCATGCCTAAACAAACTACTTGTCTTGCCTATAAATTTGATACAGAATTTTATTTTATCACTTCGAGGTACGCGAACCGGATTTTCAACAAGGCTTTATCTGTAGAGTGGGAAAGGGATCCTCCATAGGGAGAGGATAGTTGACACTTCAGCACTGCATTGTCATCGGGTCCAGGCGAATCTCCTTCGTCAGATCTTGATACGGCCTGGATCCGGCAGGCTGCAGGAAAACCACGGGATAAACAAAGACACTAAAGTTAGCGTAGATGCCATTCTTCTTATGATGTAACGAGTACATCTGGATTTAAGGGAAGTGTTCCCAGTTCCGGCTGACCTAATCTATGCAGCCTAACATTGAATTGTCGAAGTCTATAATGTATTATGTGTATGCTAGGTCAAAGAAATGTGTTTTTAGTCTAGCTTTGAACTGACAGAGTGTGTCTGCTTCCCGGACAATGGTAGGAAGACTATTCCAAAGTTTTGGTGCTAAATAAGAAAAGGATCTACCGCCAGCAGTCGATTTTGATATTCTAGGTATTATCAACTGGCCGGAATTTTGAGATCGCAATAGACGTGAAGGACTATAATGTTTTAAAAGCTCACTCAAGTACTGCGGAGCTAAGCCATTTAGTGCTTTGTAAGTAATCAACAATATTTTAAAATGTATACGATGTTTAATAGGCAGCCAATGCAGTGTTGACAGAACCGGGCTAATATGGTCATATTTCCTGGTTCTGGTAAGAACTCGAGCTGCTGCGTTTTGAACTAGCTGTAGTTTATTTATTAAGCGTGCAGGGCAACCACCCAGTAGAACATTACAATAATCTAGCCTTGATGTCATGAACGCATTAACTAATTGTTCTGCATTTGTTAATGAGAGCATATGGCGTAATTTAGATATGTTTTTAAGATGGAAAAATGCGGTTTTACAGATACTAGACACGTGACTTTCAAATGAGAGATTGGTATCAAAGAGCACACCCAGGTTCCTAACCGACGACGAAGACTTAACAGAGCAGCCATCAAGTGTTAGACAGTATTCTAGGTTAGTACGTGTGGAAGTTTTTTGTCCAATAATTAGAATCTCTGTTTTTTTCAGAATTTAGTAGTAGGAAATTACTAGTCATCCATTTTTTTATATCGGCTATGCATTCCGTTAATTTTGTGAATTGGTAAGTTTCGTCGGGGCGTGAAGAAATATACAGCTGAGTATCATCGGCATAACAGTGAAAACTAATTCCATGTTCCCTAATGATATCTCCTAATGGTAGCATGTACAGAGTGAACAGCAACGGTCCTAGTACTGAGCCTTGTGGTACGCCATACTGAACTTGTGATCGATAAGACATATCTTCATTTACTGCTACAAACTGATAACGGTCAGATAAGTATGATTTAAACCATGCTAGTGCAACTCCACTAATGCCAACATAATTTTCGAGTCTATTTAAAAGAATGTTGTGGTCAATAGTATCAAATGCAGCACTAAGATCAAATAACACTAATAGAGAGATACAACCACGATCGGATGATAAGAGCAAATCATTTGTGACTCTGATGAGAGCGGTCTCGGTACTATGGTACGGTCTGAATCCTGACTGAAAATCCTCGCAGATATCATTTCTTTCTAGAAAGGAGCACAGTTGTGAGGATACTGCTTTTTCTAATATCTTTGATAGAAAAGGCAGATTCGAGATCGGCCTGTAATTGACTAATTTTGTATGATCAAGTTTCGTTTTTTTAACGGACACTACGCAGCAATGTGACCCGCTGTACCACAGTACAAACACAGTCACTGTCTCCTGCGTCTCTCCTTCTCCCCCTGGGAAAGACAAGTTCTGATCGATCAATCCGTCTAGGGAGGTGGGTAGTTCCAGCGTCTAGATCTCGGTCTGTAGATACAGTCTGCCAGCCCATGTAAAAACATGTCCCACTGCCCTTCCATGTTCCAGTTGCATTCTGCAGCCAAAGTGCGAAATTCAATGAGTAATCTGTGACGGTCCGATTCCCTTGTTGTAACTTAGCCAATACCCACGCCGCCTCTCTGCCAGCGACCACCCGTTCGCACACCTTCTAAAGTTCCTCAGTGAAGGACTGATATGATTAACAACACAAGTCTTTTTGTTACTAAACAGCTGTTTCCCAGAAAGCCGCTCGACTGGATAACAGTGTAACCACAAAGGCCACTTTGGACAACTCTGTATATCGCTCTACAGCCATTGTCTTTTCCCACAAAGAACACTTTGCCAGAAAAGAGCGGCACAACTGGGGCTCACCAGAGTATGCAGCTGGAGGTGGCATTGCAGTCGCTGTGGCCTACAGGTGGAACAACAGGTGGGTTGAGCGCAGTGGGCTGGTGGGCAGACTCCGTCTTAAACTGCTGAAGTATGGTGGTTAGGTCAGAACACTGTGCTACTAGGGCTTGGACTGCACAACCAGAAGCCATGATCTAGTCGTCCTGTCGTTCCATGCATGCATTGCTACTTGTAAAAAGGTCTCTTAACCCCCTGGGGTCAGCGGTCGCGCCAGCGATACCAGCTCGCTTTTTATCTTATCAGTGCAAAAGAGACTCAAATTACCCTGTTGATTTTGATCTTACATATAAGTGTTGTACATCATTAGATCCTGTTAAGTGTCTATTTTTTTTTGTGGATACTCTCAATGAAAACAAAGTGTTGTGCTTTTCGCCAAATAAAGAAAAACAAACATGATGCGAGTTCTGCCTTCTCTCTGTCAGTGAAGTCCATTCTGAAACGCGTCCGAAAATGAACTGTAACTCAGCGAATACTCAGTCA
The DNA here is from genome assembly GCF_029890125.1 of Rhinichthys klamathensis goyatoka. Taxonomy (NCBI): domain Eukaryota; kingdom Metazoa; phylum Chordata; class Actinopteri; order Cypriniformes; family Leuciscidae; genus Rhinichthys; species Rhinichthys klamathensis. The sequence goes on from NW_026606566.1 coordinate 318,603, forward strand.
AGCAGGAATACAGGCACACAGGCATGAAGCTTGAATTCTCTTCTTTTAAATGAAGTAATTTATATATATAAAAAAATATTCTCAGTTTATGTAATCTGTATGAAAAGAGAGAGATGTCAGTTGTTTTCTTTTCAGCTCATTGAGTTTTAATATGACCAAGCAAAAAGACTGTTTAAATATGAATCGTGTGTCTGTGTGTGAATGAATGAATGGCACACACTCTGTAGTAAACAACAGCGTGCGTCTGTGCCGTTCATTCACACTCGCACCTACATTACTAAACATATTATTTTTACATGAACACATCTGCTAGTTTAGCTTTGACCAAACTATATTGCTATAGCCTACTGAGATGAGTAAAAATAGACTGAAATATGTTGAAATAAAATATCTTTGTATAAGCAACAAACTGCAAATTAACATTTATGTGCTAATATATCATAAACACGATATGTTACAGACTAAATATGAATGTTTATACAAGATTTCGTTGATTAGTTTTGGATAGATTATAAAGTTTTTACAGTAAAAAAAAAGACTACTGCCACATCAAATGAGCTTTTGTTAGCCAATTTCTGCTCATGTTAAATATATAGTATGGGATGTTTTGTCAAAAATAAAGTAGGTATATTGAATTATCAACTAAGATGTTATTATAGTGTTTGTTCCAATATTCAAACTAATGAATCCTTACCTTTGAAATATGATAAAATATATACTTTTTACAAAGAAAGATTACACTTGAAATATTAGTAAAATTGTAATTGTTGTTGTAACTTTTTTGTGTGTGTTTTATTAGTGACAAATTTGGGGAGAGGAAACATATTCCAAACCTTTCTGAAAATACAGTATGAGAATTAACTGCTCAATTACTAGAAATGTTTATCTTGGATATTATACAATTTGAATGCATACACAATTTGTGGAAAAAGACTATTTTTTTCAAGATGTTTTCAACTCTAACTTTGAACCAATTCTATAATATATATATATATATATATATATATATATATATATATATATATATATATATATATATATATATATATATATATATATATTCTACAGAATTGGTTCAAAGTTAGATTTGGAAACATCTTGAAAAAATTTGTCTTTTTCCACTGGGTACCACAAGAAATAATGCGAGAACAAAAGATACATATTTCTTTTGTCTTTGCATTCTTTGGTACCCAGTGACACACCTGTGTGAAAGGCTCATTATGCGGGTCATTGTCTTCTCAGGTGTGAATCAGGGCATTATTCAGGATCCTCACAATCATTCACGCCCCTACGCATATTGCCTTTCCAAACAAAAAGTGTCTTACAAAATGTAAATCAATGTATTGTTTTGTGTAAATGATTAGGCAGGATGATTTTCAGATCATTTTGAAGAAAAAACTCTAGGCGACAACATCCATTAGTCAAAAGTCTTGTGGACACATATTTAGTATGTGTTTTGTGGCCTTATTTCAAGTCAAGTCAAGTCAAGTCATCTTCATTTATATAGCGCTTTTAACAATGGATTGTTTCAAAGCAGCTTTACAGAGATAAACATATAATTTAAGGTAACAGATTGTTTTGGCGTTATAGCGGTTCTTGAATAATGTTACTTCCAGCTAAAGTTAACTTTGATTGATTCACCTCCGTCGAAATGATCAGACTTTAAACGCGAACCTGTGATTAACGCTGACGGCGTTCACATGCTCATTCAGAATTCTATAGTTATGTGCTTTTTAAAATATGTGCGCAGGTTTGTAATTCATACAACCCAGCCTAAACAAACTACTTTTCTTGCCTATAAATTTTGATACAGAATTTTGTTTTATTTTATCACTTCGGGGTACGCGAGCCGGAATTCACAACGCTTTATCTGTAGAGTGGGAAAGGGATCCTCCATAGGGAGAGGATAGTGGATACTTCAGCACTGCATTGTCATCGGGTCCAGGCAAAGCTCCCTCGTCAGATCTGGACACTGCCTGGATCCGGCAGGCTGCGGGAAAACCTCGGGATAAACAAAGACACTAATATTGGCGTAGATGCCATTCTTCTTATGATGTAGCGAGTACATCAAGATTTAAGGGAAGTGTTCCCAGTTCCGGCTGACCTAATCTATGCAGCCTAACATTGAATTTATAGAAGTCTATAATGTATTATGTGTATGCTAGGTCAAAGAGATGTGTTTTTAGTCTAGCTTTGAACTGACAGAGTGTGTCTGCTTCCCGGACAATGGTAGGAAGACTGTTCCAAAGTTTTGGTGCTAAATAGGAAAAGGATCTACCGCCTGCAGTCGATTTAGATATTCTAGGTATTATCAACTGGCCGGAATTTTGAGATCGCAATAGACGTGAAGGACTATAATGCGTTAAGAGCTCGCTCAAGTACTGCGGAGCTAAACCATTTAGTGCTTTGTAGGTAATCAACAATATTTTAAAATTTATACGATGTTTAATAGGGAGCCAATGCAGTGTTGACAGAACCAGGCTAATATGGTCATATTTCCTGGTTCTGGTAAGAACTCGAGCTGCGGCGTTTTGAACTAGCTGTAGTTTGTTTATTAAGCGTGCAGGGCAACCACCCAGTAGAGCATTACAATAATCTAGCCTTGAGGTCATGAACGCATGGACTAATTGTTCCGCATTTCCCAATGAGAGCATATGGCGTATTTTAGATATATTTTTAAGATGGAAAAATGCAGTTTTACAGATACTAGACACGTGGCTTTCAAAAGAAAGGTTGGTATCAAATAGCACACCCAGGTACCTAACCGACGACGAAGACTTGACAGAGCAGCCATTAAGTGTTAGACAGTATTCTGGGTTATTACGTGTGGAAGTTTTTTGTCCAATAATTAGAATCTCTGTCTTTTCAGAATTTAGTAGTAGGAAATTACTAGTCATCCAATTTTTTATATCAGCAATGCATTCCGTTAATTTTGTGAATTGGTAAGTTTCGTTGGGTTTTGAAGAAATATACAGCTGAGTATCATCGGCATAAAAGTGAAAGCTAACTCCATGTTTCCTAATGATATCTCCTAATGGTAGCATGTACAGAGTGAACAGCAGCGGTCCTAGTACTGAGCCTTGTGGTACGCCATACTGAACCATACTGATCGATAAGACATCTCTTCATTTACTGCTACAAACTGATAACGGTCAGTTAAGAATTATTTAAACCATGCTAATGCAATTCCACTAATGCCAACATAGTTTTCTAGTCTATTTAAAAGAATGTTGTGGTCAATGGTGTCAAATGCAGCACTAAGATCGAGTAACACTAATAGAGAGATACAACCACAAACTGAAAGTTCAGAAACTTTCAGTTTTAGTTTTTTCAATAACCATGCATAAACAATATTCGGTAACACTTTACAATACGGGTGCACTAATATGCATTAATTCATGTTTAACTAATGCACAGATAATCATGAGTTAATGTATGATTCATGAAGAACTTAACCATTAAATAATGATTACTGCATCAGCAACTAATAAAGAGTCTATATGATTAATAGATTAAGTAATACATGAATTGCTATTAATTCAATGTGTCATTGTGTATTAATTCCTTAATAACATATTTTATTAACTAATAGTGTAAATTAATGTGTTACTTACCACAATTAGTCAAAGCTATGCACTTCAACTTCCAGTTGTCTGCATTAATTAATCATTAGCTAATGATTTGCAAAGGTATCATTATGTTATGACTTTACTTGTTGAGGCACATCATTATTAACTAGTCATTTAGTAATTGTAGTAATTTACACATGAATTTGCACTAAAAATGAAGTAATTAATCATGTATTAATGCATATTAGTTTACCTGTATTATCTGGAAGTTGAAATACAAGGCTTTGGCTCATTCTGGTAATTAACATTTTAATTAACACTATTAGTTAAAAAAATGAGTTATTAGGGAATTAATTCACAATTACATATTTAATTAATAACAATTAATGTATGAACTAATACATTAACCATACAGACTCTTAATTAGTTCCTAATGTGGTAATCATTAATTAATAGCTTAGATAATCATTAGTTACACATTAATTCAGTATTATCTGTGCATTAGTTAAGCATGAATTAATGCTTATTAGTGCACCCGTATTGTAAAGTGTTACCCAATATTCTCTCAAAAATACAAACATGTACATACATGTTGCTCACATATTATGGTAGCCCTGTTTGTGCTAAATAGAGTGTAATTACACCTTTGCCATTAATATGTTTATAAGCAACTGAAAAAAGCACAAATGTCAGTGCATGTCAAAACATCTCAAGGAGCCCAAAAACACCTTAGACCCCAGAGGGTTAATTCCGAAGCACTCACTGGATCCATTGTGGTCAGATCGTTCTGTCAAGAAAGAAACTCAAGGTCCAATATTTAATCAAGCACTTCACTAGAGAGAAAACAAAAATCTGTCACACAGCACACTGTCACTGCTGCTTTCAAAGAATTAATTTATTGAACAATGTTTCAACCCAACGAAGCCTGGCGATGCTGTAGATCATTAAACCATTACACTGCCTCAGAAGTCTGTCCGAAATTAGTTTCGTGAGGTACCTTCGTGCACAAACACTGCCTGCAAAGCCATTGCCTGATAGGGCAGCGAGGCAACAAGTCAGCTGCCTAAGTTTTCGGACGCAGCCACAGACATGCAGAGATGAACACACAGACCCATGAACCGTGACACATTTAAACAAATAACCATTTAAAGTCCCCCTGTAGTCAAGAATTGTATCCCTTATAACTCATCTTTGATCATCAAAATGACATATTTTAAATTTTCATGCCTTAAAATAACTTGAATATAACTCTACAACCTTCCCTCATTTAGTATATGCGGTTCTATTAATATGCAAATTATCCCCACCTCTAGTCACTCGCACACCACAGAGATCCACACGTTGACGATCACACTTCTGTCAGGACCACTATCGTCAAATACGATTGACAATTAGCAGGCAGTTAGGATTGGCGGTATGGTTTTGTTCTGGGCAAGAACACCCTGCGCATCCATGCAGCCTAGCATGGATAAAAGCAGGGAGAGCAGCAATAACCCCCCTTAGGGTAAACAGAACAGAACCAACATGAATGTATAGCAGATATTATTAATTCAAGATTTTAAAGTACAACATAATTCGAGAATTTTTTTCTGATTCAAAGGGCACTCAGAGGCCAAATACTGACTGCACGAGAGGAGCTGGGGATGGAGGAGGGTAATTAGCTCCTGAGAACGCGATGGCTGCTGATAATACTGAAGGAGCTTATATATGTATACAGTGATAGGCATCGTATTCCTATAGGTAGACGTGGATCAGCTGAGAGTCAGCTGATGCGAGCTTGACTAATGTGACCTGCCAGAACTGACGCTTAATATTGACGTGATTGGTTACAAGGTAGTTTATGACGTCAGAGACACCAGCGATTTCAAACCGCGTTTTTGAGACTGTCTTTGGTTCACTGCAGTTTTAAGCAGAAAATACTCACCAATGGGGTTGACTTATACATTTGTACATGTTTTGTCTTAAGCATATTAAAAACACCACATAGACATATAAACAACATTAAAAGGGGGGGACGTTTGCATTGTAAGAATGTACAGGGAGACTTCAGATATAAAAATGCTGACTTGTTAGGTAATGTGTTCCTAGTTCCTGTGGTGGGAACATGCCAAATAACGGGTACTCCCGACCTGTAGTTGAGGACACTTCATAAGAGGCTGGATCCAAACTGGAGCTGATGCTAGTACAAAGCAGAAAAACAAATGGAAAATAATTAGCGTAGCTGCTGTTCATAACATTAAGTCAGGTTTCAGTAAGGCAGAGTAGGGGTGAGCGGGGCACAACATAACGCGGGGCTAGTTGTAACACACTTGTTTTAAATACTTCCATACATGCCAGCATGACGAAGCTTAGTGTATTTACTAGTTGCCAAATCAACACTATAATAGAGAATTTGTTTTGCCAAAATTCAGAAATCTTTGGAAGATATCACTGAACATTTAACCACAACAAAAGTAAATTTCTTATGTTCATTTTTTATTTCTTTTTTGTGTTTATTTAAAATTAAACATATCTGATATTATTTTAATCTCCAATCTGTTATTTAACAGTTGTTTAATGCTAATCTAACCAGCAGAAGACCCTAGCAGGGTTTAAATCCTAGTTGTTCAAGTGGGGTTTGTTGTAACACTGTTACAATGTGCCCCTATTAGAACTATGCAATTCTATTCTATGCTAACCATGAGGGAAAAGGTGAATAAAGACTCAAGTCAATGTTCAGAAATGATTAATTATTATTCTGTCATGACAACTCTCACGAGATTGGTATGGTAATTGTAACACTCACCAGCTGGACTGCCCTCGAGAGCCACCAGAGGGCGCTCCACAATAGACAATGATCACTTCCTCACAAACTACATTTCCCATACTCACTGCCTGGACTCATCATCACTGATCACATTCACCTGTACCTCATTGTCACTGATTGTATTCACCTGTTTCTTGTCATCCTGCTAGTCTCAGTCTATTTATACCATGTTCATTCATTCACTCACCGCAAAGTCTTGTTGTACTGTGTGTCTGCATTTCCGAGTGTTTTCCCGTGTTTGTTTTGCTGTTTTCGACTTTGGATTGTTCTTGGACTCTGATTATTGCTGCCTGCCCTGACCTCTGCCTGTTTCTTGGATTCTCTCTGTGCATTCTCCATTGTCCTGTCTGCTGACTCTTGACCCTGCCTGTACGACTATTCTATATTAAAGCTGCATTTGGATCTTCACCTCCAAGTCTCGGAGCAGTTCGTAACAGAAGACTTCGCCAACCGTGATCCAGCAGCGATGACCAAACTTGAATCCAGCAGCACAGATCTCACCTGATCTTCCCAGCATGAGCCGGGAGTTTGCAGGTCAGATCGCGGCCTTGGCCCTGGATAGCCGCGATCTGTTCCAGTATACCTGGGGGTTTGCCCCTCTCGCTGTCTCCTGCTCTCTCGGTGATGAGGCGATTAAGCTGTGTTACCGGCTAGGGGCTAAGGAGGTCGACTTGAGGGAGCTCCCCGATCTCTCGGGTCTGAACTGGAGAGAGGCACTCGGCCGATGTCTGGAGAGCTTCCTTCCGCGGTACGCCAGGTCAGCACCTGATCTCCGCGTCCAGCCAGAGTCCGTCCAGCCAGAGTCCGTCCAGCCAGAGACCGTCCAGCCAGAAACGGCAGAGCAAGAGGCTGCTGTTCGCGTCACGCCTGCCGAGCAAGAGGCTGCTGTTCACGTCACTTCTGCCGATCCAGAGACTGAGCTTCACGTCACTTCTGCCGATCCAGAGATTGAGCTTCACGTCACTTCTGCCGATCCAGAGACTGAGCTTCACGTCACTTCTGCCGATCCAGAGACTGAGCTTCACGTCACTTCTGCCGATCCAGAGACTGAGCTTCACGTCACTTCTGCCGATCCAGAGACTGAGCTTCACGTCACTTCTGCCGATCCAGAGACTGAGCTTCACGTCACTTCTGCCGATCCAGAGACTGAGCTTCACGTCACTTCTGCCGAGCCTGATCATGAGCCTGATCCTGAGCCTGATCCTCTTCCTCTTTCTGAGCCTGTGTCTTCGGACAAGATGGCCGACTCCACGCCTGTGTCTTTGGACAAGATGGCCGCCTCCGAGCCAGTGTCTACGGGCAAGATGGCCGCCTCCGAGCCAGTGTCTACGGACAAGATGGCCGCCTCCGAGCCAGTGTCTACGGACAAGATGGCCGCCTCCGAGCCAGTGTCTACGGACAAGATGGCCGCCTCCGAGCCAGTGTCTACGGACAAGATGGCCGCCTCCGAGCCAGTGTCTACGGACAAGATGGCCGCCTCCGAGCCAGTGTCTACGGACAAGATGGCCGATTTAGAGACTGTTCACGTTACTTCTGCCGAGCCAGAGTCTGTTCCTGTTCCTGAGCCAGAGTCTGTTCCTGTTCCTGAGCCAGAGCCAGAGTCTGTTCCTGTTCCTGAGCCGGTGTCTGTTCCTGAGCCGGTGCCTGTTCCTGCGCCGTGGCCGCCCGAGGGGTCTTCACCGCCGTGGCCGCCCGGAGGGTCTTCACCGCCGTGGCCGCTCAAAGGGTCTTCACCGCCCTGGCCGCCCGATGGACTGTCTGCTCCGCCCTGGCCGCCCGAAGGACTGTCTGCTCCGCCCTGGCCGCCCGATGGACTGTCTGCTCCGCCCTGGCCGCCCGATGGACTGTCTGCTCCGCCCTGGCCGCCCGATGGACTGTCTGCTCCGCCCAGGCCTTCCGTCCTGTCGCAGTCTCCAGGTCCTCTTCTGCTCCACGGACCTGGCCCTCCATCCCGCCCCCGGATCCGCCTCCATGCCACCACCCACCTGGACAGTTTTGGAGCGTCTGGAAGCCGCTCATTGGGGGGGGGGGCTATGTAACGATCACCAGCTGGAGTGCCCTCGAGAGCCACCAGAGGGCGCTCCACAATAGACTATGATCACTTCCTCACAAACTACATTTCCCATACCCACTGCCTGGACTCATCATCACTGATCACATTCACCTGTACCTCATTTTCACTGATTGTATTCACCTGTTTTTTGTCATCCTGCTAGTCTCAGTCTATTTATACCATGTTCATTCATTCACTCACCTCGAAGTCTTGTTGTACTGTGTGTCTGCATTTCCGAGCGTTTTCCCGTGTTTGTTTTGCTGTTTTCGACTTTGTATTGTTCTTGGACTCTGATTATTGCTGCCTGCCCTGACCTCTGCCTGTTTCTTGGATTCTCTCTGTGCATTCTCCATTGTCCTGTCTGCTGACTCTTGACCCTGCCTGTACGACTATTCTATATTAAAGCTGCTTTTGGATCTTCACCTCCAAGTCTCGGAGCAGTTCGTAACAGTAATAAAGTCCCCCTGAGATTGGCATGGTAATGGATATGACAACGTTAATGTATTTGGTCTTGGCGGAATAGATCTGCTGCTGTACCGAGACTTGCTACTGCGAATACATTCACAGACATTGCTGTAAGCATGCAAGTCATGGTGCTGCTGCACATGCAACATACATGAATTAACCCCATAGCAGATCTATACAGGTGGAGCTGGGGAAGGGTTCTGAAAGCGTGCTGCAAACTGTTAACAGCATACAATGCCAGTATTTGAATCGCATGTTTTACTATCTATGTGTGCCTTGGCTGCCTTGCCGACCGGCTTAACGCTAGTGACCTAAGGCTATGTGCACCTTGGCTACCTTACTGACTTGTTTAACATTAGTGACTTAAGGCTATGTACGCTTTGGCTACCTTGCCGACCGGCTTAGCACTAGAAATGCATGCTATGTGTTTTCGTGAGGAATATATATAACGTTGCAAGCTGATAGATATAGGAACCCAGCAACCACCTGAACAAGTATCATCGATTAACCATGTGATAATAATACCATTACCCTATACTCTTATTTGATAAATGAAAAGCCATCAGAAGCAATAATGAATGACAGGAGCGTGCTCTGACGCTACGTAAACATGTTAGCATAACTAATGAAACATTACCCTTGAATAAAATATGTCATAATTTTTTGCAGCTAAACATGTAACCACATTGATGTGAATGCTAATTTTACTTTAACCTTCTCATCAATAGCTTAGACAGCATGCTCATAGAGACACAAACGATATACCATCTGCTGCATAGACAACTGCATAATGCTCCAGGTTTTGGTTAGTAAATACTCGCCAGACTATAAACATTATGCTAGTTTAACTGTATTGATTGTTCTTTTAGCGTGACTCAAACACAACGAGGGTCTGAATCAACCACACAAATATAGCATTGCTAATAAAAACATTGCAGACCGGGGGTGACCTGAGGTGATCACGTTCTGGGTGCATGGCCCTGTGCAGAGAAACACACGGAGTAGAGGTGGTCGGAGTGTTAACATTAACGCTTTTTTTTTTCAACATCGCGTCATTTTACGTCACGCTAGGGAGCCTCAGCCTCGCCTCAGTGCAGAGTAGGCTGGCATTCAGTGAGAGCGGCCGTGAGTCAGTGTGTTTTCGGTAGTTTTTGTATTTCAATCTATCATCGTCATGGTAAATTATTGTGTTTGTGGAGGTTGCAAAAACTCCGGCCTGTCAGGACATCGAGTCCACAGGTTTCCATAACAAGAAAAAGGACGGTGCTGTATATCTTTCGTGCCTGGTGCGGTTTGTGCAGGTGAAGAGACGGGATTTCTCTTCCGCATCGGCTTCGAGAAACGCGTTCGTGTGTAGCGTTCACTTCAGATCGTATGTAGCGTTCACTTCAGATCGTGTGTAGCGTTCACTTCAGATCGGAGGATTATCATCCCGGCGATATGATGGAGTTTAACATGGGATGCCGAAGCAAGAATATTGATCGTCGTATACTGTACCAATGGCATCAAATAGTGTGATATAGGTAGTCATGCCCTAAATAGAGGCAACTTGTAATTGAAAAACAAAATTACTAGGTTGATTAAATATTAAAATCTTTAATTTTCTGTTTATGTTATAACCCAGATGAAAAATATGTTTTAAAAATGTACTTGAGTATGTTTTTAGTAACTTACAATAGATATATACTCAAGTATAGTTTTTATACATTTAATAGTATACATCTACCCTAAACATACTAATGTCTGCTGGCCTGATATACGATGGTAATAATCTGTACAATATTGTGAGCACAGTGTATCGTTAGCGAACGTGTATCTATAAGCACGTCTCTCACCAAGACACCTGTCCTGTTCTCCACTGGTTCTCCTCACACCACAACTCAATGTGTCTCTGACCGTTCTGTCTAACATTAGTCCTGGCCTGTCCCTGCTCTCTTGGCAGCATAGCAGGCTCATAATTGTATGGCTGTAGTCCGTCATACGAGTAAGTATTTCCTCAGCGTCCGAAATGTCATTGCGATCCATTGTTTTCCTGTTGTTTGAATCGACCGCTCTCCCGCCCGTTACGTCACGCCCGCCACACCCATTTTCAGACGCGGAAGTAAAATTTTCTCACAAAAACGACTCCAGAAGCTTCTGTAGCGTATTTATAAGAATATTTTAAAGAAAATCTAGTTCCTACATTATTTTTCTATACATTGACTCGTTGGGTCCTCTAACCTGCAATATGCCCTTTAAGAGAATTTTGAACTAGGTGTTTTAAAATCTAGTTCCTACATTATTTTTCTATACATTGACTCGTTGGGTCCTCTAACCTGCAATATGCCCTTTAAGAGAATTTTGAACTAGGTGTTTAAAACCAACATACAAAACAACCTAAAGCAAACAAATTACACATTTGTGTATTTGGACTTAAACACACAAACCCTTACAGTATGGCTTCTGAGATTGTGACAAATAGCCCTGTTCTCCCTTATTATATATTATTATATTAACTAGTGAACTTTGCATATAGGTATGTTTCTCAAGTCAAATTAAATGCTTTCAGATTTTCCCCACAGGTCTATAATTCTTTTAGTTTATATTAATTCTGGTACAAAGACTTGTACTCATTTCTCTCTCCCTGTCTCATTCTCTTTCGGACGGTTCCGCCTCCCTTCCCAGCAGCTGAACATTTGCTGTCTGAATAATCCATCTACATGCCCATATCTTTGCAGCCTTGTAAAATCATTTTATGAGGCTGTTCGTGTGTTACCAATTTGTATCTCTCATTTAAATAGCCTTTAGGGTCACAGGTGGCTTTGTGCACATGGCTAATCAAGCAGGGTGTTTAAAATGTGATTCAAACCATTAGGACATTTTTTCTATTTCATTCAACAGACTGTTTACAATGCAAGAGAGAGCCACAACAATCAACAAGACTTAATTAATTGGGCACTTGTTGGCTAATACAACAAAAAATATCAAATAAATTAACTATAAACAGCAAATTTAGAAAACTGATTTAGAGCAAACACATTCACACAACACATGCTTGGACTTGGGGTAACATAATGCTGGTTAACTAAGGAAATGATGTATGACCACAGCTGGGCTGGGAAAAACAGGATAAAGCATTTAAAATGCTGGTAGAAATGTACCACATATTTGATCTCCCATAAGATTGAAATAATAATGCATACATCTACTGACTGTCACGGGTGGTTGCTGGCAGACAGATTAGGAAGACCTATACGATTCCATTCAAAGGTTTATTCTCCAAACATCCAACAGAAAGGCGAACAGAGAGCAACACACTTAACATAGATAGTACCGTACACCAAACTACTACTACTACTACTACTACTACTACTACTACTACTTCTTCGCCGCTCACTCCTTAGGAGTATTACCAGCACGGACACTGAACTAAACATACAGGTGTTAATGATGGTGACTGATGAGTGTGCAGCTGAACGTGATTAGTGTCTGTGACAACAAATGAGTGATGAACGCACGTCATGACAAACGAGTCCAAACTAACGTGAATGTGACACTAACATTGATCTGTGTTACTGATCAAAAATAAATAGGATGAAATGAGAAGTGAAAAGAAATCATATTGTGCTCTGAAGCCATGGTATTGTTACGTTCCGTGGTGGTTAGAAGCACGAGGAGACGAGGAATGCCAGGAAACAAGGGTTTTAATTAAAGAACACAGGAGAAACATCCATTCTAACACCAACTACAAACATTAACCGACACTGAACACTGACAAGAGAGGAACTTAAATACACAGAGGAATGAAGAGGGAAACAAGACACAGCTAGGGCAAATGAACTCAACACAGGTGAATACACTGAAAACTAACGAAGAGCGGGAAAACTGGGACATGGCGGAGACGCCCTTTCGGGTGGCCATGGAGGAGAGGACCCTTTGGGTGGCCATAGCGGGGAGGACCCTTCGGGTGGCCATGTTGGAGACCTTCCTTCGGGAGACCAGGCCCTCCCATGGGAGTCAGGCCTGGCTACAATGGCCGGGGACCTATACTCCCTATAAGTCACATTTCCCATTTGCCACCTTCCCAAACCTTGTACAGCTGCTGGGATGGTTCTGGAGGATGACTTGATTGAAAAAAAAGTTCTGTGATTTCCTGCACGTGGGACCTGCCTTGAAAGTGTACAAGCTAGCATCTCCAAACTTCATTTGGTTCTCAACTTAAAACAATGATGGCCAAAGGAGCGGGTGGATATTATAGACATTACGTAGTAGATCCGCATCATTTAACCCACCCTGAGCCAGGAGGAACAAGGGCCAGCAATTAGAAATCTTTTGATCCTGAACAAGGCATTCTTATATCTGGATGCATGCAGCCTCCACTGTGAAGACATCTGTGTGTAATGAGCCTTTAGAATGAAAAGACCAAGTCTGAGAGATTGTGTCTATTATATGTAGTCACTCTCTGTTTTTTAGGACAAGATCTGATTCACAGAACAAAATTGGAAACAACTAATCAAGACCAACTCAGGTTTTTTTGTAGGTGCAAACTGTAATGTGTCTGACAAACAAAGTGAAAAAAGTGAACAAGAAGGAAGCATGGTGAATGTAAACCAATCACAGTGTTTCCCCTACCATTGTTTTGGGGGGGCGGCCCGCCCCCCCAAAACGACCCTCCGCCCCCCCTAAAATGCTGACGAAATCCAGTCATAAAAACGGAATTTACTATATAACGTGGAATTTCACGGAATTTGTACATTTTTTGAGGAATAAATAGAAAGCAGTTCAGTACACTTGAAATCAAATCGCGATGTAGACTAGCGTGTGTGAATAAATGGTGCCGCCGACGCGCAGTTTCATTTACCACACACACACACACACACACACACACACACGGAAGCACATGTGACGCTTGCGCTGTATTTTTGCCTATATGAAGACACAAATGCACGAACTTCCTCTCCAGGCTCTAGATCCACTCCGAAAGTCACTTCGTGATCATTTAACCGCTTAATTTGAGAATAACTATCATCATGACATAAACACACTCAAAAGGTCTTCATGGCAACCCGTCAAAATAAAAGTTCGTTTTAACTTGACAGAAGTATATTGTTGTACAGGACAATTTAGATATGTCCCAATGTAATAACACTAACACTAAATAAATTATCATCAAAAATCAGTTTAAGGAATAATCCATGTTTTAATTTTAACAGTTAAGCTCATTGTGCAGCACGTTATTTGACAAAAAGTTTATTTAATTTCATATGATTTAAATTGATGATAAATGATACAATTTGTGTTTTATGTCTTCATTTTATTACCAGAAAAAACACAACACAGAATAAGGGTGACTTTTTTTTCATATATTTTTTTAAAATGTTGTATAAGTTTAATGATTCATAATACATTATTTCAATTAATTAGACATGCTTTTTGATTGCTAAAAAATTTACACCACGTATCCGTAACATGCCCGCTCCGCAACACTAGCAGTTTCACCTCGTCAGATGGCCTAACAGCTGTGAGACAGCTGACAGCAGATGTTTGTGAGGGGATTTTAAAAAGAGAAATGGAGGCAGAAAAGTCGTTTTTTTAATTTGCTTTTAATGAGTTTTTATTGGATTTTTGACATGCTTCAACGCTGGCGACGATGGGACACCAGACCATAACCAGGTAAAATATGTATGGTTAAGCTGTGTAATGTCACTTCTATATTGTTAGCAACTATTAGTTCACTTAGTTTATTTGTTATGTTAAATGTAACTGTGACAATCTATTTTCACATTTATACATTTATTCTGTATTTAAGACTATTATTCAATTCCACTTAATCTCAGAGGCAAATATTGTACTTTTAATGAACAACATGTTTTAGACATCACGGATATTACTTTTCGATTTAGATATTACATATTGGTTAAAAAATATGATCACTATGTAATAGAAATACTAAAAATGTGGTCTTATTATGATGCATTGCTGTAGATTAAACTATCAAAAACTATATAAAGTAATAACAAAGTAACCAACCTTAAACGTGCAGAAGTAAAATGCAACATACATAGTAACACAGCAGTAATATAAAAAAAATAATCAAATAGAAAAGTTCAATAAAATTAAATTAAATTCAATTCACATTTATTTGTATAGCGCTTTTCACAATACACATCGTTTCAAAGCAGCTTTACAGAAAATGTCCACATTACAATTTAGAGTGATCTGGTATCAGAGATAACTGAGTTATGTATTTCAGAAATGTACGTATACAAAATCACAGTTAGCTAAAAATGTATTAATTTAAAGTCCCTGTAAAGTCAAAATTAAGTATGTGTTTTGAGTTTGTCACACCACAGAAAAATGTGTTATTAGTCACCCAGCCAAATTTGAATGATAAAAAAAGCCAGCAAGTACATAAAATAAGCTATCAAAATCTTGAAAAAATGAGCAGTAATCTCTGCTCTCAAACGCTTGGGGCGTGTCCACTGGCTGCGCTGAAACCACGCCCACTCGCGGGAAAGCTGCCGTCGTCGACTCGCCTCACTCAACTCTACAGCCGGAATAGATGCTCGCACGGTGGGCACGCACTGCCGAATGGCACCAGTTGTCGGCGCGACGGGAGGATGAAGGCTGAGGCGGGAGTCGGTTCGGCCCCATTTACCAGTAACAGCGGATTATCAGTGAATCCCAGACAGTTATCTCCGACGAAAGTTTATAAAACTATCCAGTTTAAAATGATCACTTACAGAGGTGGGTTTTGGCGGTGATCCTCAGCTCTCCATCAAGGTGGCTCTTCACAAAATTAATCCACTTCTTCTTGATGTAATCGTTTTTCGGAAATTTAAACAAGGACACCGATCTGTTTTGTACGTGATCCGGTGATCGCATCCAGGTAGTACGCATTTCCGTGACGAAGGCATAGCTAGTAGCTAGCAATCTGTAGGCTGTGTTACTAATAATAGTACTGACAGTAACTCGCGATTGAGCGGCAAACTGATGTGAATGTGCTCTATAATATTGTTAGGAGCGGCCAGCCTCAGTGGCCTCAGAGCGTCATCAAGTAGGGGCGTGTCCAGGAGCTCAAGGGCTCCAGTGCGTCATCGAGCCCTGTTTTAGCCCCGCCCAGAAAATCCGTAAAATATCAATGGTGAAAAACTGTTTAACGATCTAACTCCACAATTCAGTACTTCACAGTTCACAGTCTTTGTAATATGTTTTAGCAATACATTTCTAACATTTATAATGTGTTTAGAATTTTTTTTTGGAATTGCCTTTACAGAGACTTTAAGGTAGAAACCATGAGCTCATTGAAGTAATGAATACTTGTTTGGGTAACACTTTAGAATACGGTTCCTTCGTTAATGAATAGCTACACAGGAACAAATGAGTAACACAATATTAACAATCTAGTAACTACTATTAACTAACAAGAAATTCTGATTAACAAATTAGTAAGTAACAGCGCACAGATGAAAGTGGTAGTTCACTATTAACTAATCAATAACTACTTTTTTTTAATGCTTCCCAGAGAACCACTGTAAGAATCATGGTAACTAACTAGTAATTACTCAAGTGTTACTACATACTTCTAAAGGAATGTCTAATTATTTGGATCCGTATTCTAAAGTGAAGATCACGGTAACTAACTAGTAATTACTCAAGTGTTACTACATACTTCTAAAGGAATTACTAATTCTTTTAAGCTTTTGAGGTTTTTGGTGAAGTTTTAGATAGTAATTCCCATAGAAGTATGTAGTAACACTTGAGTAATTACTAGTTAGTTACCATGATCTTCACTTTAGAATACGGATCCAAATAATTAGTAATTCCTTTAGAAGTATGTAGTAACACTTGAGTAATTACTAGTTAGTTACCATGATCTTCACTTTAGAATACGGATCCAAATAATGTCATTCCTTTAGAAGTATGTAGTAACACTTGAGTCATTACTAGTTAGTTATCATGATTCTTACATGAAAAGCCAATCCTAAAGTGTAGAATCTTCCAATCCTTCACAAGATATTTGCATAGACGTATGAGGTAGGAGACATTAATAAAATCTTCTTTTTTTTTTTTTTAGGTATAGGTTAAATAATAAAATCACTGTATATGGTATTTGGATGGCCGATAACTCAATATGTTCCAGCCGTCACCGTGACTCTGGCCAATTTTCTGGCATTCCTCTGGACTGGCATTGAATCACTACAAGACAAGTAAGGTCCCGACAACTGCATTTAAAAAGCCATTTCTTTAAAATTATTCAGTTGATAAATAGTTCTCTAGGTGTCACAGTCACCGTCTGCACCTTCTGTCCTTGTCATCACTACACTTCCCAGAATCCTCCTTGTCTCCACACCTGAACTCACTCCCGCAATTACCCACCTGTTCATCGTTATCATCATCCGTGTCACCTGTCTTCACCTTGTTATGTTTGATTTGTGCTTGTATTTAGTTCCTTTCTGTTCAGTCTGTCCTTGTTGGTTGTTAGTCTTATTTAGAGTGTGTGTGTGTGTTCATCATGCCTGCCTGTCAGTACCTGTGTTAATTATATATAGCAAACTGTTTGAATTGAGGCTCTGAGCCTTGTTTGCCTTCTTCTGCCCGCACCACACCCGTGACAGAACAACCAACCACCCTAAAATGGACGATAGGGTCAGAATTGTCGTCCTGGCCGAGGAGAGCCAAAATCTCCCAGCCTTTGCCAATGGACGTTCTTTTGAGGGAACCCGTCTGACCAGGTTTCGCGGAACCCGTGGAGGCCGCAAGGGAGGAGGTGGTCGAGATGGACCCCGACACCATTCTCCGCTTTGGTCCCTCTTCGACCCTGGACCATTGATGTCCAGCCCAAAGCCCTTTTCGCCGCTGGTTCCGTCCAGCTCAGAGCTTCCTTCATTGCTGGTTCCATCCAGTTCAGAGCTACCTTCGCCGCTGGTTCCGCCCAGCTCAAAGCCCTCTTCACCGCTGGTTCCGCCCAGCTCAAAGCCCTCTTCACCGCTGGTTCCGCCCAGCTCAAAGCCCTCTTCATAGCTGGTCCTGCCCAGCTCAAAGCCCTCTTCACAGCTGGTCCTGCTCAGCTCAAAGCCCTCTTCACAGCTGGTCCTGCCCAGCTCAAAGCCCTTTTCGCCGCTGGTTCCGTCCAGCTCAGAGCTTCCTTCATCGCTGGTTCCATCCAGTTCAGAGCTTCCTTCACCGCTGGTTCCGTTCAGCTCAAGGCCCTCTTCGCCGCTTCACGTCCAGCCAGAGACCATCCAGCCAGAGACCGTCCAGCCAGAGACCGTCCAGCCAGAGACCGTCCAGCCAGAGACCGTCCAGCCAGCTCTGGAGGACGCAGTGCTCCTTGTGGGATCCATGGCTGTTTTGTTTGTGTGGGCAGCACACACCTTCGTCACAGCCTATGAACCTAGCTCAAAGCCCTCTTCACCGCTGGTTCCGCCCAGCTCAAAGCCCTCTTCACCGCTGGTTCCGCCCAGCTCAAAGCCCTCTTCACCGCTGGTTCCGCCCAGCTCAAAGCCCACTTCACCGCTGGTTCCGCCCAGTTCAAAGCCCTCTTCGCCGCTGGTCCTGCCCAGCTCAATGCCTCCTTCGCCACTGGTCCTGCCCAGCTCAAAACCTTCGCCACTGGTCCCGTCTGTCCAGCCTGAGGCTGTTCACGTCCCGTCTGCCCAGCCAGAGACTGTTCACGTCCCGTCTGCCCAGCCAGAGACTGTTCACGTCACATCTGCTCAACCAGAGACTGTTCACGCCATGTATCCGCCGCCTGAGCCCTCAGTGACCGCGACACTGGCCATTATGGCCACAGCCATGTGGTGTGTGTGGGCGGCGCACACACTGGAGCCGGTGTCTGTTCCTGTTCCCGAGCCGGTGTCTGTTCCGGTTCCTGAGCCGGTGTCTGTTCCTGAGCCGGTTCCGAATCCGGTCACTCTCCCCAAGTATTTTTTTTTGGGGGGGGGGGGGGGGGGCTATAGGCCTCCTCCTGGACCGCCCGAAGGGTCTTCACCGCGGTGGCCACCCGAAGGGTCTTCACCGCCATGGCCACCCGAAGGGGCTTCTCCGCCATGGCCACCTGAAGGAGCTTCACCGCCGTGGCCACCCGAGGGGGCGTCTCCGCTACGCCCTTGCCATCTGCTCCGCCCTGGCTGCCAGCAAGGCATGCTCCGTCCTGGAGGCTTCCTGCTCCCCCTTGACCTCGCCCATGTCAGCCTTCAGGACGCCCACCTTCCCAGCCCTACTATTGTTCCTTGGCGCGAGGTCGCGCCTTCCGGAGGGGGGGTGTAATGTCACAGTCACCGTCTGCACCTTCTGTCCTTGTCATCACTACACTTCCCAGAATCCTCCTTGTCTCCACACCTAAACTCACTCCCGCAATTACCCACCTGTTCATCGTTATCATCATCCGTGTCACCGGTCTTCACCTTGTTATGTTTGATTTGTGCTTGTATTTAGTTCCTTTCTGTTCAGTCTGTCCTTGTTGGTTGTTAGTCTTATTTAGAGTGCGTGTGTGTGTTCATCTTGCCTGCCTGTCAGTACCTGTGTTAATTATATATAGTAAACTGTTTGATTTGAAGCTCTGAGCCTTGTTTGCCTTCTTCTGCCCACACCACACCCGTGACACTAGGAGAGAGCATAGGCTAATTATTTCCCAAATCATAAGTCTGCTATGCTATTACTACGGAGCCCGGGAAGGCACCTGTGGGGGGAAAAAAACAATCCGTGGCGACGGTTTTGCAATCCGTCCCCTCAGTTTATAAACCGTACTCACGAATTCTTAAACTGTTCCCTCGGTTTAATAATTCGTGCCCACGGATTAATAATCCGTACCCACGAGTTCCCAATCCGTGCTCGCAGATTTGTAAACCGTGCCTTCAGTTTTTGCAATCTGTACCCACAAATTCATAAACCGTGCCCACGCTTTCGCAATCCGTACTCACGGGTTTGTAATCCGTACTCACGGGTTTGTGGCCCCTCCCCCAGTCTGTGCCGCATGTTTCAACCAGACCTCCTGTTTAAGTGCGGGATGCATTGCAGTGTTTAAACCTCATTTTTTAAAATGGATAATTTCCTGGATTTTCTAAAAAACTACATTTAGGCTACTTGTATCTTTAAAGTCCATTTTTGGGAGGAAAAAGCTCAGTATAGAATAAGCAAAAAAAAAGACTTCACATATAAAAAAAGAAATATAACACAAACACAAGGTTAGGTTATAGGCCTATAAAAATAAAACATTCATAAATTTTATGATTAACATATTACTGTCTCAAGTAACTCATTTATACTTATAAACGCAAATAATAATAATAATCATTATTATTATTAGCCTACATTTAGGCTACATATTTAGATATACATATAAGACGCTTTTATCCAAAAAAGGAACAAAGCAATTCGTCAAATGTCAGTCATAATACAGGTTAGACAATAATAATACAGGGCTAAGATTATCACAAATAAACACAAGATTTTGACGCATATCCAAGTGTTTGTGCGCAAAAAAAAAAATAACATTGACGTATTTTCAGATTTTTGTTTATGACTTTTTGCCCCTTTATTAAACATTTAAAATATTCGCAAACTAATATGGAAAAAAATCGATTTTACTTTCTAAAATCAAATTAGAACCTGGAAATTATATTTTTCCTGCAGTGCTAAATGAGAAGAGCCATGTCTCTGGAACCATACAGAGAGATGATTTATATGTGATTTATAGGCTAATCATAATAAATGTGTCTGAAAAATAACGAGGGATTTTTATTGTTTAAATAAACTGTTTTCTGGTGTCGGCTAAACATAGGCCTATCTCCATCTCCGCTGTAAAGCGGGTGCACCTTTAGAGAGAAATGCACCTTTCGGATTATATGATCATACGGTATTTGCTTTCGATTCGAATTTGTTCGTTTAAAAGTGATTTTTCCTCTCTTCAGCAAAGCTCACGCATCGCTGGATCCGGAGTGAAGAAGCCACGCCGTCTGAGAAAAGCTTTCTGCGAGACGAGCCTTTGCATCTGAAGCCGCTGGCCTTCATCTCGCCGCCTTCAGTCGCCGTACCTGCTACGCTTTCCGGCGTTTATATCCTTTTACTCTGCCGAGTGTGTGTTTGCCGCTGCGACTCACACTCTCTCTATCTAAAAGAGCAGCATCTTTTTAAAGATGCCTCGTTCCTGTGGCTCGTGCCGAGCCGCTCCCAGCGACGGGGACCGCCATTTCATCTGCGTTTCCTGCCTGGGTAAGGATCATGCAGCTCTCGCGCTCGCTGACGGCGACTGCTATCATTGCGAGCTGATACATGGTGACTCTGAGGACTCGCCTGGCTTTTTTCTCCGAGTCTGCACTTCCGCCCGCTATAGTGCCGCGCCGCGCCGTATTCAGCGGGTCCCCGAGCCTTCTCCAGCCTGTGAAAGCTCACCGGTTCGCCTGCCAGCTTCACCAGCTTCACTCGAGTCGCTCACCGACGGACAACGGCCACCGTCCGCCGCCGCTTCCGCCATTAATGACGACGAGATAGCTGCATCTGTAGAGGAGGCCAGCTGCTCTATCCTGGCGTCGGACAGTGAGGATTGAGCGAGCTCTGTGGACCTCCCCCCTCTGCCCGCAAGTCGTCAGGGAAACGGGCCACCATCGAATCTGTGGCGAGCCTCGGCCTTGAGTGGGCGGCGCCCGCGCACAACCGACTGGATGGATGTTTCCTGCAAAGGGACCGCGTACCTCTGTCTCAGCAGTATTCTCCGTGGTGGACGGTGCTAAAGACAGAGGATACCACTCTCTTCCTCCAGTAGAAAAAGCTGTAGCGGCCCATCTTTGCCCACCCTCTGCTGAACGGCGAGCTAAGACAACGCTACCTTCTAAAGCTTGCCGCACTACTTCCGCTATGCACAGCCGCGCTTATACCGCCGCTGGGCAGGCTGTATCGGCATTACACTCGATGGCCGTACTGCAGATCTTCCAAGCTGACCTTCTCCGAAAACTGGATGAGGAAGGACCGGAAGCTATCAGCATGCCGGATTTGAGGAGCGCTACGGACCTGGCTCTTCGCGCCGTGAAATCCGCTGCACAGGCCATTGGGCGGAACATGGCTTCTCTCACCGTTGTTGAGAGACACCTATGGCTGACGTTATCTGAGATGCTGGACTCGGAGCGCTCCGCGTTCCTCGACGCGCCCATCTCCCCAGCTGGCCTCTTTGGATCATCCGTCAAAGATTTTGCGGATAGATTCGCTGAGGTTCAGAAGACGTCACAGGCTATGAAGCACTTCTTACCAAAGCGCTCTAGCTTCGCAGCAGATCGCCCAAAACAGCCGTCTGCTCGAAGCTCCCAGCCACAGCCTCCGCTCGCCGCTGCTTCACAGCGCCATCAAGCCCGGGACCAGAGACCACGCTCTCGCTCTGCCGGCCGCCGCCCCCCTCCGCGTGGGCCCCGGAAAAAGATTGAGATGAAGCCCGAGGCCTCAAAGTGTTCCTAGCCCTCCTAGGAAAACGACGGTGTTTTTGGCAGATTTTTTTCACACAGCAGAAAAATAGACGTAAACTACTCCATCATTTCTGGTCATACAGAGTTAAGACATATTAAAAAATAAACTGTTAAATGTCTACTTTTTTATGTGCCCACCTACAATCGAAATAAAATATTGTGCTTTTGTAAAATAAAGAAAATAAACAGGGTGTGCGTTCTGCCTCTCCATGTCCGTGAACTTGTTTTCTGGAGCACGTCTCTAAACTTAAACAAAACTCAGCGAATACTATTCACCCAGACATGAGCAATATATGTTTATGATCATTTAAGTTTGTACTTTTAAATTATCTAATTTAAAACTAAAATAAATATTCTCTGTTTATGTAATCTAAATAAAAAGAGAGAGGTATCAGCCGTTTTCATTATCGTTCTCACATCTCATTATTCCGCTAATGTGACACGCCCACGGAGAGCGCGCTATTCAAACGCTAATGATCTGAAGCAACACATTGAGACGTGTAAACGCCCACATAAACTCGGTAAACACACTATATTTAGTCAGATTAATGTATTGTCGTCTTGCGCGGCTGTGAGGAATAATCCTGGGACATTTACCTACCTCAGAACAAGTGCTGGTTTATTTTCACTTCGAGGAGCGAGCTGAGCTGTAAGTGTTTTTATTTTTGTGCTTTGTTCTAATCGCGATATATAATAACGTTAGTGTCTGTAAATGCAAAAATAGCCTACTGTTTAAATTTGAATCATGTTTCTGTGTGTGTGTGTGTGTGTGTGTGTGTGTGTGTGTGTGTGTGTGTGTGTGTGTGTGTGTGTGTGTGTGTGTGTGTGTGTGTGTGTGTGTGTGTGTGAGACTAGTTTTGGATAGATTATAAAGTTTTAACTCTAAAATAGACATCAAATAAGCTTTTGTTAGCAGTTTCTGCTCATATGTTAAATAAATAGTATGTTTTGTCAATAAACTAATCAACTAAGAATAGTGTTTGTTCCAATGCAAGCTATATCAAAATAATGAATCCTTAACTTTGAAATATGTATGATAAAATGTATTGGCCTACTAAGACTTTTATGGAAATAAAAGCATTTATGGAAAAAGACAATTTTCTTTTCAAGATGTTTCCAACTCTAACTTTGAACCAATTCTGTAGAATGGCCCATATAACCTATTTGAACAGGATTTGTTTCCAGGTATGACTAAAAATGTGCTTTTGACTTTCATTTATATTTTGATTTTATATATATATATATATATATATATATATATGTATGTGTGTGTGTGTGTGTGTACACTCACCTAAAGGATTATTAGGAACACCGGTTCAATTTCTCATTAATGCAATTATCTAATCAACCAATCGCATGGCAGTTGCTTCAATGCATTTAGGGGTGTGGTCCTGGTCAAGACAATCTCCTGAACTCCAAACTGAATGTCAGAATGGGAAAGAAAGGTGATTTAAGCAATTTTGAGCGTGGCATGGTTGTTGGTGCCAGACGGGCCGGTCTGAGTATTTCACAATCTGCTCAGTTACTGGGATTTTCACGCACAACCATTTCTAGGGCTGTTGCCTTGATGATGCTAGAGGTCAGTGGAGAATGGGCCGACTGATTCAAGCTGATTTACAACCGAGGTATGGTAAATGGACTGCATTTATATAGCGCTTTCACAGACCCAATGGCCACCAAAGCGCTTTACATTTGCCTCTCATTCACCCATTCATACACTCATGCATACACAGACGGCGGTGTCAGCCATACAAGGCGCCATCCAGCTCGGAGCAGTATGCAGCAAAGCATTTGTGAAGCCACAACAGCCACAACCATCATGCCTTGTTACCACTGTGCAGGCTGGTGGTGGTGGTGTAATGGTGTGGGGGATGTTTTATTGGCACACTTTAGGCCCCTTAGTGCCAATTGGGCATCGTTTAAATGCCACGGCCTACCTGAGCTTTGTTTCTGACCATGTCCATCCCTTTATGGCCACCATGTACCTATCCTCTGATGGCTACTTCCAGCAGGATAATGCACCATGTCACAAAGCTCAAATCATTTCAAATTGGTTTCTTGAACATGACAATGAGTTCACTGTACTAAAATGGCCCCCACAGTCACTACATCTCAACCCAATAGAGCATCTTTGGGATGTGGTGGAACGGGAGCTTCGTGCCCTGGATGTGCATCCCACAAATCTCCATCAACTGCAAGATGCTATCCTATCAATATGGGCCAACATTTCTAAAGAATGCTTTCAGCACCTTGTTGAATCAATGCCACGTAGAATTAAGGCAGTTCTGAAGGCGAAAGGGGGTCAAACACAGTATTAGTATCGTGTTCCTAAAAATCCTTTAGGTGAGTGTATATTGTCCTTGCATTCTTTTTTGTGTGACACACCTGAACGAAAGGCTCATTAATATGCGGGTCGTCTTTGTCTTCTCAACCACCTAATTATTCACAATGGGGTTGGGCCGTTCACACCCATTCGCATATTGCCTTGGCTAACAAAAAATGTTTTTCACAATTTAAAAGAATCTATTGTGTTATGTGAATGATTAGACAGGATGATTTTCAGATCATTTTGAAGCAAAAACTAGGCCACAACTTCCATTAGTCAAAAGTCTTGTGGACACATATTTAGTATGTGTTTTGTGGCTTTATTTCAGAAACTTTAATTTTTAGTTTTTTCAATAACCATGCATAAACAATATTCTCTCAAAAATACAAACATGTACATACATGTTGCTCACATATTATGGTAGCCCTGTTTGTGCTAAATAGAGTGTAATTTCACCTGTGCCATTAATATGTTTCTAAGCAACTGAAAAAAGCACAAATGTCAGGGCATGTCAAAACATCTCAAGGACCCCAAAAACACCTTGGTCCCCAGAGGGTTAAGTCTCGCCGCGGCCAGACTTCCACCGAAACTTTTTGCTCGTTCAGTTCCAGAAAATGCGACTGTTCCAGTGTATTTTGCAGTAAACAAGCCGGTACCACGGCCCGCTTGCCTGCAAACAAATGCCGTTTCCACGGCGACCCAGATAAATCACATAAACAGTGTAATTTCTGGTATTCCGCCCACAGCCGATGGTGTTTTGAGTGTAATAAAAATGCCCACGACCCAGTGTTCATTCCTACACACAAGCACAGCCCACCACAGTACAGGGCTCGCACAAATAAAATCGACTCATGTCGATTGTGCATTAAATGTAGTGAATGTGCCCACAACCCACTGCCCACAAACACTACACACTGCATGTCCCACGGTTTCTGTAAAAACGAAACCAACCCACATACAGTCAGCTCAGGCCGACGGTGTTTTCAGTGCAGTAAATGTGCCTGCTGTCCCGCGCCCACATTCACTCACAGACATGTTAAGTCCCACAGGGATTGTCGCTCTCTCTCAGCAAACTGCCATAAGGGAGTCGAGCGCGGCCAGGCTGCCCGCCGTGATCGGCGCGCCCCCCGCCTCAAACGCTGTAAGCACAGTGTTTACGTTACAGCACACCGAAGCTCTCTAGTGGCGACCAGAGCCCAGATCTCATTCTACCCCTAGCTATTCATGCAAATGCGTGGGCAAAGCTTCCCGGGGTATCAGAATGTGTGCTGTACATTATAAAAAGAGGCCATTCGCTGCAGTACGCTCGACGTCCCCGCCGCTACATGGCACGGGTCGAAACTACGGTAAAAACAGAAGCAAAGGAATGCATGTTAGCCTTACCTGTGATACTTACCCGTGTTCGTCTCCTTGTCTCCAACTCCTTGAATTGTATCTTCAACTTCCAGTTTCCCTCTCAATCACTTTCCAAAACTGCAAAAGAATGATATGCTTCATGAAGTCTTTGTTTACAGTGACAAACTGGTGTGTGTGTGTGGTGCAACTCACCTGACTTTGGACTCTTCATCTTTTACTTCAAATCAAATCAAATTAAATCAAACTTTATTTATAAAGTACTTTAAAACGACCGAAGTAGACCAAAGTGCTGTACAGAAGAATATACAAAAACAGAACACACAATACATAACTTATACAAAACATAAAATACAATATAAAACAAATTAATAAACAACACGTATGAAAAACAGCCAAGCCTTAAAAACAATAAAATAAACAAAATATCAACTTCTGGCGTTAAAGGCCAAAGAAAAAAGATGGGTTTTTAGAAGAGATTTAAAACAAGACATTGAAGAGGCCTGTCTAATAGGCTGAGGCAGATCATTCCATAATTTAGGAGCTGCCACAGCAAAGGCACGGTCCCCTCTGAGCTTACGACTTGTTTTGGGCAAAGGCAGGAGCAGTTGATCTGAGAGAAAGAGTGGGTGTATAGACATGTAGTAGCTCAGAAATGAAGGGAGGGGCAAGACCATTTAGCGATTTAAAAACAAATAAAATAGTTTTAAAGTTAATCCTGAACTGTACAGGCAGCCAGTGAAGCAAGGCTAAAACGGGGGAAATGTGCTCATGTTCACGCGTTCCTGTTAAAAGACGCGTTTTGTACCATTTGGAGACGGGCTAAAGAAGACCCACTAACCCCCACATACAGTACATTACAGTAATCCAGCCGGGTTGTAACAACGGGGTGGATTACTGTCTCAAATTGTAGTCTTTGTAAAAAAGGCTTTATTTTGGCCAGCTGCCTCAACTGGAAAAAACTTTAACTACTGCTCTAATCTGACTGTCGAGCTTATAGGGATACTCCACTTTTTTTGGAAATAGGCTCATTTTACAACTCCCCCAGAGTTAAACTGTTGAGTTTTACCGTTTTTGAATCCATTCAGCTGGTCTCCGGTTCTGGCGGTACCACTTTTAGCATAGCTTAGCATACATCATTGAAGTGGACAAGACCATTAACATTTCTAAAAAAAATTACCAAAGAGTTTCGATATTTTTCCTATTTAAAACTTGACTCTTCTGTAGTTCCATCGTGCACTAAGAGCGACGGAAAATGTAAAGTTGCGATTTTCTAGGCTGATATGGCTAGGAACTATACTCTCATTCCTGCGTAATGATCAAGAAACTTTACTGCCGTACCATGAGTGCAGCAGGCGTAATGATATGACGCAGCGCCTGAAAATAGGCTACCTTTCCCTCAACACAACGGAACTATTTTCAGGCGCTGCGTCATATCATTACGCCTGCTGCACTCATGGTATGTTGTAAATTCAAATCAGAGCGTCTTCCGTGTCTGGAATGGATGTATTCTTGAGTCTATAAGGTAACAATAATATAATAAGATAACTATAAGAAGATAAGATTGTTTGAAATGGGTTTGGCTAAAAGAAAATTTTGGTTTCGTCTATACTACTAGGTACTTATGCTATATTGACTGGGTTAAATAGAATTGCATTACTAAAAAGAGACTAAAATACAATTTTCATTGACTAAAACTAGACTATGTCTTTTGTCGACTAAAACTAGACTAAAATGGCATCAGTTTTCGTCGACTAAAACTAGACTAGACTAAAAAGAGTATGAACGTGACTAAAACTAATAAAAACTAAAATGACAGCTTGACACAAAGACAAGACTAAAACTAAAATTAAAACAGGCCGCCAAAAACAACACTACTGCTCATTACTACTCATACCACCCAACCTGACCCTAACCTTACCCGTATCCCACCTCAATATCAGCTTTAATGATTTGCAATACAATAAGTACACAATATGTTCGTTGTACTCATTTTTAAATGTAAGTACATAGTAGTTAATTAGTAATTACTAACAACTAATATAAAGAGTGACCAAAAAGTATGACAAACTGTGTTGGTTACAGGGGCTGGTGGCTTTTCAACAGACCCGAGGGAGTCGTCCCTTCTCATGTACTTTGCTGAAACATTCTTTCCACCTGTGCTAATGCATTCCCTTTTGCTACAGCCAGAGCAAACCATCATTTGTTCACTTTATTTGTTTATAGAATTGTTTAATATTGACCAATTGACTGAAGAGAGTTTAACATGCCTCTGTGGCTGATAAAGCATGTTTCTTGACCATGAATCTACTCAGTGACTTGTAAATAGAAAACAACTGTTCTGTCAATTGGCTGCTCCTAGAGGTCACATCTCCGTGCCAGCCCCATCTGCCGAAAGTGCTTAAAGACTTCGATGTTCAATCCCTGCAACAGATCTCTGTGGATTTCATTATCTGGGCAAGAAACTGTTGAAAGTTTCCAGTCTTGCTCAGAACTTGAGGACTACCACGAATCAAGATTGCACGATGATAAAGTATCCCATTTGGCTGTACATTTGAATAGCAGATTTGTTTGACTTTGTGAAACCTTCTTCGGTACAGAAATAAAGCAGGAGGGATTATAAACTAGATCAAGTGCATATGTTACAGAACATAATTATATAAATACTGAATTAGCATGAACACCTTAAATGAACATTTCTCAAAAAAATGTTTTACAGATTATGACCCTATCCCTAATTTAAGAATGCAGTGTTGTACACTGCATGAAAAGTATTGTCATTTTTAAACATATACTGTGTGGGCGAAAGTATTGGAACACACCTCTTAAAGTGCCCCTTCTATGGTTTTTCGAATATTTACAAATGTGTTTTATAAAGACACGGGTTACAGCAGCCAGAGAAAAACTTATGTGCCACGGTCAAGAGCCAAACTAAAGCAACCGCTAATCTCCAATATGGTGACCACAAACAAAACCCAATAAATCATCAACTTCAAAACCTCTGTTTATTCTCTTAAGAACTTCTGTAGACGTATGCCTGAAAAAATCAGTCTTGTTAGTAATAAGTGAAGCTGGTTTACATTAGTTTACTGTTTGTGGAGTTGTTTAATCCTCCTCTGCTGAGATCTTCAGAGATTTAATATCTTCTTTTATCTCCAGTTGATTCATAAGGCTGTGTCTGAAGACAGTTGTAGTTCTTGTTTTTCTTTCCTTCAGTGACTTGTTAACAGCAGGTGTTCATCACTAATGCTCAATCATCACTTAATTAGTCACTTAATTAATCACTTAACTTCTTGACTGCAATCTATATCTTCTTTTAGTTTTTAAAATTAAATTAATTAAGGTAATCGGTGTCCTCAAATGTAATGAGTTAGCTTAACTTATAGGATTTGACTTTCTGTGTGATATTGTGAGTTAACAGTAATTACAAGTGCTTAAAAGTTCATTTAAAGTTTGTAATTTCACTGTTTTTACTCAATTTAGTGAGATTTAAGCTATATAAGATATTTGAATGCAGTGTAAAAGTTTAATTGTGTATTAAGAAATATCCTTATTTTAGTGGACTCAATTAAAATAAGTTCCTAGTACTCATAACTATTGTTTTTTATAAACTTAATTGAATTGAGGTAATTGGTGTCCTCAAATGAAATGAGTTAGCTTGTTGGGTTTTACAGTGTAATACTCCTATCCCTAATTAGGGTGGAGTATTCTAACACCTTCACCCATCAGACGCAGAAGGTGTTAGAATCTCCACCCTATTGAGGTTTTTGGGGGGTCACTAGGAAGCCGGGAGTTGCTACTAGTGTGTCTCACAAACCGAAGCTCTCTAACTCCTCCATTCAAACAGGGGCGCTCCAAATTTTGTGATTCAGGTTGTCAGGGATAGTATTATAGCCTTTAATTAAATACGATTGTTATCTTTATTTCTTATGCATGATATGTTTTATCTTAAGCATCTGTTCTGATTATTTTATGATTATTTTAATTCATTTTCGTGAATTAAAAATGAATTAAATGAATGAATGAATGAATTCTATTCCACTTGTCTATGAAATATGCTATATAAATAAACTTGCCTTGCCTATTATATGCGACTATAAGACGCTTATAGATTTGTCTATGAAATATGCTATATAAATAAACTTGCCTTGCCTATTATATGCGACTATAAGTCGCTTATAGATTTGGGCAGTCACAAGTTGGGTTTGTTGGGCTTATTTCCAGAATACAGTTTGCATATTTGGGCTTGTTAGTGGTTGGCAATTACAGGACAAAATGTTTGACTGCTTTGTCGTTATTTAGTGTGATGATGTTTCTCTGTCAATGCTGCTGGCAATCGCTGCTTTATCTGTTTGAATCAGTGCTGTGAGTGAGGTGTCAGTGTCAAGTAAGCGCTCTCCCCTTTCCAACCAAAATGGAGCTGTTATTTGTGCCAGAGCTCCCTGCATTTTAAAGGGGTCATATAATGCCATTTTTGTACAAGCTAGTATGATTCTTTAGGGTCTAAATTAAAAGTTTGTAATATACTTTAATTAAAAATTCTCATTAGTATTGTAAGAAAACACTTATTTTACTTGGTCAAAAACAGCTCTGTTTTCAGCACACCGTTTCAGTGCATATGACTTTAAATGATAATGAGTTTTGCTCACCCCGCCCCTCTGTTCTGTGCGTACAACAACCATAACGCGTTGTTCAGTATAAACGTGGGATTATGAATTATATTGAGAACATCATACATAGAAAACATGCCGTAATGTACCCTAAGTGTAAACCTTAGACGCATTCATTGTGAAGCGTGCAGCTAGCGATTTGCAAAGATTAATATTATAAATATTAATATAAAGTTTAATAAAACATTACCCTCACTTCAGTTGTTCTAGAGGTTCAGCAGGAACACGAATAGCTGGTACCGATCCTTTATTCATGAGCAGCTTCTTAGCAAAACCAGCTTTATACTGACCCTCGTTTATAAAGCAGTCTGGTGAGAAATGATTCGCGCAAACATGAAGCATTGACGTTGCTAGTGGGGAATATTCCCTTCAAAAACAAACTCAGCCACTGCGTCTTCAGCGGCTCGGATTTAGGAACATTAAAATGAGTGCTGTGTTCGTTATTACACCCAAGAACAGAACACCACAATTGCTTAGACGCCATTCTGCTCATAGACAGTGCTCCAGCATATCAACAATGACCGCGCCGGTCCGCGCGGACTATGATTGACAGCTGGCTCACGAGCGAGGGCGGGTCTGTGTTGAAACGTTGCTGTCGGTTGCTGTCAATCAACAATCGTGGGAGGGGCTTCCGAGCGTGTGACGTCACAAGCTCGAACGGCTTGATTTGAGGCAGGGGAAAACATATAAGGAGATTAAAACAAAAACACTGGATGGATTTTTATCATTTTATGATGGTTGTGTACAGGCACTGCCAACACACATTTCAGTACAATCAACTTGTAAAAGTGCATGTACCATTATATGACCCCTTTAAGACTACATTACTGAACTATTTTGAACAGTCTTACGAAAAGATATTTTGACATCTGAAGTAAGTGGATTCAGCATCTTTATTCCATTTCAAGCGCCCTTTTGATGCAACAGTAAATAAATTCTGTAAAAAATTGAATTCATAGACATCAATGCACTTTGCAAATAATATTAGAAAAGCCAGGGAAAATAAAGAAACTAGAGTTTGTGTGCTTGTGTGTTTTACTGTTTTGAGGACAGTAAAATTCCCATTTTTAATTCAGTGCATTATTGCTGTGATGAAATGGTCATTTGGTCCTTGAATTAACGTCCAGGAGTTTGGAAGACTTTTTGACAGGGACTAGAAATGGTTAAAGAAAACGAAAATGAACAACTTTTTGGCAGAACATAATAGAAAACTAGAACAAAATCTCTTTCAATCGTTCCAGAGTGAAATAATTATTTTTAGAAAAGAAATTCATAAAGTTATTTTGTTCTGATAATTTGTCAATGACAAACTGTCATAATATCAAAGAAGCCAACATGTTTTTGTTTCACTGTAAACATTTAGAAATACACTACTTCTGTTTGCAGATTGCTTTAATTGCTCGCTTGAATGCATGTGAGAAAAACATTAGGCCCCTTACTTCCAGTAATGGGAAATCCTAATGTTTCAGCATACCAAGACATTTGAACAATTCTATGCTTCCAACTTTGTGGGAACAGTTTGGGGAAGGCTCTTTTCTATTCCAGCATGATTGTGCCCCAGTGCATGAAGTTGCATTAAAACAAGGTTGGATGAGTTTGGCGTGGAATAATTTGACTGGCCCTTCACAGAGACCTGACCACAACCCCATCAAACACCTTTGGGATGAACTAGAATGGGGATGTCCATCTTGTCCAACATCAGTGTCTGACCTCACAAATGCTCTACTGGATGAATAGGCAAAAATTCCAACAAAAAACACTCTTGTGGAAATAACTAATGGTTTCTTCATTGCTAACCTCCCAATGTCACAGACACGCCAGGCTCCACGTCACACCCGCACAGCGCTCACTCTCCCCTGAAGTCTAATCACCGGCACCTGTTCCACATCAACAGCAGCACTCAGCACTAGTATAAAAGCACACACCTCTCAATCACTCATTTTCTGGCTTTGAATGTGGAAACAGATTCCTTACCTGTTCTACTTACCTTGTTGGTGAAGCTTGTATGTCCTGAATATCTCCTCTGTTGTGGTGTAGTGCAGGGTATACAGCGTATACCCACTTCTTTTTCAGTCGGCATTGCGTATACCCACTTCTAAATCCCCTCTGATGCGCATCATTTAGTTGCTAATCCAATCTCTTGAATAAAAGACACCCAGTCAGGGTCGTACCCATCATTGAGGTCCGCGAGGTCCTAACCTCAGTCGTTTTTTTGAGTGTAGCCTATATAATAAAAGTTGTGAAATAATTCCCTAATATTCACTCTAATTTGGTGCTGCAATGATTCGCCCATCGTGACGATAACTGACGATAACTGAGCTGCTTCAGCACTCAAACACCCGCTCATCAATGTCAAAATGTTTGAAACCAATCAAAGCAAGCAGGATTTTTGTTCACAGAAGCGCGAGCCGAGCGCGAATCCCAACGCGACGCTTCACTTCAGTTAACGATCATACAGTGCGAGATAAGATGCAAGTAGCTAAAATATACTGCTGTTTTTCGATAGAAGTTTTAAATGACCGACAGAAATAATCAGTTTGATCAAAGACAGTGGAAATTATACGCTCAATTTAACAACACAAGCACCCTAATAAATATATTGCCATTATTATTGTATAAATATATTTGTATAACGTTACCTCGAATGTGTTCGACGTTTCACTGTTTGGATCACTTTGCTTGTCTGTGTTTGCGCAAATTGCATCATTAAGCCAGAAGGCGGCGACAAGTGACTGTGAGCAATTGAACCATTAATTAAATGAACAGATTAGTCCAAAAACATTGATTAATTTAGGAAAGAAAAAGTAGCTGAAACTGGAACTGATTCTCATGTTTAAGAATCTGATCAAATACTTCATGCTTTAATAAAAGCTACTGTTGTCCATTTTTTTGGCCATCAAAACACCTTAAAATGCTCATGTCGAGATCAGGAAAATCTAAATTCTCTAGGGGGGGCATGCCCCCGAACCCCCCTAGCAATATAATTAATGGGACCTGGGTATTTAGAAAACCCTGCGTACGGCCCTGATATGCAAGAATACTAGTAATTCTATATGTTCTATTGTATTCATTATATTCTATATTCTATAGTCTTGCATATTCCATACTAATGCAAGACTAGTCTTACATGTCACTGTTTATAACACAGAGCGTTCATCCTTTGATGGGACGCTTAAAAAATATTGGAGGCATAAATTAAGAGTATACCCACTTCTCCAGGCACACTACATCACTGCTCACCGTGCTTGACAGGGGTGTGTGCTTTGTTTAGATTCTTCAGCCGTCATCCCTACTCCCCGTCAGCCTGTCAAGACAGAGAACTGCAAATTATCCACCAGCTATCACTCTCGTATATCTGCCATTTACCCACCTGCATTATCCCATTATTTCATTATTTCAATAGCATTTATTCCAATATAACTTCAGCACACAACAATTAGATGATTCATCTATCATTAACTATGGTACCATCCATATTAAATAAGGACTGTATTGTTGCTAACAAAATTCTGACACTGGCCAATAACAACATGAATATGAGCTTGTAGAAGCCAAGTGAAGCAAGTTCATGTTTTTCAAGTTTCTATTTGACCATCCCTGTGGGACATCTCATCAATATTTGTAGCTTAACCCTCTGGGGTCCAAGGTGTTTTTGGGGTCCTTGAGATGTTTTGACATACTCTGACATTTGTGCTTTTTTCAGTTGCTTATAAACATATTACTGGCAAAGGTGTAATTACACTCTATTTAGCACACACAGGGCTACCATAATGTGTTATCAACATGTATGTACATTTTTGTATTTTTGAGAGAATATTGTTTATGCGTGGTTATTGAAAAAACTAAAACTTAAAGTTTCTGAAATAAGGCCACAAAACACATACTAAATATCTGTCCACAAGACTTTTGACTAATGGATGTTGTCGCCTAGAGTTTTTTCTTCAAAATGATCTGAAAATCATCCTGCCTTATCATTCACATAAAACAATAGATTGGTTTAAATTTAAAAATGACACTTTTTGTTTGGAAAGGCAATATGCGCAGGGGTGTGACCTGCTGTGATTCACACCTGAGAAGACAATGGGCCTGCATAATGAGCACATAATGGGGCTGCATACTAATGACCCTTTCATTCAGGTGTGTCACTGAGCCACAAGAATGCAATGACAATATATATATATATATATATATATATATATATATATATATATATATGCCTATATAATACAAAATTGGTTCACAGTTCCAATTATTTCTTTATTTTTCAAATTGTGCTTGCAAATTGTATAATATCAAATGTAAAAATTTCTAGTAATTGTGCAGTTAATTTAACATACTGTTTTTACAGAAAGTTTGGGAATGTATCCCAAATGTGTCACTAATAAAACACAATACAAATAATTTAAAGAGGAGGCTTATATTGAGCTTTTAAGATTTACCTAAGATTTATTTATATGTAGCCTACATATATTTTTGCTATTTTAATAAAAAGGTTACAATTACAACAACAATTACAATTTTAACTATATTTCAAATGTAATATTTCTTTGTATTATATACTTAAGTATACATTTTATCATACATATTTCACAGTTGCGGATTAATTAGTTTGAATATAGCTTACAATCGAACAAACACTATAATAACATCTTAGCAAACAAGCTTATTTGATGTGGCAGTATTTTACAGTAAAAACGACATCTTGTCTTTCATATGTAACATATCGTTTTTATGATTAGGACATATAAATGTTAATTTGCAGTTTAATACGTTGCTTATACAAAAATATTTTATTTCAACATATTTCAGTCGATTTTTACTCATCTCAGTATTGGAATATAGTTAGGTAAAAGCTGTTCATTCATTCACACACAAAAACGCGATTCAAACAGTCTTTTTGTTTACAGACACTATTCCATATCGCGATTAGCACAAAGCACTTGAAAATAAAGAATGTACCTATTTCCTCGGCTGGATCCGTTGCTCCTCCAAATGAAACTACCTGTAGCCTACTTCTGAGGTAGCCGGGATGCCAGCCCGCACCCCGCCCACAAAATTTTTTGATCGGGAAGTTCGGTCTGGACTCGCTCCATTGAGGAGTAATTATGATCGGTTCAGAAATCGTCGGGCCAATCAAATTGCCAGGGCGGGCTTTATACGATGATGGACAGATGATCTGCAGGGACGTAATCCTCACGTTATCAAAGAGCGCTTGGGTTGAACTGATTTCCCTCACAGATGACTGCAGCTGGAGAACTGAGATGTACAGATTCCGCTATCGCGTCTGTTGTAAAAGAAATCGACAGCGCATTCATTTTAAAAGACGAACATAGAACTGCAATCAAGGCATTTGTCGATCGGAAAGATGTGTTTGCCGTCCTTCCTACGGGATTCGGCAAAAGTTTAATTTATCAGCTGCTCCGATGGTAACTAAGAAGATGGGACGCAATGAAAACCCTGTGGTCGTTGTAGTTTCTCCTTTGGTCGCACTCATAGAGGGCCAAGAAAAAGAAGCAACACTCATTATTTTACTTCTTCCAGGGTGCGTGCATTTGAGTTCTGTAGTTGACAACTGTGCTATGCAAAGTAGTTGACTTACTGCGTTGCTCTCATTGGTTGTAGGTCTATCCAATTGAGTGCAGAGTTTTTTTTTTTTTCTGGTTCGGTTGAGACACGCCTCATAATCAAAGCCCTATGAAGCAGTATCAGACTCACATTCTGACTAGAATATGAGTATGACGAAGTCAGGCTACTTCTGAGGTATTTTTTTCCAGGATTATTATTAAGATAGTACTATTATTCCTCACAGCGTCGTAAATCTGAGTCTCTTTCGGTGGGTTATTATCCAGCTGATGTGGGCGTGGATCGCCTCAGAGCATTTGTGTTTGAATAGAGCGCGCGCTCCGTGGGCGTGGTCAAATTAACTTTAATGAGCTGAGACGAGAACGACTATCATCTCTCTCTTTTCGTACAGATTACATAAAATGAGAAAAAAAATTTTTTTATATAAATTACTTCATTTAAAAGAAGATAATTCAGGCTTCATGCCTGTGTGCCTGTATACCTGTTTGACTGAGTATTTGCAGAGTACAGATGATTTTTCGGACGCGTTTCAGAATGGACTTCACTGACAGAGAGAACGCAGAACGCGCATCATGTTTATTTTTCTTTATTAGGCGAAAAGCACAACACTTTGTTTTTATTATGAGGTTCCACAAAAAAAATACAAACTTAACAGGATCGAATGATGTACAACACTTATATGTAAGATCAAAATTAACAGAGTAATTTGAGTCTCTTTTGCACTGATAAGGAAAAAAGTGAGCTGGTATCGCCGGCGAGACCGCCAACCCCAGAGAGTTAACTCAAAGATTTCAGTTTTCCTAGATTTGCAATTCTCTTAGACCTAATTGCATACTTGTCTATTTGCCTTAAATCACAGACATAATTAGCCTGGGTTTCCCCATACTACCTTGCCGCAGCGCGATTTTATTCACGCTGCTAGGTAGTCTGGATACCATGGACCTGGATACCATTCGCCTCATTTAGGGAACCAATCACAGAACGGGTAGGGAGCAGCAAGACGATGACGCGTCTATGCGACACACCGAAGCAGTTTGTTTATACATGGATCCAACATGGCAGCAGACGCGAAGTTACCTTAGATGCAGCCTTACGGCCGTTTCACACATAGGTTTCACACCGCAAGCGTGAGCGGCACTTGATCATTTATAACATTGATAGTCTTGAAAGTTTGTAATGGGGAGGTATGCTACAACATTCGCATATAAATGTTAAACAACAAAACAACCCAGAAAATGGCTCCAATCTATTAGTTTCAGTCATACTTTCGATATGTTTACAAGACTGCAACTCAAAACACACAAAAAAAAACCACACAAATAAACCACACACTCGGGTTTGATTTGGGTTCTGCTAGCCTATAGCTGTCTGTGTGTTACATAAACTAAAAGAACGTTTATATAACATTTTCTGGCTAGTTTATTTTAGTTTTTTTTTAAATATAATACACAACTTTCACCCAAACTGAATAATTAAAAACAAGTTTTTACCGGGTAGCCTAAATCTTCTATAAATATTTTTGAGTCTTTTATTTGCTAAAACTCACTAGACGTGCTTATTCTGTGCATTTTGGGCACTTTTTGTGATAAATCATATTTATTTTTGTCCATCAAAAGTGTGCTTTCACTTTAGTTGAGCGTGAGCAATGCAAAAACAGACTCGACGCCGAAACCCCCGCTTCACTGCTGCTCACGCGCCGCTCCTGCTCCCGGTGTGAATGCACTCATTGATTAACATGCACGCAGAAAAAAATAATCGCCGCTCACGCATGCGGTGTGAAACGGCCGTTAGATACACACCATCGTGTACACATAAATCTCTGACCCATCGTCGTCTTCCTCGTCTAATTTCTGTCGCTCTACATGCGTCATCTGGTATAATTGAAACGATTGGCTATGAGCTACGTACAGGCGCATTTGATAGACATTCGTAGCACCCAATAAACGGCTTTGGGCATTCGTAAACCATGCCTCAAATACGAGAAAATGAACATGTGGTTCCCAGACCCAAGTCTCAATGAGACTTGGGTCTGACGTTAGCCAGGCTAAGACATAATATGAAACAACAGACTGTAATGTTTTGTAAAATGTTGGCTGTTAAAGTAATTCTTTATGCAGCAAGATGATGTGGTAACAATAGTTGGTTTTTATCCAACTATTTTATTGCAGATTGTGAAAGCTTGTAAAAGACATCCTGAATGGAAACAGAAATGGAAATGCGAATAAACTGTAAATAGCAATTCACATTAGTTAAAAAGCACATTAAAAAGATGTTAACAGTTTATTCACATAAACAATAATCTTGATGTGATGAAAAGACCCAGCCATTGCACATGATTATTCAAATGTAGCCATAGCTTGTCTCATGTTTATCGACTTTCAGTTTGTTTTCATTAGTTTTCTTTGTTCTTAGTTTGTCTGTCTTGACCTAGTTTCTCAGTTCTTTTGATTAGTAATTTCATTCACCTACTGTCATTTAATTCATATAATTTCCCTGGTGTATAAATACTTCCTGTTTGGTTCAGTTCAATGTGGTGTTGTCAAAAGTACAGACTTCGTTACCAAGTTGGTAGCCTACTGACATTTTTTTAAATGTGACGATGCCAGCATTTCCCTTCGCATTTTGAGTGCTGTTGAACGGATTCTTAAACACCTCTGCTTGGCCATAGCATTCAACATAACTCAACATAACTCCAACTCAAGTTACTCAACATAACTCCAAAGCACCAAACCCGACTCCAGACAGAAGGGTTCCAAATTGAAGGAA
Organism: Rhinichthys klamathensis goyatoka; assembly: GCF_029890125.1. NCBI lineage: Eukaryota > Metazoa > Chordata > Actinopteri > Cypriniformes > Leuciscidae > Rhinichthys > Rhinichthys klamathensis. The sequence continues at coordinate 357,630 of NW_026606566.1, forward strand.
AAACTCATAATAGGTCCAGGCTCAGGGCTGATGCTTGGGGTGAGGGAGTGGGGGAGGCACAGAATCGGACCGCATTATTATGCAAGATGGAGCTGAGCGCACCTTCGCCTCTCTGAACTTTCCCTCCACCGACTCGACGGAAGTGCCGAACAGTTCAGAATGCGACACTGGTGCAACAAGAAGAAAGGCTTTTTCTTTCTCTCTGATGTCGTCGAAATTCAACCACAGATGCCTCTCCCTGGCCATCATTGCCGCCATCGAGTTCGTCCGACTGCAGCGCCTGTTTGTTTGGTGGGCAGGAGAGCCAAGTCTGTGGTGCAGCGCAGCTCGTCCACTGTGTCAGGGGAAAAATCCTGACCATGGTCCAAATCTTTCAGCAGATCAGCCTGGTATGCTTGCAACACCGCCATTGTGTGCAAGGCAGCACCAGCCACACCTGCCGCCGTGTATGACCCTGCCATTTAAGCGCGGTGTCATTTTTTAGTGGCTTAAACGGCAGGGCCGAAGCACTTAGTGTCGGTGCCTCCCCAGTCGCGAGATAGTTCGTGAACATCGGGCAGGAATGGAAGGCTCACTGGAGCGCTATGGCTGGAAAGAAACCGTTCGTCCGCGAGCGGCCTTTTCCCTCACGCGCTCCAACTGCAGCTGAAGCCTCGCTGAAGTGTGTTCCATAACACTCAACAACTTAAGCGGGGCACGGTGGCTGTAAGGGTTCGGGTTGTACATCCTCTTCATCCCCATCAGCCATCTCCTGCTCTCTTGGGCTGCCATGTTAGTGACAACACATCCTCATCCGGCAGCTCACTCTCGCGAGCCTCCGAGGGGCGTGAGAGATTAACACCTCTCTCAAAACTCCTCAGCGAGCTCCCTCTGAGAACCCCATAATTCTAGTCTCCGCTCTGCCTCAGGGGACCCGAACCGCCGGGTACAGATGTCTGAATCTCCTCGAGAAGAGGGCCAGACGAGAGCAGAGTTTTCTCAAGGGAAAAACCCATATTTGGCACAAGCAGCTCCCTCAAGAACTGATCGTGCATGCTCTGAGCACAAACAGTAAACACACAAGCTGAAGACCCCTTATATACTTCCGGGTCGAACTAGTAGTGATGTCATAGGCTGTCGCCGGTCAATATGATTGCCGTGATTTGATAAGCGTTTCAGACACCGGTTCACACGGAGGCATTCCCCAAAGCGTCATCGACGCAGTGCGAGTTCCCTTTTGAAAGGGAACTGGGCAAAAATAACAATTTGGTGCAGGTGTTATTTATATGGCCATACATTTATTAAATTAGATTTTTTTTTAACAGTATAGCAGATTACTTACATAAAATGCATATAAATATAATTTGTCTCTCTATATCTCCCAATAAAACTAGATTATATTTAAATGCTTAGTTTTATGATGAAAGCTCTGTATTTTTTAATGTGGGGGGCAAAACACAATACAATGCAATAAGCCGTCAATGTTCCTGTTGTACCATTATTTGATACATACCTTTTAACATGATTTTTCTAATGCTAATGATTTTGCTCATAGTCATAGTCGAGATTTTTCAGCAAAGTTTTGTTGATAATTTAGAAATTCATTAAATTCATAAAATATAATAGAGTAGGCTTTATAGGGATTACACTCCCTTTATAGGGAGTACAACACTTAAAGTTCTCTTTTTATTTCCCTCAGTGTTTCTCTTTCTATAAATTACAGAGCCCAATGTTTCTTGAGGTCAGAAAAATAATAAAAATGTTAGAAGAATGTTGTCTGTGGTAAATTTACGATGCAAAACAACACAAGAAATTGTGCAAATATAAATATATTAATTATTAAATATAATAATTTATTATATAAATATATTAAATATAAATGTATATATAAAGTCGCCGCAAATTCAGTCATTTAAATAAATCAATAAATCAAAAATCAATCAATCCTGTGGAGACTGTTTAGAGCCTTTTTATTGCAGGACATACTGTCTTTCCACATGATTCTTAAGACCTCTAAATGAGATATGAGTTTCTCTCTTGCGAGCGTGAGTAATACTGTTGTACCTGTCACAATTGGTGGCTGTTGTAAATGCACAGCAATAGAGAATATCAACTAGGACAGTCTTTAATTATAAGTCCAAATGGATACATGCAGGAGATAACAAGGGAGACTTAATGGCCCCAACCACATAATACTAAGACAACACAGAACAATGAACAGGGGAATCCACAAATACAACACCCTTCAGTCTCACTATAATAGTAAATTTTTGCTGCATCATGAAATAAATCAGGAATCTGGTTTTGAGTGAAATAAATTTGAATATATTTATAATGCATTTATAACATGAAAAGTCAAATTTTTTCAAAAAAGCGACTAGCGACAAATTTAGCGACTTTTTGAACAAACCTCAGTAACCTCCAAATATTGCTACTGTCCTACGAGCGCGAGGTCTTGCTTTCTCCCTGTCGTCACTCTCTCTAGCTGCGTCTCCCCTGTTCAGCGCACGGCTGCTGACAGACGCGAATGAGCAGTGTTTTTCCACGGACTTATCACTTATCACGCTTTTGTTTTGTTTTATATTTAAAGAATTTAGTTTGACCATTTCAATTTCCTTTCTTTTCTTGTGCTTATTACTTGTAATACTCACTATCACAGAGCTTTAGTTCATCCGGTTCCCGAACTCTCTCAATTCAGATAGTGTTCCACATAGGCCTATAAAAAATGTAGTCATTCACTATATCATAGCTACTCATTCTGTTGTCTGACAAAAAAAAAAGGAAATGAGAATGCTTTATTTGACGTTCGGCTATATTATATTGTATTATATTAAATAAAGCATTAATTTAGAGAGAAAACACATTAGGCAGACAGAACGCAAGTACGACACGATTACGTCATTGATATGCTAATTGACGTATGACGTCATCTAGCGACATTTTGGCAAGGCGTTAGCTACTTTCCTTTGAAAATAGTTGGCAACAGTGATTTTTATAGGAAGTTAGCAGAACAGCAGCAGTAGAAAGCATGGGCTGCATTCGAAACCGCATACTTCCCTACTATATAGTATGGGAAAAAGAGTAAGCGAGCGAAAAGTATGTACGAATCATAAAAGAGTAGGCGAGAATTACCTGGGTGACGTACTAATTCTCGCGAGATTCGGACGTACTTATACTAATAGTGCGGTCGAATATGCCTACTTTCCTATATAGTAGGAGAAAACAGTACGTGAAAGAAGCAGTACGTTCGAAACATCAGTATTCATAAAAGAGTAGGCGAGAAGTTCCCGGATGGCTTACTGCTTTCGCCCAGATTTTTTAGTGCTCGCCCGATGGATACTCTTCTATCCCAGGAGGCCACTCGAGAGGATACGTCATTATCAAACATCACGGAGATCAGCGACGCGGGGGTTTTCAAATGTGAGTAAACACGGTTCCCCTTCAGGGACTACCGCTGCGTGAAATCGCAGTGGGAACGCCCTCCAGCGTGACGCGTCTGAAGGATGAATGAAATCAGTCAATGGAGAGATGGAGCGTCATAGCGAGTGACGTCATCGACCAGGAAGCTATAAATATCCCCTGAGCACACAATACGCCAGCTTTTTGTTACTTCAGCAAGCGCTCTGTGTGTGTCTGAATCTATCGATTGTGTTTGTCTGTTTCTAGTGTTCTAGACAGGAGTTTTTCACTATATATCTATTTATATCTAAAAAAAACAATATGAGTGTCAAAGTGACGAGCGAGCAGCAATACAGAAAGTGTGTTCCCCCCTGTACGCGATACATCACGGGTTGGGATTCACACCAACTGTGTGTTGCTTGTTTGGGAATGCAGCATGCCCAGTCAGCTCTCGAGGGGGCTGATTGTGAGCATTGCGAGCGTTTTTCCTTGAGAACTCTGCGCTCGCGGCGATCGCTCTTCGAGGAGAGTGGTTTGCTGCGGGCTCCCCAAGGCTCAGGTCCCACTTCTGTTGAGGCAGAGCGGCGGCGCTTGACTTGGGGTTCGCAGATGGATCTCACCGGCGACGTTGAGACGGGATCCGCCCTATCTCATCTATCTCCGGCGGGATCCAGTGCCTCTCACCCGGCTCTGGAAGCACGTGCTGCGGCAGTTACTTCTGCCCGGGTTGAGGCACATGATGTTCAGGAACTTAGATTATCCAGTTCTGAGGAGCTGGATGTCGAAAGTTTTGCATCAGAAGTAACTGGAGACTCGTCACTCCAGTATACTGCTGAAGTGGGGCTGATGGATGTGTTATCTTGTGCTGTTGAGAAGCTCAGCATCGAGTGGCCAACTGACAGGCAGGAGTCTAGAAATAAAAGCAAACTAGATGATAGATTTCTGTCTTCACGACCTCAGCCTTCTCGCCGGTGCTTAACATTCTTCCCAGATCTTCACACTGAGGTGTCAAAGACCTGGGCTAGACCAGTTTCAAGCAGGATATATACTAACCAATCTAATGCTTATGGAAACATTTTTGGAGCAAAAACTTCAGGGTATGTGACGATGCCGAAGGCGGAGGAGACGCTCGCTAGCTATCTCTCTCCTGGGGGGGGGGGGGGGATTTCTGTTGAGATGATTAATGAGCTCAGGTAGACTGCTGATCTCGCTCTCCGGGCCACCAGGGAGACCGCTAAATCTATCGGCTGGTCTATGGCAGCCATGGTGGCCACAGAGAAACACTTATGGTTGAGTCAGACCTCAATGAAAGAAAAAGATAAGACTCTCCTTTTAAATGCTCCCGTTTCGCCTGCGGGCCTCTTCGGTGACGCTCTTCACTCTGTCACCAAGAGGTTCCACGAAGAGAAAAAACAGGCGGCTGCTTTTCATAAATTTATTCCCCTCAAAGAAACTGGAGGGACGAGGCGGGGCGCTCTCCGGCGCGGCCTTCTCGGGACAGGGCTGATCTGAGGACAGTCATTGTCGCTAGGAAGGCCGCGTCGAAAAGGTCCTGGCGTTTTCAGCGCCAGGGCTCTGAGGGGGGTCCCCGCCGAGAGAGACTTGTGTTCACCTCCCTTAAGGGTGCCCTGTCTCTCCCGGCGCCCTCAGGGGCCCGTTCTACTAACCCTGCCAAAACAGGGCATAGAAGGGTCCGGCGAGTGCTTTCCCGAGGGACGCTCGCCGCCTCTAAGGAGGGTTCTAGTTTGTTCAGACCAGTCGTTCCCTGCCGGTGCGCCGTTACAGGGCACTGTGTCTGTCACGCAGAATGTTCAACCAGAGGCCAGCCCCGAGAGGCTGCTACCCTTAGTAGAATTTCTGGTAGAGTGGAAAAACTTTCCAAATATGTCTCGATGGGTCCTGCACACGATCGAAAGAGGTTACGCTATACAATTCAGGTCTCGTCCGCCTCGGTTCAGAGGGGTCCTTCCCACTGTGGTGGCCTCCGAGCAGGCTCTGGTGATGGAACAGGAGGTTATGACTCTCCTTCAAAAAGGAGCTATAGAGCGGGTTCCTCCTCCCAGCAGGGAGTCAGGCTATTACAGCCGGTACTTCATTGTTCCGAAGAAAGACGGGGGGTTGTGTCCGATTCTAGATCTGCGTATTTTAAATCGCACTGTAGGGAAGCTCAAGTTCAAGATGCTCACTCTCAAGCAGATCGTGTCACAAATCAGATCCGTGGACTGGTTTGTCACGATAGATCTAAAGGACGCTTACTTCCATGTATCCATCCTCCCTCAACACAGGAAGTTTCTGAGGTTCGCTTTCGGGGGCGAAGCGTACCAATATCGGGTTCTTCCGATCGGCCTAGCATTGTCAACCATCACGTTCATGAAGTGAATGGATGCAGCTTTAGCCCCGCTGAGGCTGCAGGGCATCCGTATTCTGAACTATATAGACGATTGATTAATTCTAGCTCAATCGGAACAACAGGCGGTTCGGCATCGAGATGTCGTTCTTGCTCACATCAAGAGGTTGGCATTGAGGCTCAATGCCAAGAAGAGTGTTCTTTCTCCATTACAGAGAACCACTTTTCTCGGTGTAGTGTGGGATTCGACGATGATGCAGGCACAATTGTCACCTGCTCGTGTTGCTTCGATTCTCGCCGCAGTAGATCAAGTCAAGCTAGGCCGGTCATCCACTGTAAAACAGTTCCAGAGACTGTTAGATCTCATGGCAGCTGCGTCCAACGTGATACCTTTTGGCCTCCTGCACATGAGACCGTTACAGTGGTGGCTCAGAACCAAGGGATTCTCCCCGAGGGGAAATCCGCTTCGCATGATCATGAGTTCGCGACAGTGTCATCGCGCCCTGGTTATATGGTTTCTGTCCCAAGGCCCTGTGTTGGGAGCTCCTTGTCGTCGCGTTATGCTAATGACAGATGCCTCTCTCACGGGTTGGGGGGCGATCATGAGTGGTCGCCCAGCTCAGGGTCTGTGGGAGGACCATCACCGTCTATGGCACAAATTGTCTAGAGATGTTGGCAGTGTTTCAGGCCCTGAAACATTTCCTCCCAGACCTAAGGGGCCACCATGTTCTTGTCCGGACAGACAACACATCGGTGGTCTCTTATATCAACCATCAGGGGGGTCTGCGTTCTCGCCCACTTTACAAACTGGCACATCAGATCCTTTTATGGTCCCAGGGGAAAATTCTTTCTCTGAAAGCTATTTATCTCCCGGGGTATTTAAATCAGGGGGCAGACATCCTGTCGAGGCAGGGGCCGAGGCCCGGGGAATGGAGTCTTCACCCCGAGGTGGTGGAGCTCCTATGGGATCATTTCGGTCGTGCCGAGGTAGACCTATTTGCGTCCCGAGAAACATCACACTGTCCACTGTGGTTCTCTCTCAGCCATCCAGCCCCGCTGGGGTTGGACGCGATGGTACATCCGTGGCCGAGGTCACGTTTGTACGCATTTCCCCCATTCGCTCTGCTCCCGGGAGTTCTGGAGAGGGTTCGCCGGGACGGGCTCAGTCTTCTGCTAGTAGCCCCGTTCTAGCCGGCTCGAGTATGGTTTGTGAACCTAGTGTCTCTCCTCGACGGCTCTCCCCTGAAAATACCGATCAGGAGAGATCTACTCTCTCAGACGAGTGGGTCGATCCTTCACCCCCGCCCAGAACTATGGAGGCTGTGGGCTTGGCCTCTGAGGGGGCCCAGCTCATAGATTCTGGTCTCTCGACTGAGGTTGTTGAGACCATCCTCCAATCCAGAGCTCCCGCCACGAGGAAGTTATATGCTGCGAGGTGGAAACTTTTCACCTCTTGGTGTGGAGAGCGCCAGCAGGACCCAGTTAACTGCCTGGTTGGTACAGTGCTGGATTTCCTGCAGGATCGTCTCTCCACTGGGTTATCCCACTCCACACTGAAGGTGTACGTGGCGGCCTTAGCTGCTTACCACGCCCCTTCAAGTGGAGGTTCCCTCGGGAGACACCCACTGATATCTCGCTTCCTTCGTGGCACCTTGAGGCTGAGGCCTGCAGTTCACACGAGGGTACCATCTTGGGATCTGGCCATTGTCTTAGAGGGTCTCTCCCTAGCTCCTTTCGAGCCCATTGAGGAAGTTTCGGAAAAGTTTCTTACACTTAAGACTATCCTTCTTCTCGCTATCTCGTCTCTAAAAAGAATTGGAGATATTCAGGCACTTTCGGTGGCTCCCTCGTGCCTGGAATTTGCTCCTGGTATGGTTAAGGCTTTTCTCTGTCCGAGACCAGGGTATGTTCCTAAGGTACCAACCACTTCTGTTAGACCTATAGTACTGCAGGCCTTCTGTCCTCCGGCTTTTTTGACGTCAGACCAGGAGAAACTTAATTTGCTGTGTCCCGTTAGGGCTTTAGATGCGTATGTCCACAGAGCTGCCCTGTGGAGGAAATCGGAACAATTGTTCGTCTGTTTTGGGTCACCTAAGAAGGGGTGTCCGGCATCTAAGCAAAGGATGAGCAAGTGGGTGGTCGAGGCCATCTCACTTGCTTACGTTTCGGCCGGTCAGCCTTCACCTTTGGCTATAAGGGCCCATTCTACCAGGAGTATGGCTGCCTCTAGAGCTCTTCTTTCAGGGGCTTCTCTTCAGGACGTGATGCGGCAGGCTGGTCCTCACCGCACACTTTCGTTAGATTTTATTCCCTTGATCTTAGCTCTGCTCCCGGGGCTCAGGTTCTCTCGTCGGTTTGTGTCTCCTAATGACACACGACGGGGATTTGGTCGTATGGGGATGTGGGTATTGCGTTCCCACTGCGATTTCACGCAGCGGTAGTCCCTGAAGGGGAACTTCCCGGGTTACGTATGTTACCCTAGTTCCCCGAAGGGACGGACGCTGCGTGTCCTGCCATTCTCCCGGCATCCCCTTGGGTCGCTTGCTTCAGTAACTTTTAAGCTGGCGTATTGTGTGCTCAGGGGATATTTATAGCTTCCTGGTCGATGACGTCACTCGCTATGATGCTCCATCTCTCCATTGACTGATTTCATTCATGCTTCAGACGCGTCACGCTGGAGGGCGTTCCCACTGCGATTTCACGCAGCATCCGTCCCTTCGGGGAACTAGGGTTACATACGTAACCCGGGACGTTCCTTGTGTTTAAATCATATGTGTTAAACTACTGTAGAGTAAATCTTGTCTGTATGTTACAGGGACAGAAGAACACGCGTGTGTTTATCTGATGGAGAGAGGCTCATGATGCTGAATGCTGTCATCAAAGGCTTTGAGTGAGAATACTACAGAAATGGATAACAAAATCTATTAAATCTTAAGTTGTAGTTTATTTGAATTATTGTAATATCAAACGGAGAAATTACAACACTTTTCTGATTCTTGATTTCTGTGCATTTGCTGCAGAGCTTTTGTGGTGGAGCAGGACCTGCAAGGAAAGATGATGGCAGCATTTGTTGGGAAAAAAAGGTTTTAGGGATTTTACTCAAATATAAAGGTCATTTTTGTTATTTTTAATACATAAATCAAATGACATTGTGCTGTTAAAATGACTGCTTTTGTATAATGTTTGTGCATTTTTGTAGTATCTGAAGTCTGCAGACTGGTGTGAGCACTGAGGATGAAGAGCCCAGAGCTGAATCCTGTAAGTGGTGCCATGGATGAGACGCTCCTTTAACTCTCCACCAGAGAGTTAAAGCCCAGATGGATGTAAGCTTGGGACTTTTGGCTTATGACTGTTCCTGGTTTGGAAGAGTCTGATGTATGAGAACTGTTATCGTTTGTAGTAAATTCATTGCAAATGGTTGGATTATTAATCTACGAAGGGACTGCTTCAATTTTGTAGCCTGAATGCCAGCCCGAACCCCGCCCACAAAATTTTTTTGGTCAGGAAGTTCGGTCTGGACTCGATCCATTGAGGAGTAATTATGATCGGTTCAGAATTAGTCGGGCCAATCAAATTGCCAGGGTGGGCTTTATACGATGATGGACAGATGATCTGCAGTTACGTAATCATCACGTTATCAAAGAGCGCTTGGGTTGAACTGGTGTCCCTCAGAGATGACTGCAGCTGGAAAATTGGGATGTATTCCGCTTTCGCGTCTGTTGTCAAAGAAATCGACAGTGCATTCATTTTAAAAGACGAACAGAGAACTGCAATTTGTAGATCGGAAAGATGTGTTTGCCGTCCTTCCTATGGGTTTCGGCAAACGCTTATTTTATCAGCTGACTCCGATGGTCACTAAGAAGATGGGACGCAATGAAAACCCTGTGGTCGTTGTGGTTTCTCCTTTGGTCGCACTCATGAAGGACCAAGTAAAAGAAGCAACACTCATTATTTTACTACTTCTTCCAGCGTCCGTGCAGTTGAGTTCTGTTAACAAGTTGCGTAGCTCATAAAAAAAACACTTACCGCGTTGCTCTGATTGGTTGTAGGTCTATCCAATTGAGTGCAGTGTTTTTTTTCCCTGGTTCGGTTAAGACACGCCTCATAATCAAAGCCCTATGGAGCAGTATCAGACTCACATTCTGACTAATATATGAGTATGACGAAGTCAGGCTATCAACTTTGGACATTGTTTGATGACCTATAACATCAGCTAAGAAGAGTTACACACATCAATTTACACTTTATTGAATTGTGCAACCTAATGAGCAATCCTGGAAAGTACCTATCTGTTACATTGTTTTGTTTATTGTAGTTGATTTACTTTTTAGGTGTTGACAATTATTGTTGTTTACATGGGAATATAAAAAAGGATATAGTGTTTACTCATTTGGGGAGCATCTTTCCTTCTTGAACAGCTATTAGGCAAACTGAATCCCCAAGTGCCCAGGGTGTCTGGACAACCACTGGACGACCTCTGTATTCGTCACTGCCCTGAAGAGCGAATCAGCCTTTTAAATTTCAACCGACCGTTGGGCCGTCTCATTCTTCATCAAGCAAGGATACGTGAATATTGCATTTAATGTACCTCAGCTAAATAAGATATGTAATTATTCTAACACAACCTACAACTTTCTTGTCTAATGTGAAATTAATTGTTCAGTCTACCAGAAGGGACAGAATAACGTTAGCTGATAATTCATGGAGTTTGCGAGTAGTACTACATGGAGTTTACATGGAGTAGTACTAGTGTATGCTAACGTTAGCTACATTTATTTTAGTATTCAGATATCCTTTAATCCTTACCGTTAGGAAAAGTGTTGAACATCTTCTGGTCAGGTATGACAAATATTTTAACTTTATGCCAAAAGTTATAAGCCATAATGAAGCCAAAATGACTTCAATGATGAGTAATTGACATTTCAGCACTCCTTGAACAGACAGCGACTTAAGTGCGTACTTGTTGCACGTTAATGTTTTTGTTTTTTGTTTTTTGGAAACGCACAGAGAAAAAAATGTTTGTAACCGCTCGCACACCTTTTTAGTTTTTCCTTTGATTTGTCTGCTATTTAGTCTCATTCGTTTCTTTGCTCCTCTTTTTTTCACAAATGTATGACTTTTGGAAGTGTAATTTGATTACCATATGCAGTTTTAATAAAGTTGAATTAATGTAACCGTTGTCATTTTTACTCATCAAAGTGTACACTTGTGGGTGTTGATTATAATAAATGTACTGTTAGTCCCATTAAATAATAATAAGGATAAACAATATTTAAAAAGTATATAATTATCTAACATCTGACTAATTAAAAATTAACCTCAAACCATAAGCTAAATGAGGGATATATATATATCTAGCATAAAAAAATTAATTGTCAGAACGTCGTCTAGCAGTTGCTGAATGTCGCGCAACAACGTTGGTACAGCCCTGTCGCGTCTTACAATTCTATGTTGTTACAATGTTGCGAGCACATAGACAGCGACGTTGCCATAGTACGCTATAAAAAAAATCCAAATTTTACAGAAAATAAGTGAGTTTTTGACGTTCATTTTCTTTAGTTTTAAATTGTACTCAAAACTCTGTAAAATTACGAATAATATCTGTAAATTAAAAATTCAGCTGTTATTTTAGGTATTGTGACATTAAAACAAACTGCAGTAATTCACGTTTTTTATACAGAAAATGTACTGTATTTTTCATGCAGTATTCTTTCTGTTTTCTTAAATTACATAAAAATGTATGTAAAATTACAAATATAATCTGTAATTAAACAGTAACAAAATGATAAAATGACTGGCAGCCCCAAAAAAACTCTGTAATATTAAAGTAAAACATCCAAAATTAAATAAACTGAAAAACACTGTTATTTCCTGAATTACAGAATGGAATAGAATGGAATGAGGGATTAATATAGCGCTTTCATATGTACTACTGTACACCCAAAGCGCTTTACAATCATGAATTATCACGATCATATACCTTCATTGTAAAAACAAAAATGTAAAAAAAAAGGCTGGAAGCTACGCCTGCCAAACAAAAAACGTAAAATTAAAGTAAAATATTCCAATAAAAAAAAAATAAAAAAAAACACTGTTATTTCACGGGTATTTCCTGAATTATTACGATCAAATACATTCATTGTAAAAAAATCGTTAAAAAAACGTAACTTTTTCCCTGGTTTGATGCACATTTGTTATGGGAATAAATGCAGGAGAAAATGGCATCAGATGATGTCTGTCACATATTGGTGATGTTATAGTCATCATATGGTGACCTGATTCACTGATATGACTTTGATTCACATCTCTGAATCTCTGATATTAGCTGAGGTTACATTATATAAAATGAAATTCTCTCTCTATATATATTGAGTATGATTAATGTCACAATTTTCGACACATGACAATCACATGACCCTTGTGATACTGTGGTATCAGTATTATGACAATCTGATATTCTGAAATAAAAAATATATATATTATACAGAAAATGTTTTGAGCTGGGTTTATTTATGAGAATAGAGAGATCAAGAATCAACATATGAATCTCAACAATGGTGACAATCAACCAAGCTTTTTTGTGACTTTAGTTAGTAGCTTGTTTTGTGACGAGTTCAGAGTTGATCTGAATTTTATAATTGTCACCATTGTTGCGATTCATACGCTGATTATTGATGTCTGCGTGAGTCTATGTGATCCTGTCAAAACATTTTCTGTATAATGACTTCATAAATTCAGAGTATCACAGCTATGCAGGATTTTCTGCAGCAGTATTGGCATGCAAAATTAACAATATTTAACGACTTATTCAGATATTAGACTTCAGGTGGTATCAATAAATCAGGCCACTACATGACTATCATCACTAAAAAGTGACCATCATCTGATTTGAGTTTCTCTTGGATTACTACCATAACAAATATGTATCAGAGAGTTAAAGCAGCCAGAAAAAAAAAATAATGTTAAAAACTGAAGGGTGAAGAGCCCAACAAAAGCAAACACTGATCACCAAAATGGTGACATCAAACTTTATTATTTTTCATAAAACATCAACTTCTAAACCTCTGTTAATTCTCAATAAGAACGTTAGTATGAAATAAATAAAGTCTGGATTGTAATAAGTGAAGATGCTGAGACCTTGAGAGATCTGCTAGTGTTTAATGTTCTGTTGGGATTTCAAGTGTTTCTGTATGGTCTGTTTTGTAGGTCACCATTGCGTTGAAGAGTCAAGCCTGTGCTTCAGTTCAGGATGAGCAGAGAAACACTGATGTAATGACACTGATGTTATAAATAGTAAAACGTGGTCCCATGAAAAAAAACAGTACATATGTCTTGGATATAATCTGTTTTGGGGAATGTTTTTTCCTATTCCTTCCTATCGATTTAATCTTGGGTCTTCTGGTCTCCTGCTCCGCCCAGTAAGGAGGATCCCCTGGCTGCACCTCCAGCCTCCGAACCCATCACTCTACCTCAACCTGTCGACCCGTCGGCTCTGCCTTTGCTCCTCCCTCTCGTGGCTGCACCAGAAACCATCGTCCTTGCAGTTCCACCATGCTCCATCGTCCTTCCAGCTCCACCTTGGTCAGACGTCATCCTGCCTGCGCCAAAAACCTCAGAGCTGTCTGCTGCACTCCATTTCTCCACCCCTTCGGCTCTGTCTGGCTCCGCCTTGGTCCTCAGTCCCACTGGCTCCACCACAGTGATCTGTTTCCATGGCTCCACCTCGGACGTTCGTGGCTGAGGCTCTGCTCCGGTCTTGTAAATAAAAGCTCATCAGAGGAGGGTATTGACCTGGTTTCCCAGAAATCCTCACCAAAGTCTAGGTCTTCTTTTAAGAGCAAAAATCGAAAAGGGCATAATAAGAAAAAATATGTGATGCAAAGCAAAGAGGAACGACTGAAGGAACTGTCTGAGTTATTGGATGTAATGGATAGGCTGAATATATGAAAAACCTGTACTGTGTTCGAAATTCTATTTCAGGGGTTAAAAGGTTATAACCGTTAGTTGAACGATGATGTATGGAAACTTGTTGTGTTAGGTAAAATGTGATAACCATCTCTGAATAGATATGATTTCTGCAAGCATAAAGGAAGCATGAGTTGTCATTAACCTTCAGTGGAACTCTTGCATGTGTGTCCTTAAAAGGAAAATATGAGCTGCTTCTAAACAAATGCGATGCTTTTTACGTATGCTAATTCTGCAAATATGAACTGTATAAAAGAAGGGGACGAAGAGGAGATCTTCGCTCTTCCTCGCAACCACCACTTTGACACGCCAGCAGTTGTCAGAGGCGAGAAGCTTCAAGCTTAGCTAGTATCCATCTGTTAGTTAATACTCATTTATGATCTGTAACAAGTATTCATTTTCATTTGATTATTGTAATAAATTTTGTAACATTTATTATAATCATCTGACTGGACCTTGGATCATTGAGTGTTAGTCACACTCTTCTAATTGGGCCGGGAGGACCCTTCCTGAAGAGAACAACATCGGAGGTTGAGAATTCTTTTGAGATAAGAATAACCCATATGAGATTTGATTGATCAAAATAGCCTAGCCAAAGAGGCAGCATATAATAATTGTATATGTATAAGGAGATATGTATGACTAATTGTTATGATGTAAACAAGGTTGAAGAGTACCACGAAAGGGAGACTTATAATATAAAGGGGAAATCTATTAATTCAATAATAGAATACGAATTTACATAGACTGATCACCTAACTCTCGAGGACACGACTAAAGGATAGGCTCTTTAGTTACCGCGAGATTATATTAATATCAGGGACGGGATATTGTATATTTAGGAACGGTATTAATCATGAGATTCCATCACAGTCTCCAGAGCCATCGATGTCATGTGGGCTCATTGGCTCGTCAGCTCCACCTGGGTCTCCACCCTCAGTGGCTCCATCTCAGTTCATCGCCTTCATGGTGTCGATAGCCAAATCTTCACCATGGCTCCTTCCTCCATCGACTTCGCCATGTGGCATCATCCTGGCTGGACTCTGGGTTCCCATCTGGCTCCGGGCTCCCCCTGGTTCCACCCACCCTCCACTCCCCCATGGACAGTTTTATAATATAATATAATGTTTTGATTTATCATGTGTATGTTGCTGTGTTTAGTAACTCTGAATAGATCCTTGTACTGTAGTAGGCATATGCAGTCAGGTTTTTTTTTTTTTTGCCATCTCTGTGTGGTCCTGTTCAGTATCGCAACTTGAAGTCTAAAACATAAACTCTGAGCTCTAAAAAGCTCTAAACAAGCTCTTTGCTGTTGCACTGTACACGTACTCTACACTGAGTTCTGAAAAGTTTTGTTATGTAATGTTTTGTTTTATGGGTGCTTTGGTGTTTGCAAAATTTATGAATAATGTGGACTCATTTTGGAGTCTCCAAGTCAAGATTCTGTTTGGTAAACCCAATCCCGCCCTATATGCGCAGTACTTCACAGACCCGTTTCACATAAACCGCAACCCGAACATTAAATCTACATCAGGTAGACAAAAAATATTTATTTTCTATAACACAAGCAATCAAATCAACATTAGGCATTCTGAGTTGATGGATTTAAGAAAAATAGACACACAGCTCAACATGGTAATAATCAACAGAAAAAAAGATGAGAATGTGAATCAATCATGTAAACAATACAAAACTGTTGCCTACATCATGTGAACAATCTCCCCATACAGGTTATTTTGAACAAATGTGCATAAATCACACCATATATACAGACGCTTAGAGGTCTCCATAAATTAAAAGAACACAGCCAAATATGAGTCTTCACTGTCATTTAATATCAGGGATATTTTAGCAGATTCACTCTGCATTGAAATGCAGTTGTCTTTGCATCTCCTCAAAGAGATCAGTATCTCCTCAGAGCCATGCCAGGTGGCCAAGGAAAGTTCACTCCAAACACACACACACATACACGGACTTTCTATGAAACTTCCCCCACAAATGAAGCCTACCCACTGGCCGAACCTGGTGCCCTGTTACAGGAGACATTAAGACTGATAACAAGCTTTACGACCCAACGGAATTTCCAGAGAGGTGTGACACCCTCTTAATTCTTGCTGAGAAGAAGAAATTAACCCTTTTAATCCTATATATTCTATATATATATAACCATGTGATAAATGTACTGACATGTATCTAATTTTCCATCTCATAATTTTCCTTTTATGTGGTTTGGCCTATGCATTCATTCTCTCTTCTAAACTATTTTGGGTTTGAGACATGACTTGCATACTATGGTTAACCCAAAATCATATGTGTAGCATGTTTAGTCTCTATAAACTCCAATCTTCGTCCCCCATTTGTTAATTTACATTACATTTTGCTAACTTTATGACGCATTAGTATTATAAGAATCTTTTAGATTCTTTTCGTAAACACCCAATGAAATTAAACATTCAAATGCCCTGCGAGGAGAAAATGAGTCGTAAAAACTCCCTCCAAAGGGGCAGTTTCGCATTGGCTCACACAGCTCCAGAGGGTGTGACATCTTCAGTGGCGGATTTAGCTAATTGGGGGCCCAAGGCGAAGGTAGTATGGGGCCCCCCATCCGATCTTTAAAAGATAACGAAAAAAAAAAAAAAAAAAAAAGGAAAAATAAACCATTAAATGGCACTTTCTGGAGAGTTTTGTGCAAAGAAATATAGAAAAAAAGTAGGTCTAGCAAGTCTTATATTTCTGTAATTCACACAGATTAAAACACAAATATGCTGACTGAATAGATTGCTAGTTGAGAAACACTGCTTTAATTAATGTTTTTATGATGACTTTGTGAAAGGTTAACTAAACAGCATGAGCCGTCTTCCTGCTGGCCAGTTAGTTATTTGGCAAATTTCATTCATACAGATCTGTATTATGCTATAGTTTTTGATAGTGTTATACATTTCTTACAGATAATCACGATGATCATTGCGTTTGTCTTACCGAATGTGGTAGCTTTATGCAATTACACTTTGTCTATAAGCTTTTTTTTTATATTAATGCCGGCAGTAAAATGTTGCCAGATATTGCTACGAAAAACAAAACAAATTAAAAATAATAATCCAAAATAAGTTCAAAGCTTGTGTTTTGGAAATAAGATTAATATATCACTAACCCTAACATGCAACTTTCCACTTAATAACTTCCTAAAGTGTCACATTTAATCAGAAAAACAGGTCCAGAAGACTACTGCCACCTTTCCATTAGGTGGATCTGGCAACACGTAGGCTGCACCCGCGCCCTCACTCACAGCGCGCTCTCAAGCCCCGTTCACTGCGCTAGCTTCTCACAGCAACATGAATTGCAAACACTCATATGAGGTGGTTTAAACGGCTGATTAATCATTCAGAGAGCGTGACATTTTATTTTTGAATGTAAAAAAATGACAGAGGTCCGGACCTCGGTGACCTCATAGCTGGCTACGGCCATGGACTTGTAACATATCGTTAGCATTGTTTTCATTGTCAGCGGGCATCACAAAAAAGTTTGTTACCTTCTGCAATTTTGCTAAAAACGTTTTGCTTTCCTCCCGCTTCCTGCTTTTTCAGCACCGCTTGGGTAGCTTCGCTTCATTTTTACTCTGTCTACTTCTCTGTACACCGTCTGTCAATCACTTCTTTTTCTCCGTCAGTTTTTTGGCGCATTACAGCCTTGTCACTTTCGCACGCAGAAAGTGAGATAATGGAATAGTCCAATGTAGTGAGGTGAGGTGGGGGGCCCCCCTTCTGTCTGCGACACTAATGATTTGATGCCTTTTTTTGCAAATGTTTTTTAGAAATATATAATTTGCGAAAAGTAAAAAAAAAAAAAAAAAAAAACTTAAGCATAATTTAATGGCCATTTTGGGGGCCCCTAGGTAGCTCGGGGCCCAAGGCAATTGCCGACCTTTGCCTAATGGTTAAGTCCGCCCCTGGACATCTTCACGCTTTAAAATCACTGATCATCAAGATCAGCTCTCTTCTTCGGCTCTCTTCTTCGGACCTCTCTTCTTCAGCTCCTTCTTCCTGTGTTGGACGTCTCCAGTTTGTCCTTTCCTCTTAGTCTTAGTCTTTTGTTTTATTTTGTTAAGTTTTGTTTTTCCTTTTCGTATTCTACTTTGTTAATTTCCACAGACGAGTAATGAACTTAGCCTGAATTGTTTCTTTGGAAACTTTACGTCAAAGACCTTTAAACCTTCGTTGAAAGTGTGCGCTCCAGGCCATCCGCAGACCACGTGACACTCCGACGGAACGACACACCACACACATGCGCTTTCTCGAGTCAGCACCACAAAGAACCATATATGCAAGTATTGCTTATCATGCTTTCAGAGCATTAAGTGGTAACACTTTATTTTACGACCCGCAAACAACTGCGTAAGTACACCGAAATTACAGTGTACGTTTCTGTAATTATAGCGTACTTCCGCGTAGGTATAAGGGAACAATATGTTAAGTTTTGGGTAATAAAGGGGTAACAAGCAGATATACAACCTGTAAATAACTTCGTAAGTAAATCAAAATTACGGTGTACGTTTCTGTAATTATAGTGTACCTCCGTGTAGGTATAAGGGAACAATATGTTAAGTTTTGGGTTGGCTAATAAAGGGGTAACAAGCATATATACAAGCAAATTATTTATAATGTAATTATTTTAAAACTAACAGGTACCTATTATGTGAATATATTCCAGGCAAAAATTGTACGTCTGTTGTATATAAAAGTTATCATCACATTTCTGGCAAAATATGTTCTTGTGCAATTTTACAGGGTAATTTTGACATCTGTGGGTTGAAAATGAAACGTGTATGGCTGTATGTAAGCACAGTATGATAAAAAATGAATTTATTGGCTTTTCTTACTAGATTAAATAATGTTAAATCAACCCACAGATGCCAAAATTAAATGTAAAATTGCACAAGAACATATTTTGCCAGAAATTTGATAACTTTTATACACAACAGACGTACAATTTTTGCCTGGAATATATTAACATAATAGGTACCTGTTAAAATAATTACATTATAAATAATTTGCTTGCATAGCTTGTTACCCCTTTATTACCTTATACCTACACGGTGGTACACTATATTTACAGAAACGTACACCGTAATTTCAGTTTACTTACAAAGTTATTTGCAGGTTGTATACTATCTGCTTGTTACCCCTTTAATACCCCAAACTTAACATATTGTTGCCCTATACCTACACGGAAGTACCCTATAATTACAGAAACGTACACTGTATTTTCGGTTTACTTACGCTGTTGTTTGCGGGTCGTAAAATAAAGCGTTACCCATTAAGTTTGTGTTTTCTGTGTTGTCTCTCAAGGTTTTACGGTCTGTAATTTGCCACTCTCCTTCGGGATCTCTCTCTCACTCTCTCTCACTCTTTCTTTCACTTTCATTCTCTGTCAGTGTTTTGTTGTTTTAGTATGGTTTGTATATACATGTACTCCTTTATTAAATACATTATATTCATTGGATTGACTGTCTCGTGCACATTTCAAAGTCCCTTTAATGTTGCGATCAAAGATACGTGCTTTACAAATTTATTGATACTTAAAAAGGTATTGTTATAGAACAGGAAAGTTAATCCTCGTGGCCAGAGGAATAGCTTCTCTTGAAAGTCTATAAAGGAGGATAATTTTGTGAGGTTTGATGGAGATCGAATGATCAGGTTTGCTGGACAAGCAGATGATTCGATCATAAATTAATCCCCTTAAAGAGTATCCTGACAATCGATCTATTTTAGACAATTGACATATCAATATTTAATTATAATTCTTGTGATTGATTATTGATTGTACAATTGTTTGTTGCATTCAATCGTTCATAAAGAACATTTTCAACTTATTCCCTTACGGGTAATTTTATAATTTGTAGGTGATTCCCGATCATGTTTCATGATTAGTTATTAAAATTATATTATCTGTAATAGAGCTAATCCCGAGATTCCCTACATAAATAAACCCTGCATTATATACCCATCATGGATAGAATGGATAGAATAGTGCAATTTATTGCAGCGTCTCAGGAGATCCATGATTTTTACTAGTTTGTTAAAGACTTTTGTTGTCTCGCCATCTTCAGCTCCCTCGGCAACGAGACCCTTAAGACATTGTACTTGATTGGGCCAACCTTCCACCACCCTATCGACCTCCCTGCAGCACCCGTCCGAGAGGATCCTGCGGCTCCGCCTCCGGCCTTGGTTCTCATTTGGCGCTTTTCCACTGCTGGTACGGCTCGGTTCGGCTCGGTACGGTTCGACTCGGCGCGGAACGGTTCGGCTCGCTTCGCTTTTCCACTGCGTGGTACGACTCGACTCGGTACGGCACGGCTCGGTTCGCTTTAGCTCGGTTGCTTTTCCACCCCAGTTAGTACCCCTTCAAAGTGGGTGGGACTGATCGTTATTTTGTCCCTACACTGTTTGTAGGTCCGGTGATAGCCGTGTTCTGCTAAGAGCTGAGCTACTTCTTGGAACACTTTTTCATTCCGTTTTGCCCCATCCAGCTCTCGCTGGATCCGCTCCTCGGCAACCAACGAGAGGAACGTCTGCACCTCGTCCACTGACCACGATTCAGCCATTTCTTTTTAAAGTTTAAAAAACAGATGCTACCGCGTTGGCTGTTGTCTACTGGTTATTTAAATCTAGCGGGTTTAGTGTCCAATGACGCTGGTAGTGACGATTCTGTCTGACCAATCAGTGATCTGCAGTGTTTTTACGTCACATTTTAGTACCGGTACGGTACCCTTGGAACCTCAACAGACCAGGTACCATTTAAAGCGAGCCGAAGCGAGCCGTACCGTACCGTACCATGCAGTGGAAAAGCACCACAAGTGAGCCGTACCGAACCGAACCGTACCGTACCATGCAGTGGAAAAGCACCACAAGTGAGCCGTACCGAACCGAACCGTACCGTACTATGCAGTGGAAAAGCGCCATTTGTTCCATCTCGGCCTGTGGACCTGTCGGCTCCATCTTGGCTCCTCTCACCTTTGGCTCCACCGGAGACCCTCAGACTTGCGGCTCCACCAGGTTCCCTCGTCCTGCCGGCTCCTACTTGGTTAGTGGTCACACTACCTCCGCCACAGACTTGCGGATCTTCCGCTATGCTCTGTTTCTCCACCACTGCGGCTGCAGCGTGCTCCTCCTTTCCCACGAGTAGCCCTTGGTCCTCCATCCAACCGGCTCCACCTTCGGTATCCAATTTGCTAAATAATTGGATGCAAAGTAGCTGCAAAAGGATGAAACACTTCAAACATGTTTACCATCCCTTTTTGCAGATAAAGGTATGTCCTGTTTATGACCAAAGGCCACATGATTTTGGTAATGTCCTATATATGCATATAAACAAAAAAAATCCTTAAAACGTATTTTTGCTTCGTTTTATCAGCCCTCAATACTAAGGCCCTGTTTACACCTGGTATAGATGAGGGAGACACATTCCCGTTTACACCTGGTGTTTTAACCCTCTGGGGTCTGAGGTGTTTTCAGGGTCCTTGAGATGTTTTGGTATGCTCTGACATTTCTGCTTTTTTCAGTTGCTTATAAACATATTAATGGCACAGGTGAAATTACACTCTATATAGCACACACAGGGCTACCATAATATGTGAACAACATGTTAATACATGTTTGTATTTTTGAGAGAATATTGTTTATGCGTGGTTATTGAAAAAACTAAAAAATAAAGTTTCTAATATAAGGCCACAAATAACATACTAAATATCTGTCCACAAGACTTTTGACTAGTGGATGTTGTCGCCTAGAGTTTTTGCTTCGAATTGATCTGAAAATCATTCTGCCTAATCATTCACATAAAACAATAGATTGTTTTAAATTGTGAAAAACATTTTTTTGTTTGCAAAGGCAATATGCGGATGGGCGGAACGGCCCAACCCCCTCATGAATAATTAGGCAGTTCTCACCTGAGCAGACTGCATACTAATGAGCCTTTCATTCAGTGGTGTCACACAAGAAAGAATGCAAGGACAATATATATATATAAATAAATAAATATGTATACACACACACACACACACACACACATATATATATATACATATATATATATATATATATATACACTACCGTTCAAAAGTTTGGGGTCAGTGAGAATTTTATTTTTATTTTTTGGAGGAAAGAAATCAATACTTTTATTTATCAAGGAATAATTAATTTGATCGAAAGTGACAGTAAAGACATTTATAATGTTACAAAAGATTCTAACCCTAACCCTATTAATCAAAGAATCCTAAAAAAAAAAAAAAAAAAACTGTACAACTGACAGACCAACAACTGTTTCAACATTGATAATAATAATAAATGTTTCTTGAGCATCAAATCCTCATATTATACTGATTTGTGAAGGACACTGAAGACACTGACACTGGTGATGCTGAAAATTCAGCTTTGATCACAGGAATAAATTACACTTTACTATATATTCACACAGAAAACAGCTGATTTACACTGGAATAATATTTAATACTATAACTGATTTTTGTTGTATTTTTAATCAAATAAGCGCAGCCATGGTTAGCAGAAGAGAATTCTTTTAAAAGTATTTAAAATTGTACCGACCCCAAACTTTTGAACGTTAGTGTGTGTATATATATACAAACAATCAAAATATAAATGAAAGCCAAAAGCACATTTTTAGTCACACCTTTTAGCCATCCACATACCATTTTTAGCCATCCACCGCGGTAAAAATAAACCAGTCGCATTTCAAAGTCGTTCGCGAAACGACCACCAGGTGGCGCAAAGGGACATTTAGCAAAGCGTAAGTGGGGCTAATGTCTGTAGCCTAAGGATGAAATACTACAAGTTATGGTAATTTCCAAATAAGCCTACAACAAACATTTATAGCCTACTCCGTAATTGTTGGTCATACAGATAAGATATAATCTTTTAAAACTGTAAAAGGCTAAAGTATAGGCCTACACTCACAGGCTAAATGAAAAAATCGCTCATGTGAGAAAAAGACGTTTGGGTATTTTTCAGTGAGAAAATTCATAGCCGAGCGGTAGAACTTAGGGTTCATCATCAAGATGACACAGGTTCAAATCCCGCACAAACATGGTCTGCTGTAAATTTTATATTTATTTAGATTTGTCTAGCTCTAAAACTCTGTTACACCATACAGTTTTTTTTGCTTATATTTATGAAATACAATTATCATGCATTTCCATTTTACACTAAGGAACAAAATAGTATCCAACAGAACGACTTTGCATCTGTATAATAATAGGCTACCAATCGTAATTTCAAAAGCAGTTCTGTAAAAAAAATTATTATATATAGCCTATATATATATATATATATATATATATATATATATATATATATATATATATATATATACTATATACTATATATATATATCTTTTTTTTTTCAGGGCTGCCAACTCTCACGCATTGAGCGTGAGAGTACTCACGCAATTGACCCAAATCTCACGCTCTCACGCCACACCCCCGATTTCTCCCGCTGAAGTGTCAACCAGGTCGGTCAAATTCCTAAAAGATATAGTTTATCTATAGATCTACCTGTTGAGCCACTCGTGATCGACTAGTTATACCGCAAATTAGTTAAAATATCCCGTAATCTATCTAGAGCGAGCGTGCATGCGAGACAGATATTGTGCTCCAAACCATGCGCGCGCATGGCAGAGAGGTCTGTTCCCTACAACCTAGAGTTTTTAAAAACATGGTTTTAAGTAAAGTGTGATTTGCCAGGGGGGACTAGGATTTCCTTCTGGTCTAAACATCCCTGCTTCTGCTGAATTATTTTAATCCCCCCCGTAATTTTTTGGTCATACATATAAGAGTAGCCTAGAGTAGCTTACATCGTTCAAAACTGTAAAATTGTATTCATATAGGCTAACGACAAAAACAGTATATCTGTAGTCTCTGTCTTCGGGAACTGCGCGTCACAAAAAATTAACCGAAAGCCACTTCAGCTCAGTCACGATAAGAAATCGGCTATGTCTAAAGCCTTTAAATGTCTAAATATTTAGGCTAATAAATGTTATCTGATTGTGTAGGCTAATCCATATGAAAACGAGAGGTAGGCCTACAGAGGATCTACTCAAACATGCAATGTAAGCGCTTCCCAATGAGAAAATGACAAGACAAGGGTGAAAATCTCGCTCTAATTAAATGTAGGCTAAATCGCCCTGAATTAAAATGTAAAAACAGATCAAATAATGTATTTGTCGAAATGTTGCGATATTGTTTCATTTAAGTTCATAATTATTCTATAAATGTTATTTAATTTAGCAGCATTACCACGAAGCACCGTGTTTCGATATTTATTTGAATAATACAAAATAAAATAAAAACTTAATTCACAAATTGCATGCCTTGTAAGGATCCAAAGATCCCTGTAGAATTTAATATTGAGTTGAACATTTTGTTCATGACAACAAATTAACATGCGTTTTTTCAGATTATATTTAGTTTTGCTTGGAAAAAGCTGGCCCAAACCAGTTTTATTTCATCAATTATTGAAATAATGAAATATATAGTAGTAAACTTTTATGACAGAAATATCACTAGGCTACATGTAACTTAAATCATTTAATTCCTTCATTATCAACACTGTCTAGAATAGCGATTTAAGTGTGAATTGCGACTTCTCTTTGTGTTAAGTCAGCCTCAGACTCCGATAGCCTGTGGGGGGGTTGGAGGGACAGTTGCTGGACAAAGGTGTTAATGTTCCTCTTTCATATGGAGAGTGTCGGATAGCCAGCCTGATGAGCAGGCAAAATTATTGTAAGGATAAATCTGTGTCCAAATGTAGACCCCATATCTTATTAAATTATAAATATTGTAGTTTATTTATTGTAGCCTATTTAAAGTTTTTTTTCACACAAAATTTCAATTGAAGTTATTGTAAGGTGAATTCAACAAGGCATGCTGTGTCTTTGAAGCAACAATTAAAGGTTAAATAATTTTTTCGTGATTTGTATGGCTGACACGCAGCGACATATACAGTATTATCAGCTGTATGATGTGTTTTTACCCTGAAATGTTTAATTTCGAG
Source organism: Rhinichthys klamathensis goyatoka (assembly GCF_029890125.1). Classification (NCBI taxonomy): domain Eukaryota; kingdom Metazoa; phylum Chordata; class Actinopteri; order Cypriniformes; family Leuciscidae; genus Rhinichthys; species Rhinichthys klamathensis. The sequence goes on from NW_026606566.1 coordinate 382,384, forward strand.
AGAGAGACCCGCGCGCGCAGCGAGGGAGACTAAATAAACTTGTTAAAAAGAGATCCAGCGCGAGAGAGGCAAAGAGAAACGGATGTTTTTAATTTAATTATGTTTCTTTGGACAATTTTCGTTTTGTACTGTTTTAATTGTTTAACTGAGCTGTAATTTCTTTGGCAATACAAATTTAAAATGTCGCAAGAATAAGATTAGCCTAGTGTTTCTTATTTTGCATCGCAAAAAAAAAAAAAACTCTAAACCCGATGCAACCCTGTTTTAAATTAAAAAATTTAAACCTTGAAATGTTCGAACTTGGTTTCAAACTTAAGTAATTTTATTGTTCTTTTACATTACACAATAATTTAGCAGAATAAAGACGAGTTACTTCATTTTCATTTTCTGATGCAATCGGCTGACAATCTTCCTTCATCAGTTTTTGTCGTTTGTGCAGCGGCTGCGGTTCTACAGGAATGTAGCAAATTTATGTTGTAATGATAATCAAACAAAACTCTTGACTTTAAATAAGTAAACAGATATAAACAGTTACCTATTTAAGCATCAAGGTGGGAAAATATAAACGCTGTAGGACAACATCGGTTAACAACATGTAGGCGTATGCTACATTGAGATTCGATCTCGGGTCGATTGAAGCTCCTCGAACTTCGTGTTGTTGCGTTGATCACTGAGCTACCGTCTGTATGCTAATAAAGTTGTAAAGCCTCATTGATGTAGCCTAAATGTTTTTATTGCAATGTTTTATGTTGAAATGTTTTCATTATTTATTCAATTACATTTCAGTAGCCTAATTTCAGTATTGTGATTATGAATTATTTTAACTACGTTTCACTTGTTGAATTCTTCTGCTACCAGCTTTCAATCGCTCTGAATCAGCGCGGTGCGGCAGCAGATTACGCATTAGAGAGAATAAACCGGAATAAACGAACACTTTTCAGAGTCTATGATTGTAGCGCCTCTTAGCGGTAAAAGGCAGCAAATACACCACACATTTTACCGGCGCGGTGGAACGGCTGATGTGGGCATTGTCATGGCTTGCCTCGACATTTGCGTTTGAATAGCGCGCGTCCTCCGTGGGCGTGTCAGATTAACGCGTAATGAAGTGTAATGAGCTGGGGAAAAAAATACTGACAGCACTCTCTTTTCATACAGATTGCATAAACTGAGAATATTTGTTTTTTATATAAATTACTTAATTTAAAAGAAGAGAATTCAAGCTTCATAAATAAAAATCTCTCGTGCCTGTGTGACAAGTAATCGCGGAGTTACAGTTAATCTTAGGACGCGTTTCAAAATGGACTTCACTGACAGAGAGAACGCAGAACTCGCATCACGTTTGTTTTTCTTTATTTGGTGAAAAGCACAACACTTTGTTTTTATTGTGAGTATCCACAAAAAAAATAGAAACTTAACAGGATCTAATGATGTATCGCAATTATATGTAAGATCAAAATCAACCGAGTATTTTGAGTCTCTTTTGCACTGATAAGAAAAAAAGCGAGACAATCGCGCCGGCGCGATAGCCGACCCCAGGGGGTTAATCCATTTCTTTTGTCCACTTTCGACCACTTCTGGATCTATGGGCGGGTAAATGTATGGGTTTTTCAGTTCTTTCGATCTAATGGACAAAATAAGCTTGTGCAATTTACATATGAATGTGACCGGAGACTAAAGAAAATGTCTCTATTACATATGGTAACCCTCGTTTTCTGAAGGAGGAGGCGTGCGTACGCCGGAGGAGAACGACAAAAATGGGATCTTCGCAGAGAGACCAGTCTACTTTGAGAGAAATTAAACAAGCCAATGCACATTGGCATGCGATAATTGCACCAGCTGGTTCTATCACACAGCGCGGGTGTCACGGACCAAGTAGTCCGGCAATGAGGAAAACAGGAGTTTCTTGTTGAAAAATGTTTTTTTTTTATTTACCCCAAAAATACTAAACAATAGAAACCAAAAAGTTAACAACTAGGCCTATAAAAGAGGTCAACAAAATATAACTATACTCAAAACAGCATACAACAAAACAGGATATGAACTGAACAAACTGACCTAACTGAATGAAACACAAGGGAACATACATATAGTGGCTTGGCCAAACCAATTTACACATAAAGGAAAAACAAAATGGACAACAAATACAAACAACTACAAAGTAAAACAAACTAAATCCAAAATCCCCCTCCAACATGGCAGCACATGGTATGGCTTAATTGGCAGGTCACAGGTTATCACAGTCCTCCACCCTTGGCCACGCCTTTCTTCCTCCAGGACAGACCTCTCTCCAACATGGTAACAAAGAAACAATGATTAATAGAACAGAAAATGTTTACATAACCCTACAATGTGAAAATGTGTGCACTCCATTTAAACGGTGTATGGCTAAAGCAAATAAACGTATATTGTACCTGAAATAAACTATGTGATAAATCATGAATTGTTTGGGGTGTGGCTAACTGAAAAAATAACTTAACCTGTGTACTTAGAACATGGCTTGTGTGCTGTATTACCTTTGCTGGTTATTCATCCTGTGTGGCTTGGGCCATCACAGCGGGTATATAATGAGCAGAAGGTGCAGCGCATCTTTGGTTTTCGCTGAGGAGCCGAGCCAGATACCCGGCCGCGCAGCGATGGTACAAACAACATGGCGACAGGATGTTCGTCTCCGTTCCCTCTTTGAGGGAACAAGGGTTACCATACGTAACCGAGACGTTCCCTTTCAGTCGGTCACTCCTATGTACGTCGGAGACAGACAAAAATGGGATCCCTACCAAAACACCATGTTATTGGCCCTTCCAGTGCCCTGCACTAGCCTCACTTCTCTCCCTCTGTTAGGAGCAGAAGCTTATGCGGGGAGTCCCGGCCACTGATGTTCTGTAAGATCAACTCAGTGAGAACATTGAATAACACTGGGAAAGCGTACCCTTTCCAGAGGAAAGAGAACGCTGTGGAAGCCACAACCTGCCCGGAGGGAGGGAACGTGGAAAATACACATATGGACTAGCCAAGCAGGGTTGTACAACATATGGAAGTCTCTGGGGTGGTTCCAGCCTAATTCTAGGGGGGAAGCACACTGCAGAGATGGCAGAGTGGGCTCTACCAAGGGAAAGACACTGGCTAGCCAGCAGGGTAGCCGTACCGTGGAAGAATATACATATGGGGTCGCTGCAGGGACCGCTACATATGGACACCCAGCCTAGCACAGGTTACTCAGTGCATACAAGTGTCAGGCCTGGCGTCAGACACTCCACAACATCTGACTGCCGCAGGGGTGACGGAGGAACGCAACGGTTAGCCGTTCCCAGAGAACAGTACTGGAGCAAATTCTTGCCACTTGGGGTGAGTAAACGGGAGGAGACCGGCTCTATACGAAGGCTAGAGAATCTAGCGAACGTGTTAGGTGTCACCCAGCTCACAGCTCTACAAATATCTCTTAGCGAGGTGCTTTGAGCCAGCGCCCAGGAGGAAGCAACACTTCTAGTTGAGTGTTCTCGCAACCCGAACGGGCAAGGCACGTCTTGGGATTGATACGCCAAGAAAATAGCATCCACTATCCAGTGGGCTAACCTCTACTTCAAAACAGGGTTGTACAACATATGGAAGTCTTTGGGGTGGTTCCAGCCTAATCCTAGGGGGGAAGCACACCGCAGAGACGGCAGAGCGGGCCGTGCTAGACACTGGCTAGCCGACAGGGTAGCCGTACCATGGAAGAATACACATATGGGGTCGCCGCAGTGACCGCTACATATGGACACCCAGCCTAGCACAGGTTCCTCCGTGCATATGAGTGTCAGGCCTCACTCGTACACTCTGACATTTTTCCTTCTGCTGGCCTCCGTAACAGACGAAGAGCTGATCTTTGGTCCTGAAACTTTGCGTTCTGTCCACATATAACCGCAAGGAGCGGACGGGACAGAGAAAAGCTAGGGCTGGGTCTGCCTCCTCCGAGGGCAGCGCTTGCAGGTTCACTACCTGGTCCCTGAAGGGCATGGTAGGAGCCTTGGGCACATATCTGAGCCGGGGTCTCAAGATAACGTGAGAGTCAGCCGGGCTGAATTCTAGGCACGATTCGTCAACCGAAAATGCTTGCATGTTCCCTACCCTCTTGATGGAAGCCAGCGCAGTCAGGAGCACTTTCTAAAGTGACAAGATCTTTAGCTCAGCTGACTGCAGCGGTTCGAAAGGAGCTCTCTGCAGCACGCTGAGCACCAGAGACAGGTCCCAAAAGGATATAGAGGGGGGACAAGGCGGATTTAGTCTCCTCGCTCCCCTCAGGAACCTGACGATCAGGTCATGGAAGAATCGAGACATGAAAGTACGCGTCCTTTGGGTCGATCGCTGCAAACCAATCTCAGGGACGGATGGATTAAAAAATGCGTTTCTACATGAGTATTTTAAACGGGAGCTTGTGCAGCCCCGATTCAAAACTCGCAGGTCTAAGATTGGCCGTAACCCACCGCTTTTCTTGGGTACAATGAAGTACGACTTCATATCGGCCTACATTGCTCGAACCAGGGAGCGCAGTGATTTTCAGGTCGGGTTGGGTTCCCGGGCCCACCTTCGCGCATTTCAATGAGCGCTTTGGCCTAGTAGACCTGCAGGAGCGCCATGGCATGCAGGGCAGAGGCAGCTTCTCCACAGGCTCTGTAAGCCTTGCCTGCGAGAGCAGACGAAAACTTGCAGGCCAGGGAGGAGAGACACGGATTACCCCACCAAGTGTTAGCGGTCTTAGGACACAATTGTATCGCATCCGACCGCTCCACTGGGGGGGATGTCCACGTACCTTAGCTGCCCCTCCGTCGAGGGTGGTGAAGGGGGGAAGAGGTAACAGGCCAGTTTTGAGCATTTAGGTGTGCCGTCCACGACCGTGTCACCTCGTTTCAGCTGAGCCCCAAGAAACCAATCATCCAGCCGAGGTGGCCTGGGAAAGCATAGTACTCAATTCCGGGTCTGACTCGGTCAACATTACGGTCCCCGAAGAGGGTAGCACAGCCGAATCATCATCCCCAGATGACTCCTCCCCCTCCAATGCAGCGATGGACATCTGGTCATCCGGCGGAGCCCCGAAAGTAACGACTGGCACCGCATGGGACGGGCCAGCCCAGCGCGCTCTCTTGGAGACTCCACGGTTTTCGGTGCACAGGAGCAGTGTTGGGCCTGAGGAGGTGGTCTCGGCGGGGTAGCCAACACTGTAACCCTCAGATCAGATCAGATTAGCCAAAGTAGCCCTCATCTGGTGGCCATGGTGTGTGGCCACCAGATGAGGCATTAGAGCGGGGAATAGGCAAAGGTACTCTACCTGCCCTGAGATATTCGAATCTCGATCGTAGCGCCGTGATGGTGATGTTCCCACAGTGCGAACATGACACATCCACGAAAGCTGCCTCAGCATGCCGAATGCCCAAACACGCGAGACAACGATTGTGACCGTCAACCGAAGCCAAATAGTCAGCTCATCCAGAAACACACGGTCGGAATGACATCTTGAAAAAGACGCACTCTCACACCCGCATTTGCTCTTTTAGGGAAAAACTTGCTCTCTCTCAGTGCTGAAGCACACAGTCCGCGGCCAACAGATTGGTCTCTTTGTGAAGATCCTATTTATGTCAGTCTCCTCCGACGGACGTAGGAGTGACCGACTGAAAGGGAACACACAGAGAGCAGCAACTTTTGTTTCTGCTCTGACAGCCACAAGACCACACCATGTTAGAATTCACAAATGGTGAGAGAACATTGAGTTTTCCGTCTTCAAACCAAACTTGGGTCTTCAGCAGACAAAGTTTAAATCCCATCTGGCTAGCGTGCTTCCCATTATGTTTGCGCATTAGGTCAGTAGGCGGAGAGTAGACGGTCTTTTGTGGCTGTTCAAACACATTCGACCACATGAGCGTTTACACTACTAAAGCAATCCGGTCAAATGCGTTTTCGGCTACATCTGAAAGTGGTTGAAAGTACATTTTAGACCCCATTTACACCTCTGTTTAGTGTCATTCACTTGTGATCTGATCGACCAAAACACATCTTAATACCAGGTGTAGACAGGGCCTAAAATGCTGATTTTATTGGGTTTTCAAGACTTGGAGTCCTATCTTCTGTGTTAAAGTTATGCTCCACTTCTCAGCAGAAAACAAACATCTCAAACACAAGATAAATCAGCTCATGGGGGAAGTATGTATTTTTTTCCTGTTTCTCATAAACCAGTGAAAGTGCTCATCTGTTTTGTTTGCTTTATTTGGATTTTCATTACGCTTTGTATTGTTAGAGAAACTGGCCTGTTATTAAAACAGTACCACACTGAGCATTGTGCTGCTTCTGATGAGACCAGATTTTGATATTGAACACAAGCCACAAGTGTTCATTTATCAGCTTACGGTGCTGTTCTGCTGGAAAGGGGCTCGGTTGAGTGTTTAGTTCTCCAAGACAAAGACATGACAAATGAAGCGTGAATTGGTGCTGTCTGACACTGCACTGTGAGTGATGGGGACGTTTGTTCCATTCTAACAGTTCGCAAAACACTCTTGGGTTTTTTTTCTCACTAAGCTTCCATTTATTGCATCCCAACACCATGCCAGGAATGACAGAATCAAACCATTTATCTATCAGATAATGTGGATTAGTTCATAAATACATGATAGAAAATCACCTACAAATAGTTGATGGAGTGCCATTGTGGAGTCTGAGGCAGTTAGGCTTTATTTTGTTTAGGACTTTTTCTGTGTTATCATGTTTCCTTTCGATTGTGCCGGCAAATGCAATCCATTCTGAGTTATGGGGCCATCACTTCATCAGTGTTTTCTTCATTTCCCTTCACTCAAAACCAGTTTTATCCAGACAGGATACATAAGAAGAGCTTTATTATAGAGCACAGCTTAAGCGATAGGTTTAAAAAAAAAAAAAAACACTCAAACCTGACCAACAGTCGTGTTCCATGGACACAAACAAATGTTGCTGGTCTTGATTCAAGAAATGCATTACCTGGAACAAATGGATAACAGCACACGGACTTGGTGAGGCGCTTCAGGTCAATGAAAGAAATTTCATGTATTTATTGAAAATTGTGTCGTGATAATAGCTTTTTGACCGATGTTTATGCCAAATAAATGCCATATTTCTAACATTGTATTTGAACATTATGATATAATCTGATTAACTTGGATAAAGATGAGAGAAAATGAATTCAACTATTTATTTGCAGGTAGTATGATTCTTGATGAAAAAACTAAAAAAAGTAAAATGCACAAGATCAGCTACACATGAATCAATGCGACATTTCTCAAATAGATTAACTGCATTTGATGGAGCCCAGAGCTCTGTGATAAAACAGGATCTCAGGTGTGTTATGTCAGGGTCTTATTACACAACCATCATTGAATATCCCACACCAGAGTATCAGCTCATCAAACATCTCTGAGTCACTGGGTAGATGTTATCACTCATTTTCTGTAACATACCCCAACAGGTAGAACACAACAAACTTTATTAAATCTGCCTTTAGTTTCAAACAATCTATGACAGGTCATAATTCAACTGATATTCAAAAAGAGCTGCTCAGACATGGAAGCCGAAAGTATTAATATCTGGCCTTCCACCCATTTCATGTAATCACTAACATGAATCAGTAAGTAGAGTTATAGATTTTATAGTTTATCTTGTGTGACAGGTATGGCCAGCATTAGCTTCTTGTCGGCCCAGTAAGTCTCTCCACATTCCCTTGACATAAACAGAGCACTGTCAGTGTTGTTCTGTAAAACGTAATTGAACTGGAGAGAAGGAAAGAATGCGTGCTGAAATCTTGACCTCAGCTTTGATGTGAAGCGTGCGTTCTGTACCTGGGCTCAAGGTCCAGACGCTTGTAACGGCCACGTGGCCAGACTTCTGCTGCCGATAAGCCTGGCTTTTGTGCAGTTGACATAATTCTCTTGGCTGGACCCAATGCAGTCGATGCCTTCTCTCTTACTCACGCTGTTATCATGCAAGAGCAGCGGGCTGTTTTCTGTCTGGCCAAATCAGACTTTTGTCCATTCCTGTTTTGCCAAAAGGCCTGGGGTGGGAGCATCAGTCTGAAGCACTAGGAGAGAAAGAAACCGGGCAGGAAAAGGAAAGGCAGAAATATTTGGCACAAAAAATATTTTTTTAAAGAGCTCTGACCACGAAGACACTATAATCTCTCCAGGATTACTCATATATGAAGAGAAAATATGTATTTTACTTCTCCATTACCTGGTGTAAGCAGAGTGAAATTTATTCACTTGATCAAGAAAAACAAGTGTGGCTCTAAAATGATTTTTGAGTGAATGACATCTGAATGAGTTTTGAAGGCTAAACTGAACAAAAGCTCTTTTGTTGAAGAATAGGCGAGTGGTGTTTCGTTAGCCTCATAGCATAATTGCCTAAGTCATATTTCAACGTTTTTGGAAAACACGAAAAAACACAATATTTAGAAATCACATTGTGATTTTTTATTGATATTATAACAGTACATTCAACCAGATGTGTGAACAAGTATGCAAAAAGAAAAAGATCCATCACCAATTGCCTCACAAATAAAACTGACTTAGGCAGAACATGTCATGACTTAGGCATTTTTTCTCTTACATATAAATGCAAACATAACATAACAAAAGTTGTTTTTCTCTCTTGGATTTCATGTCCACAGTTAACCATGCATGATCCGATGGTTCTGGGGGCGATGCCAAGTGTTGAACAGAAAAGATTCTTACACACAGGTAGTTTACATCTATCTGCCTGTTGCAGGTGGTAAAATAGGGACGTTGTTCTCCTTGATGCAACACCACCTTTCTTCTGTTTTATGGGCACATTTTCAACTAGAGTCTGGATAGCTTGCGTGTCTCCCAGGAGGGCATGGACCAGAAATTGTTGAAGATATCGGTTCTCTCCTCTTCAGTCAGTAGTTCACAACTTCGTTTCTCCGACTTTAAGCAGTGCTGTGATGTGCAGAATGGACCCATGGTCTTTGGTGATCTCTCCTGTCCCATTGTATTCTTGCAAATCTCCCCCTTAAGACGCTTCTCCTTTATCACCTCTCGCTTCCACGTATCTGGCCTTGGACGCCTATGACGTTGAACAGCAGCGGCTCCTGCATGTCCTTCACTGTGTTGAGCTGTGTCTGTATCACTACCATTATCAGGGCTGTCATCTTTCTCAGGTCTATAGTCCTCATCCAAGACAGTGTCATCGATTTTACTATTTGACGATAAATCAGGATCTGATTCAGCTCTGGAGGCTTTACTGGCTGTTTCCTCTTCTATCTGTTGCCCCATGTCTACGTCATTACCTTCTTTCTCAGGTCTACTCTCATCTAAATCCTCTAACTCCACTACATTTCCTGACAATAAAGCAGAACATAAAGTGCTGTTGAATATTTTAACACAATTCATATGTTCACTGCAAAAAAAAGGTAACACTTTACAAAAAGGTTAATTTATTAACTAACATGAACTTGCAATGAGTAATACATTTGTTACAGTATTTATTAATCTTTGTAAATGTTATTTAATAAAAAATAAAGCTGTTCATTGTTTGTTCATGTTAGTTCACAGTGCATTAACTAATATTAACAAGATTTTAATAAAGTATTACTAAATGTGGAAATTAACATTAACAAAGATGAACAAATGCGGTATAAGTGCAGTTCATTATTAGTTAATGTTAATTAATGTAGTTAACTTATGAACCTTATTGTAAAGTGTTACCCCAAAAAAATCTAAATCTTACCAAATTATGTCTAGTCAAAATGTCTAATTTCTAAATGTCTAATTTCTAAAACAAATCTATTTGCCCTTAAAATAAAAAGTAAATGCTTGAAAAATTACTTCACTTGCCTAAAATTACCTAAATGTCTTTTTATGGTGATGTTCTGACCAGAAATTAGGTAATATTTAGCTAGTGTTTGCTAGCTACTTATCTTGTAGCAAAAAATGTGATTTCAAGTTTAAATACACAGTTTATAATCCCTTTGATTGACTGAAATTACATTTAGTGTCTAGAAAATTTAAGAAATATGAACTCTTACCAGATGAAACGAATCAAACAGAAGAGCTAATACATCACTTCTGGACATCTGTCTTTCCAAATTTTTTTGCCATTATATTTGTATCAAAACTGCCTAAGTCAAAGAGATGACTGAGGCAGATAGTGTTTTTGGATCCTAATAAGTGTTGTGATTGGCTAAGGACATTGGCAGAAAGGCAGGATGATGCAGCAGTGGAAGGACAGTAAAATTAGGCAGATATCACAATTTGGCAAAAAAATGATTATTATGAAGAAAAAAAAAGAAAAAAAAAAGAATTATGCTATGAGGCTAACGATTTGTCTTTGCAAAACTCATCAATGCTAACCATGGTGGTTAGCCAGGTCAGGTGTGTTTAGCATGTCACTATTGTCCCGTGCCACTTCAGCTGCACTCTAACATTAAACACCTGCAGAGAACTGTAAAAAGACTTCCTTTACTTTCCACAATGCCTTCATTGCTGCGTTGCGCTGATTTGTGTTTTAAATCATTTTTTGGATGTTGCGCTGATTTGTGTTTTAAATCAATTTGTGGAGCACGTTTTTATTTCTATTTGCAGGCCTGTCATTCATGGTTGTTTGATTTGCCCATTTCTGCTATTGTTCACCATGTTCCGTTCCATTTATTTTACCCTATTAGTTGATATTATTGTGCAGCGGTATTTTCATTTAATTGTTATTTGGTCAAATCTTTCCATCGTTCTAATAAACACTTTTTTGAGATACTCTGAGTCTCGTTGTCGCCTTACATTTTTAAGTACAATCAACGGATGTTTAAGTCATTTAAACTTAAATCACATTAAATTGACTTTTAAAAAAGTTGAATTTTGTAAAACTTATAAAAAAGTTGAAAAATGCTTAACTTATTTTGATGAGTTAAAGCACTGTAAAAACAAATGTTGTCATAACTTATTGATCATATAATTATTTTTACAGTGGGTATTCTAAGTATGCTCGGGTGATCAGGGTATTTGCTAGGCCATTGAAATGCAGTTCTAGGGTGTTCTGGGTGTCTCTATTATAGTCTGAATTCTTGCTAAGTAAAATAATAGCACAACTCTGCTTAACAAGACGCTTGATTTGAGGAATCATTCATATTCGTAGCAGAAAAGTAACACGATGAAGTTTAATACTTGGGGTTTGTTCAGATTATGAGCAATAGTGGTTAAAAATCAAGTACATCACACTGAAAGGAATAAATAGCTCTTCTGAATGATTATAGCAGCGTCTGTAATAAAGTTCCAGTTTGTGAAAAGATATTATAATCCAAAAAAGCTGCACCAGCCAGAAAGGACCACAGGAGGGCTCTACTTTACATTGCCTTCCTCTTACTGGGGTCACACAAGGATCTCCCATTGAACAGGAGAGATCTGCCCCACAAATCCTCACTTCACACTGACATATGTGGTTTTAACATCACAGATCATCTCTATGTGGACTGGCACTCTAGGCTTTTCCCCTGAAAATGCACCTTTTTCAAGAAAACAGGCACAGAACCTCCTTGGATTGCTTGTTCCACATGCTGAGCCAGGAAAACAACATAAAGCCCATTCTGTGAAACAATCACATTGCACACGTAATCTTGAAGCTCAGACAGTAGAGATCAAACTGCTGGCACAGAGATGCAAGGCTGCTCTAAATATGCGGGGTTTAGGAGCATTTCTGACAAATTTCAGTATTCTTAGGTTATATTAGAAGTGCTTTATAATGACCACAGTCTCAGTGTATTACATGCAGGATGCATTTAATGACACATTTAAAATGTGTAGGTCTCTTCTGGGCTAGTATAGATGTTTATTGTTAAATGTATTTCAAGGTACACCAATAATCAGTTTTTAGATTTCTGAGCATTATGACAACAATAGTTTAGTCGGTTACACTTTATTTTTAAGGTGTCTTTGTTACACTGTAATTATACATTTAAGTACTAAGTAATATTAAGTAACTACATGTATATAAGGTTAGGTTTGGTCTAGGGTTAGTTCTATGTAATAATGCGTAATTTATAGTTATTACTTAGGCCTATAGTAACTACATGTAACAATTACACTGTAAAATAAAGTGTTACTGTTTAGTCCTTTGCATATATGATACTGCACTGACTGTTGTGAGGAACAGACCCAAATTTGATAACTGTTCCCATACGATTCATTCTCGCCACGAATGACCGCTCCGCATGCTTTACACTTTGTTTTGTTTTGTTCGTCGTCAAACGTGAAGTGTGCCCACAAGTCTCCGCTTCTTTTTCTCCCGGCTGTGGACATTTTGACGCTCTTTTAGACATCGTCTCTTCGAATGCCGTCTCCCCAGGAGCTCGGTCAAAGACTGAATACCTTCGCTTCACGTCTCAATAAGTCAGGCTCTGATTGGTTCTCTTCTCATGCAGTCTCGCCTGTTCTGTTTTGCCGATTGGTTCTTTTGTTCATTCCTCGCATCTCTCCCGTCTGCTGATGGGATTTTCGTCACAGTCTATTTTCGTCACGTCCTTTATTCTTGACGATAATGTCAATCAATTTAGTCATAGTTTTAGTCTCCATCAGTGACTTCCTTTTTAGTTTTCGTTTCGTTTTCGTCCGCAAAAATATATTCGTGACAAAAATAATGACGAAAATATTTAGTCAACGAAATTAACACTGCATACGAACAATGGGACACTCAAAACCTGCCCTCATCTACAGCTTTAATGTCAAATTGGCAGCAATCAGCTTACCAGCAGCGCCAGTAAACCAATGTGAAAGGGCGCTTTCAGCATTCAGTCTCATTCATTTTCTCGCCTGACAGAGATAGGCTGTTATTCTTCATTTAATTTCTGCACTGTCAAGTGCAGCTGACTGTATGGCTGCTACCTTGGCCAGGTCTCCCTTGTAAAAGAAATTTTAATCTCAATGAGACTTCCTGGTAAAATAAAGGTAAATAAATAAATGTTACATGCAGTTGATGTTCTTCCGTCTGGCATGACGGAAGATTGGTTTACAAGCATCGATTTGAAGGACGCTTACTTTCATGTTCCAATTGTACCTAATCTCAGGGAATCTACACAAGGTGTACAACTGCAGCTCTCCATCCTCTATGGTTTAGATCAGGGGTGTCCAGTCCTGCTCCTGGAGGGCCACTGTCCTGCAGAGTTCAGCTCCAGCCCCAATTAAACACACCTGAACCAGCTACCCAAGGTCTTGTTGAGGCAGGTTGGAGCTAAACTCTGCAGGACAGTGGCCCTCCAGGACAGAGTTTTCAGTTTCAGTTCCAGTCTCTTGCTATATATGCAACCCTTTCACAAACAAGATCCTACAGCTCCTTGCTCGTTTCCAGCTGGGAACCAGGCTGCCATACAGCATATTACTTCAACTTTTAGGGATGCTGACTGTCGCCACTCTGTAATTACACTGGGCTTGATCCACCTCAGGTCTCTTCAGGGGTGGAACAATAGTTTGCGATTAAACCCCACCAGACATCATCATCAGTTGTTTGTCTTATTCCACTGTATTCAGACATTGACAAAATATAATCTCTGGGAGTTCCCCATTTTCAGGTGTATCATGTGTCTGTTAATAGTTCATAATCCTATTTGTAGCTATTTAAAGGATGCAAGACATTTAAGACCAACCCACAACCCTCATTTTACTGGTGATTTTACCAAGACTGAATTCTGAGCTAATGTAACAATTGTCCTTAATGGTGCGTTCACACCAGATGCGAATAGAGCGTCTAGCACGAGTGATTTCAATGTTAAGTCAATGCAAAGACGCATTACGCGCGTAAAAAATTCCTGCGGCGCGGTAGACGCGAATACGTCTCATCGGCGCGTCAAGTTCGTGCGAATTGAGCGTCTGGCGCAAATTATTTTATTTGGTGCTTTTTGTACATTCACGCGTTTGACGCGAATTCGTGTCTGCCGCCCGAGTTGAACATTTTTAACTTTGGCGTCAATTCGCGCCACGTTAACCAATCAGGAGCCTGCTTGCTGCTGTCACGTGGTGAAGTGACGTGATAAACGGGGACAGGCCCGCTTTTCAGTTTCATATTATTTTATATGTTTGGCCTCAATAAATTATTTTATATGTTTGGCCTCTATAGATTATTTTATATGTTTGGCCTCAATAACTTATTTTGTAATATGACTTAATGTGGTTCTAATGCACATCAAAGCAAATATTTTATCACATAAAAACTTGATTTCAATATATGAGACATATTCATTTTGTATTGAATGCTATTTTTTCCGTATCTAATCTAGATTATCTGAAACATTATTATTCAAATGTAAAGACAACCAATATACTTTAGTGCATAAGAACATAATTCGTGTCTGGACAGTGTTGTGTGAGAGAAAAAATCACAGGACAGGTTATACTTTTGGAGGCTGGCTCAATTTATCATCAAAACAAAAATAAATGACAGATTAGGGTGATCCTCGCTCCGATGCGGAACAACAGGTCATCAAACTGGGCGAGGGACAGGCGGAAGTACCGCTGAAAGCGGCCGTCATCCAGGCGCAACTCCTGGAGCAAATGGTGAAACTCGGCAAACTGGGTTCGCCTCCGAAGGGTCTGGTGGACACAAATATGGCGACGACGGCCCCTACGCCACTGTTCTGCTCTCCAGAGCAAATACAGAGCGGTGACTCTCTCAATGAATGCTCGATCAACATCTTGCAAAAAAGATGGCTGCCAACGGGTTTCGGATTTCGGCTCCGACGCGCATGACAGTGTGTTCACACCAGACGCGAATAGCGCGTCAAATTCGCGCCTACCGCGTCTAGTTATGCGCTTGAACAATTTGAATCCATTCGCGTCAAGAGTGAAATTGACGCACGTAAAAAACAAAAGTTTGAAGCGAAATTGACGCGCGAATGGATTCAAAGTGTTCAAGCGTATAACTAGACGCGGTAGGCGCGAATTTGACACGCTATTTGCGTCTGGTGTGAACGCACAGGAAGGCTCAGCCTACGTCACTACATGAATTTGTTGGTATATGATCTTGACCAATCTATCTGGCACTGTGATAATTCCCTGGTGCTTAAAGGTACAATATGTAAGAATTTTGTAATAAAATATCCAAAAATCACTTGCACAGTGTGATATATTTCCTGCAGTTGTGTACTTACAATATCCCAAAAGTCTCCAAAGATTTTTTATTTCAGAGAAGTTCCAATTTTAAATAAGTGGCCGTCCCGGAAAAAAATTTCGCCTGTCAATGACGCAATATCCGCGCTATCCTCGGTTTCCGTTCATACTGCCATAGCCATGACGTAACCATGGCGACAGACGTGGACAACTGCGTAGTGCGTAACGTTAAGCGGCACGCAGTTCTTGTTTCTTTCAAACATAGACCATGGCAAGCAGACTTTGGGACAAACAAGGAGAACTAAAATGAGGATCAATATCAGCGCGGCGTTTTTGAGATGCCGAGAGCTCCACGTCCGCGACTAACTTGGACTTGACAGCTTTATTAGACAGGTGAGCAAATGTACATAAAACAAATCAATGTTATATAACGTTAGCTCAACATGATGAAATGTTAGAATATGGTCAGTATGTTATTCTAATGTTGATCTAGCTTACTGCTAGTTTCGTATAGCAAACGAACTAACACGTAGTATAACATTATAACTTTCAACACACATTTATATCCGCGGGACTCGCGTGTGATATCTGTCTCTTTAGCAATCACGGCCTGCTTCATACCACTGTAATGTTAAAAAACATGAATGTTTGTACTTATCCATAAACATTATTAGATCCATCAGCTTGACACAGGAAGTCCCATCATTCAGCTCATCACTGCTTCATCAACCTACGCCTTTGTTATTGTTGGAAACTGTGCCCTCTTGTGGCGAAAAAAAACCCTACATATTGTGCCTTTAAGTACCGAATTCAACCACAGTTACCTATGAAACTAGTGATACAAAGTCGGATGATATAGTACCTACACACAGAGGTGGGTAGAGTATCCAAAAACTGTACTCAAGTAAAAGTACAAGTACTTATAGAAATATTTACTCAAAGTAAAAGTAATAATCTTAAAAGTTACTTGAGTAAGAGTAAAAAAGTATCCAATGAAAAAACTACTCAAGTAGTTAGTTACTAGTTACTTTACACATAGGCCTATATATATATATACTGTATATGTAACATGATATTATTTAGATTTTTTTTTTTCATTTAAATGACTATTATTATCATAATTAGATAAGCTATCTTTGCAACAAAAACAGAAGAGACAAACATTATTTCTGTATATCTATAGCCTGAAAACCATTGGCTGTCCTTTGGTTTGTATAATAGTATAGTAACTTATACAACTACATTTGGATTATTAGACAATGTCGGAAAAAAGTGACTATGGAGTTTTGCATTCAAGGGATGGGAACCATTGACAGAAAGTGTAAAAACTCTGCGCATGTGCTCGCAGTCATGTCATGCCCAACACAAACAACGATCAAATGCACGGATCTTCTTCTGTCTGTTCTCCAAAATGTATTTAAATGTAGGCTATATTTATGAAAGCATCTTTAAACTGGTTAACTGTGTCTAATAAGGCAGGCAAAGGCATTCGTTTTCAAGTCGAGTTCGCACGCCACTGCGCAATACACACTCATTGTGTGTGTACACACATTCATAAACTGGACGATGATAGCTTATTTAATGTATAAAGTAATGTATATGTCCAAAAAAAGGGTAATGCCATACTTTGTAGTAGTGCTATGGCGCAATAATCTGTTTGGTTGTAAAATGTATTACCTTGTCCTGAATAAAATCGAATGTAGCTTATCGTCGTGTGGAATAATTCATTCACAGACAGCTTACGAAGTAACATACGAAGATGTTCAAGTTCAACTAATAAAGATCTTCATCGCTGGCAAAAAATATGATGCATTTGCAGATTTACTTTCTAGACTGTACTGTAGACTGCCACTTCATACAACGCTCTTGATGTTCTTAAATCTTCCTGTTACGACTCCGAGACGATTCAGTGCGTGCAGGAAACTGAACAGATCATTCCAACTGATTCGCGAACCGATTTAGACAGATCTGCCCAACTTGTTTGATGAAGTCTTTGAACAGAATCGACTCAAAAGAGTGATTCATTTGTGAATTGAGCATCGCTCATGCCCAGAAAAAAGAGAGAGCGCGCGCTTAGAATAAACTACGCTTTTAACAACATATTGCATTAAAATAAAGTAACGAGAGGAACGTCGCCAAACGTAACGAAGTAAAAGTACAGTTTTTTCATTAGAAATCTACTCGAGTTAAAGTAAAAGTACCCACAATTAAATCTACTCTTAAAAGTACAAATTTTCCAAAAAAATACTCAAGTAAATGTAACGAAGTAAATGTACTTCGTTACTACCCACCTCTGCCTACACATCACTGCTGACTGCCACCTGAATAATGTCCTATGATGTATGTAACATGTGCAGGGCCATTTGTGGGCCGCCTTGGATGAAATCTGGAATCATCACTACTTTCGCCCCGCTAGCGACGACCCTGAACATGTGCTTGTCAACTTGATTAGCTTTACATACACAGATATTATCATCAGTCTGAAAAAAATAAATCCAACTTTGGATTCAGACTGCAGTGTTTATATCTATGGATATGAATATGCAGTAAGAAAAAAAGAAAAAAAAAGACATACATTCCTGGATGTTTGCTTTGTGTAATGCAATGTTATGAATGATTAAATGTGTTTAATTATTTAAAGTGTTTGCTTTATATGAATTAGATTGTAGTGCTGAATACTATGTTATTTCAAACCAGCTTGATATTCATAAAACCACTTTATTTATTTCTCAAATCAATGCTCTATTCTGCAGTTAAGCAACTAATTAAGCACCAAATGAAACTTGAGCATGAGAGTTCAAGCAACAATCATAGGAGAACAACATTACCAAACATCTCCCAGTTTTACCCCCTCCGACGGATTTAATCAATCAAACGTGTTTTCAGCTTGTTTACACTTAAAACAAGTGAAACGATCTGCAGTGAAACAAAACGCACTTATATTAACTGAAAAACATGACAAAAATATACGTTAAGAATGTGATAATTTTTTTTTGCAGTTGTGACTTGATCTTTTTTATTTTAAAAAAAAAGGTACCAAATAGAAGGTCATGTTAGTGTTAATATATATTTTTTTTCTCTACATTTCTCATTAATGTTTGGTTTTGAGGACATTTTTCATTACTTTTAATGTAAATATTAATTTACATTAATTTTGATGTTTTGGGTTGCTTCACTATCCTTTATCACTGATTTATGATATAATTGTTTTAGTAGCATTTCATTAATTAATTGATTAATGAATTAATGGAAATAGTGGAATTACATTACATCCTGATTAATTATCCCAAATTAATTAATAGTTATAATTAAGGGAGATTTATTAAATCATAATTAATTTGCTCCAGGAACATAGATGATGCACTGTTTTAGACAAAATCAATAGACATTACAAAAAGTGGCAACAGAAGTCACTATATTTATTGTTCAATATCCTTATCATTGAATATGCATAAGTCTATCCCTGTTCTACAGTCCATAGTAGGGGTTGAACGTCATTAATGAACCTCGAGCTGAGACTTGAACGCGGGTTGCCTTGTTCACAGCTATGGCATATGACACAGTGCTGCCCACAAGGCAGCTCCTACATAACAGCTTAGTTTTTATCAGATCTTTTGTCTTTGGGTCGTTATATTTCTCACAGATTTTGTGCTTGTTCTAAATCAGATACAGATAAAGTAGCACAGAAAAGATTACATTTATATGTATGCATCAGTGAGAGAGCGATTTGCGTGTGAATTAATTCTACCGGAGAATGAATTTATTTGTCATTTTAACTGTTGGAAACTGAGTGTAAAATTTGACTTCAAAGATTTCTTATCATGTTGCGACCTCTATAGGCCATGATCAGCGAGTAGTCGATGTCCAGATTAAAGCATCATGGCAGAGCAGTAAAATGCAACCCCTTCGTCCATAGCAACATATTCAATCAAATGTGTCAGTCTGTCTGAGATAGACATTGTCTTGTCTATATACAGATCCTGACGGATGTCTTTGAAAGTGTCAGTGTTTCTAAGTAAGAGTGCCACATATTTAAGATTTCATGTCAAGTTTAAAGGTGTTCAACTTCGAATTCAGGGCCTGTGTGAACGTCTTCTCACTCATTCTGTGGCTCAGCTCATGGTCAGTGCCGTTTAGTGAGGTGTGTTGCCTGCAGTCCAGACTATAAACTTTCAAACCTCAAGGTGTTACTTGAAGGTTGAATTTACTTAGATCATAATCAATACCCTAGATTCTATAATGAGACTTTATTTTTTCTTTCCGTTCTACCATTTGATCTTAATATGTCCAATTTGACAAATTTGCAGCTGTCAGGGAAAGCAAGTGGGTTTCTTTGCATTGGGTATGTGTGTGTCAAGTAATGCTTTCCTTTGTTTTTACACTTTTACTTTTTTGCTCTAACAAGTGATTCTTATTAGAGGAAACTTTTGATTCATCCAACCTCGAGCTGAATTGTGATGTAATGGGACACATTAAAATGAAATCCAGATGGTCACTCTTCTACCCAGATATTAAATACTGCATGTTACATGCATTCACAAACTTAAGAGTGAAATATAACTTACATAGCATCATTAACTGCGCTTCTCAACAGTGCCTCGTAATGTACTCAAATTTCATTCAGAGGAATCAGAACATTTCAGAGCAAAAACCCTCAAGAACTAGAAACACTGGAGTGAAAGTAAAAGCTGTAAAAGAACAGACATAAAAATGAGAAAGAAAAGAAACATTTCCCAGGAGTTGAACAGGCTGCCTCTGGCAATCAAATACAAAGCTCTTGTTGTAGAACAGTTCTTGTGGTAACTGGCATTTGTCAGTGTTGCTCTGGTGTGTCTGGTTAATGTTGTGTGTGCTGGCATAGAGACTGTTCATAATGGGAACGGAGGGCATTTGGGATCGATCCAGGAAAACGGCATCAACCCCTAATGTTCAGACTAAACTCGTTTCTTTAAATCAAACAACCAGTGGTGATTTTAGCTTAACATTTGTACCAACAAATCGATTCTGTTGCACAGGGTCTAAATAATGGTCATGAAATGGTGCACAATCGTGTCTAAATGGTAAACAATAAGCGATGTTGAAAGAAACTGCAATTTGTAGTAAGCTAGCAGTGATGTGTTTGTTGAAAATCAGCATTTTTGTTTGACGCAGTCTGAAATTTTTGCAGACCCATCCAGGCACCACACAGGAAGGATGACGTGAAGTTTTACAAAAACAAAACTTAGATTCTTTGTTCACAAGCCACGGTCATGGCTGGTGAGACTTCTCCTTGGCGGTCTTTGTTAAGTTGTCGTGAGCCAAAGGGTTCACCCAGATCCTTTCCGAATCACCAAAGACAAGCATACGTCATAACATCATGACGGATAAGAGGCCGTGGTACAGATTCCAACCACACCAAGACTACGTGGCATAAAATCTATTGTTGCTTCTGTAGAATGTAAAATGTTCTAATAACTTTAGAACACTGAAAGCAAAAATGCAGCACAACATAACAAAATAATCAAACATGTCTGATGTTATTGGTGTATTCCCATCATGTCCGAATTATACGACATGACAAGTCTGAGATTTTTTCCTCGTGGAATTATGAATTTTGCAAGAACATGAGCACTTTTTGCAATTCAGAATCACGTAATTATGGTAATTCCAGTATGCCGTGAATGCACCATTATTACACAGCTATGGATACCAATGAGATTGGGCGTAACCAAAATGATGTCACAGAAATAAAAAACCAAGTGTGTGACAAAATGTCTTCTCACTCCTCTTTTGTTGTGGCTGATTAAAATATAAACCCAGATTAACATGTAAGCGATTATCACTGTATGATGACAAAGTCAAGCTTTTGTATTAAATGATTAATCTACCATACTGTGCCATGAAATAGTTTATGTGGATAATAAGTTCATACATTTTTCAGAATTAATAGAAAAATATAATTTAGGCAAAGATCAGTATTTTTATTACATACAAATTAATCATGCTATTAGAACTAAGATTGGCAACCTTCTTCCAAAAACTCCACCTTTTATTGAAAAAATACAATAAGCAACACAAAAAACATTCTATCCAAATTATACACTATATGAATAAATACAGATACAACATATTCAATACCTATTAAACAATGGGAAAATGACCTTAACATAATCACAGATGTCAATTTCTGGAAATACATTCAGTTTAAGCAGAAATACCAACGTACAACTAATCCAATTTAAAGTACTACACAGAACACACTTAACCCAACATAAACTGTTTAAAATGGGAATATCAGAATCAAACAAATGTGAACACTGCAATCTCAATACACAAGATGATTACTTTCATGCCATCTGGTCTTGCCCCCCAGTTACCAAATTTTGGAAAGAAATTACAGGAAAATGTATCTGTTTACCTTAAACATAATATCCCGGCAAATACGTCACTATGTCTTCTAGGAGACACATTACAAATAAACCCTCCACTGGAACATACATCACCCTTACTTCTGTCTCTAGTTATCGCCAAGAAAATAATTTTGATCAATTGGAAAAATAAAAATAAAATCAGTATTACACAATGGCAACAGCTATTATTGACCAAAAGAAAGAAAAACATCAAAGAAATTTTAAAGAAAAACTGACGGCTATCCTCAAATATTAGTCTGCCTTGAGAGATGAATTGATGCCTCACCAATTACATATATTACGTAAAACATGCATATCATGCATGTATCAATGCTATTGAATGCCCTCCGAATATACTTATAACCTGTATTAATATATCAGGAAGTGTAAAGGAAAAAGACATCTGATATATTCGTGGTACTGTTTTGCATTTTACTAGTTAGTATATTACGTATGTGTAAGGCATGTACGTTTATGCCTAAGACATTTTATTATTAGGGGTTCAAGCACTTCAGTGCTGAAACCCTATTGTTATTGTTAATTTTCCCATCATGCAACATTCTCCATGTAAAACTGATCGGGCAGGACGAACCGTAAGTCGTAGAGACTTGAAACTTTGGGGGCTGGTAGTACTCACACCGCCTACAGCCTCACCAAGGCACGCCCCGATTGGCCCATAGGTGGCGCTACAGCGGGCAAAAGTACGAAATGGCTCATAACTCCTCAACCGTTGGGCGTAGGCTCAAGTGTCTTACATCGTTGGAATCCTTGGCTCGAGCCGGGGATTGGCTCGCCCTTCAGGCTCCAATTTCGAGTAAATTGCGTTTTTGTGTAAAACCTACTTTTGCGAACTACTCCTAGGTTTTTGGCCTGATCGGAACCAAACCACTGCAGAAATATTCTCTGGAGTCTGTTTGTCAATAATCATCAAAAAAAAAAGTGAAAATTCAATTGTCAGTCACTAAGGGGAACCAAAACATTTGATGGCACCAGAGCCACTTTTACTAAAATGGTTATAACTTGTGAACGGAAAGAGATATTTTCGCTAAATTAGGGACACATGTTCATGAGCACAATCTGAGGTCACATGAAAAAAATTGCGACGATTGGCCACTTGGTGGCGCTATAACATGGAAAAAAATCATGACAATTGTTATAACCGCATCCAAACGTTAGTCTAATGAAAGATGGCATGCAGTGTCTTTGTCCAGGGTACCTTGATAGTCTATGAGAACATTGGTGTATCTAAAAAAACTCAGCATACGTCATCGGCATAATGCCCTGAAGGAGCCTGAGACTTTTCAAGCCAGCGTTTTTTCACGGGAGTGACCTCCTTATACTCCTGAATCCTTGCCGAGTCCAACAATACCAAACATGCCAGGTTTTGCCATTTGGTTTTGTAACGTGTCATTTAGAGCTTAAAAAAAAATACTGTTATCTTCGAAGACCATTAGTCCGATCGAGACAAAAAAACACAAAAAAAAAAAACAGGCAAATTTGAAAACATAAGTAAATAGCTAAACAATAATGCCCAAATGTCAAAATTATGATAGGAACTGAAAAAAAAATCTAATCAATATCAACCATGCATCATTTTTATGCTCTCATAAATATAAGTGTCTCAACTTCAAAACAAAATGAGATATTTACAACAAATTTGAGACATGTATATGGGCACACTTTGAGGACTACTAATAAAAGTGGTGGAGATCAGGCAGGTCAAGCTGCTATAACTGTCAAAAAAACTTAAAAAAAATATTGTTCCTTAGTAAATTGCCTGTATTGGCTGTAAATGGTCTTTCCTATGATCTAAGATTATTTATTTATTTATTTGGATCCCCATTAGCCAGTACAGAGGCAGAGGCTTCTCTTCCTGGGGTCCCAACAATTAAATACAAATACTACATTTAATCAAAAAAAATTAAAAGTTAAGTCAATGAACCCAACATTCATTCCAAATATCAAAATCAACAATTTACTATATATAGTACTATTAAATGTTCCTTAAAATATTTTTTAAAACTCATTTTTCTTGTGTAGAGTGTCTCTTGCCAAAATGTGTAATATCAATGGTAAATCCTTCCATAGTTTCATTCTTCTTTACATTATACAGTCCGATGTTTTGCAGTGGTTTTCGAAATAAAATAAAAATCCATTTTATGCATGGCTGCTGTTAAAATCATGACTAGCACTACTATACAAAAAATGAGAGTACAGGAAATTAGGAATTCTAGACACAGAAATATTTCTTATAAAACAAAGCAGAGACAGTCTTTCACCTGTACATTTTTTGTCTATATGCACTCGACCAAACAACTGCAATAATCTAAGCTAGAACCATTGTTTTAGAAATACAGTTGTAACCCGGGTAACCCAGGCCACCAGTAAATGACTTGAGAGTTGGAAAAAGTTAAGAAATATAAATAATTAAAGTGTTCTACAAAGAAACGCGATTCATCCAATCACTGATTGTGCTGCAGTGACTGACAGCCCTGAGAACCAACAGTAGCAGAATATTCATTAGGCCCGCCCACAGTTCGCGCCGGCGCCGTCGTCAGTCAGCATTCAACAGACGGAATCAGATGAGAACAGGTCAGACAGGCAGCAGCACACGGAGCATTTCTCCACAAACTTCTTTCACAAAATCATAATCGAACGGGAACTGTGAATGAGTGCACTTGGAAACTTTGGATGCGTCAGGCTGGTGTGTTGTCATAGAGAGAAAAGTGAAGTGGAAATCTGTATTGAATTTGGTTTTGGTGAGTGATTTTTTTAAATATTAAATCTGAATATACAAAGAAATATGAAAGATATAGATATGTCAATTTCAGAATTGATATGAGTAGGCCGCACTCACAGCGCGAGCTGAGATAGTTAGCTAAAGCTACCACGTGTAACGATGCTTATTGTATCATGAGTTGAGACAATGAGTGATTTATGAGTGTTGATCTGTTCTAGAAGTTAGATTAATGTGTCATTTGAGATGCGCATACTTAATTATTGTACGTTTGTCTTGTGTTTTGCAAGGCTGTGTTTCCTTGTTCTCAGTTTTTTCCTATGTGAACATGATCCGCAAGTATCCTGTTTTGAAACTAGGCCTATCAACTGGTAAGATGTTTCCAATTTTCTTTTGTTTTTCAGACTCAAAGGACTTTGATTCATGGGATTTAGTGATTGGTTGGTTTATTTTTGCTTCTGAAATGGACAGACTTTGTTTTTTGTATTTGAACTGATCGGAGAAGTTTGAACAACTCTTTAAACTGAATCCTTTGATTCACGAACTTTGTTCAACTGAATCTTTTCATCTTTCCAGAATTTCCAATTCATATTGTTGAACATACTGTTTACTATTGACAGTAAATGTGTTTATTGGAAGGAATTCTGAATCATTGTGTTTTGAGTTGAATCCAATATCTGATTACATTTCTTTTTGTACATTTCATCATTCATTCACCCCAAAAGAAATGACTAGTCGTTAAGGCTGTAATGTTAATCAACCAGAGAAATCCTTAGTCAACCAAAGTCCTGTCCTGCACACTGATCAGTCAACAAAATAAAAATAAAAAAAGATGCGATGTTTTGCATTTTTATTGAACATTTATTAAACAATTGTCATAGAGCATTTATAAAACAACAAAAAAATCAATACTACATAAAACTATAATAATAAAATTAGTTGAAAATTAAGTGATTTTTTTTAACTGCAAAGTGAGAAGTTCTGTCCTAGATCTATAGTGACCGTCACAATCGCGCACCTGACCACACCACACGCTACAAAAAATATAACCGCTAAAACTGCCAAATAATGAAAAATCATAACAAAAGCTCTCGTTTATACTGGTGTATATTCTTCTTTACTTTCAAAGCTTTGGGTTAACATTTGTTCAGCCGATCTAGGCATTTTAAAACACACAAACCCAAATAGCCTAAAAAACAATCCTAATAATTATAGGCTGTATAGTAGGAAGGCATATAGGTTTATTTTCGTTTTGTTACATTATTTAGGCTATTTTCAAACGCGTCAAGTCTACAAATAAAAACAAAAACATAAAACACAATCTATTGAGTCAGTCTAATAAAGCCGTTAAAGCAGCACTCAGTAAGAATTCCGTTTTTGTCAAACAGCGACCCCTAAAGTCGCTGTGGAGCACTTGTACTGTCGTGAATAGCACTCACGCAGAGTTTGCTCGCACTCACGGCTAGATCCCCTCCCCCTGTACACCGGTACCTGTTCAGTGGGATGGACGCTGTAACGAGTGGAAATAAGGTATGGCCCCTTTAAGAGCTGCGCGCGCCCAACACCACATGTATACGGCGCCGGGTTATTTCTGTTTGATGCTCATTTTATCAGAATTTTATCAGATCTGTTTTTTTGCCGTAAAGCAATTCGTTACCTCGCGAGACCTGATATCACACGATACTTCCTAACACTCAGGCCGCCGCCCCAAAGTTGCAAGGGTGGTTTTGCGGCTCACAGGCACCAGGGGGGTGCGAGACGACCACCATTCAACACGAAATCAGTAATATAAACATTACAATGACTCCAAAGCTGTTCGGTTAAGGTAAAAAAGTTACTTAGTTCACCTCTAAGGCTACTTACAGATTTGCAGGCCTAGTCCACCTTTTTTATGTTGTGGGCCAAAAACACTAACATGTCCACATTCTTGGGTAAAAGACAGCTCCTCGACTTAACAATAAATCCTGCTTTGGAAAATATGTGCTCTGCAGGAGTGGAGGTTGCAGGGATGCAGAGCAGGCATCTTTTGCGTCCGTCATTTCAAATGTAGGCGCGCGGCATGCAAGCTCATAATGGAAGCGACGCGGTCGCTGTGCGACACGCTCATTTTTTCCAAGCGCGTCCGCACCGCATCGAGATAAAAACATCTCAACTTTTCAGAATGCTGCAAGCGCACCGTAGGTCACGTGACAAGAACCTTAACAACAACAACAAGCTTAGAAACGACAGACTCCTCCGGAGTGCAACCGCCCTAGCGCTTTGGAAAAAGGAGAACGCGGCGCGACTAGCGTTTTCTACGCCTATATGTGAATGGCGCAGCAGCATAGCTTGCACTCCACAGTCTTGTCTTTTTTTTGTAAAATGCAGCCAGACAAAAGATTTAGATTTCTTGGAGATTTTGTTGACTAAAGCCAAAACAAATAGCATTCTAACTGAATGAATACAGCAAAACTACCTATATTCCTTACTGAGCGCGAAGCAGCAGTGCAGCCAGCCGCAGGTGCGGTTCCCGAGTGTTCTACGTGGTGCGCCAAACTGGCGCAGAATAGCCTAAATTAAAACATTTAAATTTGGGGATAAAACATAGGCTAATTATATTTAAAATACAGTAATATATAACTGCTTATAAAGGAATAAACATCAAGGAGTAAATAAATAAATTTATTTCTGTTGGTAAAAAATTATGCAACTGGTCGACCAATGAGAATGTCAGTCGACCAAGACGGCATCAACTGATTAGTCGACTAAACAACTAAAGTTGACAGCCCTACTAGTCAGTGATGTCTGTTTTGATTTATTGACTGTTATAAATTGTTTATATTTGTCACTCATCTTTCTGAAACAAACTACAAAGAGAACTATTTCATTTTTATAAGGAAATAAATATAATTTTCTATTTGATAGCAATACCACTGTCACATGACGCCTACCACAGGTCTGAGCTCGTCACTGTCATCACTGCAAAAAACACAACAAAAAAAACCTTTACATGTTAACATTGTGTCGAATAACATGGATTCATTGAATGTAATGACATGGATTGTGTCTAATGACATTGTGTCTTACATGGATTCATGGTTTTCTAAACAAACCTTATCAAAACATGGAGCAAATCCGACCTTTCGCGAGTTGGGGAGCGCAATTTTCCACGACGCAGCATTTGATTTCAGAAGCGTCTCTCCATGCCGCTTCCCTAAAGATAGGCGCCTAGTTTATATTCGACAAACACCATGTCCAAGCCACACCGCACCTTATGTACAAAATAAGAGTAAAAGTCAATTTCAAATATTTTGCGAACTAGTCCCTGGTTTTTTGCCCAAACGGGACCAGACCAGTCTAAGACAATTCTCTGGACTCTCTAGGTCAATAATTATCGAAAAAGTTGAACTTTTGCATTTTTCATATTGTTATAACAGGATGATTTAGAAAAGGGGCGTGGCAATAAAAACTCAAAAGCCTATAAATCATCATAAATAAAAACTCAGAAGTTCACAAATTGGTGAGCATGTGACAACATAGTTAACAAACATGCAACATTTTATGGAGATTGGACCATAGGTGGCGCTATAACTGTTAAAAAGCTTTAAAACCATATATTTCCTATGCTATA
Source organism: Rhinichthys klamathensis goyatoka (assembly GCF_029890125.1). NCBI lineage: Eukaryota > Metazoa > Chordata > Actinopteri > Cypriniformes > Leuciscidae > Rhinichthys > Rhinichthys klamathensis. The sequence goes on from NW_026606566.1 coordinate 410,215, forward strand.
TTTGCCTGTATTGGCTGTAAATTGTTGTTTCCATCTATTACGTCACTGGTTAGGGTTAAGAGGCGCAAAATGAACGTTTTGGGAGGAGCCTATTTTTCTAAAATGGCTATAACTCGAGAAGTAAATGATATCTTCACCAAACTTGGTACACATGTGAATGAGTTCAATCTGAGGTAACAGTAAAAAAATCGCGACGATCGAAAAGTAGGTGGCGCTATAACATGGAAAAAAACATAAAAATGGCTATGACCACGTGACCGTTAGTCCGATTGACCTGAAATTGGGTGTGCAGTGTACATGGTAGCAAGGTACCATGTATGTGTAAAAGGATAATGGCGTATCTAAAAAAAACATGGCCGCCATCGACCAATGAAGTTTGAGCACCTATTAAACAAGGTTAACGGAGGCCGATCAGAACGAAACTCGATGGGCATGTTCAACTCGTGGCCCTAGAGGTCTGTAAGAATTTTGAAAGAAATCGGCCACTAGTTGGTGCTAACGAGTTTTACAGCTCTGTAATCACGTGGTGTAGCACACATCCACACAATATGCATATCGTTTGATAGATCTAGTTATTAACAAAAATGTTAAAAACCTACTTTTGCGAACTAGTCCTAGCTTTTTCGCTTGATCGGAACCAAACCAGTCTAGGACAATTCTCTGGACTCTGTTGAATTTCCTATGGTAAAATGCCTGTATTGGCTGTAAATGGTCTTTTCCATCTATTATGTCAGTGGTTAAATGTATGCTAAATAAAACTTAATGTCTTACATGCTTATGTGCTTAAAGGCCTTAACTGCTTGAACCCTGATAAATGCTGCTTGCAGCTTTAAATATTATTGTTATTAATATTTCTATTATTAGGTATATGGGTATATATAACTATATGAAGGCGTACACGTATATGTAGGTGTGTGCGTGAGTGTATGTATGGGTGTGTATGTATGTAGGTGTATATGTATGTATTCCGCAATTACTTTGAGTTACCTTTAATGGTTGCTATATGATTTGTGTGAAGGGCTTTAAAGGCATGAACTACACATATATATCTAGCATATAAGAACCGTTATCTTTTTTTTCTCCCCTTTCTTTTCTATAAACCCATCATTGATGCCACTACCACAACTACTGTATATCACAATCATAATTACATATTTTGTTTTTTTTCTTTCTATTCTTCTTTTTCTCACCCTTCCTTGGTATCCTCCCTCACCCCCTCCCTCATTCCCTCCCTCATCCCCTTCTCTGTATTATTATTATTTTTTTACAGTAATTAATAAATGATAGCAATAACATCATACATTCGCTACTTTACAATACTACACATTCTGGATGAGGTGATATACAACGTGTCTGTCTGTCTGTCTGTATATGGATATATATATAGATATATGTAGAGATATGTATGTTCATCCATATTGCTTTCTGATTTATGTTGTTTATATGTTTGTTTATTTGTTTGCTCTCGTATTATGCATTCGTCAACAAGCATTTGTCAAACATTTGTCTGATACTTACTTTTTCAACATCTATATTTGTTTTTTGTTGTTGTTTTCTTTATGTACTTATCTGTATTGCATTGTTTGCTTTATAATAAATAAATAAATAAAATAAATAGTTTATGTGAGTAAGCCCCAAGTAATATTTTCTAGTGTCTTCTGGAACTCAAGGTTGTTTTAATAACCATATTAACATGGAATCCATTTAAAGTATGTACAAGTATCTATATCCCCAGGCATTTAAATTTGTCCTACATAGAGTTGAGGAGCAAAAAAAGCAAACAAGAAAGCAAAACGAATGAAATCATGAATTCACAGTCCTTAGGGCTCTAAAAAGAACCAATGGAAAACCATAAATCACGTTTGGGAATTGCGGCATGAAATCTCTTGCACTGTCCCATAAGACGGTCATAATGTGTAAGGATGAAATAAATTAGATAATAAACAGTGTCTTGTTGTATAGGCACATTTTCTGGACAAGCTGCCCAAAGTGTGTGTAATAAATCATAATAAACACGCAACACACAAGACTGCTGATGTTTATTAGAGCTGAAAAATAACAGGTAACACAAGTGCAATTTCACCCTCAACTATGTGACTGTTTCAGATCCACAGCAACTTAACAGACATGTATAAATAAATGTGAAGGAGATGTCTGTACAGTTGATACTCATAAAAGTGAGTCAAAGCAAAAAGGTTCATATTTACAGAAACAAATAAAATCTGTGACTCATTCTTGAATAACTCATTGCTGTTACTTGTAGTGTTAATGGCCAAAGAGAGAATGCTAAAGCAAGTGAAACCCTGTCCTGTTTATTATCGACATGCTCAGATGGAAATGTCTGGGGTTAACTATGGTCTTCTATTCAAAAGAGTGTAAACATTACTGCCTTTGCTTGATTATTCTAGCCACTTGGCTCAATTAAATTAGCTATTGAGTATCCTTAGAACATATTTATCTAAAAAATGTAGCTCTAAGGCCTGAAACATATTCATTGAAATCATGCTCTCCTGCTTCTTGTGTTATTGTGGTGGTAACAAACCACAGTAATCAAGGGGGTGATAGAGCTACCCTTCAGATAGCTATCTATTAACCTGTCAATAAACTTGCTCAGCTTGCTTTACTGTATAGCCCCTTTCACACAGAGATTCCGGAAAATACACGGATAAAGTGACCCGGGATTTGACCCGGGGTTCGTTTGATTTTGCTTCATTCACACTGCCAGTGATTTGCCGGAATCAGAGAGTGCGTTCACACACAACCCGTGTATGTTCCGGAAAGACGCGTGACGTTGGATGTGACGGGTCTCTACTTCAGTCCAGTTTGCAGACATTTTTTCGTTCTTTCTTGTATCGATGACGAACACAAACTTTCTTCTAGAGTAACTGAGCCGCACGATAACTACGTCATTGCAAAGGCTCGTGAATCATCACTACGACACACCCCTTATACGGCATTGGTTCTGGCTTTTGTTCACACAGCGCGCGTTCCGGGTCTGAACACGGCAATGTTACTAGGTCCCCAACCCGACATCGATCCCGGCATCAGTCCCGGGTCGTGTTTGCGTTCACACAGAAGGCACTCTGGCAATTTGCCGGCAATTTGCCGGGTTCAAAGCGCTGTGTGAAAGGGGCTTATGTGTGTCACATGAAGGCGATTTTCTGCCGCTTGCAAATGGACTCTTTTGAGGAGACAGTGGATTGCCATACATTTGCCATACTGATTGCACTCGATTTGCGCGAATACACAGCAGGTTCACTCTCGCTCTTTTCAAGTCATCAACACAAGCCGTGTTTCCATAACCCTTTAAATTGTGCAATTTAAAATTTAAAATTGCAAATACGCGCAATAGAAACACGTAAAAATTTGCTAAAAACTACCATATATCGCAAAAAGGTTTTTACACTCGCACGAGGTGTTTTTTCAGGCAATTTGAAAAGGGAATATTTCACAAAACTGCAATGGAAACAGTTTTTTCGCATTTACAGGTCACCTGGTGTACGTAACAGTCAGTCATTCTTTAAAGAAGACGTGGTATGTTTAGACAGAAGACGAGACAGAGTTCTTTATTAAACTCATAAAAGGCCTGATTTTCTCTCTCGATCTTCACTGTCGTCGCTTCTCCTTTATGCTTCCGCTCCTCCGTGAGAGATGCGAGACCGGTGCGTCTCACAGGTGTCGTTCATTACCACTCACGCCACCGGCCTCGCACCACTCTGACGTCACTCGGCCTCGTCCTGCTCGGCCCACACAGGTTGGGGGGCGATCATGAGTGGTCGCTCGGCGAAAGGTCTTTGGCAGGACCATCTACTTTCTTGGCACATAAATCGTCTAGAAATGATGGTGGTGTTTCGATCTCTCGAGCACTTCCTGCCAGACTTGAGAGGTCACCATGTGCTTGTCCGCACGGTGATTGATATGTTTTTGGAATTGAATCTCAAAGATGCGTATGCATTTCTTTTCTTTTTGCCGTCTTTGTTTTACGTGGTTGTTTCTTATTACTCCTGTTATCTCCTCTGTGTTCCTGTTGGATTTTTTTTTAACTGTTTTGTTTGTTATTCTCTTGCGTTATTCGATCATTGCAACCGCCCAACCGTGACACATTGGTCATTGTTTTGTTTTGTTTTTTTGCCTGAGAATTCTACAAGAGGCATGGTGTCTCTTTCATCTCCTCCTCAGCCAATCATCTACATCTATTTCTTGGCCTAGAAAAAGAACAGTTTGCTCAACAGACTTCAGACCTGATGTTATGGACTACCATGGGACAATTCTGGCTACCTCATCTAAAATCCTATCCTTCCATTTTCTTTTCTTGATGCCAACGATTATTTTTCCAGGGTTTGCATTTCCCTTAGGTCGTATTATCTTATGGAGGGTGGCCAATGTGTTCCTCAAACTATCTGTGGTTGCTGGACAAACTAGGACAGAAAATATCGTATTATTTTATCCCAAAAATATACTATATTTCATTGAATGATGATTTTATGAGAACATGCGTATTGTTTTAGGTATTGTTTTTCTCTTAACTGGAGCACAGCGACTAACTCCCCTCCCCAAATGCTGGCATTCAGCACAACATAATTTACTCTTATAGGCCTACTGTATCTAAGTTAATGCTAGATTTAAAAGCATAAGTTACCTACATATTTGTTTAATTTTTGTGGAAGCTTTGGTTGAGATTGAACTCAAAAGCAGTAGTAGGAATTTTACACGTATTGCTCTAGTCAATTTATCAGACATCACTCTCACTGTTATTATTTCTCTAAATAAGCGAAAGAGGGTGTTTGATGCTCATGGTGAAAGTTTGTTTACACTCCTTGAAATTTCTCATTGTTGGAACTCAATTCAAGTTTGACGGCCCTTTGTTCTGCTTATACACAGTATACAGGGGCGTAATTTGTGGGGGGGATGGGGGGGATATAACCCCCCCAATATTTAAATCTATGCATTACAACCCCCCCATTATTTATACCATGATCACAATATCAGGAGGCATACCCAAACGTCAACCCTCCCAATGTTCAAACCAAATCTACGCCCTTGACAGTATATCAGCCTCATTTCATTATGTTCAGGTTTTTTAGGGGTTCAAGCACAAAGTGCTGAAACCCCATTGTAATTGTTCGGATTTTTATTATTTTTCTTCTCCCCTAAAAACGCATCGTGCAGACCAAACCGTAAGTGCTAGAGACTTGAAAGTTGGCCAGATGGTAGTCCTCAATTTGGGGAGAACCTATCAAAGTATGACCCCGATCGGCCAATAGGTGGCACTACAGCAAGCAAAAGTATGAAATCGCTCATAACTCCTAGACCGTTTGTGCTAGACTCAAGTGTCTTATATCACTGTGATCCTTGGCTCAAGCCGGACAAAATGTATATATCCCGATTTCGGCCGTAAAAACATTCTGCCATCTTGAATTTAGTCCAAAACCAATGTCACAGGTCGGGGCGGGCCAATCAGGCTGCACCCACCCCTGAGACCCGTACCACCCTTGGGGAGTCGGACAGAGGCCAGGCAAGGATGACAGACAACAAGACTTCAAGTAAACAGTATTTTATTGAATATAAAATTGGATAAAAGGTTTAAAATGGTGAGTCTTCTGAGCAGGGTCGTTCCGTCCGGCGGACCTGCCGAAGGCCCACAGAGTGCAGTGTGGGGGGTGCTCTGGTGGCAGCTTCGCTGTTTTCCAATGGAAAGGACGAGTCGGGGCTCACGACTGGGAGGGGGCTGCTGCAGGACAGTTCAGGTGCGCATTTCGGGGGACGTACTCCCTTCTTCCCAGGGGGAGAACAGGCCGAGACTTACGGCCAGAGGAACTGTAGTTGAGGTGCGTGTTTCGGGTATGTACTCCTCTTCTTCGCAGCGAGAAGCAGACAGAGAACTTACGGCTGGGGAGCTTCACTGCAACGCAGTCAGGTGAGTATACAGGCACGTAATCCTCTTCTTCTACCGATGACAGACAGAGAACTTACAGCTGGAGGGCTACTCTACAAAGCAGTCAGGTGAATATACAGGCACGTAATCCTCTTCAAGGGCCGACAGACACAGAGCTTACGGCAGGAGAGTTTCGCTGCAAAGCAGACAGGTGAATATACAGGCACGTAATCCTCTTCTTCTACAGGTGACAGACGGAGAACTTACGGCTGGAGGGCTTCACTGCAAAGCAGTCAGGTGAGTATACAGGCACGTAATCCTCTTCTTCTACCGATGACAGACAGAGAACTTATGGCTGGAGGGCTTCACTGCAAAGCAGTCAGGTGAGTATACAGGCACGTAATCCTCTTGAAGGGCCGACAGACACAGAGCTTACGGTGGGAGAGTTTTGCTGCAAAACAGACAGGTGAATATACAGGCACGTAATCCTCTTCTTCAGCAAGGACAGACAGAGAACTTACGGCTGGAGGAGTTTCATTGCAAAGCAGTCGGTTGAGCATTCACCTACGTGTCCCTCTTCACAATGGGCTGTCAGATAATACACTCAAAGGTCTGTGGAGTACACCAGTGTTAGCCTCTTCTATGTCTTTAGAACGTGATAGAAACTCAGGTAAGTAATGGACATCCAGCAGGTTTAAGTTCACACTTCACACATCAAAACAGTGCATCACATCACATCATCTCTACAATTCAGCACTCAGTGGGAAAATACATATATAGATGAATGTCGCCCATTTTCTGACCTGGCATTCACATCAGGGAGTCCCATAGACACGAGAGAGGAGGATGGAGATTGATTGGACTACTCACAGTCTCTCACAAACGATCTTACTCTCCAGCTATTCCCTCCTTCCGGTTGAGTCGGCATGCTCTTTCTCCCAAACTCACAGTGCCGCGCCCGTTTGCCGGCCCCACTTCCTCTTCTCCAACGCTCACGCTTCCTCCGGGCTCACAGTCCCCAAAACAACTCACCTTTTTGGTCTGTACTCTCTCCTTTTATCCTCCCCTAATGGCAACGTGTCCCAATCGCGGGGCTTCAATCCCCTCATGCACAGCTGCCGGCGATTTTGACTAATCACCCCATTCGCAGGGATTTTTGCGCTAACCCGGAACTAGCCCGGTGTTCCGTTGTTATGGCTCCGGCGGAAGGCAATCTCGGCGAACATTAGTTCCGCCTTGCAAGGGAAAAAGTTGGAATTTCGTCACCTCGTGACACCTACTTCTGCGAACTAGTCCTAGGTTTTTCGCCCGATCAAAACCAAACCAATTTAGGACAATTCTCTGGACTCTCTAGATAAATAATTATAGAATTGATCGCTGATCGATTGCTCCTGTCTGCCTCGCTGCCTGCTGTGTGTTTGTTTGCTTCGAGGTTGTAAGCTCCGCCTGAGCCTCGTATTTATTTCTGTTTTGAGCCATCATTTATCATTTACTATCATTTCTAATTGTTTATACTACTAAATACAGCTTACCCAACATCTCAGATTAACCCTCTGGGGACCAGAGTGTTTTTGGGGCCCTTGGGATGTTTTGACATGCACTGACATTTGTGCTTTTTTCAGTTATTTATAAACATGTTAATGGCAAAGGTGTAAGTTCACTCTATATAGCACAAACTTGGCTACCATGAGATCTGAGCAACATGTATGTACATGTTTGTATTTTTAATAGAATAATGTTTATGCGTGGTTATTGAAAAAAATAAAAATGAAAGTTGCTGAAATAAGACCACAAAACACATATTGATTATTTCTTCACAAGACTTTTGAAAATTGTATCACATAGCCTAGAATATTTGCTCCAAACCTATGTGAGAATCATCCTGACTACTCATTCAGATAAGTCAATAAAGTCTTTTACATTTTTAATGACGTGTTTTGTTTGAGAAAGCTTTATGCAGGAGGCTTGATCTCTCATTAATATGTGTGGCATTCCACACCTGAGAAAGACAAAGACCCTCCCCATAATGGCCCTATTAGGTGCTATCAGGCCATATCATTACAGGAGCCTTGCGCAAAGAATGAGGAGATTTAAAAAAAGAATGGCTTTTAGATTGTTTGGATTTATATAAGGAAAATACTGGGTGCATACGTCTGGACACTTCTATCACACACCCTTCACCATATAGACATGGTTTTATTTCAGTTCAAAGTTCAAAGTTAGAGTTGGAAACATCTTGAAAAGAAAATAGTCTTTTTCCATAAATGTCTTAGTTTGATCATACATATTTCAAAGTTGAGGATTCATTATTTTGATATAGCTTGCATTGGAACAAACATCTTAGTTGATTAGTTTATTGACAAAACATAAGCTTATTTGATGTCTTTATTTTGAAGCTTATTTGATGCTTATTTGATTTGAAAAACTTTATCCAAAACTAGTCAAAGAAATGTTCTTTTATTTCGTCTGTAACAGTGCGTATCTGTGCGTTCATTCATTCATTCACACACACACACACACACGCACACACACACACACACACACACACACACACACACACACACACACACAGAGAGAAACATAATTCACATTTAAACAGTAGGATATGCTATTTGTCCGTTTACAGACACTAACGTTATTCTATATCGCGATTAGAACAAAGCACAAAACACTTACACTTCTCAGCTCAATCTGTTGCTCCTCCTCGAAGTGAAAATAAACCAGCCCTTCTGTGGTAAATGTCCCAGGATTATTCCTCATAGCCGCGCAAGACGAATCTTAATCTGACTAAAAAATATTGTGTGTTTACAGCATTTGCCTGGGGGCGTTTATCTATTTTGCAAATGGCCTCAACACATTATCTTATGAATAGCGCGCTCTGCGAGTGGGTGTGAACAAATTAACGATAATGAGCTGAGACAGGAGAAACTGTACTTCCCTTTAGTTTTTGACAGATTACATTGCAGGAGAATATTTGTTTTAAATGTGAATTGTTTTATTTAAAAATAGAAATTTAAAGCGTTCTTTAGACGTATGTTTCATGTTTGTGTGATAAGTATTAGCGGAGTTTCCGTTCATTTTCCAGACATGTTTCAAAAAAGATTTTTGCGGAGACAGAGTGAGCTGAAAGCGCACCCTGTTTATTTTATTTATTTAAAAAAAAACACAAGGTTTTGATGTTAATGTGAGTGTACACAAAAAAAGAAGACCCTCTATAGTTTATAATCATGTATTGATTTTATTTATATGACCATAAATGACGGAGTATTTTAAGTCTATGTTGCTGCTATGTGAAAAAAAAAACAGCAAAACGCGCGGGCGCGTTCTTGGTCCCCAGAGGGTTAACCTTACATCTCTAGCTTACGTTATTGTTAACACAGCACGCTAACTCGCTAACGTTAGCCTGTTAACGCGCCACCCGTGCGATTTATTTATTTATTTTCTCTCGCGCGTCCATGCCTTTGAGTTCATAAAAGTCCAGGTAAGTAAGAATCATTCAACAAACACGATGAGTAATGTCTTGTCCTGTTATTGTCACCTGTGTCACATGTCATATGTTTAGTATAGCCTTCTCCGATGGCAATATAGGAGACTGTCTCCTTGCATATATGTGATAAATGCAAGGAGACAGTCAGGCTGACGGAGAAGATTTCAGAACTAGAGACACGCATCCAAACTTTAATTGAGGATAGTAAGAATGCTAGATCTTTAGATAGTGTTTTGGATGCGCCTAGCATAGTGAACTCTTTCGGAGGTTCCGGCTGGAGTAGAGCCCGTGCAGCAGGGCAGATGGGTGACTGTGAGAGATCGCCGCTCTAGTCGCGGATCAAAGAACCACTCTTCCGTTCCGATTCCCATAACAAATCGATTTGCCCCACTCAGTGAAACACCCACTGAGAATTCTGTTGATTGTGCCCTGGTAATTGGTGATTCGATCACACGGAACGTGAAAATAGAGACATCAGCCACCATAGTCACATGTTTGCCGGGAGCCAGAGCACCTGACATCAAAGCAAATTTAAAAGTGCTGGCTAATGCTAATCGTAAATTCTCTAAGATCATTATTCATGTCGGCACTAATGATGTTCGACTCCGCCAGTCGGAGATCACCAAAATTAATATCAAAGAGGTGTGTGAACTCGCATGTATGATGTCAGGCACTGCAATTTGCTCTGGCCCCCTTCCTGTTCGCAGGAGTGATGAGATAGTTAGCAGATTGGCCTCACTGAATCGCTGGCTGGCTGTCTGAGTGGTGTCCGCAAAATAATGTAGAATTCATAGACAATTGGAAAAGTTTTTAGGGCAAGCCTGACCTGTTGAAAAGAGATGGTATTCATCCCTCCTGGGCTGGTGCTGCTCGTCTCTCTAGTAATTTGGCTCATAGTCTTAGAGCTAAAACATGACAATCTGGGGCTCAGGTCAGGAAGCAGACAGACTGGCTAAACCGACCATCTGCTAGCGGCCTCACGTCACCAAGGTCAGATAAATCCCATCACATAGAGGCTCTTTCACCTAGATATCATCATATAGAGACTGTGTCTGTTCCCCGAATTTGGAAATCCAAAAAACGTCAGGTTAAAAATGTAATTGATGTTCAACAAATAAAAAACAGATATAATACAGATGAGCAAATGATAAAGCTTGGGTTGCTGAATATTCGATCCCTTACTCCAAAATCACTCATAGTTAATGATATGATTTCAGATTATAATCTAGATGTGCTGTGTTTGACAGAAACCTGGTTAAAAGCAAATGATTATATTACTTTAAATGAGTCAACCCCACAAGATTACAGTTATAAACATGAACCTCGTCTGAAAGGCAAAGGGGGAGGTGTTGCTGTAATTTATAGTAATATTTTCAAAACCACTAAGAAATCTAGTTTTAAATATACTTCTTTTGAAGTGTTGGTTCTTAATGTAAAAATATATAGTGTAAACGATAAATCACATTTGAGAATTCTGCTGGCTACTGTATACAGGCCACCAGGGCACCATAAAGATTTTATCAAAGAATTTGCGGACTTTCTATCAGAATTAGTATTGGCTGCAGATAAAGTACTAATTGTTGGTGATTTTAATATACATGTAGATAATGAAAAAATGCATTGGGATTGGCATTTAAAGATATTGTAAACTCAATTGGAGTTAGACAACACGTGTCGGGAGCTACTCCTTGTCGTAATCATACTCTAGATCTAATACTATCACATGGAATAGATGTTGATGCCGTTGAAATTCTGCAGCAGAGCGATGACATCTCAGATCATTATCTAGTCTCATGTAAATTACATTTAGCCAAGGCTGCAAAGCCGACTCTGTGTAATAAATACGTTAGACCTATAACTTCGGCCACTAAAGATTGCTTTATCAATAATCTTCCTAATCAGTTTCATCATCTCAGCATCCCAGATAGCTTAGAAGAACTTGATATTGCAACAGAAACTTTTAACTCTCTCTTTTCCAGCACTTTAGATGCAGTTGCTCCGTTGCGCTTAAAGAAGATTAAAGAAAATAGTCCAACTCCGTGGTACAACGAGCACACCCGGGCCCTTTAGAGAGCAGCCAGAAAAATGGAGCGCAACTGGAAGAAAACTAAACTAGAGGTATTTCGGATTTCATGGAAAGAGAGCTCGATTGCTTACAGAGAGGCCTTAAAAGCTGCTAGATCTGCTTATTTTTCAACCCTATTAGAAGAAAATAAACTTAATCCTAGGTATTTATTTGAAACAGTGGCTAAACTAACGAAAAAGAAAGCTTCAACCCCAGAAGTGTCAAAGCAATACAGCAGTAATGACTTGAACTTCTTCACTTATAAGATCGATAATATCAGTTCTACCAGAAAGACTCGGGAGAATTAATACTGTGACAATGAACATTTATTACGAGCTCAGCAAGCAATCGAATTCTTTGGCGTAGGCCTCGTCCGTAACTCGCATTCAGAGGGTACGGAATCTGCGTATTCTGCCTGAAGACGAAGGCAGGGGCGCAGCCCACCCCCGGAGTAAGGAAGGGTGCCGTCTGGTGGTGGTGGGGTGGAAGGAGGAGAGGGCATCCTGGTGTCTTCAGGGTAGAGGGGAGAGCCCGTCTGTAGGTGATGAGAAGTATGGAGGGGAGGACCCGGCGTAGAATCTTAGGGAGATGAAGGGAAAATCCCGACTGGTGGTGGATGGGGAGGATGGAGGTGGTTGAAGCGACAGCATCTGCGAACTCAGACATGAGTAAGTACCGCCCTTTTATACTGGCTATAAGGCTATAATTGGATAATAAGAAGGCAATACATGACATGACGATTGAGTCTTCCTGGCAGAACTTGCGCTGGGCTTCATGGACAAAATTATAACTATGCAACCGTCTACCACAGTATCGCATCAGGCAGTGCATTGTAGTCTCCCTGAGGAAAAATTTGATTCATTTGTTGCCATAGGAGAGGAAGAATTTTCTAAACTCGTTAAATCATCTAAATCGACAACATGTATGTTAGGCCCTAGACCGACTAAGCTACTGAAAGAGATGCTTCCAGAGGTCATAGATCCTCTTCTTACTATCATTAATTCGTCTTTGTCTCTAGGATACGTACCAAAAACCTTTAAGCTGGCTATGATAAAACCGCTTGTTAAAAAAACGCAACTTGATCATACAAAATTAGTCAATTACAGGCCAATCTCGAATCTGCCTTTTCTATCAAAGATATTAGAAAAAGCAGTATCCTCACAACTGTGTTCCTTTCTAGAAAGAAATGATATCTGCGAGGATTTTCAGTCAGGATTCAGACCGTACCATAGTACCGAGACAGCTCTCATCAGAGTCACAAATGATTTGCTCTTATCATCCGATCGTGGTTGTATCTCTCTATTAGTGTTACTTGATCTTAGTGCTGCATTTGATACTATTGACCACAACATTCTTTTAAATAGACTAAAAAATTAGGTTGGCATTAGTGGAGTTGCACTAGCATGGTTTAAATCTGACCGTTATCAGTTTGTAGCAATAAATGAAGATATCTCTTATCGATCACAAGTTCAGTATGGCGTACCACAAGGCTCAGTACTAGGACCGTTGCTGTTCACTCTGTACATGCTACCATTAGGAGATATCATTAGGGAACATGGAATTAGTTTTCACTGTTATGCCGATGATACTCAGCTGTATATTTCTTCAAAACCTAACGAAACTTACCAATTCACAAAATTAACGGAATGCATAGCTGATATAAAAAATTGGATGACCAGTAATTTCCTACTACTAAATTCTGAAAAAACAGAGATTCTAATTATTGGACAAAAAACTTCCACACGTAATAACCTAGAATACTGTCTAACACTCAATGGCTGCTCTGTTAAGTCTTCGTCGTCAGTTAGGAACCTGGGTGTGCTCTTTGATACCAATCTTTCATTTGAAAGTCCCTAGTATCTGTAAAACTGCATTTTTCCATCTTAAAAACATATCTAAATTACGCCATATGCTCTCATTAACAAATGCAGAACAATTAGTTCATGCGTTCATGACATCAAGACTAGATTATTGTAATGCTTGTGGTCTTAATAAACAGACTACAGCTAGTTCAAAACACAGCAGCTCGAGTTCTTACCAGAACCAGGAAATTTGACCATATTAGCCCATTCTGTCAACACTGCATTGACTGCTTATTAAACATCGTATAAATTTTAAAATATTGTTGATTACTTACAAAGCACTAAATGGTTTAGCTCCGCAGTACTTGAGTGAGCTTTTAAAGCATTATAGTCCTTCACGTCTATTGCGATCTCAAAATTCCGGCCAGTTGATAATACCTAGAATATCAAAATCGACTGCTGGCGGTAGATCCTTTTGCTATTTAGCACCAAAACTTTGGAACAGTCTTCCTACCATTGTCCGGGAAGCAGACACACTCTGTCATTTCAAAGCTAGACTAAAAACACATCTCTTTGACCTAGCATACACATAATACATTATCGACTTCTATAATTCAATGTTAGGCTGCATAGATTAGGTCAGCCGGAACTGGGAACACTTCCCTTAAATCCTGATGTACTCGTTACATCATAAGAAGAATGGCATCTACGCTAACTTTAGTGTCTTTGTTTATCCCGAGGTTTTCCCGCAGCCTGCCGGATCCAGGCCGTATCCAGATCTGACGAAGGAGCTTCGCCTGGACCCGATGACTATGCAGTGCTGAAGTGTCAACTATCCTCTCCCTATGGAGGATCCCTTTCCCACTCTACAGATAAAGCGTTGTTGAAAATCCGGTTTGCGTACCCCGAAGTGATAAAATAAAACAAAATTCTTTATCTAATGTATAGGCAAGACAAGTAGTTTGTTTAGGCATGGTTTGTAGGGAAATTACAAACCTGCGCACACATATTCAAACGAATATAACTATATAATCAATTTTTAATGCCCATGTGAACGCCATCAGGTCACAGGTTCGCGTTTAAAGTCTGTTGAGAGAACGCCGTCGTCTTAGTGGCCCCAAATGTAATAACAAATGATAATTTTGCAGGAAGTGAATCAATCAAAACCAACTTTAGCTGGAAATAACATTATTCAAAAATCGCTATAAAACCAAAACAATCTCTGTTACCGTAAATTGTATGTTTATCTCTGTAAAGCTGCTTTGAAACAATCTCCATTGTTAAAAGCGCTATATAAATGAAGATTACTTGACTGACTTGACTAGAAAATAAGTTGAACTTTTGCATTTGGATGGCTATAACAGGGTCATTTAGAAAAAGGGGCGTGGCAAAATACACTCAAAAGTCTATAAATCCTAAACGAAAACCCAGAACTTCACAAAAATTGGAGGGAATATTTTACATAGTAATTAACATAGTAATCCAGCATGCAAAATATTTTGGAGATCGGACCATAGGTGGCACTATAACTGTCAAAAAGCTTTGAAAACGTCTCAGGTTACGTATGTAACCCTGGTTCCCTGAGAGGGAACGAGACGCTGCGTTTGAGACGCGGTGGGAACGCTCTGCGTGATTGCGTCATGAAGCACGTGTAAAATCAGTCCAATGGAAGCCCGATACGTCATGGGTGACGTCATAGACCAGGAAACTATAAAGCACCCTTGAAAACAGACCGCGACAGCTTCTGAAAAAGTCTGAAGCAAGTCGATCAGGGCATGCAGGAAGTATGGCAGGCAAACGCAGCGTCTCGTTCCCTCTCAGGGAACCAGGGTTACATACGTAACCTGAGACGTTCCCTTTCAAGGGAACTTCGAGCTGCGTTTGAGACGCGGTGGGAACCCCATACCCACTACGCCATAGTGACAAATGCCCGTTCTGTGTGAAGTCCTTGCGCACACTAAGAAGCAAGCAACCTCGCCCCAGGAGTGGAGAGGTCAAGGTCATAAAACCTGACAAATGTATGTGGAGAGGACCAACCTGCCGCATTACAAATGTCAAGAAGGGAAACACCCGAAATTAAGGCCGTAGAGGCCGCCATACTCCTTGTAGAATGGGCCTGTACAGCCATAGGTGAAGGCTGACCGGCCGCTTCATAAGCCAATGATATAGCCTCGACTATCCATTTGCTCATAACCTGTTTAGATGCAGGGCACCCTCTTCTGAGTGACCCAAAACATACAAATAACTGCTCTGACTTACGCCACAGGGCAGCGCTGTGAACGTAGGCATCCAATGCCCGAACTGGACATAACAGGTTCAGTTGTTCCTGATCTGGGGTATTAAAAGGTGGAGGATAAAAGGCCTGCAACACTATTGGGCCCCCAACATTAACTGGGACCTTAGGAATATAACCCGGTCTAGGGTATAGAAATGCTTTCACCATACCAGGTGCAAATTCCAGACATGACGGAGCAACCGACAGGGCATGCAAATCTCCAATTCTCTTGATAGATGAAATAGCAAGGAGAAATAAAGCTTTCAAAGTGAGGAATTTTTCTGAAACCTCTTCAATAGGCTCGAAGGGAGCCAGAGCCAGACCCTCAAGTACAATGGCTAAATCCCAAGCCGGTGCTCTAGAGTGCAGTGCAGGTCTCAACCTCAATGTACCACGGACAAAACGAGTAATCAGAGGATCTCTCCCAAAGAAGTACCCCCCAGAGGGGTATGATAGGCCGAAATAGCCGCCACATAAACTTTTAAGGTGGAAGGAGATAATCCAGCAGAGAAACGGTCTTGCAGAAAATCGAGAACTGAACCAACAGGGCAGTTAACAGGATCTAACTGACGCTCACCACACCAGGTGGAGAATAATTTCCATTTCAGTGCATACAGTCTTCTCGTGGAAGGAGCTCTGGAATGGAGAATGTCTCAACGACCTCAGTCGAGAGACTGGATTCTATGAGCCTGGCCCCTTCAGAGGCCAGGCCCACAGTTTCCACAACTCCGGTCGAGGGTGAAATATCGTGCCCCCTGCCTGGGACAGCAGGTCCCTCCTGAACGGAATCTCCATGGGAGAGCCGTCCAGAAGAGACAAAGTCCGAGAACCAAACTCGAGTCGGCCAGTATGGGGCTACTAGTAGCAGATGAGCCCCTTCCCGGCGAACCCTCTCCAGAACCTCCGGGAGCATAGATATCGGGGGAAATGCGTACAGGTGCAGCCTCGGCCACACCTGCACCATCGCATCCAGTCCGAGAAGAGCTGGCTGCGTGAGGGGGAACCATATAGAGCAATGCGTTGTACAAACGATGTGAAAGGTCGACTTGACTTTAGTTAGACCAAAGTTCTCCCTAAGAAGCTCCACCACCTCGGGGTGAAGTCTCCAATCCCCTGGGCCTCAGCCCCTGCCTCAACAGGATATCTGCTCTGATATACGAGACCATCAGTGTGTTGTCCGCCATTCGCCGAGCAACCACTCATGATCGCCCCCACTTGTGAGGGAAGCATCCGTCGATAGCAATATGCGTCGACAAGAAGCCCCCAACACTGGGCCTGGGCGAGGAACCAAGGTTCTTCCACATGACCGAAGCACGAAGGCATAGCCGCGTGACCTTGATCATGCGAAAACGTATTTCCCCTCGGAGAAAACCCCTTGGTCCTGAGCCACCACTGCAGGGGTCTCATGAACAGAAGGCCAAAAGTAATACGTTGGACGCAACTGCCATGAGACCCACCCGTCTGAAACTGTTTCACAGTGAGTGACTGGCCTAGATATACCCCATTACGGCTGTAAAAATTGCTACACCCAGAAAAGTGGTCCTCAGAGCACACTCTTCTTGGCGTTGAGAGGCAACCCCAACATCCTTAATGAGACAGAACGACATCTCGATGCCGAACTGCCATAAACTCAGATTGAGCTAGGAGCAACCAATCATTGATATAGTATAATACGCAAATGCCCTGGAGTCTCAGAAGAGCCAGAGCTGCATCCACGCATACTGTAAAGGTGTGGGGTAATAAACCTAGGCCGAATGGAAGAACCCGATAATGGTATGCTTCGCCCCCGAAAGCAAACCTCGGGAACCTCCCTCATCCTCTTTCGGAAACAATGAAGTAATGGCTGTCTGCTGGGAGGAGGAACCCCTTCTACAGCTCCTTTTGCAGAAGTGACAGTACTTCCTGCTCCATAACCAAAGCCTGCTCGGGGTCCACCAATGAGAGGAGGGACCCCTAGAAATCTGGGCGAACGAGAACCGCTGAAACCCTTTTCTATAGTGTGCAGGACCCACTGAGAAATATGTGGCAGTAGTTTCCACGCTGCCAGAAATTTACTAGGGGAACCAGTCTCTCAAGACTGGCCTCTGGATTTGTTTGAACAGTCACTACGGCGCCCTGAAGCGGCGAACCGGCAGGGAACAACCGAACTGACCATTCTACGACCCTCCTCGGAGGATCGTATGGGGATGCTGACACCTCGGTGCCCTGAACGGAGAACCGGCAGGGAACAACCGAACTGGCAGCGCTGCAACCCTCCTCAAAGAGTTGCACCCCAGAGGAAAAACGATTTCTCAAAACCGTCCCTTGGTTGAACAGTCACTACGGTGCCCTGAACGGCGAACCGGCAGGGAACAACCGAACTGGCAGCGCTGCGACCCTCCTCAGAGAGTCGCACCCCAGAGCTCGCCGAGGAGAAACGATTTCTCAAAACCGTCCCTGCCCCGGAGGAGCCCTCAGAAGCCTGATAGCCTCGTTTTCTTGCGACAGGACTTCTTGTCTAAGCTTTATTAGAGATGATGACAGTCCTCAGATCTTGCCTACCTCTAACTAGCTTAGTTCCTACGACCCTCCTCGGAGGATCGTTGAAAAAAGCAGGCACTTCGGCGCCCTGAAACGGCGAACCGGCAGGGAAACCGAACTGACTGCTCTTCTTTTTTTCTTATTTGAAGGCTCGTTTGGGGACACTGACACCTTGGTGCCCTGAAACGGCGAACCGGCAGGGAAACCGAACTGGCAGTACTGCGACCCTCCTCAGAGAGTCGCACCCCAAAGGGCGCTGAGGAGAAACGATTTCTCAAAACCGTCCCTACCCCAGAGGGGACCACCCTTAGAAGCCTGATCGCCTCGGCGTCAGGGCTTCTTCTTTGTCAAAGCTATTTTAGAGATAAAACAGTCCTCAGATCTTGCATGTCTCTAACTGGCTAGACTGCGACCGCCACCCAGGTACCCCTCAATTGCGGAGGAGCCCGAATGGCGACGCTCTGTTTTGCACTTTGTGCTGAGAGGAGCATAATAGGCCGTCTCAGGAACATTAGATTGGTGAGGAAGAAACCTCTGGAACGCCGCTGAATGGTTTATTTCTTAGTTTTCTTGAAAGCGGAGCGTCCAGAAGAACAGACATAATTATATCTTTATTTTCCTTTATCTTTATATCAGAAAAAACTTATATATATATACATATATATCACTCTGCGGCCACCAGCAGGAAACAACCGAACTGGCAGCGCTGCGACCCTCCTCAGAGAGTCGCCCCTCACATTCATCCATGTCCTTATATACTCTACCCACCAGCGCTGCCTAATAAAAATGTATTCATTATTAAGATGGCTGGTGGGTAACGTCGGGGTTAATAACGATAACGCCGACTCGGGAGAGAGAAAGCTCGCAAGCGTCTCTTTAACCCAAGGCAATGTCATACTATGATACTTAATACCCAAACATTACTATAGTCAGACATCTGGGGATTAAACACATAAAATACAAACCGGTTTATTCCACAATCTCGACACCTCAGTGTGGAGATAGGGAAAAACCACAGTCCCCGACGAGGAGGCTGAGATACAGAGTTTTCCTGTTTTAAGATACAGTTCATCTAACAAACTCTTCTTTATTTTCAATCTCATAATGTTCAACTGGCCAGTAAATATTTAACTGGCAACAGCACTAGATAAAACCTCCTTTTTTTCTTTAAAAAAGCTCCTCTTTATTCAACAGAGTTATGAGCTGGAAAATGTATTCATTGAAAACTCAAACATCTGCCTTTTTATAAAGATTTGTATTTGTTTTGTTCTCTTTCTTATTAAACAAAACACTAACGATACCAATTCCTCAGAACTGGAAATCGCAGCACACTAGATCTGGCATGTGAAAGCTGAGAAAGGGCGGAGCCCGTCCCAACCCCCGCTGTCAGATCCGTTTTCGAACCCCGAAATACGAGCCGTCTCCGAGCCTCGGCAACAGAGAGACCCGCTCGGGGAACGCGAACCGAAACGTCCTCCTCGAAGAACGCCCGGCGGGAGCGGAGCGTCCTCACGGACAGCTTCTCGCAATGCACAGTCAGATCCCTCGAGAAATGACTGTTGCATGCTCCACTCCCAAACAGCAACAAAAAGCTGATGTGTGTCCCCACCCGTGATGTAACGAGGGCAGGGAACAACACAACGTCTATAATATTGCTTTGCTCGCCATAATGATAGATAGTGATATATATATTGGGCTTGACAAACAACAATAAATAGACAAGGACAGAATCACAGAGAGCGCTTGCTGAAGACAACAGAAGCTGTCGCGGTCTGTTTTCAAGGGTGCTTTATAGTTTCCTGGTCTATGACGTCACCCATGACGTATCGGGCTTCCATTGGACTGATTTTACACGTGCTTCATGACGCAATCACGCAGAGCGTTCCCACCGCGTCTCAAACGCAGCTCGAAGTTCCCTTGAAAGGGAACCATATATTTCCTATGGGAAATTGCCTGTATTGGCTGTAAATGTTTTTTTCCATCTATTATGTCAGTGGTTAAATGCTTGCTAAATAAAACTTAATGTCTTTGATGTGTATGTGCTTAAAGGCCTTAAATGCTTGAACTGCTTAATAATTTATTATTATTATTTTGCTGTTAAACGTACTCGGTTACTAACGTAACCTCTGAAGTCTGGGGCTGTGTGGCCTGAGGCATATAGTAAAACTAAAGTCAGAGTCCAACGGGGACCAGAGAGAATCGGAGCCCGCAAAGGGATATCTAGAGGTTTCGGAACCTTCTGGGGTCAACACCTCTCAGATAGAAAGCACTCATGCCTGCAGTGCTGGCACTTCTAAGTTATAAAACCTTACAAATGTGGACGGCGAAGACCAGCCAGCCGCCGCACAAATGTCTTCAATTGGTACCATACTGGATCAAGACCATGAAGCGTCCATGCCCCTTGTGGAATGAGCCCTGATGCCTATGGGACATCGCAGGCCCATTGAGGCGTAGGCTAAAGAGATAGCGTCCACTATCCAATTTGATAACCTCTGTTTCGTGACCGGAAGCCCTTTGGCCCGGCCGCCGAAGCACACAAATAACTGCTCTGACTGTCTGAATGAGGCATTCTGAGAAGGTATTCTAAATTATGAGAGCCCTAATAGGGCAGAGTAGACTCAATTCTCTATTGTCTTCCAGTGAGGGAAGCGCCGATAGCGAGATGACCTGGGCTCTGAACAGGGTTGAGAGCACCTTAGGTACATAACCATGTCTTGGCCTGAGGACGACCTTGGAGTCGTTGGGCCTGAATTCGAGACAGGAAGCGTTAATGGAGAGGTTTCTTTCCACAGGGCCAGGGCTTTGATACAGCCGTGGCTCACCCTGATGCGTAAGTGGCCATGTTGCCACGCATGAGCTGGGACTCTGGGTTTTAGCCAGCGCTGAAGGGGACGCATAGGCAGTAGGCCCAGTTGGAGTACTGACGATGCTGAGGCCATGAGGCCCAGTGCCCTCTGGAACGTTCTGAGGGGCCTGAAAGAGCCCACCACGAACGAAGCTGCTAGCTGTTGGATAGAGAGAGCGCGGTTTGGCGTAAGCCAAGCTCTCATTTGAACAGAGTCGATAACTGTCCCCAGGAAGGTTATATGCTGGCTGGGGAACAGCATGCTTTTGGAAAAGTTGATCCTGAGCCCAAGGCATTCCAGATGGCAGAGGAGCCAGGATCTGTGGTTCAGTAGTTCGGCCTCCGACTGGGCTAGAATGAGCCAGTTGTTGAGGTAGTTCAAAATGCGCATTCCCCCCTGGTCTCAGGGGGAAGAGGACTGCGTCTATGCACTTCGTAAATGTATGAGGAGCCAGGGACAGTCCGAATGGCAGGATCGTGTATTGATAAGCCTGCCCCTCGAAGGCGAATCTCAAGAACAGCCTGTGATGGGGGGCTGTTTGGATGTGAAAGTAACCCCTTCCTTTTCTCTCCTGTCATTAGACTAGGAAGGCTCCTGAGGCTCAGCGTGGCTGACGAGTGCAGGTGGGCTGAGTAGGGAGCGCGCCATGATTTTGTCAGCTCATCGTGTATCTCTGGGAAAAACGGGGGCTGGACGCTGTCGAGGGGCCTTCTGGCGCCCCGGCAGGAACCACTCGTCGAGGCGGCTTCTGGTGGGCTCCTCTGGGGAAGACCACTCGAGGCCGAGGTCCTCGACTGCCTTGATGAGGACGCAGAGAAGTTCAGCATCCAAACTTGTCCTGGCACCGCCTCCACCTGACTGAGAAGGGGGGACGGAGTCCGTGACAGAGCCTGGCCACTACTCGCTCTCTGATGCAGCCAAAGATAAGCTGTCATCGTGTTCCTCCTCTGATCCCCCGAACGAGACGAGACCGGCCGCTTAGAGGGAGGGGTGCTGATCCATCTTTGTGAACAGGACAGGCAAGGAATCTCTCTCTGGAGAGAGCGAGGCATGCGGGGATGAGGCCTGCGTGGTCTCGCTCGTCTCTAGACGCTCAGGTGTCCTCTGACCCCAGTCGGCGAATGACATTTGAAACAACGTCACTTGTTGAAATTTTCTCTTTCAAAGTGCTCCCGCAGCGAGCACTTGAAGCTTAGAAAGGATATTAGTGTTCGCCGGATGGCCGCAGGGAAATTTCGCGGCGCCGAATTTGCTGAAAGCAGGAAGGTGCCGTCCGCTGAACTGCAAAGCAGAGTCGCTCTTAGAGCTCTCAGAGTTGCAAGAAGGCATTGCATGGTTCAGGTATGTCAAAGCCTAAATTAATGTGCAAGACATTTAATCTACACATGCGCTATATGTCCTGCAATGTAATACCATCATAATAATGATGCCAAAAAAAGCAATTAACAAAGAAAGGGAAATTAAAGACACGGCACCTGTCAAGACAGCTGTCAAGTGCTGAATATGGTACAAAATAGGACCACAAACACTTCTTTTTTCTGCCAAATCTGATAAATGGTTAATAAAAGGAGGTACTCAACACTAAGAAAATGTTGATCATCAACGTACATATTAAATGGGATAAATGTATAATTTTTAACTTAAAGGAGAACTCCGGGCAATTTTTAAGTTAATCTTGATCGTTACACCTTTGTGAGTACTGTCTACAGAAAAAAAAACGAATCGGATCGGTGCTTGCAACACGGAGCTGTTCCCGTAAATGCCCAGAGCTCCCACTCAGCTAAAACGGCAGTTATGGGGGCATAAACAAAAAGAGTGTCTTTGTACCTCTTAACAGACTGTGAACAGACTCTTAACTTAAAATGTCTGTCCAACATGAATAGGGGCCTTACATGTGAACAAGATGCGTTTAGCAACTTAGCCATTGTTTAAATTCACCTAAATAGTGTTTTAGACGGCAAGCTGTAGTCTTGCGCTGAAGTTCCGTGGGAACTCAGTTGTAGCCGGAAGAGGTAAACAGTGTCCAGGTGGGAGGAGCGTAGTGTGTGAAGAGTGATGATCGGAGTTGCTTACAAGTGAAGAAGAAATGGTTCGTGTTTGTGCCTTCCCGAATTGTGGCAACAGAATGCGAAAAAATAAAAACTTAAATTTTTAGTGAAGTAACGATCGAGATTAACGTAAAAATTGCCCGGAGTTCTCCTTTAACAAAAACTTCTTTAAAAGTATTTTCCCTCATGCAAGACTTTTTTTGTCATTTTTTTAAGCAGCAAGCTGTAATCGGATTAGCCGGTACCCAATTTCCAGGTGTCAGGGTTTTAACAGAGCACCCTTAAATCAGAAAAGCCACGTAACTGCTGCAAAACTCGGCAACACTTAACAATAAGGTCTTATTTGTTAACATTAGTAATGTATTAACTAATAATGAGCAATATATTTGTAACAGTATTTATTAATGTTTGTTAATGTTAGTTAATAAAAATCCAGCTGTTCATGTTAGTTCATAGTGCATTAACTAATGTTAACAAATACAACATTTGGTTTTAATAATGTATTAGTAAAAGCTGAAAATTATTGTTCATAATTAGTTAATGTTATCTAAAGTAGTTAAGTAATGTTAACTAATGACACCTTATTGTAAAGTGTTACCCAAATCGATTTAGACAAGGAACAAATCACTGGGCTTGACCAAGTTTGTGAGGTTAAAGTTTCCACTGAAAATTGTCAGTGGAATTGCCGAAAGTTGTCTGTAAACTGTTCTGCGAGGAGAATGCTGTGCCATTATTTGGTTTAGAAAGTATTCTTGTCCAAAATAAGCTGCAAAGTGGAAGTCTGGTTCTGGAGACTAAATAGCTGCTTAATTTCACTACATCACAGTTGGATATGTTGATGACAAGTGGAATCAACAGCACAGCTTCATAACAAGACAAGTGACAATGTATTCAGTTAACTTACATGTGGCAAATCAGACAACACACAAACATGGAGGCCACAACTCATTCAAGATATGAATAAATAACCAGATTTCAGATACTTTCATTGTTTTCTCATTACTGCAGCTTCAGCTGCCAGTTATGAGTCAGTGATCCAATTCTCAAGTGATCTAAGCCATTCGTTCTTCGAGAATAACAATACAAACTCTGTTTCTCCCTTTGAGCCTGCAAAACATCTGTTTATATTCTTGTGCATTTTCATCATATCTTTGAGAGATTAGAGGCTTTTGTACATTTGTTGGAAGGTGTTATTAATTCTTACTCTCATACCCCAAAACTGATCTTCTCTCTTTCTTCAGATTCATAAGGCTTTGTCACTGAAACAGAACACCTGGCAAATGCCGTCCTTTCCAGCTTTAAGAATGGATTTAATTAATCTGATTAATATAAGGAGAAAATGTGGGGGGTGTCCCTCAGCTGTGGAAACAATGATTAAAGTGTGCGATTTGTTCAGAGAACATATATTCAGCTGAGGAATGAGAGCACTCATTTTAAACAAAACTTTCATCACTGTAATTAAAAACCTCTTTTCCTGATTTCCTAATGATGTGCAAACATTTGGTCAGCTCTCTCCCAAGCTATAGAGACGTGCATTGTAGAGTGCCAAGAAAGTATAGCCACTTTCAACACAGCTCTATTTAGAAGTAACAATATCAAACACCTACAGGGAAGATTCAGTTGCTGTTGTACATATGACTGAGTAAGCAGACACAGTTATGGAATACTGTTATGATTTGGTGGTGTGTTTTTTGGAAATAAATATGTCATGAACAATTTCAAATCATTTGATATTTTGAGACTACTTTTGAATGGTTGTTAAAGGAGAACTACTTTTTTTAAGCCAGACAGTGTCCAGATAGTAAGGGATAGTTTACCCAAAGATGAAAATGCTGTCATCATTTACTCACCATCAAGTCATTTCAAACCCATAAGACTTTTGTTCATCTTTGAAACACAAATGAAGATATTTTTTATTAAATCTAAGATATTTCTGTCCCTCCATAGAAAGTCCATTCCATCAAACTTTAACGTTTTAAAACGCTCATAAAGAGATCATGATATAAATCTATTTGTGTCGAGTGGTTTAATCCAAGTCTTCTAAAGCGACACAATCACTTTATATGATGAATAGATTTAATATAGGATTTAATTCTCACATCAATGATCAATGCACATAGATAGTGTTTCAAAGTTGAAAAAAGTCTTATGGTTTGGAACAACAGGATGATGAACTAACCTTTTAATGGCATATCGTCATTGTTCATCCTCATACTGAACCTACCACAAAATAAGCGAAACAATGAATTCCTTTGTCTTCCAACCAAGCTGGTGACTGCAGCTACAGCTACAAATAAACATAACAAAAGGTGATGTCATTCAAAATGCATTCTGGGTAGCAGTTCCACTAAGCTTCTCTTTGCTAACAGTGGTGCATAGAGACAAATCCCTGACATGTCAGGCTAGTGAGTTTATTGAGAAAAAAATGAATTATGTTTTTAATAATTTCTCTGAAGCACTGAGCTGCTGAAAGCCTATTGTTTGCTTGTTGGAGCAGGGTGATGTTATGTCAGGCACCATGTCAAATCCTGCACTAACCACACAAAGACACTGTCCCACTTCACGCAGTTTCAAGGTTAGGGTGTGACATATCTGACAGTATTTGGGGCAGGGTATAAAGGACTTTGTAAAATATGTCAAATACAATGCCAGTGTATTTTTCAGCTCTGAAACATGGCCAAGGCAAATTTCTATGATAGGCCGGGAAATGTACTGTCAACTTTGTACAATATAATATTTCTGGTATATTAAAATATATCACAAACTGTGGGGTGGTGGTGAGACTTTGATGTCCAAGACTGCTTAGAAATATGATTGTGTCTAATGACACTTTTAAAATTAATTTTACATTCAAATTGTCGTTTGTCTAAGAAATTAACAAAACACATCCAGATAAATAAGGGAATACACTTATTTATATGGATAATAAGACTGATAATGCACATAGAAATATATTGCAGCTGGGAAGTCATTAGAGAGCTGGTCTACAGTCAATGAGGTTCTTATTTAGTGGATTGTTTGGCGTACTGTCCAAGTAGATGACGTCAACCATTAATAGCTTTGTTTTGAGAACACTGAATTTTAATTTTGAAGACATCTGTCTTACCTTCCGTGCTCCGTGAAAGTTCTGATGAAAGAGAGGTATGCAGTCATTGTCATGATTCTGCCCTCGTGTCCTTGATTTTCTCTAGTCTTGAGGCAGGATCATGACAGAATCATGTTTTGTGTGCAAGCACATGGTCTTGTGTTTTGAGCCATGTGCTTGTGTTGTCTCGTTACGTTACCCCGCCCCCTTGTTATCCTTGTCTCGTCATTATTGTCTAGTCAGTTTCACCTGTCCTTGTCTAGTCAGCTTCACCTGTCTTTGTCATTAGTGTCTCCCTATTTAATCCCCTTGTGTTTGCTGTCCTGTGTCGGTACATTGTCAAACATTGTGAGTTATTCTCTGTGAGTATTTTGTCTGAAACCTGTTTATTGAGAATTGTGAGTTTGTTTCCTGTCAAGTCAGAGTCTTCGTTTGTCATCGTGTCTTAGTCTACCTCCAGTCCTGTTTTGCCCCATCGTGGGTTTTGTTTTCTGTTTTGTCATTATTAAACCCCTTTTGAGTTATTTGCTGTCTGCGCATGGGTTCGTTCCTCCATCCACATGACAGAATGTACCGACCAAGACAGAACCCAGCAGACAGTATGAGCTTTCCTGCCAAGCAACCTTCGGGCCCCTCTGATCAATGTCGGTTATCAACTCCCCGCGACAGGAGGAGCGTCAATCTGCCATGCTCGCCTGAGGGTGAGTGGATCCTAAAGAACTTCGCTCAGGTTTTTGATCATTTCTCCCGGGAGGAGTCAGAGACGGCTTTCCCATGGTTTTCGCCTGCCGCCTGCCTGCCAGCTATTCCCGAGGGTCGTTTGATCGGCGTCGCGACGCTCGGGGACCAGGCTGGTTCTCTCACGACTCCTGGCACTCCATCTGCACCTGCTGACCTCCGTGGGAAGCGAGGGCGGCGAACCTCGTGGGACTCTCCTTCTGAGTCCTCAGCGTCGGAGTCTATCCGGCCTGATATATCTCCTCCTTCGCCCAGCACAGTTACCACCGTGCTTCCCCAACCGGACACAAGCCCGGCTACGGCCTCTGCTTCTCGATCTAGGAGAAAGAGGAGAAGGAGGGGAGCCTCCTGTCCTTCGTCAAGTGTCGTCACAGAGCCCGCTGCAGTCAGCGCAGTCGCCGAGCCCGCTGCAGTCAGCGCCTTCGCCGAGCCCGCTGCAGTCAGCGCCTTCGCCGAGCCCGCTGCAGTCAGCGCCTTCGCCGAGCCCGCTGCAGTCAGCGCCTTCGCCGAGCCCGCTGCAGTCAGCGCAGTCGCCGAGCCCGCTGCAGTCAGCGCAGTCGCCGAGCCCGCTGCAGTCAGCGCAGTCGCCGAGCCCGCTGCAGTCAGCGCAGTCGCCGAGCCCGCTGCAGTCAGCGCAGTCGCCGAGCCCGCTGCAGTCAGCGCAGTCGCCGAGCCCGCTGCAGTCAGCGCAGTCGCCGAGCCCGCTGCAGTCAGCGCAGTCGCCGAGCCCGCTGCAGTCAGCGCAGTCGCCGAGCCCGCTGCAGTCAGCGCAGTCGCCGAGCCCGCTGCAGTCAGCGCAGTCGCCGAGCCCGCTGCAGTCAGCGCAGTCGCCGAGCCCGCTGCAGTCAGCGCAGTCGCCGAGCCCGCTACAGACAGCGCTTCTTCCAGGTCTGATATGAGCACATCTTCCGAGTCTGTGGATAAGAGCGCTGATTCTGGTTCAGCTTCAGTGAACACTGATCCCTTTGTGGTGGCTCCGCAACCAGTTCCGTTGTTGTCCTTCTCCGTTCCTCAGTCGTCTACCTCTCTCCCTGTCATTTGTCCCGTGCCGCCTCCTGCCCTGTCCCAGTCAAGTTTCCCCAGCGCTTCTCCTCGTGTCACCCTGTCCCAGTCTGCTTCTCCCAAGGCGTCTCTTCGTGTGCCTCCACCCAAGTCCGCCCGGAATCCTCATCCTAAGCCCACATCCCGTAAACCCAAGACCACCGTCCCACCTACCCACCCTGGACAGTTCCCCAAGAACTTTGTTGTGCCTCCGCCTCCCCTTCCTTGTTTATTATTTTTGATGTTTCATCCTAACCCTGTTGTTTTTTCGTGTTTGCCGTTACTGTTATTTGTCATGTTTTGTTGGTTTGTATCGATGTCTCAGTCTGTCATGTCCCGTGTTTGATGTCCCCTTGAGGAGCGTCTGGTAGCCGCTCCTTAAGGTGGGGGTTCTGTCATGATTCTGCCCTCGTGTCCTTGATTTTCTCTAGTCTTGAGGCAGGATCATGACAGAATCATGTTTTGTGTGCAAGCACATGGTCTTGTGTTTTGAGCCATGTGCTTGTGTTGTCTCGTTACGTTACCCCGCCCCCTTGTTATCCTTGTCTCGTCATTATTGTCTAGTCAGTTTCACCTGTCCTTGTCTAGTCAGCTTCACCTGTCTTTGTCATTAGTGTCTCCCTATTTAATCCCCTTGTGTTTGCTGTCCTGTGTCGGTACATTGTCAAACATTGTGAGTTATTCTCTGTGAGTATTTTGTCTGAAACCTGTTTATTGAGAATTGTGAGTTTGTTTCCTGTCAAGTCAGAGTCTTCGTTTGTCATCGTGTCTTAGTCTACCTCCAGTCCTGTTTTGCCCCATCGTGGGTTTTGTTTTCTGTTTTGTCATCATTAAACCCCTTTTGAGTTATTTGCTGTCTGCGCATGGGTTCGTTCCTCCATCCACATGACAGTCATAGTCACTCTAAAAGACTGTTGAGGGAATAAATGTGAATTTGTTCTCATGATTCCTTTCCTGGTGTGATTGTAACTCTTAAATTTAAACTCTAAAAATGATTCCTCATCATTTCACTTTTAAAGAAAGTAAAACCAAAACACTGATCATGAAGTTGGTGGTTAAGTCTGAATTAATACCTTTCATGTAGTATCACTTATCCACAACATTAACTAATCGTCAAGCTCCTTTGAAATAGTACACAGCTGTCTTCACCTGATGTGACTCTGGTTAACTCCATATACATCTCAGCTGTTCTTGTAAGATTTTTTTTCTGATATCGTCTTGTTTGCATGATACTACAAGGCCCATAGACCACAAAGAGCTTACAAAGCATCAATGGGATCTCATTGTTGAAATGTATCGTTGAGGTGAGGGCTACAAAAAAATTCACAAGATGTTAAATACCATGGAACACAGTGAAGACAGTCATCAACAAGTGGAGAAAGTCTGGCACAACAGTTACATTATCAAGAACAGGGCGTCCCTCCAAAACTGATGAGAAGACAAAGAGAAAATCGGTCAGGGAGGCTGTCAAGAGGCTGACAGCAACATTAAAAGAGTTTCAGCTCTTTCTGGCAAGTACTGGTTGCTCCTACATGTGTCAACTATCTCCTGTATTCCATCCGTCTGGGCTATGGGACAGGGTGGCAAGACGCAAGTCTTTTCTGATAAAAAAAAAAATACCCAAGCCTGGCTAAACTTTGCAAAAGCATATTTCCAGTCTCCCAAAGATGTGGAAAAAGTGTTATGGTCTAGTGAGATCAAGATTGAACTTTATGGACAAAATTTGGCCAAAAAAGAAAATGACTTAAGAAAAAAAAATTATTAATGTTTTGCAATGGCCGAGCCAGAGCCCATTCCTGAATCCTATAGAAAATCTGTGGGACCTAAAGAGCAATTTAACAGATCTGTAATGTTTTTGCAAAGAAATGTGGGAAAATATTCCCAAGTCAAGATGTGCCAAGCTCACAGATACCTATTCGAACAGACTGAGTGATGTAATAAAATCAATAGGTTCTTCAACCAAGTAATAGTTAAGGGGTGTGCACACTTATGCAGTTAGATATATTTTTTAATTATTATTTTCTCTGAAATGTTTCACTTTGGTTTTCAGTGGCATTGCATAAGGTTGTAAGTTCCCTTTCGTTGTCACTCCGAGTTCCGTCGGATGACGACGAATGGGGGTTTCGCTTAGAAAGCCTATCGACTTCGAGTATACAAAACGAGCCAATGGCAAACAAATGCCATGGGTCTGCGGAATTTGCATGGCGCAACTCCGCCCCACCTCGTGGGGATAAAAGGAGAAAGCCGGCAATATGCAGATATGTTTTTGCTTCGGAGCCAAGATGTTCTCTTCACTCCTGCAGGCTATTCTCTGACTATCTTCGAGAATCTTCAAGACGAGCAGCTTCCAGTCGGTGTTGGTGTGATGGCGTGTTCCAGCGAGTTTCACATTCCTGCCTGCTGATCTGAACAGCTGTGTGCTTCTCCCTGGGCGCTTCAGCACTGCTGCAAGCTTTTCTCACACAAAAAGAGCGTGCACGCGGCGCGTCTTTTTAAAGACGATCTGCCCGTGCATTTCTGAGTGCGGTAGTCTGATAGATTCAGCTGATGGGCACGAGCGCTGTTTTGACGTGTTTGGGCTTCGATCACGTTCGAACAGCGCTCGCGGATGCGTCACGTTCTCTAAAGGGAACATGACCATCGCAATGTAACGGTCAAGACTCAATGAGCTCAACTGAGTGAGAGTCCCCTCATCCACACCCCGATCTATTTTCTCCACGTGAGAGAATACTTTGGCTGGTGGCCAGGGTGACCTGAGATGGCCGGTGTGGAACTAAACCGCCGATTAATATCCGTGGTCCACACCCCTCTCTTTAACATTGCAACCCGCGCGGTTCTGAATGAGTTAGCTGGTCAGAGCCGCGTCCAGAGGACGCCGGCGGGCCGGCATCTCATTCAGTTCCCCGGCTGATGAAATCATGTCTATCGCCGCGTCACAAGGTGAGCTGGAGTCCTTTGGAAGTGAGGGCTCGTCTATGTTGCCACTCTCGGGTGTGCAACATAGCGAGTCTGATCCAGAGTTGACAGCTATGCTTCCCGGGCCGCCGCGAGTATCGGGCATGTGTGGATTACTCTGCCATGTCTTGAGCACTCAAGGCTGATGATTGGTTTTGGGGAGGCGAACCCAAAATCCTTTCTACCCGGATGTGCATGAAGAGGTTATGAGATCGTGAGAGTCACCTTTGACTTTCGCGACTGCTCAGCAGCCTCTTCCACCTTCTCTGCCCTCGAGAGGCCGCGGCCATGGGTACACTGGGGTTCCCCCCGTGGAGTGTTCTGTGGCAGCATGTCTGTGCCCCCACAGCGCCTCCACCTGGCGTGGCGACCCTAAGCACCCCTCCAATGCCTGTAGGTTTTTTGTCTACTCCGGTGGCAAAGACCTATAGAGCAGCGGACAGGCTGCCGTCTCACTGCATGTTATTGCCATCCTTCGGGGTGCTCAATGACATGCACGAGGGTAGGGCTGATTCAGGGCTCATCTAAGAGACTGCCTGCCGCCACCGACCTCGCTCTACGAGTGACGAAGGTGACCGCACGCTCCCTGGGTCAGGTGATGTCCACTTGTGTGGTCAGACATTTCTGGGTTAACCTGGTTGATATGCGCGAGGCTGAGCGAACCCGCTTCCTCAACTCCCCCATATCCCAGGCTGGCCCTTCGGCGGCGCGGCCGAGGACTCTGCCTAACAGTTCTCGGCCGCCCAGAAGCAGACTGAGGCTACCAAACACGTTCTGACCCCGCGGCCAGCTGCTGCCGCCGGCTCAGACGCCTCAGTCAGCTTGCCGCCGAACGCGCCCTCCTGCGACTTTCGCCCCCTCCCGCCCGGCCCCAGCAGCTCCGGGCCGCGCCGTGGAGGTGGTCGCAGGAAAGCGCCCCAGCCCGTACCAGCCCCGCAGCCTGCCAAATGCCGGGCAAAGCGGCGCTCCCGTTACGGGCAGCTCAGAGATGGGTTGCAGTTCTCCAGGAGGTGGTTGCAGGGCCACTCCTTTCCCCGGTGGAGGGCCGGGGGAGAACCTCATTTTCCGAGAGCTGACTTCCCATCTCTAAGCACACAGAGTTCTCGGACGACACGGTGCGCCGCCCCCGGGCCGTGCACCCCTCGTCCTCCTCTGTCCCAGAGCCGGATGACAGTGCGCGCCGTCCCTGGACCGCGCCGCTCTCATCTTCCTCTGTCGCCAGACCCCTGGCAGAGTAGACCCCCGTGGAACGTTCGTCCTTCCCTGGTCTCCTCTGTCAGGACGCGGTCTATGACTGTACCCCCACACCAGGCCGCTATGCCGTCCACGTCTGGGTCAGCCATACCGCCTCGCTGCTCCACCGACGGGAAGTCTGTGGTTCGCGTGACCCCGCTGGTACAGTCCTTGGGAGCCTGGCTAGAGCTTCCCAACCTGTCCCGCTGGGTCGCACGATCGATCAGGCTCGGCTACGCGATTCAGTTCGCGCGGTCTCCTCCCCGCTTCAGGGGAGTCCGCTCCACTATGGTCGGTGGCAATGCCCCTATCATGAGAGCGGAGGTTGCTACCCTGCTGGCGAAGGGTGCGATCGAGACTGTCCCTCCAGCCGAAATGAGGACCGGCTTCTACAGCCCGTACTTCATTGTCCCGAAGAAAACCGGTGGGTTACGGCCAATCCTGGACCTGCGCGTTCTGAACCGCTCCCTTCACAGGCTGCCGTTCAAGATGCTCACCGCCAAACGCGTTTTCGAATGTGTGCGGCACCAGGATTGGTTTGCAGCGATCGACCTGAAGGACGCCTACTTTCATGTCTCCATCCTCCCTCGACACAGACCGTTCCTGCGGTTTGCTTTCGAGGGGCAGGCATATCAGTACGCGGTTCTCCCATTCGGGCTAGCCCTGTCTCCTCGCGTCTTCACGAAGGTCGTCGAGGCAGCCCTTGTTCCCCTCCGGGAACACGGGGTTCGCATTCTGAATTACCTCGACGACTGGCTAATTCTAGCTCACTCTCGAGATCAGCTTTGCGAACACAGGGACTTGGTGCTCCGCCATGTAGCCCATCTGGGCCTTCGGGTCAACTGGGAGAAGAGCAAACTTTGCCCCTGCAGAGGATCTCTTTTCTCGGTATGGAGATTGACTCGGTCGCCATGTCCGCGCAGCTTACGAGTGAGCGCCCGCAGTCACTGCTGACTTGCCTGAAACAGTTCGAGGGCAAGAGTGCGGTTCCACTGAAACTTTTTCAGAGGCTCCTGGGGCATATGGCATCTGTAGCCGCGGCAACGCCGCTCGGATTGCTTCATATGAGACCGCTTCAGCTCTGGCTTCGCGACCGAGTCCCGAGGTGGGCATGGCAACACGGCACCCTCCGAGTACCAGTTACTCCGACCTGCCGTCAGACCTTCACCCCGTGGTCGAACCTCAGTTTTCTACGGGCCGGAGTGCCCCTGGAACGAGCTTCCCGGCATATTGTTGTAACGACAGATGCCTCTACCACGGGCTGGGGTGCCATGTGCAATGGACGTGCTGCCGCGGGTTCCTGGACAGGACCCCACCGCCTATGGCACGTCAATTGCTTCGAGTTGCTGGCTGTACCGCTCGCCCTGCGCCGCTTCCGAGCCGTGCTCAGGGACCAGCATGTACTAGTCCGTTCAGACAATACCGCGACCGTAGCGTACATCATCCGTCAAGGTGGTCTGCGCTCCCGCCGTATGTCGCAACTCGCCCGCCACCTCCTCTTATGGAGTCAGAAGCATCTGAGGTCGCTTCGTGCCATTTATATCCCGGAGCCCTGAACTGGGCAGCCGACGAGCTCTCACGGCTTCAGCCCCTCCCGGGAGATTGGCGACTCCATCCCCAGTCGGTTCAGCTGATTTGGGACCAGTTCGGGGACGCACAGATAGATCTGTTTGCCTCTCACGAATCGACCCATTGCGCCCTGTATTATTCCCTGACCGAGGGCACGCTCGGCACGGATGCACTGGCGCACAGCTGGCCGCAGGGCCGCAAATATGCGTTTCCCCCAGTGAGCCTTCTTGCGCAATTCCTGCGCAAAGGTCAGGGAGGACGAGGAGCAGGTCACTCATGTCGCGCCGTACTGGCCCACCCGGACCTGGTTCTCCGAACTCATACTCCTCGCGACAGCACCTCCTTGGCCGATTCCTCTGAGGAAGGACCTCCTTTCTCAGGGACGGGGCACCCTGTGGCACCCTCGTCCCGATCTTTGGAACCTCCACGTGTGGCTCCTGGACGGGACAAGGCAGGTTTGAGTACCCTACCACCAGCGGTGGTGGCTACCATCACTTCCGCTAGAGCGTCGTCCACGAGACACGTCTACGCGTTGAAGTGGAACCTCTTCGTCAACTGGTGCTCTTCTCACTGAGAAGACCCCCGGAGATGTTCGATCAACGTCGTGCTTTCCTTCCTTCAAGAAGGGTTGGAGCGAAGGCTGTCTCCCTCCACCCTCAAGGTCTATGTCGCCGCTATTGCCGCACAGCATGATCTTATAGAAGGTAAGTCGGTGGGGAAGCATGACCTGATCGTCAGGTTCCTGAGAGGAGCGAGGAGACTGAATCCTCCTCGCCCTCCTCTCGTACCCTCTTGGGACCTCGCAGTGGTCTTAACCGCCCTGCGTAGTGCTCCCTTTGAGCCTTTACAGTCAGTCGAGCTTAACTTCCTGTCAATGAAGACGGCGCTTCTGACTGCATTGGCCTCCATCAAGAGGGTAGGGGACCTGTACGCATTCTCCGTTGACGAAGCGGGCCTGGAATTCGGGCCGGCGTACTCTCACGTGATCCTGAGACCCCGGCCTGGATATGTGCCCAAGGTTCCTACCACTCCCTTCCGGGACCAGGTGGTGAACCTGCAAGCGCTGCCCCCGGAGGAGGCAGACCCAGCCTTGGCACTGCTCTGTCCAGTACGTGCTCTTCGCATCTATGTAGACAGAACGCAGTGTTTCAGGACCTCAGACCAGCTCTTTGTCTGTTATGGTGGGAAGCTGAAGGGAAAGGCTCTCTCCAAGCAAAGGTTGTCTCACTGGTTAGTGGACGCCATTGCTTTGGCATACCAGCAGCAAGGTCGACCGTGCCCCCTTGGTGTGACTGCCCACTCCACCCGGAGTGTGGCATCCTCTTGGGCTCTAGCGCATGGCGCCTCGCTAACAGACATCTGCAGAGCTGCAGGCTGGGCGACACCTAACACATTCACCAGATTCTACAATCTCCGAGTGGAGCCAGTGTCCTCTCATGTACTCGCTTCAACCAGCTAGTACCGGACCCGCTCAGGTGTCTTCGCTTGCTCGCCATTCCACTCTACGGACTGGATATGTGCGATATTCTCCTCAGGTGAGCTTCTCCGAAAGCCCTGAGTTCCTCCAGCACTCCTGACGTCGGCGCCAGTGTCTCTTGCCTGCGCGTCGGCTAGGTGCCTCCCGTGTGCATGGTACCTCCCGGAGCTACCCCCACATGTGTATTCCCACTGTAAGCCTCTCTGAGCATGTGTCTTTCCCTTGGCAAGCCACCTTGCCACCCCTGGGGTTGAAATATTCCACCTGCGGCTGGATACCCCAGTGATTCCCCATATGCATCCCTCGGGTCATATGTGTATTTCTAAGTCCCCCCCCTCTGGGTTGGCAGTAATTGCATACTTCCCTGAGACTGGGATATGCTCCCCAGTGTACCTTGGTATTCCTGTGTTAAATAGGAGTCCTTCGTCCGTGCTAGTCTCACGACAGGGATCTCAGATTTACGCAGGGCACTGGAAGACAGCTGGGAAGGTGGCGTGATTAGACTGGTATCCCCATTCGTCGTCATCCGACGGAACTCGGAGTGACAACGAAAGGGAACGTCTCGGTTATGGATGTAACCCTCGTTCCCTGAGTAGGGAACGGAGACGTTCCGTCTGCCTGCCACTTCCGCTGTACCGCTGGAACAGCCGAGTTCAGTCTTGGCTCCTCAGCGAAGAAACATATCTGCATATTGCCGGCTTTCTCCTTTTATCCCCACGAGGTGGGGCGGAGTTGCGCCATGCAAATTCCGCAGACCCATGGCATTTGTTTGCCATTGGCTCGTTTTGTATACTCGAAGTCGATAGGCTTTCTAAGCGAAACCCCCATTCGTCGTCATCCGACGGAACGTCTCCGTTCCCTACTCAGGGAACGAGGGTTACATCCGTAACCGAGACGTTTGTGCATGTGCAAAAAATCTGATATGAATATATCTTCGTATAATTTTTTACATCACAATATGCAAAACTATCTTATATTGTGTGCAATCAGAGCTAAATTAGCCCGTGTTTCTGTTTAGTACCCCATTTAACACATTGACTAATGCATTACAACATTTAGCACATGCAAATTCTATATCTAAATATGTTACAATTCAAAAGTCAATGCACCTTGTTCTTTAACGAGTTCGTTTCCCCATAAAATCTTTAAGATATTAGGTTAAACTTATTTGGCTTGCTGTCCACTGATGAGGGGCTCGATGAAGCAGCTTCAACTCGAGCTCTGATATACTCGCCACAGTGGCTAAATGTAGGATATGAAATGGACTGCATTTATATAGTGCTTTCACAGACCCAATGGCCACCAAAGCGCTTTACATTTTTGCCTCACATTCACCCATTCATACACTGACGGCGGTGTCAGCCATACAAGGCACCATCCAGCTCGTCGGGAGCAGCTGGGGTTAGGTGTCTTGCTCATGGACACCTCGACACTTGGTCAGGTGGAACCGGGGATTGAACCACCAACCTTCCAGTTTGTAGACAACCTACATGAACCACTGAGCCACTGCCGCCCCAAAGATGAAGTTGGAGTTTGGGGAGGTGGAGGGATGCTGGAACAGGAACTTCATCCCCATCTTCCCCTACATTATTACACTCTTTAAAATAAAGGTTCCAAAATGGTGTTTTTCAAATGCCATATAACCATTCAGAACCATCAGTTCTTAGAGTGAAGAACATTTTAATAATCTGAAGAACCCTTTTCCACTCTGTGGCGAGCAGGACGAGGCCGATTGCCGCTCTCACGTCACTCGGCCTCGTCCTGCTCGCCACATACTCTAAAGAAACTTTTGCACAATGAAACGATTCCATGGATGTTAAAGGTTCTTCATAGAACCATAGATGCCAATAAAGAACCTCTATTTTTTAAGAGTGTAACAAATGATACAGTGAATTTGAGAACTACTACACAATTTCTTCCACTAATAAATAACAGCTTTAAAAGCGGTCACTTTTTCCATCATATGTCAGTAGTTCTCAGTGGATTTTGACAATAAAAGTTACATTTTGTGATTGCTTCTTGATATAAAGGACATTTCCCTTGGCCTTTCAGACGTGCAGAAATGTGCCTGTTAAAGTATGCTAGCCTGAGACACTTTTCCACATCATCTCCAGAATCAATAAAGTCCTAGGTTGCACAGGCCAACAGCTGTTCTGATTAATTAAAGGATGTTATAAAATATTATTGTGTCCATTATTATGTCCATTTGGTCTTCTCATAAGAGGTCAAAATGGCAAGACACAGGCACCTCGCCAAAAGTGACAAAATTCCCAAATTACCTTTTGAATCTAAACGAATATTTC
Organism: Rhinichthys klamathensis goyatoka; assembly: GCF_029890125.1. Classification (NCBI taxonomy): domain Eukaryota; kingdom Metazoa; phylum Chordata; class Actinopteri; order Cypriniformes; family Leuciscidae; genus Rhinichthys; species Rhinichthys klamathensis. The sequence goes on from NW_026606566.1 coordinate 447,534, forward strand.
CTTCATAATACTGAGTGAGGTGATACGCAATATGCAAAGAATTTAAAGGAAGAGGAGTAGAGGAGTCTCTGCTTAGATGAGCCATGAAAAAATACCCATACCCAGTAACAAACACAATAACATTTCATGTAATCTTAGATACCAAATACTACATACTGTAGCATCTTTCAATATTACTAGAGCTGAAAACAAAAACAAAAAGTCCCAATAACCTTTAGTGCATTTTTATCAATGTATGTCATTTAAAATGCTGTTGTACAACAACATCAAAAGATTTGGACTATTCCCATGTTCTTAAGTTTTGTGAGTCCAGTGCGCACTGTACACTGATGACAGATTTATAGACTGGACAAGTGTTGTTTAGAAGTTAGCAGGCTTTACACTGAACGCTTCTGAGAGAGAAAGAGAGAAAGGCTGGATTTGCCAGTCGGCAAGGGTCATCATGTTTTAATAAAAGAGTTTTACAAAAAACATCTTGTGTTTTAAGAGCCAACAAATTCCTTGAACAACCGTATATTCTGCTTTGTTTTAAGAGTTATGTCTCTCAAATATTCAGCACGTATTACCTCTACATGGACGGAAACTATGACCAAAGTCAACACAGTTTCCGCTAACATTTAAATGATCCTCCACTTCGTGGAGAGTAAGCACCCGTATAAACCTTTATAAAGGTAAGAGGATTAACAAAAAGTGATACTGTTTTCTGTCATTAAGTTTGCACTATGGATTATCTGTGATCCTTAATATCCTATGTGTTTCATATGTTAAATACTCCCTTTTGTTTTACTTGAAAAAAGATCACACATGGCCAACCCATATTGTTTGACCACTAGAAACTTTGGTACTGACAGATGGTTATACTGGCAAAATGCAGGCCACATAAAGGACAGAGCCATTTACCAACCACCAAATTTAGCCTTAAGCATAACACACCCCCAGGATACAGACCAGAATATAGCATAAATTTCCTAGCTGCTTTAGCGGAGGACAAAGACTGAGTTGGGTTGGTAATGACATGTCTCACAGAGGATTCTTCGTAGCTCAGAGAGTTAGGGAAACACCTGTGCAAATGGAGGAATATAAAACAATTACAGTCATCATCCTTCTGCAAACTGCTCTGGTGCAATGACGCTCCATCATGCTCTTCCAAGTCTCAGAGTTGTCATAAAGGGGAAATCCCACACCAGCTACTGCTTCCAAACTGACCTGAATTAGATTTTCAGATGTAGTGCAAAACCTTTGGGTTAAGCTGAAGGTGGAACGGAATGTGATTTTTTTCCCCTTTATAATAGATTCAGCACCCCTTATGTCAAGGCCGTAACCATGTTTTGAACATTGGGGCAGAGCAAACCATATGGGGAGTGGTAAAGGTCCTTTTTATTTAAATGAATTAAATAAGGGATTTAAAGATAAAGAAAAAGAAAGGAGAACAGACAAAGAACTAGAATTTATTGCAAAGTAATCAATTTGCCATTTCCATTTGCTGAAAACGTCTCTGTTGATGTCTCTTGTCTAGTCAAATTCATTTATGAATTACCTTAATCAGGTAAATGATAGCCTATGTTTTCAATTCAAAATGGCGAGAGATAACTGGATATTACTGTTGGTTGTTTAACGTTTAGATTGTAATACAGTGGTTTTAAATGTTTATCTGCTTAAATCTTACCTTAATCTTTCACCATTAATACTGCAGCATCCCGCTGTAATTCACACTCAGCTATAGTAAACTGTAAAGCCTGCCCTCTTTGATTTGATTTACCATCTCAATTATTTTGACACTGACGAGCGCTGTTAGACCACTGAGGTAGACCAGCCTAAAATGTAACAAAAATACTGGGGTGTAATGCAGTGCAGAATCAAGAATGTCAAATATTTGGTGGCCATATCCATATGTTATGTTATGTTATGTCATGTCCTGTCCGATTCATGAAGTCCAATTCACGAATGAATCATTTGGTGCGATTTCCGAACCGATTTAACAGGCTCATTAAAAAGAACCAAATGATTAATTTGCGAATTGGACTGATCCGATTGCAGCTGTTCTCGAGTCCGCAACTCACCAAATGATCCGTTCAGAGAGAGTCTCCACTTAAATGAGTTCACAAGTCTGACTGAAAATTAGCCAAGAATCGTGAGATCCTCTGAACTTGTATGCAAGCGCGGCGGATGGCGTAAATAGTAGCCTAAGTTACAAATGCAAATTTTAAGATTGATTATTGTTCATTAAAATCATATTTAGGTCATGACTGTCAGTTGTTCGTGAACTAAATTTGCTGTAAAAGGACAAGCTGTTTAAGGCATGTTTATATCATCTCAGCGGGGAAGGTTTTAGGTAAAAAACAAAACAAAAACAACCTTAAACATAACATTAAAATTACGCTAATCTTCCCTGCATCCCCTCTACTTTCTTCAGCTCACAGGCCGTTTTCCTCCATCATAGGCCCAGCAAGATTTGATTTCACTCCAGTTAAGAGTCTCTTGTGTTTTATCGCTCTGCTATTCACCTGAAGTTCACGTTTACTCCATTTATCTGTCAATAAATCCTCTGTTGAGTTCATCCTCTGTCTCCATCTCTGAATCTGTGACAACTTCGAGCGCAGTCACAATAATTTTTTTTTTTAAAGCACCATAAAAGTATTCAAATGATTTATATGTAAAAGGTCATTGGCTCTCACATGTCTTGTGACTACAACATGCTGAAGTTCAGATTCATCTTTTGAACGAGTTGTGACTGTTCATGGAGCTGGAAAATTTTCACTCACACAAATGAATGCAACACAAACCATTGAAAGTCATTTTATAGTGCTGTTTTGTCATTTTTGGGGAATATGTGTGAATTTTATTTGTAAGTTATGTGCTTAAAATATTTCAAAAATGTAAATAAGTAAGAATATTATTTTCCAGATACAGAAACCGCTTATTAAATACAAATCTTGGACATGCAACTAGCAGATGCCTTGGCAGGGAGAGCGTGTGGTGTGATGAGACGGTATAGTCATCCACGAATATACTGTCCTGAGCTTCTTGCATTAATGCAACAATTCTTTGAGGAGAAAACAATGAAGCATGTTATTCACACTGTAGTTGACCTGAAGTACTCTTTGTCAGTATTAACAGGAGGATATACAGTAGATTATAGATTTGTGTGATTCGTCAATCTTTATCCACAGCCAGGCGCTTGTTGACTCGTAGGCAACACAAGGTTCCAGGTCAGAAAGAATTAAACACACAATGCAATGATTACATTCATATCCAGCTTAATGTGTGCCTCCACCATCGAACACATTTTCTAATAAACCTATTATGACTTGTTAAAGCCTAGAGCAGTATCCAGTACAATCTTTTATAGCAGACTTGAAGAAATTGCGAACATAATTTAGAGTAGATTCCAGAAATGGTGCACAGCTGGGATATTGCTCACACATGAGCGCTGTTTTTGCCAAACCGTGTCAGACAAAGGCAAACATTAAGGTTGAGCTTAAAAACTGGCATTGTAGAAAAAGATATTGGGATGTTGAAATGGCTGACAATGTATTTGGGATTCCCTATGTGTCAAAACATTTGGAACAGTCACCTGAAAATGAGTTACACCCAAAATAACATCACACGTGTATATTGTACAGCGTTCGTCATAGATAAGTCGTCAGAGCTTTTTTTTCATTTAATTAAAACCATCTAGCCATTCAAAATACTTTTCATATTTCATACCTAATCCCCGCCATCAAAATTCCTTGAACACATAAATACAGATTGAAAAGCATCTCGGGAGCATGTGGAAGTATTCACTTTTTTTGAAAGTGCCTCGTGTCTACACATTAATTTCCTTATATTTTAGTTTCCTTTGAAAGAGAAAAAAAAGAGGGGGAAAAAGTCAATGGCCTCGATATCTTAAGGGAGATCCCTATTCACAGTCGATTTAGCCTGCTCTTTGCTTTGGAAGGCCACAGAGGTACTAGCCATATATTTATTACTGTCTGTTGTTAATTGTTTGACATTTATTGGTCTTGTGTGATGCTCAGATTGACCACTGACATCACAATATGTAATGGGGTGTGTCTGCACTCTTAATAATACAAGGATATATTAATGAGTCAGAGGGACAGAACAAGGGCAACACTACAGAGATTTCTGTTGCTTCTTTGATTTTTGTCAAAATATAAAAAGAAAAAGAAAAGAAAGAATTATACAATAACTAATTCGGTTCCTCGAATCTGACAGGTGTTCCAGTAGTGTTAATTTGATTGTAAAAGGGTTCTAATTGTAACAGTAAAAACTGTAAAAATGCTATGGTAAAAACCTGTTATTTGGTGAACCATAGGTTCCCTTACTCCCTATGGTGAAAAACTATAATAGTTGGGAAATTTCATTTTATTTCACAGTAAAATATTGTTAAATACAGTCAAGTGAAACAAATCATCCTAAAATTTACAGTGAAAACCAAAAAAGATATTCCCAGATTTCTCTTTTTGACAGCTTTTTTTTTTATCAACTACTGTATGTTTCCTCTTAGTTTTTCCTATTAGTTATGTACATTAGGATTTATGTTACATCTTAAATTAATGCTTATTGCATTACTAAATTAGCTGGTTGACTAGAGATGGGATTTATGGCTCTTTGAGGAGATCCGGATCTTTGCGATCCGTTCCTTTCAAAGAGCCGTTCAAAAGAACGGCTCTTTTGGCTCTTTTTAAATATTTAGTCAGTTTTAAGAAGCCAGCTTGGGGGCATCTCAGTTTATCCTGGAAATAATCACTGGGAGGAATGATGAGGTGAGATTTGTAGTCAATTAATTAAAACTCAGATATCACACACATTCATATATCTGAGTTTGAATTATTCTGAAATATTGATTATTACCTCATTTGTCATGTGTGGACTATATTCCATAGGGTTGCACAACATCCCTCTGCTTAGAAAGTGATATCACTATTTTGGATTTACCTTTAGTACAAAGTATGTGTATGTGTAAAGCTATGTTGACTTATGTTATTCATACAATACCACAAGAACATTTTGATAAAAAACTTAAACTATTTAAAGTTGTAAATATATACTGTAGATACAATAACATGAACACAAAATGCAATGTAAATAAATACAAAGCAGTTCCTTTGTATTTATTTACAAAGGAACTTAGTGTTACTTTAGTGGGGTTTTTTTTATTTTTTTTTAACTGGAGTAACCATGTGACGGCATAAGTCATTGGCTCTGCTCCTACCCAATGACAGCACGTAGGGTTTTTTCCCACTGGAGTACTCACGTAAAGGATGCGCGCGCGTGCACAACTATCATCATGCTGTTAGGCAGTAGCACCCCTGCGCTGGGTGCGCCCCTTCCCCTATAACTGAGGAGCTAATTTGTGTGCATCTGTGTGAAACACGCATGAAAAAAGAACCACAGAAAGAACGGCTCCCCTCCAGCCGCGACTCGGCTCCCATCGTTCATGTTTATGAGCCGTTCAAAAGAATCGGTTCGTTCGCGAACGTCACAACTCTATGGTTGACCAAATTCATCAGAAATGTTTGCCCGATGAACATCATGGCTATGCAGGTCCACAAAAACTGACCCACAAAAAAACAATACAAACAAGCGTAAACCAGCCTGGACCATTTGTGCGGGTCTAAGATGGTCTTCAAGGCAAGAGCCCTATCAAACCGTCATTTATAATATCTGATAGAACAATTTCAGGCCCCCTAGAGGATTCATGTCCAACTGTTCGATAATTCCTCCTCTAGAACGAGCCAAAAAATATACAATGTCAAGGACACATTCCTGGACTCAGAAACAGCATCTGTCTCGCCGCCTCACAGCATACCTGACTGACATCACGTCTTAGCTTCGACTCTCTTGAGAGCCGCAGTGACGTCTGTGAAACATAAATAAAAACAGTATGTGGAAATGAAGAACTAGAGTCTCTTCTCATATCTATAGACAGACTCTCGGTTCTGCAGTTATGCGATTAGGCAAAGGAAATAATAAAGCAATTTTGCATATAATTTGTCTTACCTCCTTCCTCTGAAATATCTGAAGCTGACAGCGTTTGGAAAAGACAAAAAGTACTGCGAAAGTTTGTGAACTTTATGTTGGCTTGATAAAGTTTTGTTTCAGAATTCTGGAAACCTGACCAATATTTATTCAATCCTTAGGACATAGTTCAATGGGTTTGTTAGCTTTGCTTCAAGCTGTAGGAAACAGGCCAGCAGTAGCAAATGACTGAAATACTATGGTGATGAAAGACAAAAAACTGAGAAACGAGCCGTTGAAGCAGGACAATGCAGCACACAACAAGGACACGTCATTTGGACTACATGGAGCTATTACGCAAATTAGAAGTTGTTGTTCGACTTCTCAAACGAAGAGCCAAAATATCCTCTCTGCGTTTAAGTTCAAATTACATTTTTTGCTCGATGGTTTACGGATTAAATGCATATGGAACACCATTTACCTTACACTACTAACAAGTTAAAAGTAATATTTATATTATCATACTATTCATTCAAATCAAGCCGCATCAATGTTTCATCAAGTTATTTTTTTAAACATTCTTTTTACATTGATTAAAAAAAGGCACTGTGAATAGTTGATTACCCTGTCAATATCATAATGCTTGCTCGTCATGTTGCACAAATTCACATTAACGGTGAGTTTTACACACTGTTTCATCAAATCGTCTGTAATATTACCAAACATATACTTCACATTCTCCATCCCCTCAATTCAAACAAACAGCAAGGACGAGAGGACACAAGCATCCATCAGCGCATGGCCTGTCTCTGGATATGAGGGCAAGAACGTTTTCACATGCATCACTGTACCGTTCTCCTGCCAAGCATGAGGAAAACATTCCTCGCAATTCCAAAACTCTGAGCTCTTTCATATAAGACGGATTAATGTAGCTCAGAGTGGAGGCCAGGGGGTGAAGTTACCCCAAAAACATGGGAAAATGAGGTCAAGCATAGAGAACGTTACCAAGTGTCGTCATCTCCTGTCTGTCAGAGTCATCCGCCCCAAAACACGGTACATTGAGAAATGATCCTTATAAAGCGTCCGTCCAGTCACGACTTGGTCGTCTACCAAGACATTAGTGTTGTTTTCGGCTTTGAGCGCAGGCCAGGATGACATTGCACGTGTTCTCATCGTATTCCACTCAGTCATTATCCCCCTGGCCGTGGACGTTTTTACGGCAGACCGCACATGTTTTTGGAGCATATGGATAGTATCGGCTACACAAATCTGTGTATGAAAATTTGACAAGCTTTCCAGGGCAATATATCTCTCTTAGACGTATGCATTTCAAACACCTTCTTGTTTAAGTCTTCAGTCTGACAGGCTGTTTGCCGCAGTCACGGACGCATGTGAAATATTCTCTTCTTTTTTTAATCAGCAAATGTCAAAAAAATGATCGTCTGCATTTATCAGGATTACAAATATACAGTCTTGATCAGGCACCATCTATCACAGCGCCACATTCGCTCGTTCATCTCAGAAAGGGCTAAACAATATCTACCATTCAGATGTTTAAGAGAAGCAGCTGCTTTGATATCAAAAGGAGAGAAAGGCATCATTAGGCGATGCATGTCCCGCATCAGTCACAAAGAGTTCAACGTGCCAATTCAGCTACGTAAAGCGTCAGCCATTCTGCACGGAAACCCGATCTTAAACCCTGACACATCAGCGTGTGGCCTGTGATGTTTGGCCTAGAGAACGCATCGCCTCGATGTCTAGCTGCCATGAGACGTGGTTTACTCATGAAATCACTGCGAACACCCTCAGTACTACACATGGCAAGCAGTGCAACATCTGGAAGACCCCGCTTCATTCTTACACAAGTCAACCGTTTTGTTCTATCACTTGCGGCTTTGTGTTGTATATTAATCCTGAAAAGCTCTTAATGGTTATAAGAAGCGAGACAGTTTGAAAGGAATAATGGTGCCGTTTCATATGAATATACCTCCCGCCGACAGTGAGCTTAATATTTTCATTTAAGATATTCCACATTTAAAATCTGGCTTTCAAAATATAATTGAAACATGGAAACAAAGGTTTAGTATTTTAAAAACAAGTAAACAAAGACGCCATCATACAAAATTATTCACAATTCTGCATTGACAAAGTCCGTAATCAAATGAGTGACATTGACATCTTTGTACAGTCAGATTGTATTACCTTCATTGAAGCGCAAGATACTCTTTGGTACTTTCCTAAATCTTAAAATTCTCAAACAAACAAAAAAACATTCACATTTATATTTTCGTGAATGGGGTCGGAAAATCGGTCAAAATTTACAAAAAGCAATTTTAGTTTTTCAATAAATAACGACTCAATACAAAGTATGAGGAACAATGATGAATATTATAGTGCAAAAATTGTACAAACTATTCCTTTAAATATCTTGAAAAAGCACTTTCAGAGCGCTGCAAAACTTTATAAAACCCGTTTAAGTCCACTGCAATTAAATTTTATCACAAAATGATTGTACATCTTAAATTTTAGCCTTCCATATAAAATGTATATGCCTTGGCATGACATTTGTTGACAGACACGTTGTCCTCTGGCCTGTCTATTAAAAGTCATTGGTTTTATGTCACCATTAGCCTTACCATGAGGTCTTGGACAAACAAATGAAAATTAACAGTGCCCTCAATTGAAAGCTAACTATTGTCTTTGGCTTGGTTGACTATGACAGAACATGAGCTGTACAACCACACCGTGTCATGAGCAAACCTTTTATGATTTATTGCACGCTAGACTTTTCCATTCGACACTTGCCGTATGACTAAACTGAACCTTGTTTTTCTGGGGCGCCAATGTCATACGTATCCATAGAATCCAAATGACTGATGTACGATTGGGTTCTTCGGTGTTTTCAGACAACATATTCGGTTCATTTTTAGACCACTGGCGTAGGATGCAGAGGAAGATGAATGTCTTTGACTTTGATGCGTATGCGTGTGCCATGTTTGTCTCTGCTCTGCAGTTCTGCATCAGAATTCGCTGATGGATATTCAAAGCAAGCCAAAGCAGATAAGCTCTTTTGGCCAAAGCCTGCTGACATTGTCTGGAAACTTGGTTACTTGAGACACTGTAAAAGTCCACACTTTTCACTTTATGAAAGTCAAATGAGCCCAAATGGCAAATACATCTTGAGCTCTTTGTTCTGAAGGGTAATTCAAATTTAAACAGGAAATTCTGGAAGTTCCTGTCACCTTTAGAAACCTCTGCAATTTAGTTCATTCCAAGCACGTTCCATTGTTTTATAAAGGGCTGGAAAACAATGGCTCACACATTTACACACAAGAGTCTCCTTAGGAGATTTGTCGAGCTAATGAAGGCTTAGAGAAAGAGCTGAGGTTCATTTCATGGTCAATTCCTCTGGAGATGTTAAACACTATTGAAGAAAGGTGAAGACTGTAAACATACAAGATAGAGCAAACTCTTAAAAATTTCAAAGTCTTTCACACAAGACATGTTTTTGCATCCAAAACCAGAAAGGTGCAATGGAACGTCCAAACTGTGAAACAATGCAAAGTTGAAACTGAACTGTTTTTAATTTGATACAGTGTCTTACAAATGAGTCACTCGTGCCGTGAGATGCTGAAAAAAAAACAGTCAAAGACCTCTGTCTAGTGCATATTAAAATATTAACACAGGAATGTGTGCACTTTGTTTTACACTATATTGGTTGTAAGTGACTTTGACTTTTTTTGTTGATTTATTTTGATTTATCAATAATATGTGAGTGGTGCATACTCTCAACAATTGCTACTATGATTCCATCCAAAGTTGCAAATTTAAAATTGGACTTTCGTATATGTGACAGATTAAAATATGTATTTTATTTAGAGATTGAAATATGTATTTTATAATAATCCCTAAATCGGTGAAACATTGACAGCACTTAGTCACGCTATTTCAAAAGTGTGTACAAAGGTTTATAAAATGTAAATAATTCATTTGTATGTCATTTTGTGTTCATCTGTGATCTATTAGTTTAACACAATGCTACGTGCAATCGATTACTCTTGTCTTGTTGAACACTAGGGGAGAACTCGCAGGGTTTTTCCATTCCACATAAAGTTCGCAGTGGGGAAACATCGAGCGAGTTTTGTGGTTAATCTTCTCCCCCTCTATTCAGGTATTAATTCCAATTATTTGTTAATTTAATGTTGTATAATGTTTAAGAGTGTACAGATGTGAGTATTCTAGTGATTGCGTGTTGAGTTAAAGGTACAATATGCAGGATTTTTGCAGTAAAATATCCAAAAACCACTAGGTGAATGTTATATATTATGTTTAGTTGATTACTTACAATATCCCAAATGTTTCCAACTTTTTGTAAATGGTGAAAAAATTGCGATTTTAACCAAGGAAACGGGGCGTGTCAGCAGGGGTGAGGAGTCGCCAGTCAATGGCGTCATATCCGCGTTCCACCAGGTTTGACCTCTTACTGCAATATTACCATGGCGACAGACTTTGACAACTGGGTTATGCCCGTTATGCCTAGAAGGACGCTCACGCTGTTGTTGTTTTGTTCAAACATTATGGACCATGGCAAGCAGACTTTGAGACAAAAAGAGGACTAAAACGAAGATCAACATCTTTCGAGATGCCGAGAGTTCCACGTCCGCGACTAACTTCGACTTGACAGAGACGCAAGTGTTGCATGTTACTTTATTAGACAGGTGAGCAAATATACATAAAACTAATCAATGTTATTTAGTTCAACATGATGAAATGTTAGAATATGATCTGTATGTTATTCTAATGTTGATCTAGCTTACTGCTAGTCTCATATAGCCAACAAACAACCTAAAACATTCAACACACTCAAATGCCGTTTAGTGTGATAGTGTAACTGTTAGAGCAAGTGAAACAGCGCTGCGTTACCTCAAGTTTCATTCGTCTAATAAACTGACCTGTGTGAGAATTAATTCAGCACTTGCGGGTAGTTCAGTAGAATGAAATGTCCTTATTCTTTTAACGTTATATCTGCGGGACTCGGGACGTTGCGTGTGGCGCTGGTATACGTCTAGCAATCGGGCTCTGCTTCACCACAGTCATGTTAAAAACATCAGTGTATTCACTCATCCATAAAAGATCCATCTGCTTGACGACAAGATCCATAATTACACTTAATGCGGAATATACGTCATCAACATACGCCTTTGTTATTGTAAGAGGTAGCGACCCCTGGTGGCGAAAAAATCCTGCATATTGTAACTTTAAAGGTTTTAAAGCTCATTAGTTCAGAGGTGCATGAGCTCAGAGCTCCATTTTGAGCATTAATGGCGCGAGGCCTAGCTAGGGTGCGAGACCACATATAGAGAACATTTAGTGTGTATGTGGTACGTATGTTTGTATTAAATGTTTAGTTCTGCATATTTAGTGCTGATTGTTTGATTCACGGGTAATTAGAAAGAGAATTTTAGAGATCTATGGATTTTTAAGATAAAACAATTACTCAAAAGAGTATTTATTACATGTTTAGAATATATTGGTACTAGTTTATATATCTATCTAAGGAGTTAATATCCAGATAATTATAAAATGCCTTAAAAATACTTAATCATATTTTTTGTACACTTTAAATAGTGTTATGGATTAGAGGTGCACATTATTCACAGCACATGTGACCAACTGTTAAATGTGTGTACGTTTTAAGAAAGAATGTGAATGAATGATGCTGATTTTGAAAAGTTGTTTATTGTCAATTGCTACCAATGATTCCACATAAAGTTCGCAGTGGGGAAACATTGAGCAAGTTTTGTGGTTAATCTTTTCCCCCTCAATTCAGGGGTACAACATATAAAACATTTGAGAATAAAGCACCGTTTTCATCTAATGAGTCGAAAAGAACAAATTCATCACTTCCTGATAAACTGGCACTAAATATTACTATGAGAAGTTGGAAAAGTCAGTGTATATAATAATTTTCGTATATATTAAATTACTTACATCTCAGAGCGCACATTCAAAATGCAATAAACACATTTTGGAGGAAGATCCTGCTGTTTGGGAATGTAGTCGTGTAAGACAGTTCTGGGAGGTAAATGGAAGCTTTACCTTAAGTTCTGTCAGGAAGACTCAATCAGCGTGCCATGTATTACATCCTATCCAATCAGGTGTTAACAGTCACAGTATATAAGATTGGTACTTACAGTTGTCTGAGTTCGCAGATGCTGACGCTGCCATTCACCTCCATCCTCCCCATCACCACCACCAGGATGGTCCCTTCCTTACCTCCAGGGGGTCGGCTGCGCCCCCGCCTTCATCTCAGGCGGGACTTGCAGATTCGGCTAACCTCGCTTTGCTCGCTAAGGACGGGGCCTACGCCAAAGAACTCATAAATTTATGCTTGCTGAGCTGTCAATACATGTATACAGCTTTTCAATTTATCTCCCGAGTCTTTCTGGTAGAACTATACGAATCACTTTGATGACAGACTTTGCTCAGGCATTTCAGAACAACCAAATCAGCATTTCAGATGCTGTCCAAAAAGATTGTTCTGGTGGCTAATCCAGTTATGCCGTCTCATCGCACAAACTCACATGCTTTTTTTGATGCACATTGAGGAATTTATTCTGTAAATGCCTTTCCACCATAGTTTATGTGCTTGTTTACTTATCAGATAAAAAATGTATCCGACTCAAACCAGTTTTTTATGGACATTTTTAGAATTTATGTGCATCTTGGCATTTCCATCCAGCAGTTTTGGATGCGATATCCCAAAATGTGCATAAAAATAGGTGGATGGAAACATAGCTAGTGGTGCTAGGGTGTAATGAGTGGTTGCCAGGGCATCGGTAAGTTACCATGGTGTTCTAAATCAACAACTGCTAACTGGTTGACTACTTGCTCAAGACCCACCCCCATTCCTCACTGTCCTTAAGAGGACCGTGTGGTCATTTAACCAAGGAAAGCTCTAATTTGAATGAATTCTAAATCAATTCTATTTATGGCTATAACTAGTCCAGTGCCTCACAAAGCTGTTTAACGCTGTATTGGATTGAAGTAACCATAACAACAATTTTACAGTTTCATTTGTCAGGAGATACATTACTAATTAAACTGACATTATGTTATTACTTACATTTTCTCATTTTATTGCATTTTTTGTGCACTTGTAATGTTGAATTGTTTAGCACCTTCTCTTTGGGAATAAAAAATATGTATAATTTTTGCTTTATAAGATTTTAAATATTGTTTATGTAGACAACCTGTGCTAACAGCATATCCAGCCAATTATTCTATTGCATAAATAGTGCAATTATTGTGTTGTGTGATCTAGGTCTACACAATTTAGTTGTTTAGTTTTATGATTAAGTTCCAGTGTGCTTTATTTCCTAAACAATCAAAAACCCTGCTGCAATATGTCATAGCGGCAGCTGTAAGAAATCACTTCAGAAAGAGAGAGCAAATGCCTCATCTGTCATCAATAGCGCTGTCTGTTGCCTAATTAGCATTCACATATCAGCGTGCAATGATCACAGCAAGAACATCACATGCTCCTTCAGGCAAAAACACAAGGCTTATTCTGCAGATGACTCAAGAATTCATCTGTCATAGTACGCCACACATTTACACATTTCCCGCATGGGTCCTTGTTTCCAAATAAACAAAGGCACGAGGCAGGCCGTGGTCTGAACGGGATGACCTCACCCTTCCCAGAGATCACTAGATTCTGTTTGACAGCCGTAACGTTCCACAGGAGTGCCGATAGAGTGGTTCCAACTCAGGAACCAGCAAATTATGTACTTATGACAAGTAAACACTTTGGCTGGATGTGTAAACACATTTGACATCATTTTTATCATTGCTCTTTTGCTAAAAAACAGCTGTGATTGACTTAGCTTTTATCCCATCATGCCTGCACATTTGCACTTTTGCATATTCAAACTGGCATGTCAGGTTCGCTTATGACACATTCAACAACCAATGGCATGTCATTGTGGCGCTGTGTTGAGGAGCCATATTTTTTTAATGGCAATGCAAATTAGATTTCACAATTTCGTTCAAGGGTCAGATTTTCATTGAGGCCATGTATGACTTCAGAAGACTTGGAATATGGCATATGCTGAATTCGGGAATTGCAAAGTCTTGTATGTGTCACACTGCATTTCTAAGCATTCTCCTGGTCTTGTTTTTTTGATCTGCTCGGTATAGAGGGTATGCGCATGACGTCACCGTCGGCCGGAGTGAATGCGGTCACGCCCACAAGTGGCAAAAAGGCAGCATTTGTTTTCAGCGTGAACGCCGTGAAAATCACACAAAACACATCTAAAACGGGAAAGAGCTTTGCGATTGACTGTACAACTAGATTTGACCAGAAATCTGAGGTACTGTATATTTTTACAGACTGCAAAAAGCTACAGAACAGACTATATTCTGCATAATTGGATGTTTTTAAATAAACACTGACAAAAAACTATACAAGTTTTAGGGCTGGACGATATGATGATATACAGTATAACATTAATGTAAGTGATCACTCGGATTTAGACCTATCTATATTGTATTTATATAAAACGTTTACAGGCAAATTGTCTTCATTTATTTCCCCGGCGTCGAAATCAGGCACATATAAATGTCAGGAAACACGATTCCTGGCTGCATGTCAATATCCATGGATCACTGGATCTTTGATAAGTTGTAAGGAACACTATATCGAGTCCAACTTTTAGTTTAAACTGATAATAGTTTGTTTTACTCGCGTTAACGCAGTTTCCCCTATTAACTCCAGTCACGCAGCAGCTCTTCTGCCACTCAGTCCGGCTGAGGGGGGCGTGTTCCGGCGGGGAAGTGACGTTGATGCATTCCCTCTATTCTTGGATTTCTGTTTTTGCATGTGCCCCTTTGATCGTGTTTTATGTTTGGATGGATTGCCTATGTTCTTAACCTATTGCCTGTTGTTTGGATTACCCACAAATTAGGGCTGGGTGATATGGCCTAAAAATAAAATCTCCGATTTAATTTTTTTTAATTCGATTTATGATTTTTTTTCCAATTCCCCCCCCCCCCCCCTACTTATTAAGGAAAGCAATAAGTACAAACGGCAGACAACTTAAAGCAAATTTTGCTTTTATTTAATCAAAAGCAAGACAAATGTACGGAGCCCCCCTAGTCCCACTTTGTCAAAAAAAATTATTATAACTATCTCGTGGCCTCAAGATAAGTAACTCGTGGCCTCAAGATACTATCTCGTGGCCTCAAGATACTATCTCGTGGCCTCAAGATAGTATCTTGTGGCCTCACGATAGTAACTCGTGGCCTCAAGATAGTATCTCGTGGCCTCAAGATAGTATCTCGTGGCCTCAAGATAGTATCTCATGGCCTCAAAATAGTAACTCGTGGCCTCAAGATAGAGATACTATCTTGAGGCCACGAGATACTATCTTGAGGCCACGAGTTAGTATCTTGAGGCCACGAGTTACTTATCTTGAGGCCACGAGATAGTTATAATATTTTTTTTTGACAAAGTGGGACTAGGGGGGCTCCGTACAAATGTAACCCCCATTTCTGGGTTGAATAATAAATAAATGAACACCCTCTTGGAATCAAATTCCCAGCTGTGTTTTAAGTCAGACTTTGTAGTCTAGACTAAAAGGAGACAAACATTCACCTTGAGAGTAGCACCATTTTCTAAAGCATTAACAATACATTCAAATCTGAGGAAAACTAGACAGTGACATTTTTCATTGTATCTAGCCCAAACAATGCAACAACATACAGGGATACATGGCATGAACATGCACTGCATCTTACTCTTCAACGCACAGAATTACATTTTTCAAACCAAAAACAGAAAAAATACTCTGTCTTTAATTGCACTTTGCATAGAATTTTAAATAACATAGAGGCAACACCTCTGGCTTGGGTAAAATACTAATGTAAACAAAAATTAGTACAAAGAGTACAAAATGTGCAAAATAAATAATACATCAACTCCAACTCAAATTGATAAAGTGCAAACTTTGCTTTAAAAAAATAAACCGTGCCATTTGTGTCCCTGAATGTATGAACAGGAAAGAAAAATCACATTTTGTTTGAGGTGCAGAACATGAGATATGTGCTTAAGTTGCTGTCAATAACATTGAAACATTTTTGGCAAGGAAAATCAGCCTGTCCACTGCCTCTGGTTTGAGGAAAGCTCTGCTGCATGTGACAACTCCTCCCCCCACACTGAAAAGCCTCTCAGATGGGGCACTTGTTGCAGGGATACTGAGGTATTTCTTGGCCAGGTGACTGAGCCTTGAGAAGTTGGGTTTGTTGATCTTCCACCACTGCAGTGGATCAGTGTCAGGGTCTGCCTCTGGCAAGAGCAGATAGGTTGCCAGTTCAGTCTCTATTTTAGCTTCTTCCTAAACAATGGTCAGAGGTTGGCACAACAACACACTTCTTGAAGAAGGTTGCTAAGGTCTTTTTCCTCTTGGGGTCTGGCTGAGGCCTTCCCTCTTCCTGGTCCACCTGCACAACTGGACCAGGCTGTGGTGTGCTTTTGTCAGCGGGGAAAGACAGAAGTTCACTGACAGCTCTTCTTTTGACTTGCTCCACCTTGTCTGGGTCGATTTAGGATGTCCGGAACCTTGGATCCATCAGAGAGGCCATGTCCAAGAGCTCATCCTTGACAGGATCACTGTATTTGTCAACAAGGTATCCCAGTATGTTCCTTTTTATTGTTTTGGTAAGCTCCGTGTCGTTGTCCTCAGGCTGCAAATGACTGGTTTTGAACAGATGGATAACAGGCTTGACGTATGAGACACTGACATACATTTCCCCTGATAGTGCATCCGTAAAGTCTTGGAGTGCTTTAACCGCCTTGTTTACTGACTCCAAAACCTCGATGTCTTGCCAAGAGGGCACAAGATGGCGGCTTTTAACATCAGACCACAGGACACGGGCTATAGCCTTCTCCTGTACCAGGAATCGCTCGATCATCTTTTGGCGGGAGCCCCATCTGGAGTGCGTTTCCCGAAAGCATCGTTATTCAACTATGATCGCAATTTCCATTGAACTCTATTGGTAACGACGGAACTTGCGACCATAGTTGGCTTTGGGAAACGCACCCCTGGTTGGGGATTCTGTTGTTAGCTGATAAGGGGGAAGGCCAAGCTCTGACTGAGCTACTGTACACACAGCTCTCTTCTTTTCTGCTGTAGGAAAAAGCAGTGACTATCTTCTTGCATACTCCAATG
Source organism: Rhinichthys klamathensis goyatoka (assembly GCF_029890125.1). Taxonomy (NCBI): domain Eukaryota; kingdom Metazoa; phylum Chordata; class Actinopteri; order Cypriniformes; family Leuciscidae; genus Rhinichthys; species Rhinichthys klamathensis. The sequence goes on from NW_026606566.1 coordinate 464,726, forward strand.
GCACGATCTATGCGGGGATCCTTAACACCATTCTCTGTATGATAAAGAATAAAATACAAATACATACATCACTATTGGGATGGGGACTTTAATAAATATCAGTCTACATCCATCTAAAAATGATTTATTTTCTTCTGTATTTCAAACCTTTGTCATTCCAAAACTCAGAAACTGCAGTTACACAAATATATTTTTTGTTTATTATAGGCATATGTGCAGTTTGTGGAGAAATTTGAATCCATTTTATAAAATAATCCATTCGACTGTCTTTATTAATCAAATACAGATCAAATGGACATACCATATTGAAACATTCTTGCCGAGTTTTTTTCTTTTTTTCTTTTTGGCTAGGCCTAATTAAAAAATATATATATATTTTAATAAATCACGTACAGCACTTAAACTTTTTAAACGGTGGATGAACCGCAGTCAAGTAGTCAGACAATCGTATTTTCGTAGTTGAGTCAGCTTGACTAAATGTTGGGTTGCCTGACTGAAAAAAAAAATAAGAAAAAAAAAAACTCCTCTATATCGCATTAATTATCACGGACGTATCGCCTGTGATAATTAATGCCATATGGCTCAGCTTGTCAGTGAGCTACGGCTCTGTGTATTAAATGCCGCTCCATCTGAAAGCAGGTGGTGGTGATTTACTACTAATCAAGGAACCGGTTTTACTGACGAGATGCGCATAACAATGTCATCCGATATATTGCCCAGCCCTACTAGCTTGACTGCGTTTTGGATGAGGAAAATATGTGCTCTGTCAAAATTGAATATTTTACTTTACTTATTGTTAGAATTTACCAATAGCGTTGTGTAGTTTGTGTCCAAAGCCCTGGAGGTTTGGCCATCCGTTCACTCTCAGGACTTTAATCATGTTGGTGCCACTGTCAGTTGTCATGCAGCATAGACGATTCTCAGACAGGTTCCAGCAGTCGAGAGCATCTCTCAGTCCCTTGGCAACAAGTTCACCAGTGTGGTCCTCGGGAAAGTATGACGTTTGGAGGGAAATACTCCCCACGCATTGTTAATGAAATGCACCGTTAAACTCATATAAAGTTGCATTGTCCGACTGGACCACATGTCGGTTGTTGCCGAATAAAAGGACAGCTCCTCCAGTTCTCTGCTGACTTTCTCTCGTGTGTTGTTGTACAGCTGGGGCAAGGTGACTTCACTGAAGTACTTGCGGCTGGGTAGCTCATATCTGGGGTCTAAGGTTTTAATCAAATTAATAAACCCCGTCTTCTCCACGGTATATATGAGTACCATGTCTTTGGCTATGTGCAAAGCGACCGATTCGGTGAATGTTCTCCACCGTGCCCCTTTCCTGTCATATGCGGTGCCTTGTGCAAAGGATTCGGCTACAGTTAGCTGTTTTTTTAGCTAAGGTTTGTTGGTCACTGCGGTTTTGTTCGTCTCGGAGAGACTGGCATTTTTCATATTCGGCTGGATGTCTCTGTTTCAGGTGTTGGAATAGGTTTGTGGTGCTGCTGCCTTTGACTGCGATGGGCTTTAGGCAAATGTTGCAGCGTGGGGTCTCTTGCTCCACGTCTGTTGCAGCAAACCCATACCAGTTCCTAACAACAGATGATTTTATTCCTTTCTTGGGAACAAACTTCCCACTCTTCACTGGTAGCCATGTTGTCGCTTGCTGTATACTGCTGCCGTTTCGTGTGTGCTATGATGTTGTTGTTGTCGCTTGCCATACTGGTATTTGAAACTAACGCTACGGAAGCTCCGGGGAGCCAAAAATGTGCCATTACACAAAAACTCGATTTACTTATTTTTTTAAATCGCCTAATCTAACCCTAACCCTAAATCGAATTAATTCATTCAATTGATTTTTCGCCCAGGCCTACCACAAATAAAGGCTGCATTTGGCAGAGGTGGAAAGTAACGAATTACATTTACCCGCATTACGTAATTGAGTAGTTTTTTTGTGTACTTCTACTTTTTTAAGTAGTTTTTAAAATCTGTACTTTTACTTAAGTACGTTTTATTTGAAATATTTTACTTTGCTACATTTGAAATCATCCGTTACTGAGTAAAAAATAATAATACAAGGGAGAAAAAAAAATCACACTCGGAAACTACTGCATTGGTTGAAGGGCGGGAGAACAAACGCGCAAGAAAGGTGACGCAGACGAAGCTGAAAGCGCCCTCAAATTCTTATGAAGTGGATTATGGCCAGTATGGAAATACTTTGTAGAAAAAAAGCACGGTTGTCCTCGAGGATAGATATCAAATTTGTAAAAAATGTGGACGCAAAGTGGCTGCAAAAGGAGGATACATAGGATGCCATCCCTCCTGCAGATAAAGGTATGTCCCGATTATAACTTAAGGCCGAATGATTTACGTGATGCAGAGGGAATTCCGGAATCCAGTCTTGAAAATGGAATTCACATAACGCAGATGTCACGTAAAACACTCAAAATAATGGATGGATGAATACATGGAAAGTAGAACTGTGCAATAAATCCAATCGCGACATGGTCTGTGAATATTTAAGCACAAAAATACTGCATGTAAATATATAACCCTATTTGTTCTGTTGAGCTGCGCCGCTCAATACTCAAGTACGCGTGACATTCATGGTGTTTTCAGCGTCTCACAAACAATTTGAGGATATGAATACATGAACATTTCCAGAGCTGCTCTGAGAACGCCTAATGAGCATTTTCATAATTTTATTTGAGAAAAACAAAACCATTGTCAACTACACTTTGAAACACTTTTTTACATTTTTGGTCTTCATTACAACCCGCCAAAATAAAAGTTCGGTTTTACTAGGAGAAATTATGACAGAAATATATTACTATTCTACTTCTCAAAATAATAACAACAATAATAATACATTTTATTTAAATATTATTTAAAGGAATATATTTTTCGTCCATGGTTTAATTTAGTAAATCCGTTTTTGCAGCGCTTCCCCAAAAAATAAAAGGACACAAGTTTAAATTTACATTTGATTACCACCGTTTTTGATAATATATTTGGATTAAATCATAAAAAGAAACACTAATTTTCTGAATAAAATACATTTCAAAGGACATTATTATTCTTAAACATTTTAATAATTTATTAATGTTAAAAATAAGTTGTTAATTAATTCATTATCAATTATTGAATTTAATTGATTAGACATGTTTTATTGAAATTTTAATAAACAAAACAAACAAATGGTTTCAAGTTTGTTATAATAAAAGCAAAAAAAAAAAAACCCTGTTTTCATTAATTTAACTGTCATTTTAACTGATGATGATAATAATAATAATAATAATAATAATAATAATAACCATAATTTAATAATACAGTTTATTTATTTAATAATAGATTAATACTGTAAACCGTGATATTTTCTGAGACGTTATCATACTGTGAAAATCTCATACCATTACAACCCTACATGGGAGAGTCCCTCACCCCCGCTGTTAAAAAAGTAACTCAGTAACTTTTACTCTGAATAAATTTTAAATGAGCTACTTTTTACTTTTACCTGAGTAGATTTTTAGACCGATAATTTTACTTGTACTTAAGTAAAATTTCATTGAAGTAGTAGTACTTTTACTTGAGTAGAATATTTTATTACTCTTTCCACCTCTGGCATTTGGATCTTCAACCCTGTGTCTCGCAGCAGTACGTGAAAGATTGAGACTTAAGAATGTTAAAAAACAAGAGGATCGTCTGGAACGGATTTAATGCACGGACTTTGCAAGCACGGATTTCACCGATTTTTTGTGTAATTTTGTAATACATTTTAGATACGCTGTATACCATTTAATCGTGATATTTGTCAGAAAACTATGGTAATACAAACAGTAATCGATCACAAAACCAAGGCTAATTTTCCTAAGGGGTGGTGAACAGAACGTCTTGGGATCCCAATTCGTCAGGGAACTCCCCGACGACACGTCGGAGTTCCCAGGACGAAAGGGAACTACAAAGGCGAAAGCTTACAAAATCTACAGTAAACACTACATCAATTCTGTAATGTTAGTTAGCAGGCTGGTGGAGACAAAGCTTTGCTCTTTTGTTTACATCATTGCAACTACATAAAACTTCTAATTGGAACTGCAAATAGAAAACAAAAATACAAATAATAAGACATACTTACAAGTTGTGATCCATAAACAACAGATTGTCCCGACAAAGTGGGAACTTTGTGTAGACTGCATAGTACTCATCTTAGGTTCTGGAATTTAAATTAGTAACATTGTGACTTCTTAAGATTGTAGTTCTTGGAAAGTGGATTGTGTTAAATAAAATATCTCCCTTTGGAGTGGACTTTGAGCTTTGTAACCTTGCAGATCTTTTTTATGCTCAAACAGCAACATCACACACTAACTAAAGTTGAAAAAGTCAAAAAGCATAATAGGACCCCTATAACATTTTTGAGTTGAAGGCACACTATGTAAGATTTTTGGATCTTAATATCCAAAAACCACTAGAACAATGATATATATTTTGTTGATTTGTGTACATTATCCCAAATGTTTCTACGAATATTTAAATCCAGAGAAATAAGCAGTTTTAACCAGGACATGGACCGTGTCTGTGCGTCGCCTATCAATGACATCAAACCCTTGTGTTATACAAGGCATATTTGGGTTTCACTTTATTGTGATGGTCCCTTTAACATATTCTGTTGACTATAAGTAACGTTGCACCTACATGTCTACTAAAGCCGGGTGCACACTGTGTGATTTATTATAGTCCTTTACGATTGTTGCTTGTCAGACTGTACGGACATGATCATTGCTGTAAGCCATGGTCACACTGTAAGATCTCAGTTGTCATTGATGTCAGAATAAAATAAGCGTTAAAGACACGTTAAAAACGGACACACGCAAGAAAATTTGTCCAGAGTTTTACATCACCAATCGACAGTCTACTTATACTCTAATGACTGCTAATTGACATGTAGTTGCAAAGTTACTTATATTCACCAGAATGTTCCAAAGGGACTGTCAAAATAAAGAGTTAACCATATTTGTTAAATGAAAACAATGAAAGGAACATAATTAAAATGTAATCGTAAAAATCTTCTAATGTAATTTTACGAACTTCTGGTTAAAGCCCCGCCCACTTCTAGTTTTATCTGAGTAGGTACAAATAATTTTGAGATTGTAGCATACAGATACTAGGGATCTGCAAGACTAGGCCACTAGTCGACTAAACGGTCCAGCTGCTACTAGTCGACACTGAAATCAATAGTCGATTACTCAAAATAAAAATACACAAGATTATATGTTACTGTGAAGAGAATGGCTCGAGCCGTGGAAACAGTGCTCCAACAGGGCTCCACTGCGCACCCCTAGCTCACAATCTGCCGAATGTCTGAACTCGTACCACCTTAATGCCTGGTTCAGACTACACAGTTTTTTACTCTGTTGTGGTATCCCTTGAGGAAAAATCATATAGGCAGGATTATTGTTGCCATATCTCCACGAACCTTTCCTCCATTGCATAATTCTACCGAGCAGAACTAATACCAACGTCTCTCTCTCACTTTTTGCCATGTTTGAAAGCTGTGTACCGAAAACCTTGTGTGCTCCTATTGGTCAAAGTCACAGATGTGACGTTCCGACCCTGCCAAAATCGGCCTGATATTGTGTGCGTGGTCTGAACCCGCAATAAGAGTAGTATGATAGTACGCTTTTCTGAATTCAGCTCTTACATGTCAGCACGACTTTGTCGCTTTTGGCTTGCTTAGTTGGGGACACTTAATATTCAACAATATTTTTGATCTGCCTGCATTGACACCATTATATGAGAACTGAACGGAGCTGGACGATGACATCACTGCTTTCTCCAGAGCGGCTTTATAGGTAAATGAACTAAATTTATAACTTTGTTACAACAAAAATGAACCAGCACTGAATTTATTTAAGCTGGACTATGAAGCTATTTTCTTTAGATCTGATGTACAGCCAAAACAAATCTGCTTTGAAACAATCTGTATTGTAAAAAAAACGCTATTTAAATAAAGGTGACTTGACTTGACTGGACTATGTGTGAACCATGAGAAAGTGGAGCTGAGTTGGATTATGAATAATGGTAATATTCATTTATTGGTATGCAAATAGCACAAGCCTTTTTTTGCTCTGAGAGGTCCGTCACCAGTGGAGACCTCATAAGCAAGAGAAAGGGAACTTGCATTAGGGATTTATATACAGTTTACTGAAAAAAGTTAGTTGAGGAGTAGTTTAACAACACTGCTGTTAATGTAGATTTCATTTGTTTGTAATGAACAAGTGCAGCTGCATCTGCACCAGTTGTGCAGTCATTTTTTTATTTGGTTGGCGGGGTTGGGTTGGGACCGGCACTGTGTCCTGCAGTCAACATTTCACTAAAATGAACTAGCTTATGACATGATTTTTATCACATCATTTCTTTCATGTTGTAAGAGTTTAATTGGTGTCAGCATACTGCCATGACTTGGCGGAGAAATGCTTTTCCACAAACTGTAGATGCAAGTAGGCCAAGTATGTTTGTTCAGAAATCACAGTACTCCCATTTTTTTTGCTTTCCATCTGTCCACAGGCTGTCAGTGGCCACAAATTGTTTCCAGAGATACGGTACTTAAAAGCTCAAAGTGTTGTTCCCTGAATTGGGTTAATCCATTGCTTGACCATTCACATGTTTTAGTTTGAACCGTTCCTACCAGTTATAAACCATGTTAATGCAAGTCATAATCATTGTGATTATGATTACGATCTTCCAATTGTTATTAAATAAAACTAAAATAGACTTCAGATCTTTATTATAAGAGACTGGAGCTTTGCCTGAATGTTTATTCAAAGCTAGAGCTTTGCAAATGCCAAGACCCTTCTAGCAAAAATATTTTTTTTTAAACAAACTGTAAATATGTTGTAAACAACATGGTTGACAGAAATATTTTTTTCCAAATTGGAAACATATTTTGTTTAAATTTCAACATGTTTAACTCCAAGAAAAAATATATATATTTACATAAAAATGCATTTTTGATAACACATTTTTACAACAAGGTCTCATTTGTTAACATTAGTGTTGAATGACGAGCGGCAAAGCAAAGATTCGTTTAACAACATATCTTTACTAGAGGAGATGCAGGAGTTCAACATGCAAGCATATAACTTCATCACCGTAACATATACTCACGCATGCGTAGAAGCAAGATTTAACAACTTAGTCTGTTTGGATTTAAAGCTACAGAGCACTTTGTTCTACATCCTCCTTTAATTGTGACACATATTCCTTAATGAAAAGTTCCCTACAAAACGCATTTAACAGGTTACTTAAGCTGAGAGTAAGAAAGTCTATTTACACTTAACCTTTTTTTTTACACACATTTTAACATCAGTTATAATGTCAACATTTACCAATTGAACATTTTGGGCCCTATTTTAACGATCTGAAACGTAAGTATCAAGCGCGAAGCGCAAGTAACTTTGTGGGCGGGTCTTGGGCGCTGTTGCTATTTTACCGGTGTAATTCTCTGTCCCAAGACATACTCCATCTCACTGTGCAATAGAAAAAAATATGAGAATGCTCAACTTAACTGGTAAGACCTCTTAACCTTCTCCAGAGCGTCGGCGCACTGAAGCGTTTTTTTTTTTTTTTTTTAGTTCAAATATACTATCAGATTTAATGTTATACCTTGACAAACTATACATCATTAAAAAGATATAAGACTCAAGATTCAGTATTTGACCACTATTGTATTCTGAGAAACTTATAGTGACAGTTATGTCTTAATTTGTGTCAGGAGTTATGAAATGAAAAAAATGAGTCGATACCTTTAATATGAATTATGAGCGTCAGCTGGTCCATTCATAAAAAACACTCAGTGCTGTCGTCATGACAGCGATTCACAAAACAACGTCCCTGAGGGCTTTTAGCTCAACAATGTGCAGATGTGGAGAAATATTGATATATTCTCATAGATTCACATCATATTTCTATAGACAGGAATAATATTTATTGAATTTATACCCAAATGCGTCGATGTAAGTTATGATCGCTTCTTACTGAGATGTGCTGTGTTTTCCATTCATACCAATAGCATGGGGGCGCTATATGTCCAATAAAACTCCATATATGGATCATGAAGAAGACCCATAGTCATGTGACATTCCAGGACGTCACTGAGTGATACAGAAAGTAGCTGACAGAGATCGCTGTAACATGCAGATAAAGATGTTTTGAAGACAATAAACATGATTGCAATGATATTTGAGTTACCTGTGTTCTTCAAGCCATGCCAGGTATTTCATAATAATAGATTATATTTATAATGTAATGCTAATCGATATAGATTTCATCATCGTTCAGAACACTAAATAATACATTTTCTGTCGGATTTTTTTTTAATATGAAGCCAAGTTAGATCACAGAAGATTATTTAAAACACTAGACTTGCGTTATATAGTAAGTTTGGAGCACAAACATAATTTTAATCTCATAAATGGTCGTGTATTGATGGTGTGCTAAGCTAACATGCTAGCGAGCCCAGGCGCACCTGCCACGAGCAGTTATTGTTTTATGATTTTTTTCTAAATAGGAATGCTTACTGAAATGTTTCAGTGCATTTGATACCAGTTTCAAATATTTAGTGAGAATTTTGATAAAAGAAATTAGGGTTTGAAACCCTATGAATAGCCTGTGAATAGCCAGTCGTTAGTAGCTATAATGCAGACAAAAGAAATGCATATTTAGATCCATAATCAGTCTGGAGAGGTGTAAATGTGTACAGGGGAGACTGACACTGAATGGGGCACCACAAAACAATAGAGACAATAGACTGAATAGATGACTCAGAGGATGACTAAACATCAGTTTGCTAATAGAGTCTAATCAAAAATAAAGTAATTTGACATGATCTTGAAAAACATTTAACTAAATACAGAGTTTTATACTTATCATTTTCAGATTTTAAATATAAAATGGTCAGACATGTGGCTTTAGCTGCAGTGCATTTCTAGATTGCTCCAGGGCCAACTTCAATTTTATTTTCATGAAGATGTTTCATAAAAATAAATTTCTAATAACTTTACAAAACTTTGAAGCTATTTAAAATTGTTTTTTTCATTATGACAATAATTCATTCTACATTTACAATAAACAACCAGGTGTCAGCTTTCAAATGAGATCATACTTGTGCTTTTAGTGCAAAGGGTTCATGAACTGTATCTGTTTCAGTTTGGGTATGTCATTTCTGGGGATTTTTCAAAAGTGGGCTTGAAGCTTAACAGGTATAGAGTAAGGTTTTTAATGTACTTACATTATGTTAAAGGTGATTTCGCAGTCTTCAGATTTTTTTTTTCCTGGTTCTTGATGGACAAACTAATTTGTCAGATGTCCTTATATACATATGTGTCTTACCACTATTGGGCAAACAGGTCTGATCCGTCATTACTACAATTAACCTGAAAAATGTGGGTAAATGAGTAAGCTAGATTTAGGCCTACATTTTTTTACATCTTCATGGACACCACAATGATTTCCCTCATGTGTTAATATTTTTCCTTGTTATAATGTATGATTTGCAAAAAATAAAAACTGCTGCATCTGTGTTGATGAGAGAATCAAAGTGTATGCGAGTTGTGCACCCGCTACATTATGGCCAAGCATGCGCGCTTAAAATAGCATTATGAACAACGCCACTGACTTTAGACTAAGTTTTTTTCTGGTCAGTGGCGGAATTGTTTTCTGGAACTGCAAAATAGCACTAGGGAATGTTTGCGCCGAAACACGCCTACTTTTTGCGCTGACCCACCCAGGGAGCACAAGTTCATTTCCTAGTTTACCGACGTGCGTCTGTGGAGGGAAAAGCCCGCTTTGCGCGGGTGCAAAATAGGAATGATACATGCGTCAGTGTACAAAGTCATTTGCGCTGGGTGCAAGATAGGGCCCCAAGTTTCTAAATTACTGAACTGTTTTGTATTTGTGCTTAGAGGGGGTCTGGACAAAGGGAAATGACATATCACTGTGCTCGAACTGTTGTGGTTGTGGTTGTGGCTCCGCGACAGGAAGGATATGTTTTCGGTTTCGTCTGTATTCTTTTCCTTCAGTCTCCACAAGATATGACCTTGGTTCATCACAGAGCTGTTTGACGAGTCCGATTCGGTCATGGCCTTTAGAAGTTGCAAGTCTCACTATCTCACCTTGTAAGAGTGGCCGGAGAGCTCTGCTGGACTTGTCGTAGTATGTCTTTTGACAGTGTCTCTTCTTTGAGAGTTGAGTCTTGACAGCAACGTTGTCCTTTGAGGCTGGCACCAGAATGGACTTGCTTATTGGCAGAGTTGTGCGCGTCTGCCTCGACATTAATCACTCCACTGGTGAACCCAGTGTCTCGACACGTGGAATATTTGCTGAGGTTGAGCAAGTTTTGAAACACATCCGAGCCATCCCTTTTGGATTTCTCAATTAGATGTTTTGCACTCCGCACTGCCCTCTCGGGTAGCCCGTTAGCTTGTGGATACTCAGGGCTACTGGTGGTGTGTGTAAAATCCCAGGTAGCAGCAAATTCTTTGAACCGTTGGCTTGAAAATTGGGTACCATTGTCTGAAAAGACTTTGTGCGGACTCCCATGAACTGCAAAGTGCCTTTTGAGTTTTGTGATCACTGTACTGGAGGACAGGTCACGAAGCAGATCAATTTTGAACCATCCTGAATAGGAGTCAACTATTAGAACCAGGGACTGGGGTTGCAAATTAGCCTACTGGCTAGAAACCTTTTATGCAACACATTTACACATTTTGTTATGGCTTTGTCTATGATAATTATGTATGTAATAATGTGCGCTGCATTGTCCCTGACAAATAAACTAATTAAAAAAATAAAAAAAAATAAAGAAAATACAAGATAGTGTTGACCATTCCACTCAAAGATATCTGTAGCCACACTTGACCATGAAAGGTCGGGGATGTCGTGTAAGTGATGAGGCTCTTTTTTAGTTGATGGGGCCTCATACTGTTACAGACAGAGCACGACAGTACCTCCTTTTCAATATCTTTGGTTAGAGAAGGCCAGAACACAATGCCTTGTGCCCTGAGTTTGGTTGCATCAAGGCCGGGGTGACCTCTGTGAATAATGGTGATATACTCGCTGCGCAGTGATTCTGGAACAACTGTTCTCAGTCCCTTCATGAGTACATCTTCATCGACTGTGAGCTCATCCCTGAAAGGAAAATACTCACGAATTTCTGCTGGCAGCTTTGATTGGCTAGAGGGCCATCCTGGCTTGATAATACTGCAGAGTTGTTGAAGGATCGAATCTTGTGCTGTGTGAGATTGAAGCTCTTTCAGTCTGGAAGACAAGATGTGTTGAATAGGCATGACCTCGAAGTCAGCTCTGTCATCAGTGTGTTCGTCTGGTGGTGAGTCTCTGGGGGAACGTGACAATGTGTCGGCAAGGAACATGTGTTTTCCTTTCTTATATGTGATTGTGAAGTTGTATTTCTGCAGTCTTAGCATCATGCGTTGCAGCCTTGCTGGAGCTGTGTGGATAGGCTTGTTAAGGATGGTTACCAATGGCTGGTGCTCCATTTCAATGTGAATTTGTTTACCATATATGTAGTCATTGAATTTGGTGCACGTGAATACCACAGCCAGAAGCTCTTTTTCAATATGCGCGTAACGCACTTCTGTTTGCTTCAGAGTACATGAAGCTTACGCGAGAGAAGCATCTTCTTTAAGACACGCAGCTCCGAGTCCAAACTGGGAAGCATCACAGGTGAGTGTGACAGGTTTCTGGACATCATAGTATTTCAAGGTAGGTGGACTAGAAATCCTGTGCTTCAGATCTTCGAAAGCATCCTGATGCTGTTTAAACCAGCACCACTCTGTGTTTTTATATTTCAGCTCACGCAGGGGTGCAGACAACTCACTGAGGTTTGGTATGAATTAAGTAATTGATCATACCCAGGAAGCGCTGCAGTGCAATAACATTGTCTGGCGGCAGCATTTCTGTGATTGCTTTTGTTTTAGCCGGGTCAGGTTGTAGTCCCTTGCTTGTGAAAATATGACCAACATAGCTCAACTCACTTAGGCGGAATTTGCAATTTTGAGGGTTCAGTCTCAAGTTCACTTCACGAGCACGGTCTAACACTTTCTTCAAATTTGCATCGTGTTCCTGCTTGCCATTGCCCCCCACAATGATGTCATTGTGGGGGGCACGGGTAGCCAGCGAAGATCTGTTCCATAGCACGCTGAAAGACCTCGCTGGCTGAATTAATGCCAAAGGGCATCTGAAGAAATCTAAATCTTCCAAATGGCGTACTGAAAGTAGTCAGTAGGCAGTGTTTCCGCTACATTCATTCTGCCGTGGCGGGCCGCCACACCTAAAATCATCCCGCCACAGTTGCAGCTTCTCAGTGAGGTTCGAGATTGTGCATACTATTGTGTTATTGTTAAGCCCCACTAAAGGCATACAAAACATTGTAAAGCACCATAAAGTTTTCGCACTATATTCCAAGGCTTCTAAAGTCATTCAATAGCATAATGTGAGGTAAAAATGAATTTTTAAGTCGTTAAGTTAAAGTTATTGGAAACTCATCTCTCTTCAGTCATTCTCCATTCAGCATTCAAACAGCACGTTACGACAGTAACACGATGACACTCTCTTCAAGATCAATGTTCCCATTATTATACTTTATTTGTAGATCAGTGGTTCTCAAACCTGTCCTGGAGGACCACCAACACTGCACGTTTTCTTTGTCTCCCTAATCAAACACACCTGATTCAACTCTCTCTCTCTCTCTCCCTCAAAAAAAAGTTAAAAGTATAGACTGGCGCTGGAGCTTCAGATAGATCTTATATCCGGGACCGTCTGACATTTTTGGTCCTGAGTACATTGCCCCCTTGAGCTCTGTTTGGGTTTTCAGTAGGCTGAGCGGTTCTGCAGCCCCTCGAAAAAGAAAAAAAATATTTTCGTAAGGCTGTGGCTCCTCCGAGACCTCAGGTAGATCTACGCTTACAGGTAGATCTACGCTTACAGGCTGGCCCTCACCAGGGCCGCCTCTGGAGCTGGCCTAGGCTATGCTAGGGATAGTGGAGGCGTTCTGCTAAAGCATTTCTGCCTCTGGCCCTTCACTTTGTAAATGTAGCTTTTTAGCATCCTTATATGATAGCCTACTCCCATGGGAGTCGTTAGGCCAAGGCCTGCCCCCTTTCTGTGTTCTGTGTGAAGAGTAATGCAGGTTGGTGTAGAGGTTTGATTGATAAAGACCTAGGCCTTCAATAAAGCCTCCCAGTGCAATGGGTCTTTTTTGGGCAGGCCGTCTTTCACTCTGCGAAGAGATTGTTTTTGGTTTGTCCGACCCTGCCATGCAGAGCTGGCATATGGATTTGGGCCACCAGAGTAGGCTCCACTTAGCTTGCTGAGCCTCCGCTCAAGCGATGGGTTGAAGGTGGTTGACTTAAAACCAAGCCCCACTCTCCTAGGCTGAGCGCAGAAAAATTTCTGTCACCTCTAGAGCCACTGGCAGGCCCGCACCCTGTTGAACTCTCAGGGGCACGTGGTTGGTACTCTCCTGTTGACACAGGGTAGTTTCGAGTACTCCACTCTCAGCTCTGTATCATTTCACCTCACACCACTATGGCTTGGGTCGAGAGGGAATTTATAACCTTCACTTCGTCTTGGTCTACGAAATACTCTCCCTTGAAACCAGAGTATTGCCATGAGCTGACACCCATGCGTATAGATGGTAGGCCCCTGAATCTGGGGCCTCCATTGAGGCAGGGTGGCGTATGTTGTACTCCCCTTGCTTAAAGGGTGTTGAGCTTTTGCTGAGTACACTGCCATGGGCAATGTGATTAGGTACCAGGATGCTCTAGGCGCTGTGTAAACAGCTTATCTGCCAAAGAAGGCTAAGCTGTTAGGTAGTAGGCCTCAGCAGGCCTCCTTGACTGGGCAGCCCCCAAGAGGGCACTGTAGGCCAGCTTACCTCAGGTGGTTGGCCTTAGTGGTTCGGGCAGTAGACTCACTAGCTGCGTTTACATGGACCCTTATAATCGGATTGATGGCTCAATCGGACTAAAAAACCTTCATGTAAACACCTTAATCGATCTGATTGAGCTCGATCCGATTGGAATTTCGCTCGGATTGAAAGGGGTGGTTTATTCCTTTTGTAATCTGATTACAAAACATGTAACATGTAGAACATGTAAACACTTCATCGGATTGAAAACCGAAACTGAAAGGACTGCGCATGTGCAATGACGTTGAAATAGCGTGATGACGTATGATGCACGGAACGAGCTGTTCCCTTTCAAGGGAACTTCAAGCTGCGTCAAACGCTGTGGGAACGCCCCTGCGTTGTGCGTCATGAAGCACGTATGGAATCAGCCCAATGGAGAGACGGAACGTCATAGGCGGGTGACGTCATCGACCAGGAAACTATAAAGCACCCCAAAAACACAAGCGCATCAGCTTCTGTGCCTTCAGTCGCGCTATGTGTGAATCTGTCTGAGTGTAAAAACTGTGTCTGTCTTTAGTATTTGCTAGGCAGGAGTTATCACATTTACACCACACAAACTTTTTTTAGACTATGGCGAGCGAACGGCATTTAAGAAGTGTGTTCCTCCCTGCTCGCGCTATCTAACGGACGGGGATACACACGTTCTTTGTGTTGTTTGTTTGGGAGTGCAGCATGCCCAGTCAGCTCTCGAGGGGGCTGGCTGCGAGCATTGCGAGCGTCTGCCTTTATGGACGCTCCGCTCCCGCCGAGCGCTCTTTGAGGAGAGTGTTCGGTGCGCGCTCCCCGCGGTTCGAGTCCCGCTTCTGCCGAGGCTGAGCGGCGACGCTTATCGTGGGGATCGCAAATGGATCTTTCAGCGGGGTTAGAGACTGGCTCTGCCTTATCTCTGTCTTTACCTGTTAGATCCAGTGTCTCAGCCCGGTTTGGAAGCACGCTCTGCGGTTTCTTCCGCCCAGGCTGAGGCACCAGTACTGCAACTATCTAACGTTAGTTATAAAAACTGAGGAGATAAAAATAGCAGTATTGACGAGGGAGATGTGGAGAACTCGCCACCTCACACTCCCGAAAGCGAAGAGCTCATGGAGGTTCTCACTCGAGCTGTATCAAACTAAGCATTGAGTGGCCAGTGGCTAGGCAGGAGTCTGTTATTAAATCTAAGTTAGATGAAAGACAAGCCGGCACTCCATGCCGGTGCTTGCCGTTTTTTTCATGATCTCCATACTGAGGTGTCGAGATTATGGAAGAAGCCGGCTTCTGATATAATTTTAGCCCCCTATCATTCACATATTCAGATTTAGCGGGGGCTAGGTTTTTTTTTTTTTTTAAAAAGACGGCGCTTTGCCGCGGGTAGAAGAGACGCTTGCGAGCTATCTCTCTTCCAAGGCTGCATTGTCATTTAAAGCACCGGCATTACCTTCCAAGCCATTATGAAATATTTCGGCTTTGTAATGTGTATTCGGCGGCAGGTCAGGCTGCGTCGTGTCTGCAATGTCTATATTGCAGGCATACCAGGCTGATTTGCTAAAGGACGTGAGCGTGAGTGAGGAGGCAGTACTGACGTGGTTCGAGAACTGCGTCAGGCTGCCGATTTATGGTAAAATGATTTTTTCCAACAAGAAACAGAAAGAGAAAGCTTTCTTTTAGATGATCCTCTCTCCCCTGCGGGGTTATTCAGTGACTTAGTTAAAACTGTCATTGATAATTTCAGGAAGAAAAGAAGCAGGCAGCAGCTTTTAAAAGGTTTCTTCCATTAAAAAGTTCACGTCCACGGGGCTGCTGGGCGGGAGCAGCCCCGGCCATCCACGAGCTCATCGCATAGGCGCAGCAAAGCAGAGTATCGCGTCTCGCGCTCCCCCTGCTGGACAGTGGGACCAGACGCGGCACTCTCAGCCAAAGCTTTTTGAAAAATAAATATAATATAATATATATATATAAAAAATAAAAAAAGCAATAGAACTGATTTGAGGACAGTTATATTGGCTATGCTGAGGGCGGTCCCCACCGAGGGAGAAAGGTGTTCACCTCTTTTTACGGTGCCCATTCTTCCTCGGTGCCCTCAGGGGCCCGTTCTGCCAACCCTTAGTAGAATATCTCAGTGGGTCCTGCAGACAGTAGTAAGAGGTTATGCGATCCAATTTAGGTGTCGTCCACCGAAACTCAGAGGGGTTCTGCCCATAGTGTGGGCCCCGAGCAGGCTCTGGTAATGGAACAAGAGGTGAAAACGCTCCTTCAAAAGGGGGCTATAGAACGGGTTCCTCCTCCCAGTTTGGGGCTAGGTTATTACAGCCGATATTTCATCGTTCCAAAGTAGGATGGGGGGTTGCGTCCAATTTTAGATTTGCGCCTATAAAATCGCTCGGTAGGGAAGCTCAATTCAAGATGCTCACTATCAAGCCGTGTCACAAGGTCGTGTCACAAATCAGGTCCGAGGGCTGGTTTGTCACGATAGATCTAAAGGACGCTTACTTCCACATTTCCATACTTCCACAACACAGGAAGTTCCTGAGGTTTGCCTACGGGGGCGAGGCATTCCAATATAGGGTTCTTCCGTTCGGTCAAGCTATCTCCCCGTACTTTACGGAGCAGATGGCGGTTCGACATCGAGATGTCGTCCACGCGCATATCAGGAAGTTTGGGTTGAGGCTGAACGCGAAGAAAAGTGTTTATCTCCTTCCCTGGAGACCACTTTTCTGGGCGTTGTTTGGGATTAGGTCACCCGCATCGCTTCGATTCTTCAGCCTTGAAACAGTAAAGCTAGGCCAGCTACTCACTGTAAAGCAGTTTCAGAAACTGTTGGGTTTGATGGCAGCAGTGTCCAATGTTATACCTTGGCCTGTTGTACATGAGACCACTGCGGTGGAGGCTCAGGACCAAGAGATTCTCCCCGAGGGGAAATCCACTCCGCACGATCAAAGTCACGCGGCGCTGCCTTCGTGCTCTGGTCTTGTGGAAAGAAACTTGGTTCCTATCCAAAGATCCTGTGCTGGGGGCTCCTTGTCGTCGCGTAAAGCTAACGACGGATGTTTCCCTCACAGGGTGGGGGGCGGTCATGAGTGGTCGTCCAGCCCAAGGTCTGTGGCAGGACCATCTATCATGGCATTTAAATTGTCTAGAGATGTTGGCAGTGTTTCAGGCTCTGAAACACTTCCTAGCAGACCTGAGAGGTTATCATGTGCTAGTTCAGTCAGACAACACGTCAGTGGTCTCTTATATAAATCGTCAGGTCTCGCCGACGATTGTAAAGGTAAAGGTCTCGCCGTGCGGTCTCGCCGGCTTTACAAGTTGGCCCGTCAGGTCCTCCTGTGGTCCCTAGGGAAGTTACTATCACTGAGAGCATTGTATCTTCCTGGGTATTTGAATGTGGTAGCAGACTCCCAGTCGAGGCAGGGGCCGAGGCCGGGGGAATGGAGACTCCACCCCCGAGGTGGTGGAGCTCCTTTGGTTGAGTTTTGGTCGCGCCGAGGCGGACCTATTCACTTCCAAGGAGATATCGCACTGTCGTCTGTGGTTCTCCATCAGTCATCCAGCCCCTCTGGGGTTGGACGCTATGTGCAGCCGTGGCCGAGGTCACGTCTGTACGCTTTTCCCCCGATTGCTCTGCTACCAGGAGTTCTGGAGAGGGTTCGCCGGGACAGGGTCAGCCTACTTTTAGTAGCCCCGTTCTGGCCGGCCCGAGTATGGTTTGCGGACCTGGTTTCTCTCCTGGACGGCTCTCCTTTGGAGCTCCCGGTCAGGAGGGATCTACTCTCTCAGGCGGGCGGCATGATATTTCACCCCCGCCCAGAGTTATGGAAACTGTGGGCTTGGCCTCTGAGGGGGCCCACCTCTTAGATTCCGGTCTCTCAACCGAGGTTGTTGAGACCATCCTTCACTCCAGAGCTCCATCCACGAGGAAGCTATATGCCTTTGAAGTGAAAACTTTTCACTTCTTGGTATGGAGAACACCTGTAGGACCCAGTTAACTGCCCAGTGGGTGCAGTGCTGGAATTCCTGCAGGAGCGTTTCTCCACTGGGTTATCCCCCTCCACACTAAAGGTGTATGTGGCAGCACTGGCTGCTTACCACGTCCCTTTCAGTGGAGTTTCTCTTGGGAGACACCCGCTTATAACTCGTTTCCTTCGTGGCACTTTGAGGCTGAGGCCAGCAGTTCGTGCCTGGAATTTTTGCCTGGTATGGTTAAGGCTTTTCTATACCCTAGGCCAGGTTATGTTCCTAAGGTCCCTACTAATGTTGTTAGACCTACAGTTCTGCAGGCTTTCTGTCCTCCTCCATTTCTGTCGTCAGACCAGGAGAAACTTAATTTGCTCTGCCCAGTGAGGGCGTTAGACGCTTATGTCCACAGAGCTGCCCTGTGGAAGAAATCAGAACATTTATTTGTATGTTTCGGGCCACCCAGGAAAGGGTGTCCTGCGTCTAAACAGAGAATGAGCAAGTGGGAGGTCGAGGCTATCTCACTTGCTTATGAGTCGGTTGGTCAGCCTTCACCTTTGGCTGTACGAGCGCACTCTACTAGGAGTATGGCTGCATCCAAAGCTTTATTGTGAGGAGTTTCCCTGAATGATGTTTGTGATGCGACTGGATGGTCTTCACCGCATACGTTTATTAACCCTCTGGGGTCGGCGGTCTCGCCGGCGATACCAGCTCACTTTTTTCCTTATCAGTGCAAAAGAGACTCAAATTACTCTGTTGATTTTGATCTTACATATAAGTGTTGTACATCATTCGATCCTGTTAAGTATGTATTTTTTGTGGAACCTCACAATAAAAACAAAGTGTTGTGCTTTTCGCCTAATAAAGAAAAATAAACATGATGCGCGTTCTGCGTTCTCTCTGTCAGTAAAGTCCATTCTGAAACGCGTCCCAAAAATGAACTGTAACTCTGCAAATACTCAGTCAAACAGGTATACAGGCACACAGGCATGAAGCCTGAATTATCTTCTTTTAAATTAAGTAGTTTATATAAAAAACAAATGTTCTCATTTTATGTAATCTGTACGAAAAGAGAGAGATGATAGTCGTTCTCGTCTCAGCTCATTAAAGTTAATTTGACCACGCCCACGGAGCACGCGCTCTATTCAAACACAAATGCTCTGAGGCGATCCACGCCCACACATCAGCTGGATAACCCACCGAAAGAGACTCATATTTACGATGCTGTGAGGAATACTACTATTTTAATAATAATCCTGGAAAAAATTACCTCAGAAGTGCAGGTAGTTTCATTTGGAGGAGCAACGGATCCAGCTGAGGAATAGGTACATTCTTTATTTTCAAGTGCTTTGTTCTAATCGCGATATGGAATAGTGTCTGTAAACAAAAAGATTGTTTGAATATGAATCGCATTTTTGTGTGTGAATGAATGAACAGCTTTTACCTAACTATATTCCAATACTGAGATGAGTAAAAATCGACTGAAATATGTTGAAATAAAATATTTTTGTATAAGCAACGTATTAAACTGCAAATTAACATTTATATGTCCTAATCATAAAAACGATATGTTACATATGAAAGACAAGATGTCGTTTTTACTGTAAAATACTGCCACATCAAATAAGCTTGTTTGCTAAGATGTTATTATAGTGTTTGTTCGATTGTAGGCTATATTCAAACTAATTAATCCGCAACTGTGAAATATGTATGATAAAATGTATACTTTAGTATATACAAAGAAAGATTACATTTGAAATATAGTTAAAATTTTAATTGTTGTTGTAATTGTAACATTTTTATTAAAATAGCAAAAATATATGTATGCTACATATAAATAAATCTTAGGTAAATCTTAAAAGCTCAATATAAGCCTCCTCTTTAAATTATTTGTATTGTGTTTTATTAGTGACACATTTGGTATATATTCCCAAACTTTCTGTAAAAACAGTATGAGAATTAACTGCACAATTACTAGAAATGTTTACATTTGATATTATACAATTTGCAAGCACAATTTGAAAAACTAATAAATAATTGGAACTGTGAACCAATTTTGTATTATATAGGCATATGTATATATATATATATTGTCATTGCATTCTTGTGGCTCAGTGACACACCTGAATGAAAGGGTCATTAGTATGCAGCCCCATTATGCGCTCATTATGCGGGCCCATTGTCTTCTCAGGTGTGAATCACAGCAGGTCACACCCCTGCGCATATTGCCTTTCCAAACAAAAAGTGTCATTTTTAAATTTAAACCAATCTATTGTTTTATGTGAATTATAAGGCAGGATGATTTTCAGATCATTTTGAAGAAAAAACTCTAGGCGACAACATCCATTAGTCAAAAGTCTTGTGGACACATATTTAGTATGCGTTTTGTGGCCTTATTTCAGAAACTTTTAAGTTTTAGTTTTTTAAATAACCACGCATAAACAATATTCTCTCAAAAATACAAACATGTACATAGATGTTGATAACATATTATGGTAGCCCTGTTTGTGCTAAATAGAGTGTAATTGCACCTTTGCCAGTAATTTGTTTATAAGCAACTGAAAAAAGCACAAATGTTAGAGTATGTCAAAACATCTCAAGGACCCCAAAAACACAGCAGAAAATGCCATTGAAGTGCTGCACAGGGTGTGATGACTCGGTGCTCTTTGGTTGCTCGGGATAATTTAACTCAAAAATCAAAGTAATACTCCAAGGCACTCGAATTGTGTATACAAAAATTAAAAAGCCTTTATTGAATCATGGCTTTTATCTTTAAAAATGGTGACAGATACACCTACCCGTTGCGGCTATTGCCTTCGTCAGGGTGTCACACACCCTGACGAAGGCAATAGCCGCAACGGGTAGGTGTATCTGTGCACACAGGGTGCACTCAGGGTGCACACACCCTGACGAAGGCAATAGCCGCAACGCGTAGGTGTATCTGTCACCATTTTTAAAGATAAAAGCCATGATTCAATAAAGGCTTTTTAATTTTTGTATACACAATTCGAGTGCCTTGGAGTATTACTTTGATTTTTGACCCCAAAAACACCTTGGACCCCAGAGGGTTAAGTTCTATGATTTAGACTTAAGCTCTACCCCTGGGCTACAGGTGCTCTCGTCCGCTGTGCGCTAGATCTCACATGACGGTCACTTGCTCCTATGGCGACGTGGGTATTCCCGTTCCCACAGCGTTTGACGCAGCTCGAAGTTCCCTTGAAAGGGAACGTCTCGGTTACGTATGTAACCCTAGTTCCCTGAGAGGGAACGAGACGCTGCGTCGTTCTGCCATACTCCCGGCACTCCCGTTAGCGCTTCCTTCAGGCCTATCAGAAGCTGATGCGCTTGTGTTTTTGGGGTGCTTTATAGTTTCCTGGTCGATGACGTCACCCGCCTATGACGTTCCGTCTCTCCATTGGGCTGGTTCCATACGTGCTTCATGACGCACAACGCAGGGGCGTTCCCACAGCGTTTGACGCAGCGTCTCGTTCCCTCTCAGGGAACTAGGGTTACATACGTAACCGAGACGTTCTTCCTGTTGAGTAAAGTGTCATCTAAATGAGTGTCCCCTTATTCTAAAATTCTCATTTCACTCAGCGTCTGTGAAGTGAAGCAGGACAACGTCCCACCAGTCCTTGTTTCAGACTCTCATCCACAACACAGCAAAACGGTTCATATGCTCATTGTCTCCAAATCATGACCAGAGACAGATACATTTTAAATCTACTGTTTAAAACAAATAAAGAACCAATAGAGGAGAATAGTTAAGCGCAAAGAGCGGCAGAATATTCATGTTCCGTGACATATAAATGCGCACATTCTGATTACTTTATTTATCGTTCATGTAAACACTGTGTTCGGATTCATCAATCGGATTGATTTCATTCCAATTGAACCAAAAGGTGTCCATGTAAATGTAGCTACTGATGGGTAGTAGGCCTTAAACAGGCCTCCTTGGAAGGGAGTCATAACGTTGTGGGACATACATTATAGCTGCGAACAGGTAGCTAGCCTTATTTAGCCCTCCTGTGGGTGGCCTCAATATTTGTGATGGTAGTAGTATGGTTCCCAACGGTATATGCTTGTAGCAGAATAGACTGGCTATCAGCTAGTAGGCCCAACCAGGCCGCCCTGAAACTGAGCCCCAAGACTGGGCAGCTGGCCTTAGCAGGCCGCTCGTTAACTGACACAGGTAGTAGGCCGCACCAGGCCTCCTGGAAAGCGAGTTCCCAACTACGGGCAACTGGACAGCTAGCCTGACTGGCTATCAGGTATTAGGCCTCACCAGGCCTTCCTATTAGTGGATTCACCAGTGATACTGGGTTCTGGCAACTGTGGCCGCTCTGCTATCAGATCAGCTGGCCTTAGCAGGCAGCTTCTGAAGGCAAGCTTGCGCCCTAGCACGATTAAAGTGTTTACTTTCTGCTACTGGTTCCCTCCTGGAACCTCTATCTAGCCTAAAGTCTGGTTTGCCTACCAGGCAGGTCATGTGCTCCCCTCACTGAGGGTCACTTTGAGTACTCAGTCTTCTGGGTCTGGTCAGACGGCCGTATGTCTTTTGTGAAGTTAGATCAGTCCTTAGGCCTTCTCAGGCCTCCTCGGTGCTTTGAAACAAGCGCTGGGTTGTTCCATGGATCGAGCAGAGAAACTCCCCTCGCTAGCAAGGGTTGTAAGCACTATGCTGAGTCATGCTCTCTGGGATACCCCGTCTCTGAGATCCGGGCCGAGTGGTTCACTGCCCCTCGGATTGGATGCCTTACCTAAAGGCAAGTGTCCAGAGGCTCTGACTTCGGACAGACAGGAAGTGGCCAGACTGAAGTGTCCAATGTAAGGTCAGGCCGTCCTGGTGACATTTCGGGTGGTACGTTCCCCCGAATAGTGACTGGCTGGGGTTCCTTCGGGTTCCCTAGCCACATTCCCTAGAAAGGACCCTTTCTAATTTGAAGCTGTGGTCCTAGGCCCTTGAGCAGGTTTATGGAAGTTTATGGAGATTTGCCTGTGAAGCATATAGCTTGGGCTATGACAGTAGGGAATGCTGTCACTGACAGCTCAGTGTGACCTGAGGGTGAGGGGTTCTGGCATTGCATTTGAAATAGCTGGTTCTGACAGTTGTCACTGCCAAATGGCATGCACACCCCTTAGCATGGTAGCGTTGGTATATCGTTCCCCAAAGCGTCAATCGATGCAGTGTGAGTTCCCTTTCGAAAGGGAACGTCTAGGTTACGACTGTAACCTCTGTTCCCTGAGAACAGAGAACAATGTGTCTTTCGCCATGCCTCGGGGCCTGCCTGCCAAACAGTCCCTTCAGAAAAAAGGTGATTTTCATTTGTGCAAGACTCCCTTATATACTTCTATGACGCACGTTAATGATGTCAGCAGCTGTCGCCGGTCAATATGATTGCCGTGATTTGATTGTGATTTCAGACACCTGTCACGTTTAGCGCTTTGGCATTCTCCATAGCGTCAATTGACGCAGTGTCTCGTTCCCTGTTCTCAGTTGTTCTACGGTTATAACCTAGACGTTCAACATGCAAGCATATAACTTCATCACCGTAACAGATACTCACGCATGCGTAGAAGCAAGCTTTAACAACTTAGTCTTAGTCTGTTTGGATTTAAAGCAATTAGTTAATGCATTGTGAATTAACATGAACAAACAATGAACAGTTGTATTTTTATGAACTAATATTAACAAAGATTCATAAATACTGTAACAAATGTTTTGCACATTGTTAGTTAATGTTAGTTAATACATTACCTAATGTTAACAAATGAGACCTTATTGTAAAGTGTAATGTTTTAATACAGGGGAGACCAGGGATGGTTGTAACATGAAAACTTGTTTTAAAATGCTTGGAATGAAATGTGGTGGAGTTGGGGGACTGTAAATCACCTTGGCAGCTATTTTCTATCCTTTGTTGAAAATATACTGAACGGTGCAATTTTGAAAATACATCGATATAAATATATTGTAGCAATATTTTCCTTAAATATTTTTGGCCGTTCTTTGTATATTTTAAAACACTTTTGCCAGTCTGTATGTTCACTCAGTCTGCATTTTTTCAGTCTTCTTCTGTAACTCCAAAACTTCATGAAAGGAATCTTATGGCCAGACTTCTTAATAAAACTTACGAGTAATTACCGTTTCACCATAATATCTCTCCTGGTTTTTGTAATTGAATGCGAGCATGTAATGTGTGTTTTGAAAACAAAGTCAACATATGTTTAGCTTTTCCGACAACCCAGAGTGAAATACAGAATTTAATGTGAGTAAACATTTAATATGTTGTTTATAGATCATTCATATTCATATTAACTTTTCTTCTAATCAGCTGTTACTGAAATCCACAGGAAACTTCCACAAACTCTGCAAGAAATTGTGCAAGCATGAACATCATAGATCTCTTAAATATCATGCATAATATACACATATAATTTACACACCGCTACGTTAATGACCATAACATTTTAATTCATCTTAATAAAATCACGAAGCCCCCAAAGCGTAGGCCAATTTTTAACAGCACTTGACATTGTAAGGAGTGGAAAAGTATTTCTAACACACCTTGTTCTCCATCATATAAACTGATGGCTTCTGCTGATATGTTTTGAAGCTAACGTGAGGGAGGAAAATGAAAGAAAGAAAAAAGACCCCATACTCAGTTGACGGAGCAGTAAACTGATGTCTGCAGGCATTGTGCATTCTGTCTCGCTGCGGTCCCTATCTGATGAGACCTGCGAAGGTCTCTCCGAGCTCATGAATTTGGAGTATTTTCCCACATTGCTGACACTGTTGCTTTAAGAGCTGATAACAGTCCGCATTAGCCAGTCCTAGCCAAACAAAGCAGAAGGGAAACAGAATATGCAGACTGACAGCCAAATGACTTTTGAGGGGTGTGGGATGTGTCGAAGATCCACCCAAAATGCTTGAGGAGGTAAAAGACGCCTTTTTAAAAATGACCCTCGGCTCACGCTCCTTAATGGATGGCCATCCTGCTTTTTCCTGGGCTCTTCAGAAGACTTATTAGAGCAGATGTTTGCACAGCTGGTGCTGTCAGAGGTAGAGTCTGGAAAGCTGCCTCACTTCTACAGCGCATGAGGAATGAGACTCACACATCACCCTCGGGTTCTTGTGAAAGGCTCTCGCCTCATTTCTAACGGTTCATGGACTCTTTTTGATGTTGGCCAACATAACAGAATTTCTGCTGATAATCTTGACAAAATTTGGGACTCTTTTATGGCAAAACGGAAGATCTTAGTGGATAAAAATGACAAATGTGCTGCAATTATTTGAATGGCTACATTTCAATTTCCCATATTTGTTTCTAGCAACCTATCAAGTCAAAGAAAATTTACAATGTTTTGTTAGATGTTTACAATGTTTAGATTTTAAGGTGTGTGAGAGAAGCATCATAACAAATCCTTATTCTAATTACAGGTTATACAATACCATGTATTGGACCAAACTATGTCCAACCATAGTTTAACTGTACTGATCTAATCACTAGTGGCAATCACTACTACTATCGCTCATACTTATGGGTGTCACGGGTAGCTGTATGGAGGACGTCCATCACAGGAATAATCAAAAGAAACAGTCTTAAAATAAAAAAAATACACAGGAACACTCAGGGAAATGGACTCCAACAACACCTTAACATTGACGATCCCAGAAAAAATTGGAAGAACAGAAACAGGTGTGGGATTAATTAACTAATTATCAGGAACACAGGCAAATGGGAACAGCAAGAAAACTAAACCTGAACACGTTACAGTAGTCCCCCCTCCTAGAAGTCGTGTCCTCGTGCCGTAACTCACAATACAGCTTTGGAGGGAGGGGGCTTTGGAGGTGGGTGTGGAGCTGGTGATGGACAGGGAGCAGGAGAAGTTGGAGGAGACAGACATCATGGTATAGCCAAAGGTGGGAGGAGCCAGGATGGACAATAGAGCGAGCGAGGACGAAGGAAAAACTGGAAGAAGGGTGGAGCCGAAGGGGTGAAGGGTCAAGGTTGATTCGGAGGAGTCCCAGGGCAGACAGGCCACGGTGGAGACGAGGGAACGCAGAGCCCGGGGCAGAGCCGAAGGACTGACAGGCCGAAGTGGAGACATTGACCTGGAGGCCTGAGGTGCAGTCAGGGACTCATCCTCTTGCTGAGTTGGTGGATGGGAAGCCCGAGGCGAAGTTGCAGAGCCGAGGAGCTGGACGACACCAGCTTAGCTATCCGATCCAGGGAACTGGCCATAACCAGCAGAGATGGGACCTGGTAGTCAGGCAGAAACAGTTTGAGAAAATATCCAAATGGGACCGGGGGCTTGGGTGGGACTGGATCTGTGGACCACAGATCTCTCAGGTTGAAGTATGCTACTGGCTCTGGGGTGGACTGAGTAGCATGTGTAGACTTCGGGACTGTGACGGTATCCAGCTCTGGTTTCCGGGACGACTTCGGTGGCTGCCCTGGCCTCGCAGGCTGTAAGAGGGAGGCCACCATGCCAGAGCATCAAACCCAAATACCCCAGAAAAGTATGGTGATTGGGGAGGAGGAGAAGGCACAGCACTGGTAAGTTCATTCTGATTTTTTTCTTTTTAGGTCCTGTATTCTGTCAAGGGTAGTTGTATGAATAAAACGTACAACAGTAATAATTAAAGTAAAAAGTGTTCAATTCAAAAATACACAGGAACACCTAGGGAAACAGACTTCAACAACATCTTAACATTAATGATACAGGACAATGAACTGAACAAAACTCAGGGTTTAACCCTCTGGGGTCTAAGGTGTTTTTGGGGTCCTTGAGATGTTTTGACATGCCCTGACATTTGTGTTTTTTTTTTTGTTGCTTATAAACATATTAATGGCACAGGTGAAATTACACTCTATTTAGCACAAACAGGGCTACCATAATATGTGAGCAACATGTACATGTTTGTATTTTTGAGAGAATAATGTTTATGCATAGTTATTGAAAAAAACAAAAAATTAAAATTTCTGAAATAAGGCCACAAAACACATACTAAATATGTGTCCACAAGACTTTTGACTAATGGATGTTGTCGCCTAGAGTTTTTGCTTCAAAATGATCTGAAAATCATCCTGCCTAATCATTCACATAAAAAAATAGATTTTTTAAAATTGTGAAAACATTTTTTTGTTTGGAAAGGCAATATGCGAATGGGTGTGAACGGCCCAACCCCCTCATGTATAATTAGGTGGTTCTCACCTGAGAAGACAAAGACCCGCATAATAATGAGCCTTTCATTCAGGTGTGTCACACAAGAAAGAATGCGAGGACAATATATATACATATACACACACACACACACACACACACATATATATATATATTATATATAATCAAAATATAAATGAAAGTCAAAAGCACATTTTTAGTCATACCTGGAAACAAATCCTGTTCAAATAGGTTATATGGGCCATTCTATAGAATTGGTTCAAAGTTAGAGTTGGAAACATCTTGAAAAGAAAATAGTCTTTTTCCATAAATCTCTTATAAAGTATTATTTTTTAAAGTAGGCCAATACATTTTATCATACATATTTCAAAGTTAAGGATTCATTATTTTGATATAACCTAGCTTGCATTGGAACAAACACTATAACAGTTGATTAGTTTATTTTTGACAAAACATACTATATATTTAACATATGAGCAGAAACTGTCTAACAAAAGCTTATTTGATGTCTATTTTAGAGTAAAAACTTTATAATCTATCCAAAACTAGTCAACGAAATGTTGTCATTACAGACACTGTTCTATATCGCGATTAGAACAAATCGTCTCAGGTTACGACTGTAACCATAGTTCCCTGAGAAAGGGAACGAGACGATGCGTCCCCAGCGTGAATGCGTCTGAGCATCAATGTCAACTAGTCCAATGGAAAGAATGAGCGTCACGGGCGGGTGACGTCATGACCAGGCATTAGCTTAAAAAATGTCGAAGCAAGCCGATCACAGGGATGCAGGAAGTATGGCAGGGTGACGCATCGTCTCGTTCCCTTTCTCAGGGAACTATGGTTACAGTCGTAACCTGAGACGTTCCCTTTCGAGGGAACTCGCGATGCGTCATCGACGCTTTGGGAACGAGAATACCCAAAACGCCAGAATTCCAAGTACCTGAGTGTCAGTCTGTTGAAACTAAGCACTAAGCACCTGAGAACCTGGGGCAGCATCCAGGTCTAAGCTGTAAAACCTAACGAATGTGAGCGGTGAGGACCAGCCTGCCGCATCACACACGTTTTGAAGAGAAACTCCAAATAGTAAGGCTTTAGAGGCCGCCATACCCCTCGTAGAGTGAGCTCTGACCGCCAAAGGACACGGCTGGTCAGAGTACTCGTATGCAAGTGAAATAGCCTCAACTATCCACTTACTAACCGTCTGTTTAAAAGCAGGAAGACCCTTCTTAGGTGATCCAAAGCAAATAAATAACTGGTCGGACTTCCTCATTGAAGATGTCCGATGAACATAAGTATCCAGTGCTCGCACTGGACACAAGAGGTTCAGCCTTTCCTGGTCCGCAGATGTAAAAGGAGGAGGACAGAAACCTGCAGCACAATAGGCCTCGGAATAATGGTAGGCACCTTTGGAACATATCCATGTTTCGGGTAAGATTGCCTTGGCCATCCCCGGTGTACTCAAGGCAGGTGGGGACCGAAAGGGCCTGAAGGTCTGACTCTTATAGGGACGAAATAGCTAACAGAAAATAGTCTTAAAAGAAAGGAACTTCTCTGAGACCAAATCTAAGGGCTCGAAGGGAGCCCCAGATAGGCCTTCTAGAACTTATTGCAAGGTCCCAAGCCAGCACCCTAGTGCAAGTTGCAGGCCTCAGCCTCAAAGTGCCACGAAGGAAACGAGTGATCAGGGGGTCTCGACCCAAAAATGTACTACCCACCAGGGCGTGGAAAGCCGCAAAGGCCGCCACGTATACCTTAAGCGTGGAAGGACATAGACCTGATACAAAGCGTTCTTGCAGAAACTCGAATACTGTGTTTACTGAACAGTTAACCGGATCCCACTGACGCTGGTAACACCAAGAAGTGAAAAACTCTCGAAATAGTGAATATAGTTTCCTCGTAGCGGGAGCTCTGGAGCTTAGAATGGTCTCAACAACCTCGGTTGAGAGACCACTCTCTATGAGTTGGGCCCCCTCAGAGGCCAAACCCACAGTTTCCAAATCCCCTGCCGGGGGTGCAATATTGCATCCCCTGCCTGAGACAGAAGGTCTCTCCTGATCGGGACCTCGAACGGAGGTCCGTCGAGGAGAAAAATTAGGTCCGCAAACCAAATTCAACTCGGCCAGGGTGGTGCTACTAAATAGGCTTATTCCATCCTGGCGGAATCACTCCAGAACTCATGGGAGCAGAGCAACAGGGGGAAATGCGTACAGACGTAGCCTCGGCCACGTCTGCACCATAGCAACCAGCCCCGAGGGGACTGGTTGAGTGAGGGATAACCAGAGTGGACAGTGCGTCGTATGCTGAGACGAGAACAAATCCACTTCTGCCTGGCCATAAAACTCCCATATTTGCTCCAACGCCTCGGGGTGGAGTCCCCTAGCCTCAGCCCCTGCCTCGACAGGGCGTCTGCTCCAATATTCTGCCCCCCCCTGGAATATACACTGCCCTCAGACAGCGTAATTTCCTGAGATACCAAAATAATAGGCCACCAACGTGTTGTCTGTGGGTCAAGAACCAGAGTTTCCTCCATATAACCAAGGCGCGGGGATACTGCCGCGTGATCTTGATCGTACGGAGTGGGTTTCCCCTCAGGGAGAACCCTCTGGTCCTGAGCCACCACTGTAAAGGTCTCATGTACAGCAGGTCAAAGGGTATCACATTGAACGCTGCTGCCCTGAGGCCTAACAGTCACTGTTTCAGAACAACACATGATGGCCCCTCAGGTCTGGGAGGAGATGTCTCAACGCATTGAAGACGACCATCATCTCTAGGCAATTCATGTGCCAAGCGAGATGATGACTCCTCCCAAGCCCTGAGCTGAGCGGCCTTCCAATACCGCTCCCCAGCCGGTGAGGAAAGCATCTGTCGAGATCACAACTCGATGGCAAAGAGCTCCCAACACCGGACCCTGGGCTAAGAACCAGTGTTTCCTCCATATAACCAAGGCGCGGAGACACCGCCGCGTGATCTTGATCATACGAAGTGGGTTTCCCCTCGGGGAGAACCCTCTGGTCCTGAGCCACCACTGTAAAGGTCTCATGTACAGCAGGCCAAAAGGTATCCCATTGGACGCTGCTGCCACAAGACCCAACAGTCTCTCGTTTTACAGTGCGTGACTGGCCTAGCCTCAGCTCTTTTGTGGCTGTTAGGATAGCAGCTACACGAACGGGCGACAGAGTGGCCCGCATCGTCACTGAATCCCATACCACACCAAAAAGAAAGTGGTTCTCTGTACTGGAGAAAGCACACTCTTCTTGGCATTGAGCCTCAACCCCAACATCTGCATATGAGCGAGAACGACACCTCGGTGCCGAACCGCTAACTGTTCTGATTCCGCTAGAATCAGCCAGTCATCTATGCAAATCAGAATGCGTATACACTGCAGCCTGGCGGGGCCAGAGCTGCGTCTACACACTTCGTGAATGTGCGGGGTGATAGAGCTAGACCGAAAGGAAGTGCCTGATACTGGTGTTCTTTGCCCCAAAGAAAACCTCAGGAACCTCCTGTGCTGAGGGAGGATGGAGATATGGAAGTATACGTCTTTTAGATCTATCGTGACAAACCAGTCCTCGGATCTGATTTGAGTCACGATCTGTTTGAGTGTCAGCATCTTGGACTTGAGTTCCAGCACCAAACACTCCAACAGACGAAGATCTAGTATGTGACGCAGCTCTCCATCCTTTTTTGGAACAATGAGATAACGACTGTAAAGACCCGACGCAATGTCGGGTGAGTACACCTGCTCTATAGCTTTCTTTGCTAACAGGGCCTTTACCTCTTGCTCCATTACCAGAGAGATTACCATTACCCATAGAGATATATTTGGCAGTAGCTTCTGCGCTGCCAGAAAATCTACCAAGGGAACCAGCCCCTCGAGGCTGGCCTCTGGTGTAATAAAGACAGCCAGTTCGGGGACCTGAAGCATACTGGCAGGAACCCCCCTCAGAGGGCGCGAGTCCGACGCAATGTCGAGTTGACGCTGCGCCAGAAGCTCGCTGGAGAACGCTGCGCCCCGAAACACCAAGGGTGGCGGGGTTGGCAGAACGGTCCCCTGAGGGCACCGAGATGGAAAGGGCACCGTATAATGAGGTGTACACCATTCCACCCTGGTTGGGGCTGCCCTCACCGGTCTGACGCCGGTGGTGCCAGACCTTTTCTTTTGAGCCGCAGCCTTCTCAGCATGAAGAACGGTCCTCGGATCCGGCTTCTGCTTTGAAGGCTTTGGCTGCTGTGTTGTGTATGAGAAACTAGCCGGCTGGAGCTGCTCACGCCCAGCAGCCCCAGGGGGTTGGACATAGCGAGGGAGAGATTATCTTGTATCTTTCTCCATGATTCCCATCAAATTGAGCCAGAGGTGTCTCTCAGTGACCACAAGGGCTGCCATCCCTGAGAGATAAATCTGAGGCCCGACGGAGTTCTCAAACCCCATCGGGCCAAACTCCCTCACTTCTGTCCAAATACCACAGCAGGTCAGCCTGATATGCTTGCAGCACTGCTATAGTGTGCAAGCAGGCTCATGCTAGACCCACTGCCATATATGCTTTTCCCACTAGATTAAAAAATAGTTTTCTTTAATGGTTTAGTGAGAGAAGCCGACGCCTTCAGGGACGATACTGAACCGGGAGACAGATAGCTCGCAAGTGTCTGTTCTACCCAGGGTATTGCCCCATAGCCATACTCTCTTAACCCCCAAATATCTGAATATACATGAATGGGGGGCTAAAAGATGAGTAAGGCTTTTTCCATTATCTAGACAGCTCGCTGTGCAGATCGGGAAAAATGGAAGGCCCGGTGATGGAGGTGGAAAAATAGAGGGAAGGAAACTTGTTCAATTTATTTTAAGGACGAGTGCCCCATTATTTCTGCTGGCCATTAAATATTTAATTTATCTACAGCCTTAGTAAAAACCTCCACCAGCTTATTATTATTTTTTATATATCTTTATATATATTCACTTTATTCTATATATAATATATAAACTATCATATATATATATATATATAGGCTATATATATTTCTCATACGCTGGGGAAGAGATGGCAAATCCACTTCCCCCATGATTGTGTCACTTTCAATGCCCAGCACATCTACCTCCTCGGAGGTAGAGCACTGAAGCATTGATTTCTCTCCCCGGGCGGAAGAGACCGCAGCGCGGGCTTCCGAGACCGGCGAGAGAGCACTGGATCCCTCGTGGAAAGGGAGGAGATAAGATCCGCGGACCCGTCTCCAACCCCGTAAAGAGATCCTATTCGCGATCCACAGGAATGCATTGCCTCGGCAGACGCGGGTCCTGCACCCTGAGGATCGCGAGCCTGGCCACTTTCCTCGAAAAGCGCCAGGCGAGAGCGGAGCATGCGGAGCAGAAGCATCTCGCAATGCTGCAATCAGCCCCCTCGAAGGCTGACACCGCATGCTCCACTCCCAAACAAACTACACAAAGCTCGTGTGTGTCCCCACCCATTAAATAACGCGGGCAGGGAGAAGCACAGAGTTTGTAAAGTTGTTTCGCCATAACTCTTCCCAATAATATCGAACAGACAACAATAAATAGACAGAGACAGAGTAACACAGATCGCTTGCTGAGACACAGAAGCTAATGCCGGTTTGCAAAGGATGTGCTTTTATCCCTTCCTGGGCATGACGTCACCCGCCCGTGACGCTCATTCTTTCCATTGGACTAGTTGACATTGATGCTCAGACGCATTCACGCTGGGGGCGTTCCCCAAAGCGTCGATGACGCATCGCGAGTTCCCTCGAAAGGGATCTCAGTAGGCTATAGCAATATAGTTTGGATGTGTTCATGTAAAAATAATGTTTACTAATGTAGGAGCGAGAGTGAATGAACGCACAGATGCGATGTACATAGTAACATCGCGCGCACGTCTGTGCCATTCATTCATTCACTCACAGACACGCAATTCATATTTAAACAGTCTTTGTGCAGTTTACAGACACTATTCAATAACGTGAACAAAGCACTTAAGAATAAACGACTTACTACATCAGCTGAATCCGTTGCTCCTCAAAATGAAACTACCAGCACTTCTGAGGTAACTTTTCCAGGATTATTACGATAGTATTATTCCTCACAGTGCAGCAAGACGAGGTAAAGTACAAGATTCTTATTAAATAACAGGGAGATAATTGGAAGAACAGAAACAGGTGTTAACTGTTAATTAACTAATTGTCAGGAACATAGGCAAACAGAGAGAACAGAGAGACAGCTAAACCTAAACAGAAGATACATGTTACAATGGGTTAGTTCTATGGGCTTTTTCCTGTGATTCTCCTACGTGTTCCTTGTGGAATTTACTATTAAAGACTCGATTAAAGATACGATGGATGCTTTACTATCTCATGAGGCCATGGGAGAGGATTTGTGAATGGCAGTGAATTGACGCAACTGACACTGGTAGGTTGTGACAGTAACAACATACCGGATGTAGGATGTCCGCATTGTATTCATACTACATTTGCTCATAATATAAAACATACTTTTTTAATGGTCACGAAGTAAGCTAAAATTCAAATCTAGTACCTACTCAGTACGCGATTTCGGACGCACTGAAAGTAATGTTTAGATTGAATGTTTGCATAAAGTTTGTTAAAACTACTGACTCATTATTACATTGCCACACCTCTCCATATAAAACTAATACCGTCCAGATACTGCTTTACATTGAAAGAGGGACAGGGACTTGTGCTATAAGTATACACAACAACATCATAGAAACTCTTGGATGAACTCTTTGAACCACATAGAACACCTTAGCAGCCACATGGCAACACTCTAACAACCAGCTACAACACCCTATTAACCACCCAGTAATGCCCTGGCAACCAGCCACAACACCCTATTAACCACCCAGTAATGCCCTGGCAACCAGCCACAACACCCTAGCAACCATCTAAACAACCACTCAGAACACCTTACCAAATGCTTAGCGATGTCCTAGTACCACCTAGCCTGGTTCTACCAGACTCTCGTACATTTCATTTGTACAGAGAGTCTGGCCTCGCTCCATTGAGAAACGTTTACTTCCTTGTAGGCGGGTTCTCTGTTAAAGATCAAAACTATTGGATCTGCCCAGCGTCACTCAGGATCTGCCATAGCCAATCGCTAACGTGTGGTCGTGACGTATGTCATGCGCCGAAACCGGCTGGAAACAACAAGTCCGAATTCCATATTCATAAATCTAAATATCTAAATGCTAAACCTCTCTTTCTTATATTTGTGAAATCATTTTAAAAATACCTCTTTTCAATTAAGTTGTCTGAGAACAAAAAAAAGCCTTAAAAACATTATCTGTTTGTAATTATTTTCCTTTTTTCAGTGTCATGTAATTCTCTTAACTTGTTCATGTTTATTTTATATTATCCCCCTACTGTTTTATTTTTGTTTTGTTTTTATTATTATTTTTTGTTTGTTTTTGTATTATGTTTTCTGTTATTACTTGTGTTTTGTTTTAAGCAATAAAAAAAAACAAGTCCGAATGATCAGAGGATTATGTTTAGAATAAGATGTCTGTCAACGAGAGCTGCATGTTTTGTTCATCGAATTTAAGAGTTCAAGGAACAATTCTAAATGTATATTTGACACTAAGGACAGTGATGTATTCAGTCAACTGTCGAAGCTGGGTGTAATCATTAACAATACGCCGCTGCGGTCGTTTCGGATCTGCCGCAAATGCTGTACAGTGATCATCGTACACACCGAGCTGCCCAGCACCAACTCCTAACCTTTCTGCCTCCCTCACTTGGTCCTCCATTAGTGCAACAAGAGGAGACGACAACAACTATCGGCTTTGCATCCTATCGTTCGCCTTAGCTAACTCATTCACCACTAGCGGAGTGAGCTGGAAAATTAAACTTTTCCCGAACCCCGTGGGGAGGAGGGCCACAACATCATGGCCACCAACAACACTTAGCAAACATTGATCTTGCTCCGGCTTTAACTTCTGGATATTCGGCAGTTTTGCAACAACGGACCGAATAGATTTTCTCACGTCTTTCTCCGCTGCCATTACTGAACTCCAACTCAAACTGACGCGCTACATCAACGTCATCGTTCTCAGCCACTCCCTCTGTTCGCTGATTGGACCGGTAAAAAAATTATTTCTGGAAACCAAAGTCTACAGCACAATCCCAGACGTAGTACTGAAGGAAAATAAAATTGAGCGGAAGTGCGTAGGAGGGCGGAGCCAGGCTAAGTACCACCACCAACACCCTGGCAAATGCTAACATCATCCACCGAAACATCCTTGCAGCCCTCAGTCCAGCATAGTGATGGTCAGATCTCCATGGGGAAAACAACATTTACATTATAAGGGCCCTATCTTTCACCCAGAGCAAATGACTTTGTACACCGATGCATGTATCATTCCTATTTTACACTCGACACACAGCAGACTTTTCCCTCCACAGACGCACGTCGGGAAATTAGGGAATGAACTTGCGCTCCCGGGGCAGTTCAGCGAAAAGAGGAGGCGTTCCGGCGCAAACGTTCCCTGGTGCTATTTTGCAGTTTCAGAAAACACGCGATATTTAGATTAATATGTCATTTTAAGCGCGCATGCTTGACCATAATGTAGCGTGTGCACAACGCGCATACACTTTGCTTCTCTCATTTACACAGACGCAGCAGTTCTCATTTTTGCAAATCATACATTATTACAAGGAAAAATATTAACACACGAGGGAAATCATAGTGGTGTCCATGAAGATGTGAAAAAATAGGCATAAATCTAGCTTACACATTTACTCAAATTATTATACGCCTGTTTAACCGAAGCTAATTTGGGTGGGTTTCTCCCATCCCCATACAATGTCACTTCTCTGTCTTTTACGGCCCTGACGAGAACGTCGGTCTCCTCGGCTGTGAACCGCTCCTGGCGTGCGTCTGGCAAATCCGCCATTATAATAGCAATCCACCATGGATAAAGTGTGCCTGCTCTTAAAGGGAATGTGAGATGACGCTCTGATTGGTTTATTTCACGTTACGCCCAAACCACACCTATGAGTAATGTAGCTACTTCAGACCAACCCATTTTAGATTTGCGTCAGGCGCAAGAGTCATTTATCTCGCCGGTATAATAGCAACAGCGCCCGAGATCCGCCCACAAAGTTACTTGCGTTTCGCGTTTGATACTTGCGTTTCAGATCGTTAAAATAGGGCACTAAGACTCTTGTTAAATCAGTGTCCAGACATTTCATTTCTATAAAGATTCATGTTTAGAGAACATAGAGAAGACCATGTATCTAGAGACGGTCTTTATTTTTCTAAAAGAAGAATCATTTGAACTGTTGTTTGGGTTGCAGTGGACTTTGCTGCATGATTCACAACAAGTCTGTTTAAAAAAAAAAAGTGAAAGTCTGGCATGGCCATAACAAGACATTATTCTTTCTGTCCCCTCTATTAACAGATGAGTAATTATAAAAATATCCAACATATGCTATCCAACGCTCCCATAACATTATTCCAACCCACGTAAACAGGTAACAGGCAGACAGACAGATGCATCATCAAACTTACAGAATCATTAAACAGGAAAAAGACAAATCATTTCAGCCTGACGGAATTATTTCCAGGTGGAAGTCAGTGTTGTGTTGCTGGAAAGAAACACAGTATAGGTTTACAAACATTTCTATCATCCTGGTCTGACACAACAAGATGACGATATGTCTGCAAGAGCAACAGAGAGCCCTTACATGGTGTTCAGGCTGTGTGTGTGTTAATAGCAAAAGAGCTTTTGCACGAATATCTTGAGCTCAGAAACTTTATGCCTGTGGAGATCATGCTGCTGGCATAAGCATAGTCCAGACATTTCGGAATTCCATATTTCACTTTTGAGGAATGGTATCAGATGGGATTAGATTCGGTCCAGCTCAACTTTCCCAAGAGAATCGGACCAAGCGAGCTCAACTCAGGCCTGAAGTATCCATGCAATCCAGTATGAGATGCCTCTCCTCTGTGCTCCCCCCGGACTCCAGAGCTAATGACTGATGCAGAGAGAAGCCAATACTCTGAGGAAAAATGTGAGTATGAAAAAGAAATGGCTGCAAGAGTTTTGTGCTGCACCTTCCCTCGTGATTTAGTATGCCTGTTGAGATGCCCATCCAAGTTTGAACAGATTTAATTAATCAATATGATATTCACACCTTAAAGTATGTAATTGTCCAGTGCTTTTCCTCATATGGGCCAAAGTTTCAGGGTGAAACTCCTTTTCTCTCAATAACCTAGACATACCACTGAAGCTCACAGAACCTGCTAAAACGGCAAACTGTATTTTGGTCATTATGATTTACAACTGTTAGATGTGGGCAGTGAAATGTAGGCATTTATTGCTCAGTTAAAACACACAGTGCACACAAAATTTTAATAATTCACATACTGTTTGATAGTTCACCTAAAACTGAATATTCATCATTTACTCACTTTCATGTCTTTCCAATCCATGTGATGTTTTTTTTTAACACAAAAGAAGCAGAATGTCCACTCTACTCTTCTTCATTCATTAAAAATTCACGGGGAAAAAATGAGAGTGAAAAAGCAGTCCAAACAACTTAAGCGATACATTACAAGTATTATGATACCAAACAACAGATTTGTGTGAGGAACAGGCAGTGGTGTAAAGTATTTGAGTAAATATAATTAGTTACTATAATTGAGTACCTTTTTGGCTACTCTGTTGTTTTACTGAGTATCAAATATATTAGCAACTATCTACTTGACTACAAATTTGAATAAGAATATGTACACTTTACTCCAATACATTTGTGATAAGTAATGCAATTACTCATTACAGCCTGCATGGCACCTAACATTTTCTGCAGCAGTTTATTTCTGCTACGAAATAAGTGATATCGCCATCTACAGGGCACTGAAGGTACTATATTTTGTGTGTTTGTCAACAAGGCTACTTTACTTTACTTTACTTTCCCTTAAATCCTGATGTACTCGTTACATCATAAGAAGAATGGCATCTACGCTAACTTTAGTGTCTTTGTTTATCCCAAGGTTCTCCCGCAGCCTGCCAGATCCAGGCCGTATCCAGTTTTGACGAAGGAGCTTCGCCTGGACCCGATGACAATGCAGTGCTGAAGTGTCAACTATCCTCTCCCTATGGAGGATCCCTTTCCCACTCTACAGATAAAGCGTTGTTGAAAATCCGGTTCGCGTACCCCGAAGTGATAAAATAAAACAAAATTCTTTATCAACTGTATAGGCAAGACAAGTAGTTTGTTTAGGCATGGTTTGTAAAGAAATTACAAACCTGCGCACACATATTCAAACGAATATAACTATAGAATCAATTTTTAATGCGCATATGAACGCCATCAGGTCACAGGTTCACGTTTAAAGTCTGTTTAGAGAGAACGCTGTCGTCTTAGTGGCCCCTAATGTAATAACAAATGATAATTTTGCTGGAAGTGAATCAATCAAAACTAACTTTATTAGCTGGAAATAACATTATTCAAAAATCGCTATAAAGCCAAAACAATCTCTGTTACCGTAAACTGTATGTTTATCTCTGTAAAGCTGCTTTGAAACAATCTCCATTGTTAACAGCGCTATATAAATGAAGATGACTTGACTTACGCGAATGAGAATGATTTAAGTCAAGTCACCTTCATTTATATAGCGCTTTTATGGATTGTTTCAAAGCAGCTTTACAGTGATAATAGGAAATTACAGTAACAGAGATTGTTTTGGCTTTACAGCAGCTCTGGAATAAAGTTATTGTCCAGCTAAAGTTAGTTTTGATTAGAAGGTAGCAGGTAGTTGCTGAATCGCGGGTGTTTCATATATGAGATGAAGACATGACTGCAGCCGGTGATGAGGCGAAACCAGCACGTACAGTGCAAATGGGGTTTGATGGTGTAATTTTGTTTTATTTATCTGTTATATTGAAGAGACCTTGGTTAGGATATTGGTTTACTTATGCCATTTTTGTGCACTTGAGCTTAACTAAGACTTGCGTGTTTGTATATGTTTAAGAGGCTGTTGTGTCGACCTTGATTTATTACAATTTTGAGGTGTTCAGTTTTATTTTGATTTTAGAAAATAAACGTGATTTCTTTCCTCACAAATCAACTGTTTCTTGTTTTTCACTGGCATGTCTCTTGGTGTTGAGGAATAGTGCATCTTTGAGCCTAGATTCAGTATGAGTAAAATACTTAAGTACTGTTAAAATCAAATACTCTACTTTGCTCAAGTCGTATTTGGAATTAGTTTCCTGTTACTTGTAATTGGGTCATTTTTGCTGTAAGGTATCTGTTTTTACTCAAGTATGGTTCAGGTACTCTACACCTCTGGGAACAGAATGAAATTTAAGCCATTATTCAGTAAAAACCTCAAGTTTTAATTTGCACTTGACCCCTCATGGTTGCCCACTAGAGTTTGGCATCATAGACAGTAAAACTGTTGCTGGGTTTAAAAGTGCTAATTAAATTTGAGAGCGATGGTGGAGGATTCTCAGTGAATAACAACTGTTTGTTTGTTTATCACACAAAGGTATCATTTGACCTCAGAAGACTTGGATGATAAATGCTTTTATGTTTCTTTTCTGTTGTTTTATTCTAGCTTCACTGCCCCAGTCCCTTTTGTTATATGGAAAAGAACAGTATTACCATTCTGCTAAACTTGAATTTGGAACAACAGAATTGTAAGTAAACAATATCAGAATTATTTCTGGACGATGCATTCCTTTGAGTCGGTTTCTTACGAATGCTAGTAATGTGGCTAAAGCTCTCCTGTGGGTTTTAATATTTCTATATTCTGAAGCATAAAAGAATCTTTTGGCCAAGAATCTCTTTGATGTGATTTATATCTCAGGATTAAAGTAAATCCCTCTAAAGGATCCTTTTGAATTCCAGGGGTGGCGAGCATTCTTGTCAAGTCAAAAATACAAGCTCTCCTGCACATGATGAACTCATCTCTAGATCTGGTTCCTGATAGAGACCCAGTGTCATGCAAGGCACTCCGGTGACGGCGTCGTAAAATTAGGAATACCATCAACATCTGGGATTATGAAAAGGACACTTTCAAAAGCACTGGTCAATTTTCTGACATTTAAACTGTTTACAAATCTCAGCAAAGACAGAGCAGTAAAAAGCGTTGAGATGACGTGCATTGGTCATTAAGTCAGCTCATCTCTTGTCCAGACTGAAAAAGGCAAATGACAAATGAATGATGAATGTGAAGGCTCTTTTAAAGTGAAGTTTTAATTGTATAATACATATCAAATGTGCCCTGTGTTTGCAAAATATAATTCACATTCCCCTTTGGGTGGTCTCTCAGTATTTATAGCCCACACTAGCCTCAGAGCCCATTCTGTGGTCTAAAGGTACCAAGCAGGTGGTACTTATTGAGCAGTACCCTGGGAAGAGAGGGTGGAGGAGGCACATAAGTCCAAGCTAAAGAAATATCAGGCTTCTTTGAGAGCCAACTTAATGGATGGAAGTTTTGGAATCTGTCAAGTTTTGCCAGGATTGAAGTTATGAGTGTGTATAGTACAGTAGGCTTGTGCGGTCAAAAGTGTTACCGGTGTTACGCGCTGTTCAACTATACACCGATTACATTACTTGCCCACCACACGCACTGTCGTTTTGCATTTTTTTTAGAAATAAAATCTATTTGGTTCAGTTGGACAATGGATGCTACAGTTGTAAAGTGAGGCGTGTCGAGAAGCAGCACAGAGCCGCTGGAGTCATGTGTCAAGAGTAAGGTGCGATGACTGTCAGGACAATGGCAGAGGCAAAAGCGCA
Organism: Rhinichthys klamathensis goyatoka; assembly: GCF_029890125.1. Taxonomy (NCBI): domain Eukaryota; kingdom Metazoa; phylum Chordata; class Actinopteri; order Cypriniformes; family Leuciscidae; genus Rhinichthys; species Rhinichthys klamathensis. The sequence goes on from NW_026606566.1 coordinate 505,578, forward strand.
ATAAATTTTGTTAATAAAAGTTGCATTTCTTAGTTTATTATAAGCGAGTTTCTCTTTGTTTTATAGTTGTTTTTTCATTGTAAAATAATAATGAACTTCTCGTCAGGCATGACGTGAAGATCAGGCTGGTCAGGCATGACGTGAAGATCAGGCTGGTCAGGCATGGCGTGAAGATCAGGCATGACGTGAAGATCAGGCTGGTCAGGCATGACGTGACGTGAAGATCAGGCTGGTAAGGCATGACGTGACGATCAGGCTGGTCAGGCATGACGTGACGTGGAGATCAGGCAGATCAGGCATGACGTGACGTGGAGATCAGGCAGATCAGGCATGACGTGACGTGAAGATCAGGCAGATCAGGCATGACGTGAAGATCAGGCAGGTCAGGCATGACGTGACGTGAAGATCAGGCAGGTCAGGCATGACGTGACGATCAGGCATGACGTGAAGAGAAGATCAGGCTGGTCAGGCATGACGTGAAGATCAGGCTGGTCAGGCATGACGTGACGTGAAGATCAGGCTGGTCAGGCATGACGTGACGTGAAGATCAGGCTGGTCAGGCATGACGTGACGTGAAGATCAGGCTGGTCAGGCATGACGTGACGTGAAGATCAGGCTGGTCAGGCATGACGTGACGTGAAGATCAGGCTGGTCAGGCATGACGTGACGTGAAGATCAGGCTGGTCAGGCATGACGTGACGTGAAGATCAGGCAGGTCAGGCATGACGTGACGTGAAGATCAGGCTGGTCAGGCATGACGTGACGTGAAGATCAGGCTGGTCAGGCATGACGTGACGTAAAGATCAGGCAGGTCAGGCATGACGTGACGTAAAGATCAGGCAGGTCAGGCATGACGTGAAGATCAAGCTGGTCAGGCATGACGGGACGTGAAGATCAGGCTGGTCAGGCATGACGGGACGTGAAGATCAGGCTGGTCAGGCATGACGTGAAGATCAAGCTGGTCAGGCATGACGTGAAGATCAGGCTGGTCAGGCATGACGTGAAGATCAGGCTGGTCAGGCATGACGTGAAGATCAGGCAGGTCAGGCATGACGTGACGTGAAGATCAGGCTGGTCAGGCATGACGTGACGTGAAGATCAGGCTGGTCAGGCATGACGTGAAGATCAAGCTGGTCAGGCATGACGTGACGTGAAGATCAGGCTGGTCAGGCATGACGTGACGTGAAGATCAGGCTGGTCAGGCATGACGTGGAGATCAGGCAGATCAGGCATGACGTGACGTGAAGATCAGGCAGATCAGGCATGACGTGAAGATCAGGCAGGTCAGGCATGACGTGAAGATCAGGCAGGTCAGGCATGACGTGACGTAAAGATCAGGCAGGTCAGGCATGACGTGAAGATCAAGCTGGTCAGGCATGACGGGACGTGAAGATCAGGCTGGTCAGGCATGACGTGACGTGAAGATCAGGCAGGTCAGGCATGACGTGACGTGAAGATCAGGCTGGTCAGGCATGACGTGAAGATCAGGCTGGTCAGGCATGACGTGAAGATCAGGCTGGTCAGGCATGACGTGAAGATCAGGCTGGTCAGGCATGACGTGAAGATCAGGCTGGTCAGGCATGACGTGAAGATCAGGCTGGTCAGGCATGACGTGACGTGAAGATCAGGCAGGTCAGGCATGACGTGACGTGAAGATCAGGCAGGTCAGGCATGACGTGAAGATCAAGCTGGTCAGGCATGACGTGAAGATCAAGCTGGTCAGGCATGACGTGAAGATCAGACTGGTCAGGCATGACGTGACGTGAAGATCAAGCTGGTCAGGCATGACGTGAAGATCAAGCTGGTCAGGCATGACGTGAAGATCAAGCTGGTCAGGCATGACGTGACGTGAAGATCAGGCTGGTCAGGCATGACGTGACGTGAAGATCAGGCATGACGTGAAGATCAGGCTGGTCAGGCATGACGTGACGTGAAGATCAGGCTGGTCAGGCATGACGTGGAGATCAGGCAGATCAGGCATGACGTGAAGATCAGGCAGATCAGGCATGACGTGAAGATCAGGCAGGTCAGGCATGACGTGATGTGAAGATCAGGCAGGTCAGGCATGACGTGACGTGAAGATCAGGCTGGTCAGGCATGACGTGAAGATCAGGCTGGTCAGGCATGACGTGACGTGAAGATCAGGCTGGTCAGGCATGACGTGACGTGAAGATCAGGCTGGTCAGGCATGACGTGAGGATTCCCTGGGTCTAACTGTGTTTCGGATCGAGGCACGACACTCTCCAGACACCGGATGACGGTCTCCCTCCAATCCAGTCCAGTGGTGTCTGGGAGGTCGATAGGATGGTTGAATGTGGCCCGATCCGGAACAAGGTGCTCAGGCTCACGTCATCGAGGGTGCTGGTGATGGCAAGGCAGAGAAAATCCTTGACAAAGGACAAAAAGTTTTGGCTCTCCTGAGCCAGGACGATTATTCTGATCCTATCGTCCATATTGGGCGGTCCAATCATCTGTCAGGGGGTGGTGCAGGCAGAATGAGCAGAGGAGTCAGAAGTTCCAATGTAAAGCATTTACTTACAATTTAACAGAAACAGGTAAAGACAGCCAGAAGGTTCACGCACACTTACTACAAAATACAGTGATCAGACAATGAATCAGGCAACACGGCTTAAATACATATGGAAACAGATCAGGGAAACGAGACACAGCTGACAAGACTAACGTGGTAACAGGTGAGACAGATGTTAGGCAGAACTAATGAGGGTTGCCATGGAAACAAATGAGTGGCGGGAAAACAGAACAAAGGAAGACATGTGACTAATGAAACCAAACTATAATGCAACAAAGGGGAGACATTTATACGAAATTCAAAGAAAAGTAGGTATATCAAGAAGTAGGGGAACAAAGAGAAAAGAGCAGGTGATAATAAGCAGGTTGAGAATTGGGCCTAGTAATCTTAATAGTACACTTTTAATTATAGGAAAACATCCTACAGGAATGTGTGAACAATGTCAGGAGGCTGAAACAGTAGAACATGTTCTTATAACATGTAGGAAATTTAATCAGGAAAGACAAGAAATGATAACACAGTTTAAAAATATAGGAAGGGTAGATGATACAGTAAAAAGTTTATTGGAGTATGGAGAGAGTGTGGAGGGTAGGAAATTGTTATTTGATTTTTTGAGGGGGACAGGATTAGATAGGCGGATTTAGTATGAGTGAAAGTAAAGGGTAGATAAAGCCTGAAGATGGCAGTAATGCAACTCAATGGATGCCAACTGCCGTAAAAATCCAAAGAAGAAGAAGAAGAAGAAGAAGAAGAAGAAGAAGATGAAACCAAACTAACAGAACACAACTGTGACTCCAACGTAGGAGGGGGTGAGCAGAAATGTTTTGTACAATAACGTTATATGTTGGATTGTTTAATTAGTGTTCATTTGGGTTGATTTAGATGTTGTTGATGGTTGTATTATTGGCTAATACATTTTGTATGTTTATTAGAGTGTTTGATTTTTGTATGTTCATGTAGTTAATGATTTTGTTTTTTGGTTATTGTGGTGCTGGCTGCATCATTTATGTTTAGTCTGTTCTTTGCTGGGGAGACTGGTATAGTTTGGTCAAGGTGGCTACCAGTTAACCCAGAGCTAGTGGGGTGTCACAGATACACCAGCCGTCACACCCTCATAATGCTCTCTATCTCCAGATTTCTTATCATCATCCCCTGATTCTCATCTGCACACTCTTCACCACAGTATATAAGCACACACCTCAGTCACACTCATTGTCTGGTCTACAACGTGGATACAAGACTCAACTCTCAGTGCATGACTAACCTGGGCTACTTACCTCCAGCATCTTCTACTCCTTCGTGATCATCTCCAGTCTCTACTCCTGCTCTCCACTCCAGCGCTTCATGTCTTCAGTCCTGTCATGATTTCCCTCACCTGGATCTCACTATTTACTGGCCACTGAGGTGTGTGTACTCCAGCATCTCCCCAGGCAGTGGCGTAACGAGCCAACACCGGGCCCTTATGCAGGATTATCAAGGCGGGCCCCCTACTACAACACGTGATGACGCAATGTCCACGAGTAGGCTTTTGCATGCAATACGCAAGGAACTGTTTACACCTGGCCACTTCATGCTTTTTCTGTGATCGTATAGCTATCCGATCGTGAAAAGACCAGGTGTAAATTCCCTTCGGAACGCATTCGAGACGGATTTGAATCCGGTCGCTCAAACCACTTCAGGAGGAGGTCTGGGCCGCATTCCAGACGAAACTGGACAAGTGTAAATACATCTGGTTGTTGAAACCACATATGTCAATTTTACTCCTCTAAAAATGCTAAAAAAATAAACGTGTGAGAGCGTGTTATAGGCTATATGTCATAGTCAGATATGACGACGCTTCTGCAACAACACGCATCACCGCAGATGAGCATCTATTCATCAAGCCAACGCACAAACTATCGCAAATCAAAGTGAAAGTCGCAGACGCTCGCTTAACACACAATCAGCTTCATTAAAAGTAAAGAAACGAAATGATCTTACCAGTACTGTTGCCGCTCTCTCTAATTGCGGTCTTCGATTTAGAAATTTTAGCTGATGATCAATAAAATGCAGCTTATCTGTTGCTTTCGGTGACGTGAACTCTATTAAATCTGCATATAGCGCGGAAATTGAAGATCGGATTTATATCTGTTTTGCAAAAACACATTTATGTGACCAGCTGTAAATGGAATCGTTTTGATAAATCAGTAGCTATCCGATCTGAGAAAACGGATGAAGTGGCGCGCAAGTGTAACGTTAAACAGCCGACCCGGGGATTCCCCAGTCCCAGCTCAAAACAAATTACACCAAAATCCATGATTGTTCGTTTCACACATGTATTTAATGATCTGTAAAATATGTTGTTTTCATTATTTATTTAAAACAAAATCATGATAAAGTAAAATGCGATCAAACTAAAAGTAGTAATATGCGATAGGGGGCCCCGGCTGTCAATCAATATCTTCCAGTCAAGCGGGCCCCTGATTGGTCCGGGCCCGTAAGCAACCGCGTACCCTGCTTACCGATAGTTACGCCACTGTCCCCAGGCAATCTTGTCACCTGGAATCCACTTGAAAGACATAAAGACTCAGTTACCCGTTATATCTTATTCCACTGTGTTTGTATCTGCATCTGATACTCACCTATTGTCCCCTGCATATCACTCAATAAACGGTTAACTTACCGTCCGCTTCTCTCTCCCTTGAGTTACCTTAAACCTAGTAATATAATCCTCAGATTTTTAGAGACAAAGTAGGTATTTTTGAATTTACCATATTTGTTTTTGTCTTATACATGTTTTTTTTTTATAGATTTTATAAAATGGAGTTTATTTTATGGAGTTTAATATAGATAGATAGATGGATATATATATTGCTTATTAATCTGCAAGTCTTAATAACTTGATTTTTCAAACTTATTTTTGACATTGTTTTGTCAAGTCTCCTTAAAGGAACACTCCGACTTTTTGGGACTTTAGCCTATTCACCTTATCCCCCAGAGTTAGAAAAGTCCATACATACCTTTTTCATCTCCGTGCATGCTATAAGTCTGTTTGACGCACCCACCGCTAGCCTAGCTTAGCACAAAGACTGGATGTAAATGGTTGCAGCTAGCATACTAATCCAAATAAGTGACAAAATAACGCAAACATTTTTCTATTTACATGTTGTGATTTGTATAGTCACAGAGTGTACAAAAAACAGTCACATGAGACACAGACATATTTTAACCGTATAAATACTGGGAACTATATTCTCTGAAGGCGACTATATTCTCTGAAGGCGAAGCACTGCTACTTGGGCGGAGAGATAACCGCAGCACCTGAGACGCGCCGTGGTGAGGAGCAGAGAGCGCGTCTCAGGTGCTGCGGTTATCACTCCGCCCAAGTAGCAGTGCTTCGCCTTCAGAGAATATAGTTCCCAGTATTTATACGGTTAAAATATGTCTGTGTCTCATGTGACTTCGTTTTTTGTACACTCCGTGACTATACAAATCACAACATGTAAATAGGAAAATGTTTGCGCTATTTTGTCACTTATTTGGATTAGTATGCTAGCTGCAACCATTTACATCCAGTCTTTGTGCTAAGCTAGGCTAGCGGTGGGTGCGTCAGATGGAGTACAGCACGCACGGAGATGAAAAAGGTATGTATGGACTTATCTAACACTGGGGGATAAGGTGAATTGGCTAAAGTTTCAAAAAGTCGGAGTGTTCCTTTAAATTCTACAGTGCTTTATACAATGCAGATTGTTTCAAAGCAGCTTCACAGTAATAAACGGGTAAATAACAGAATCAATGATGCGAACTCCATCAACTATGATGCATGATGAATACCAACGCATTCTCATCCTTTGGCGTCATATAGGTGACGCCTGACAAAACGTCGAAATACTACGCACATGGCACCCTTTAGCGTGAATATAACACGCGAAGTGATGGGTAGGTTTAGGTGTGGGGTAGGGTCTGCGTCTCATATTCACGCTAAAGGATGCCAGTCAACTTTATGACGCCTTGGGTTCGCGTGTTATATTCACGCTAAAGGGTGCCATGTGCGTAGTATTTCGACGTTTTGTCATATAGCGTCACCTATATGACGCCAAAGGATGAGAACGGGCTGTGAATACTGCATCAAATTCTGCTGTAAAGCATCTCTACAAATCAGTGCCATACAAATAGCGTTTTGTAGCCATAACCTATAGATAGATAGAGAGAGAGAGAGGAACATTCTTACCTTTTTTGTGACTTACCTTTTCAAGGTAACAAGGAACACCTGGGGAGACAATCAAGGGGAACCAATCAATAACGAAAGTACAAAGGGTCTACAAATCTGGCACAGGAAACCAGAAACAAAAAAATCTGACAGAATTTGAAACGTAATGCATTTGAAGTTTTATTTTAAAGGGGTCTGTAATGTATTGTGTTGCCACTAGAGCGCGCTGTTACGTTGGCTGGGCCAGTGCTTTTCGTGTAAACACCAGCAACGGAGAAGTTCCGTGTTCTTCAGTAAAAGCCGTTATTGTGCAGTCACACTTGTTGTGTTTATTGTCTCCAGTATCTTACAGGGTCCTTGATTATTATTTCACTTTTTATACTTTAGTTAGTGTGTAGTGTTGCTGTTTGAGCATAAACAACTTCTGCAAAGTTACCACGCTCAAAGTTCAATGCAAAGATATTTTCTTTTATAGAAATCACTTTTTAAGGACTACAACAAATGGCTGGTAGGGACTACAATGAGCTTCTTCCCGGGTTGATGACATCACTAACCCTAAAGTTCAGTAGCCCCGCCCACTGATTCGAGCACGACAACTAGTAGTAGGAAAATAACCGATGTGACGCTGACAATGGATCGAGCAACTAAGCGATAAACATGCCTTTGAAGAGTGCAAACTGTTGTGCAGTGCCAGGTTGTGGAAAAACACAGTAGCTGCATTAGATTTGCAGAGAGCCTGAAATTAAAAAAAATGCTGTGCCTTCTATATTGTGTCCATCAGGAACCGCGAAACACACTTATGTAAGTAAATGTACGGATAATGTGTACATGTCTAACCAAAACCACCAGTGTGGTGAAAACAGTGATTTCTGATATGTAATGAATTATAAAGGCCCACAGTCAGAAGTTTTTGTCTCAAAATCGTTTATTGTCAGTAAATCAAACCAGTGACTAAACGGTTCTAAGTTTCTCTTAGAAGGATGAAAATAATCCGTTATTTAAACTATAATTAAATTATATATACTGTAGAAAGTGATCAAAGAACGCTCCCTTTACAATCGCTGAGCTGTCAATCAAACAGCGTGAGTTTATCAGTGACTGAGTTCTGGACTCTCGCCAAAACTCCCGTTATAATCAACGAATCTCTTATTTACATTGTGTTTGCACTGTTAGTTATGATGATGAAAGCATCCGTTAGTGCGCTCAACATGTCTGTGATCGACTACATGCTCATCACTGCAACCTTTCATCCCACAATCTAAATATAATACTATAGATCTAAATATAACGCTATAATAAACACTTTTCATGGTTAGTTAATCTTGAGAACTGTAATAGTAAAAACGTGCTAAAAGTTTTTGTGAGAGTTCCACATGTAATACTTTGCTATTTCATATGCAAATATGTCAGCCAATCACAGCAGTGGCCGTTTACACTTAAGTCTCACAGCAGCCAATCACAGCAGTGGGCGTTTACACTGAAGTCTCACAGCAGCCAATCACAGCAGTGGGCGTTTACACTGAAGTCTCACAGCAGCCAATCACAGCAGTGGGCGTTTAGGGGTAGAAGGGGTAGAAACAAAGCAATTGAGTAAGAAACATCCAAAAATGACTGAATCTCTTTAACAAAATAACCTCTGATTTACATGCAACCATGCAAATCTCTTTCTAAATAGTTGCATTACACTCTTAAAGATTATTTTTGCAGCACCCTCACAGAAAATTTTAAAACATTATTAAGTATGTTTATTAAGCCACCCCTGCTGAAGAAAAAACACAGCTTTGCTGGTCAAGTTTGGGACCTGCGTGGGATGCTGGTTTTGATTTGCTGTTCACCAGTATGGGAAGCAGGAGTGCTGATGGACCAGCTACACCAGCTCAGTTTAGCTTGAGAACAGTGTGAGTATACTGATCCACCAGCTAGACCAGCATAAACCAGCCTGGAACAACAGGGAATTCATGCTGCTTTATGCTGGATTGTTCAGCAGAGACGTCCCACAAGAATAGTGTTTTTAGCTGTTTTTGGACATTTGGTCTCCATCAGGCTTTGAAATGAACACACTTAAGACACTAATAAAGATGTTTTTGTGCAAAAGTCTTAGACATGCATTTATTGTATGCCTAGGGAGTAAGAACGGGATAGGACCTCTTTTCTCCTAACCAGTGTTTCCAGTTTACAAATACTCATGACAAACACACAGCACTTTTAGCATTTGTGGTAAAAAAGCACACAACAGGTTTTTGACAGGATTAGCCATACGGTGGCAGCAGAGGCAATCTTCACTGAGTTCATCTCATGCCATGAGCTTTTTGGCTTATTAACTCACATGCTAATCAAAAGTGCCATGGATAGATTCCAGCAGTTCCTGTTTTGCACAGCTCCAGAATCCCCTGCGGTGATGAACTCTGGAGATGCAGTTCAATTATTAGCATATGGAAAACAAATGACTCCTGACTGATAATGTGATGAATGGCATGACCTGTAAGCAAGATTAGTTCATTTAATAGTGTGATAAATTAATGTGTATTTGTCATGCCTCCACCAGGCTCTGCTCACTCTCCATGGACGTTTAATCACAACCGAGAACTGCATATATACCCACCACTGACACACAGCCAGTCTCCCTACGGACCTGTTGACTTTGATACAACATGTTTAATCACTTAACAGACCAAAAAAAGCCAGAAATATACAGTACTTGCATAGAATCAAAAATGTTGCAAGTATTCAGTCACTTTTACATACATAAGGTGCCTTTTTGTTTGTCTGTTTTTTGCACTGCGTCTGAAATCGAACACTTCTCTACTATAAGGTATGTGTAAAACAGTTTCAGGATGACCTACAACTACAGGATTTATGAATGGCAGTGAAGCAACGCAAACTGACGTTAATATTAAAGTGCGTATGTCAGGTTAAATTTGTAATTATGATTAACACAAAATAGTTAGGGGAAATACACGTTTGACAAGTTGTTGTATTGTTTTGTATGATTTTCGATACCTAAAGGCAGAATATAAGATTTAAAAGTTCGTTATTTTCAGTACTCACTTAAAACTGCTCCTCCGCCCAAACGGATCGCTTGACGTCATAAGAGGGAGACGTCTCCCAGGGCGCTGAGAAAGTGAGTTTGTGAGCTGTGTTGATAATTGTACGAGTGATAGAGCGAGAGAATTAGTGATTAGGACATTTATTTATTTAGTTAGCTATTTAAGTTAGGTAGTTAGTTAGGTATACGCAGGCGTATTTTCACAATGGTGAATTACTGCGTTTGTGCTGGGTGCTAAAACACAGTTAAAACCGTTCACAGAGTCCACTTTTTCCCAAAAAGCAGGTCTGTGTTCCATGCCTGGGTCAACTTTGTTCGGACCAAACGCGCTGACTTCAGTGCTGCTTTCCAAGACTTCGGTCATTTGCAGCGCACATTTCTTCCAGTTTTTATGTTTCCACTGTTCGATCGCGCCCGCGTCTCTCTCTGTCTCTGTCTCTCTCGCGTGTGTGTCTCTCTCTCTCTCTCTCTCTCTCTCTCTCTCACACACACCAACACCAACAACCCGCGTATCTAACAGTAGTTCCGCATTAATTAATTTGCACGCGAGTTTTATTTATTTTTATACTCGTGTGTTCAAGCACCGAACCAAGCATGCGTGCGACAGTAGGCTGCGGTAGGCTAAATTATTTACGACAGCGGTAACGGACAATGCCGCTTCTAACCTGTAGGGCGACCGCAGAGGAAAAGTTATTTAGTGTTGCTTTAATGTTACTATTGTTAGCCAGGTGATTTCATATTGAAACGTGCCTTGTAGACAGCTAGCTAACAAATTCTTAATTGCAGTATCTAATCTTATCATTTGTTCAAATAAAACATTGCATATCACTCCCAAAACAATTGATCTGCTTAATTATTGATATTTACAGTTAATTTGAATATTTACTTTTTACTTTCGGTACTCAAGTACGTTTTAAATCGGATACTTTTGTACTTTTACTTAAGTGATGTTTAAATGGAGGACTTTCTACTTTTACTGGAGTAATTTTTTATTTAGGTATATATACTTTTACGCGAGTATAACTTTTGAGTACTTTTACCACCCCTGTTAAAGCCGATAAATAATGGATAATTTCCTTCAGCTGAGACACTTCAGATGTGCACTGTTCAACATGATGGTTTTGAATTGCTTGAAGTATGATTGGAATAATATGTGGCAGTAGCCACAATAGGCAGTACCCTCTAGCAGATAATCCTGTTCCTCTGTGAATCTGCTTGAGAGGTTTTGCAGGATGGCCGTCAGACAGGACAGTGGTGGCTTTTTTTAGCGGTTTAAGAAGGTTTACGATTTCTTCGGCGTCACTGATGTCAGCGCTATCCATAGTATCGAGTTGACGTGCATTTTTGCGCACCTCTGTGCTCAAGAGGGCTGCCGTTATAGTAGCTTGTTGCTCGAGATAGTGTTCCAGCATCTCCATTGAGCTGTTCCACCGTGTAACAACATCCATGATAAGCTTGTGTGATGCGATCTCAAGCATCTTTTGCTTTGCTGCGAGCACAGCTGTTGCTGTGGTACTGCGGTGAAAGAAAGCCACGACTTTCCTCACGCGACCAAGCAAGCGACTGACGCGGGAAACATGCAATCCTGCTTGCGAAGCAAGATTTAATGTGTGCGCAAAACACTTAATATGAGGTGACAACCCTGCTTCTCTCACTGCCACAATCATGTTGCGTGCGTTGTCTGTAACGACAGTAATGCTATGACCAGATCTTTCAAGCTCCCACTCTTTATGGTCGCTTTTAAAATATCGGCTATGTTTGTACCAGTGTGCGACTCGAAAAGCGGGCGAGTCTGAAGCACAAAACTTTTCATTTCCCACTCTGTGGTAATAACATGCGCTGTGACTGTGATGTAACTCTGAACAGCCCTCGAAGTCCACCCGTCAGTTGTTATCGCCACACTCTCAGCCTTTTTCAAAGCATCTGTCACATTTGCTTTAACTTCATTGAACAGGGCTGGAATTACCTCCTGACTGAAGTGCGGGCGTGACGGAATATGGTACCTGGGCTCCAGTACCTTCACCAATTCGCAAAATCCAACATTGTCGACAACAGAGAATGGCCTCATGTCTTTTGCGATAAAAACTCTGATGCACCTGGTTATTTCCTGAGCTTTTGCACTTGACTGAGACCACGTTGAAGCAAAACTACGTTGTATAGTTGATTGGCCCTCTATCACTCTCTTTTTCGCACCCGGTTGCAGGAGTTTGTCTTTGTGGTGCCGTTTTAAATGACACATCATATTTGTAGTGTTCGACGTCGTGTATAACAGCGTTTGTTAACAGTATTTACACACAGTTCATGTTTTGTCTGTTTTTCTGTTTTGTACCGTCCTCCTGTCGAGTAACTGGAAAACCAAAATGCTGCCAGACGTTGGACTTGTAAGTGGACGGGGCATCCTCTAATTCAACTTCAGTCGAACTCATTTTGCCCTGCTACTGCTCAGTTAAAGCGATTCATTTGAGCGCGAATGCAGTGAATACAAGCGTGACGCGGGTGCGGTAGCTCAACCAATAGGATAAAGCGGACGTCATATCAAAAAAAAAAATCGCCATAACTCTACGATACATATCGTAACATTTTTGCATCGCGATAGATCGTACCACGATATATCGTTACACCCCTAGCTGAGACACTTCAGATGTGCACTGTTCAACATGATGGTTTTGATTTGCTTGAAATATGATTTGAATAACATGTGAAGCACAAGTCTGTTATATCGGCTATATACAATTATAACATCATTATAATTGTGTGCTTGGGACATGGCTTTTAATGGTGAGACTTTTGTTTTTGTAATCAGGCTCTCAAAAATGATATAAAAATTTAGATTTATCGGTCAATATATCGGTTATCGGCTTTCAAATGTAAAGATTATCGGTTGTCGTATCGGTCAAAATTTTCATATCGGTGCATCCCTAGTTATTATTATTATTATTATTAAGGTAGCTAGATATAAAAGATAGAAACTGTTTTACTATCTTTAATCTGCTCAGCTAGTCTTTTTTTCGCCATGACAGGAGTTGACCTGACGGTGGAAACAAGCATAGAAGACTAGCACCCTTGTGGTAATGCTGAGAATGTAACACATCCCTGTGTTGCATAATGAATTGCTTCGACACATTTCTGAATGCAGTAACGTGTGAAATCATGCTTGCACAGCTAGAGGTGTTTGCGTTCCCATACTTGTATGAATTATTATTGGGGCCTGAGCGTTGCACGGACTGCATGAACTTTGCAGACACTGCACATGAAACAATGTTCAACCCAAATTGTAAAAGTGGGAAATATAACCTCGCTGTTCTCGTGAGTCCCTCGGGACAGGCCAAATGACTCGCAGGCCCATGCCATGATGTTGTGGGAGCCTTCGGTGGACCCGTGTGCCCAGCTGTGAGCTGCTGTCGTCCCGTGCCAGGCTCTCGATTGAAGCCTGTGGCTCTGTGTGCCAAGAATCACAACTGCTGGAATGCCTGCGCTGGAACGGCCCGCTCTCTCCATTCCTCTCTGAGTGACCATAAAAGGCCGAGAGGATCGTTCAAAAGAAAGAAGGAAAAGGCTCAAAGCCATTTCTTGTAATCTAAGGTAACATGAACAAAGGTTTGACGGAGGCTAACTTCCGAACACGTCATGTGAGAGATTTAACACGGTTGGTGCTGAAAGTGGGAATGCAGCTTTTATGTGGTGTTTTAGTCATGATTTGGTCAGGCGGCAGAGAACTATAATAAAGATACATTCAAAATCCCTTTAAAGCTATTTATACATTTATTTGAGCAGAATTCTAATTAGCCTTATATCCCATGAATTTTGTGTCATTGATCATTAGTTTCTTACCGTGAAGCTGATTTGAAACAATCTGTATTACAATCTGCACTATGTAAATAAAGCTGACTTGACTGACTTGTTTTCTTTTAAGCTTTTTGTGAACCTATAAAAATGACAATTAAATGGATTCAGTGGATTCACCTGCATTGATGTCGTCAGATATTTTATTTCAGCTGCCTTCTCAATCTTTTGTGGCAGCAGGAGTTTTTAATGCGTCTAAATTCATGATGTGTTTCATAATGATCTCTTAATTCTCAGCAGAATGAATCAAACTGACGCTCTCCATGTTTCGTGTGATTGGCTGTTCGCTGCAGATGTCACACTTTCATTTGCACAAGCTCCATAGTTAAACTCAAACTCTGAGTTGTCAGAGAATGTTTAGCTAGCGATGTGAATCCGCTGAACCTGATCTAAACCGGGTTACATTTATTTGGTTTACTCTGAAACTCAGACTTTGTTCTACTAGCTTCATTTAACAGAGGCCACTCTGGTTCAGGAGAACTGACTTCATACATCCACCTAAAATCACCAAAACACCAGTTGATTCAAACACATTTGACTTAATTCAATCATTCCGTTATAAGACTTCGGATGAGAAAAATGACTTAATTTCAGAATGTACAGACACATGCAATTACCATACCTGTCAACACTCCCGTTTTTCCCGGGTTTCTCCCGTTTTTTAGCCCTATCTCCCGGACCCCTCCCGGTTTGTTATTTCTCCCGGGAAACTTCCGTAATTTGCATGGACCAAACTCCTTTACGAATAATCGGACCAATATGTTTGTCTAATGTTGACCAGTTGCCAGATCTTGTATTAAATGCATTACAATCCACATACCATACACAATTTCAACCCGTTTGTCATCTCAACATGGCAACCTATACCCCAGTCGCGGAAAGCTCAACCCGAAAGCGAGCACCACCCATCCCCCCCCCCCCCCCCCCCCCCCCCCCCCCAAACAACACCCAACCCCTCAGTCGGACCCCGCACAAATCTCCCGGATTTTGAAAACCATGTTGACAGCTATGGCAATTACAATGCATTTCAGGCATTGTTGAGTGTGACTGAAATGTGTGTGACTCTACATACAGGCAGGTAAATAATCATTTTCACACCTTTTTCATATTTCTTATGAAATGAGTTGTATTTTTATATTTTATTTTTGCAGTCTTTGCACAATTTTGATATTGATGCGGCCAATGAATGAAGCAAATAAATGTAACCGGGTTTAGATCAGGTTCAGCGGGTTCACATCGCATGAAACACGGAGAGCGTCGGTTTGATTCATTCTGCTGAAGACTAAGAGACCATTATGAAAAACATCATGAACTCATGATGATCATGATGCGGCTGTGATGCAGATGTCTGTGTGATGAAACGGGTCTCTTGAACTGATGGACAAAAGCGCCATCTGGAGGACAACATTATACAATACAATCGACACTGTAAGTCAACCTGGAAAGTTGCACTCAGTGAATTGATGACTATTTATCATGTGGTATTTGACAACTGACACTGAATTCAAGGTTCACACTTGGTTCACATCTCACATATTAGTAAGACACGAACAGCAAACACCCAACCACATGGCTGTGCCTTGAGAGGCCTATGGCCTAACTTACATGATGCTTGTTGATGTGCTATCAATGATTACACTTACACATTTTCCCATGCTAATTGAAAGATCCACAGACACTGAAGGAGGAAAACAAGCCAAACTAGGAACCAGACTATCATAGAGACTTGGTTTGACCACCTAACAACCAGCAAGAAGCCCCTATGTCCTACAAACACAATCAAGAGGAACGCCGGCTTCAGACGGGTTTGTCTTTCTCACTGATGTTAATTCAAAGCAACGTCTTATAGTCAAGAAACAACATGCTGAATGGACATGCCAAAGTTTACAAACTCAGAACTGGGAAATGGCTGAAATTTAATGTAATCATTTATTCATGTGTTATATTAATTAATTAGAAAATGTTTAATACTCTGTTCTGGAGCTGAAGCGCTTACAATGACCGGCGTGTTTTGAAATCTGAAAGAAACGACCAATAGATGTGATTCCAACTCAAATCAGCATGAACTCAGATCGTTAGAAATGTTTTCACAATCTACACATGATCTAAATTGTCGAAGCGTCATGATTAATGTGAAGCATTTCAATGGTGTTAACTGAGTTGTTTCTCAGGTCTTTGCTGCCAGTAACCGATCCTGAATGGAACGAACAGATCTCCGTCTTCTGAATTCAAGATCTGTTACTGACACCTATGACCTGAAGAACTACAAAATACAAGAGACCAACAACACGTTATGTTTCCACACTGTTGTTATTCTTACTGTTTCAATCTTTGATTGAGTTTGCCATTTCATTCGATAGAGAGTGTTGCGGTATATAAATAAATAACTCTTAATATCTTTAGGGGTCGTTAGTTTTCTTATTATTATTCTTTTTCTTCTTCTGTTTCTGAAGTCTATGGCAGCCCATAGAACCATTTGAGGGAAAGTTATGACATTTGGCACACAGATAGAGGACAGTCTCAACATTAACCACAGCGATTTTGGAGTTTCTAACTCAATCCCTAATACATTTTGAACTGAAAGGGCTAAAAAACAAAGTCCTTTTTCCTCTGTTTCCTTGGCTCAAGACGATTTTGACTAAAATAATATAAAAATGTCTTTAATTACTCATTGTTGCAGTTGCTCTCAAGCTCCCATGTTGACATAACTCATTTTTGTGCTTGGCCCCTTAATTGTTGCTTGCAGCTATATAAAATTGCAATGCACATACACATACACATACTCCTCTACATACTGTAGTGCAGAAGCCTCTCGAGTTCTTGGATGAACGCTTCTGGCCAGTGGCCTGCAGTTCTCAGAGGAGGGAAAGTACTCTCAGTTGATTTTAATGTTTTTGTTTGTTTGTTTAATAAATCAAATGTAAATGTATGTCCCAGTTACACTTGATGTTGTCACATTTCCCTTGTTAAATAAACATTACGTAACGGTTGCTATGATGTGTGATTGGACAATGGCCGTTTTGTGGGAGGGGCCCTGCGAACGGTCATTTCTATTAGGGCTGTACAATTATCTCACGCAGAAACGTAAAATATGCCCTGCCGCAGAAGTAGACAACACACACATCACACATCCACTTTTAGACACGCACTTGCGAACTTCCCTAAGCACTTCCCCTCGGGGGAATCCCTGCCGCCATTTTGAAGTGCGCTCCACTTCGTGAGGTGGACGAGGGAAGTTTATATGGACAGACCCTCGCTCCCTCGATTTTGACTGAGTCTACTTCATATGTACACTTCAGGCAGCTCCATATACCACAATGCAACACGATTGTGACGTCAACGCATATTGCGTTTAATTTACCCCACCACAAACAACTCTATGATATATTAATTATTTAATTTATTGTTATTTATTGTGACATGAAGGTCGTGAAATCACCAGCCTCGCCTGAGCGAGAGAATCCTGTGGCTTTCACGTAGTGGAACTGCGCAAAGCTTCTGTGTTGTACGTCACACGCAGGCTCACTATTGGTCGACGCTGGTCATGTGTGTGATGCGTGTGACGTACAACACAGAAGCGCTGCGCTGTTTCACTACGAGAACTATCTCGAGGCCCACAGGGAAGGAAATGAATAGTTGAATAAAGTCGTTATTTTTGTTTGTTTTTTGCGCACAAAAAGTATTCTTGTCGCTTGATAAACTTAAGATTGAGCCACTGTAGTCACTCAGACTATTTTAACGATGTCTTTCATAACTTTTGGGCCGGTCAGTTTCAATCCCTTAAGAAGCCTATGGAGGAGTGATCCAGCTCTCAGATTTAATCACAAATATCCTAATTTGTGTTCCGAAGATGAACGAAAGTCTTACGGGGTTGGAACAACATGAGGGAGAGTAATTACTGACAGAGTTTTCATTTTTGGGTGAACTAACCCTTTAATGTCACATTTGACATTAATGTTGCGTTGTTTTATTTTTGTAATAATTGATTATATTATAAGACACTGCCTCCTCCACTGGAAACTCCTAGCTCAGATCTCATGGTCATCTTTAGTCTCAACACCACCACCACCTGACACAGACTGCTCTAAATGATCAGTGTTATCGTCTTTCCTCACAGTAACACACAGTTGTTCAGGAGAATGGATGAACTGTGTCCAAAGCTTGATGACACTCTGCGGTTTCACACAGCATTCAGGACATCAGTGTTAGACAACATAAAGGTTCATGCTGAATCCTTGACCAAAACCATGCCAGGGAAAGTTTTAGGATCGTGCAAACAAACTTCACCAGCGTGATTACACAGATGTTCGTTTAGTTTACACACACGCTCTTTTACACTGTAACGCCTGAGTTACTGACTAATACAACTGAAAACTTCCCCTTAAAGTCTGAGGATATCTGAGGTAACAGAAGAAAAGGACACGGTAAAGCTGTGTATCTGTTGAACTTAACCTGATACTGTTGAAGAGAGTAGTTAGGTGCCTTTCCCGACCCGAAGTTAAATCCTCGATCTGTGAATCCTAGATCCATGAAGACAGGCCTGTGGGACATCTGGAAACATATTCAGCATGATTGATTTCCTGCTCTCTTAATCGCGGGCCTATTAGTCGTGGTTATCGTTGTGTTCTTGTACCGGTAGATTTGTTTTCCCGGTGGGTATAACCATGAATGACCGCTATGGCTGAAAAGGTTGCTGAAACACTGGTGCAGGAAGTCTGAAATATCTTAACCAGACTGATAGTGATCAAGGGACATATTTAGCTGGCAAAGCTTGTTAAACCGCAATAAAACAGCTGGGTATGAAGCAAGTACTAAGGCAGCTAAGTCTCAAAATAGACCACAGAGAGCAGGATTGATCATGTTTTGCCAGTATTTTGAAACGCAATTCAATAAATCCTCATACAATCCCCTTCGGCTTACAACTGTGGCTTTCACATGACGCCCATTTGACATCAAGAGACCTCGGCTGTATTATCTTAAAATCACCATGAAATAAAAAAGGACAACCATCCGATCAATTCCCCAGGACAAAATCAAGCTCCGCCCTTCACTTGATCTTGTTCCAGAAGCCGTTTCACGCTCATAGACGTCACAATAGGGGATAAAAGACCTGCACAACTGCTGTTTCATGCCGGCTTAAAGATCCACTGTGGAAATCTAGAAAGCATTCATGGAAATCCTAAATATGTGGTCACAGGGTTAAAGTGACAAATGCCTAAAATTAACCGTGAAGCAATTTATGCAATTTAACTGTTTCAGTGTTCAACATATTTTAATGTAAATAATTCTAATAAGCAATGACGTTTCCCTTTCTAAACATGTTTTGTACAATGTTAAGGTGTTGATGATCAGTCAAAAATGATCATCATTTAGTAACCATGGGCCCAGTTGTTTAAACAGTTTCATCAGGATCAGAATGATCAAGATTTGGAAATCCCATGTTTTGCTATCCAGGATCAGGTAATCCATCTTAGAAAAAAGGATTGGATCACTCTGATCCAGATACACACCTTTTCAGATTACCGAATCTGGATTAGCAGTGCTGTGAACGGGATCACATTTCACAAGGCTAATGGCTATATAAAGACCAACAGGTGGAAGAGTTGAAGCGGGGTCACTGTAAGTGTTTTAATTCGAAGAGAAAGAAAACAATCGCTTCCATTTTCAATCTCCTTTAAACAATCACACCCCAATGGAGGCACTACAGGGACATGGTGATGATAGAAAAAAATATGAAATGGGAGAAAAATTATGTTTTGCATGCAAAAACTGTGTTCATTCGCAAAGAGCTCAAGTTTTGAGAGTGAATGCAAAGTCTCGTGGGGGAACGCAAAACATTTGCTAGAGAGCGCAAAATAATGAATTCATTTCTCCTCCATCTCATATCTGTCCTCCAGTCACCATGTCCCTTCACAGCCTCCGTAGCCCTATATATATATATATAAAATGTAAACCAGCAGTGGGGTTTGTTCATATTTGACCCAAAACATGGGTTGAAACATGGATAGTGTAATGGATATTCAAAGCTTATACGGGGGCTCAAATGTTCAGGGTTTTTTTGCACATTGGTTTTGTTATGCAAGCCTTTTACTCTAGAATCAATTCCCTCTATTAATGTCTTTAAAAACCCATTACACTCTGCACTGAAATAATTATGTTGCTATTTTTATTTCTCTTTCATATTTATTGTATCTGTTGTTTAAATGATGTATCTGTGTTTTTATGTGAAACTTAATAGAGCCATCTAGACCAGGGCTTCCTGGAAGAAGAGATTGCATCTCAATGGGACCTTCCTGTTATTAACAAAGGAAGGACAATATAAAATATAATAAACTACAGCCCGTCTCTATCGCGCCCCCTCGCGGCGGCGCGTCGCACTGCGGGAGTTTAACTCTTTCCTCTCCTGCTGTTTGTGTCCTCTCAGTGGAAGATGGCGACCAGAGTCCTTCAGAGCTCCTGCTCGGGCCTGTATCGGGCTAGAAACACGGGCCGGGCGAAGGGACACGTTACTGCTGTTATCAGGTCAGTCAGTTTATCTCCATTACACGTTATAAATCTGCGTGATTAGTGCTTTAGTGCGCAGATACCTCGGGTTCACGGGAGGTTAGAAACGCAGGGCGCATTAGTAAAGGCGTGATTACTCTAGAAGGCATTCAAACATCGAAAGCTTCACTATTTGCTTGATTTAAAAGTGTGTGTTTAAGCAGCTCGACTGCTATAGTTTGCTATGTAGATGACAGAGGCGTCTGAGCGTGCGCTGAATACACTGCTCAAGGTCATAGTAATTCAGCAGGACATCACGTGTGTTTTATGATGAACACAACATGAAGATTTGGCGTTTCAGTTTTCATGCACTGGTTAATGACCGGCTGTAATAGTTTAACTGATGAATGACACATGCACAATATTAGAAACCCATTATGACGTCCTGTAATACAACTACAATTACAGACTACTTATGTGACATGGGAAAAATAAAAATGTGTATATGGTTTCATAATGCAAAGTAAGTAACATATATGTCTATTGTATCATTTTAAAGGGTTAGTTCACCCAAAAATGAACATTATCCCATAATGTACTCACCCTCAACTCAAGCCATCGTACGTGAATGACTTTCTGCTTTCAGATGAACACAATCAAAGTAATATTAAAAAATGTCTTGGCTCTTCTGAGCTTTATAATGGGAGCGAATAGTAACTCAGATTTTAAAGGCCAAAAAAGCACATTCATCCATCATAAAAGTAATCCACACGACCCCAGAGGGTTAATAAAGGCCTTCTTGAGGATGAGTAAATTATGGGATGGTTTTCATTGTTTAACCCGTTACCGAATGCACATATATTGTCCTGTTCCAGGGGTCTGTCAGCGTCTACTAACCGGCAGCGAGAGGACAGCTGGTTCAAATCACTGTTTGTGCGGAAGGTGGATCCGAGGAAAGACGCTCACTCACATCTGTTAGCCAAGAAAGAGGACAACAACTTGTACAAAATACAGTGTAAGCTCTGCTGAATGTTTGCCCTCCGCTGTAAAACATCTCAATGCCAATGTGATGTGTTACTGACTCACATATGTGTTGTTGTGTTGCAGTTCACAATGTGAAGCCAGAGTGTCTCGAGGCGTACAACAAACTGTGGTGAGTCAGGATTCCTCACGTCAACGCACCAGGTCAGATGACGCTGTTCGGTGTTAATGACATAAATCAAGCTGTTTTTAACGTCTTCAGAGTCCCTTGAAGCCGAACGGGTTTGACTACTGAAGTTCAAACTAGCAAATGTCCTGCTTTCTATTCCTGTCTGTGATTGGCAGGGTCCGCTAAAGCCCACTCCTCACTCCTCGAGTGTTTACTGCTCTACGCATCGGCACAATGCCACACGGAGACCTCGACGAGACTTGAGACGCACTGACCAATCACTAACGTGTCCGAATGTCTCAAAGTGTTTGAATCAGACAGTGTTTTGGTGATTTTATATGTATGAAACCAGTTCTTCTCTAGTTTACCAGGGTCTATGCAGGTCCTTAAATTCAGTTTTAAAAATCGAAGGCCATAAAAAGTCTTAAACCCAATAGCGTACTATCGTACAATACTGTGCAATAGACCACATTTACAGTTTCGAACTGATGCATATCTGCAGGTTATAACGCGTTATAGGGTTCTTCTCATCATTTTAGCACGTTATCATTTATGTTCGATATGATCTAAAAAATCTACATATAAGGTCAACCGGGCTAAAGGCACACCTTACGAAAACAATTGCTTTTCACTATTCATATAGTCTATGATTGCAGAAAAATATATGTTTGCATTGAACATTGATGGAGCAACAGATTTTGTGTGAAAATTTAATTTAAAAGTTTTTTTTTTGTGTGTCTTATATAATGGGTCTTTCACACCACACACACACACAGGGTTAAAGCATTATTTGTAATAATATCTACGTTAATACTTGATCAAAACAATCACTTAAGCAAAGTTTGCTCTATTTTGCTCAATTCATTTTTGTTCAACAAATATACTTGTCATTAAAATGTTCAATTTAAGAATACAGAAACAAAATTATTTAAAAAAGTAAAGATTCTGAAAGCATTGATTGACATCCAATAATAATTTAACACAGATTTACAGTAGTAACAATAAATGATATTTGATTATATGATGTGATTAATATAATATTCTTAAATATGATGTTTTCATTATAAATATGGTGATTATCTCTAAGGTGGATTAATAATTGATATTTCCCATCTGACTCTAACCATGTCATGTCAACGGCTGTTTATTATCATGTTTATTATTATGCCTTTTGCCTCAAATACCATACTTTTACATATTCTTCCGTTACTGAAAAACTGTTGCTTTACTTAGCTTGAACAGAACTGAAAATCATTAAGACCACCTTTGTTTCAAAATATTTTCTATAATTTTAATAATTCTCACTTGCTACTAAAAAAACCATCAAATATTTGATCAAAGTAGCGCAGAATCAACTTTGCAGCTATGCCACCACGTTCACAGTCACTCAGATCACCTTTCTTCTGTTCTGACGCTCAGTTTGAGCTTCGCCAGATCGTCTTCATCATGTCTACACGCATTGAGTTGCTGTCTTATTATTAGATATATGCGTTAATGAGTGGTTGAACTAATAAAGTGGCCGGTGAGTGTGTATATGAAATGATTATTCATTTGAAATGTGATATTTATCAATTTTTTTCTGTCCATAACTGTAATATATGGCCTGTAAAGTTGTTGTAGTCATGTTATGGTTTGTACGCTAGCATAGACCCTGCCCTGTGTCCCTTGTGTAGTGTTGTATCAGAAGAGGCTGGTGTGATTGGCAGAGCAGTACAGGTGTTGACGCACGCTTCCCCCGCTCTTGTCTCCACAGTAACGAGGTGCTGCCGGCCATCCACGATGACAAGCATTACCCGTGTGAGCTGGTGGGCACGTGGAACACCTGGTACGGGGAGCAAGACCAAGCCGGTAAATACTGCACCATCGGTAGAGTGTGTTTGGAACGAGAGTTTCTGCTCCGTCGGGGTCGGAGGGTCACGGAAGGGTTAAGTAGATGTGTTTCTCATCATGTTCACGTGAGCGCTGATGACACACTGTGACTTTGCATCTGGTTCACTATGTAGTGCACTTGTGGCGGTACAGAGGAGGATATCCAGCTCTCACTGAAGTCATGAACAAACTGAAGAATAACAAGGTAATCTAGAACCAGAAATGTTATGCTTTTGTGTCGTGAATACACACCAAGAATTGCTGCTTCGTTGCAAATTGAGTTTTATAGTATTAATATGCATGGCAAAAATGGCATGTGTTTTGTCAAATACTTGTGTTGATTGAATGCGTAAGAGATATTACAGTTGTTATCGCAGAATAAACCCGACATGGTGATCAGGGTCAGGTCTTGCATCCGCCTGAAGGGGTTTATTCTGCGATAACAGCCGGCTGGATGTACATTATCCCGCTTATTACACGGATACTTGCCACATAAGTAAATAATTAGACATGAAATATTGACTTGAGTTAAAAAATTGTATTAGCTCACTAAACTTCCGCTAAGAAAACTTGCTTTCAACTAGACGAACATTTAAAGGTGCAGTGTGTAATATTTAGGAGGATCTGTTGACAGAAATGCAATATCATATACATAACTATGTTTTCAGTGGTGTACAAAGACCTTACATAATGAACAATTATGTTTTTATTAGCTTAGAATGAGCCATTATCTACACACACACCGCGGGTCCCCGTACATCGACATGTTTCTACGGTGGCCCTGAACGGACAAACGTGTTTCGTCACTGTGTTGTTGTTCGTGCAAAGAAGCGAAACTAGAGTCAGCGAATAAAACAATGATGAACAAGTAACAATAATATTCGCAATAACATATCGTTTTACTGAATAATTAAGACTTCTTTGTAAAGAAACCTCATTGCTTAACTGGCTACTCTCTGCTGTCTCAGACGACGACATCACTTCCTGTCGGCCACGTAACTTCTTTTGGGTGCAATTCGCAACCTCACCACTAGATGCTGCTAAAAAATCACACACTGCACCTTTAAGGGATAAAGTACATTCAAATCACTTATTACGCGGCTTATAATAATTATGGGGATAAGAGATATTGATTTGAGATGAAACGGTTGTAAAAATGTTCCTGTTTATTATCTTATAATCTATTACAGTGTAGAAAACTTGAAAAAGCAGAAGATCAACACAGCAATAAAATTACAGTACTGTTAATTGTTATATTTATCGACTGTATTGAAAAAGAAATCAGAGACACAAGATGGCAGCCGCTGTGAGTGTGATCGGGTTCTATTGTCATGACAACCAACATTTACTCCCTTAAAACCAAATAATGATGGCAAAATAAAATGATAAAATGCTGAAATTCTCCTGCCAGCGGAACAATACAACAGGAAAACTGATCGAACCGTGGCAAATACAGTCAAAGAAAATGAGCAAATGACAAAAATGTTTCTACTATTAAAATATGTCAAATATTTGCAAACGGCAGTCAACTTTAACCCTCGCCCACACCTTAAAAGCCGAAAATAAAAATGTATGAGAATAATAATGCGCTTACCTTTGTGTTGTGCTTTACCTTTTAACTGAACTAGTATGTGTTTCGTTAAGTAGACATAACACTCTAGCACAGTCAAAACTGATTAATCGTTGATTCAAACCTTACATGAACGCAGCATAAACCCCAACAGCGCCAGCCGACTCTGCGTGGGCCTGTGTGTTAGCAGCGTCATGATGACTGATTTATGGAGTACATGCACACTTGAGCTTTGTTTATTAACCAATTAGCCCATAAAATTTGTATTTTACCCCAAACCAGCCCACATTTTGTCCACCCGCCCAAACCCATTTTCCTCCCCACAATCAAATCCAGACCCGCCCAATCTGGCAACACTGCTTCAGATACCCGGATGGGGGATGTCTTTCAGCGTTACTATTGACGACGGTTGTTATTGGGGAATGACACAACTAGCCAATCAGAATCAAGCATTCCAGAGAGCGCATTAGTTCCTCCCACTTTCTCAGAAGCATCTTAATTTTCCCATTCATTTCTCCCATAGGGATTTCAAAAAAGTCTTTGTTAAAGCGTTATAAGCCATGAACCAAACCAACCAGCTACGATACGAGGAGAACCATAACGGCTTTAGTGAAAGAGTATACCCACAACCGGCGCTACGTCATAGAATGTCTCTGAACAGATTCACGCCCACTTTTGGGGGAAATAAACTAGACTTCCCATAGACTTCAATACAAAATAGCGTCACAAAACAACGTCCGTACACAGCCGAACGGCGTGAATAACTTAAGAAATCATTAAGATTAAACATGTCAAGTAATTATATGTCCACCCTGTCTGCCATAGAGCGTAAAAGATACATACACAAACTTAATTTGGTCAATTTAAAAACATGTCCCTTCATTCGCCCAGCGTCAAATTGGTGTAACAACCCCACCCAGTGGGCAGAGGTGTCTTTCTTTTACTGTCTATGGTCTTACCCTGACATTTACTCGTATCGTACTTCATCGAGTCACCATATGGTAAGCCAGTGAATGATTTTACTTCGTTTTTGAAAGTAAACGTCTTTAAATGTATATATTTTGTCTTATAATATACATTATAATATATATAACCTCACTGGGTGGGGTTGTTACACCAATTTGACGCTGGGAAAATAAACAGACATGTTTTTAAATTGACCAAATTAAGTTTGTGTATGTATCTTTTACGCTCTATGGCAGGCAGGGTGAACATATAATTACTTGACATGTTTTATATAAGTGATTTCTTAAGTTATTTACTCCTGTCAGCTGTGTACGGACGTTGGTTTTTGCCGTTATGTTGTATTGAAGTCTATGGGAAGTCTAGTTTGTTTTCCCCCAAAAAGGGGCGGGGACGAAATTGACAGTTAAGTTCCCGGATGTGCCGGTTGTGCGTATATAAACAATATATTTTAAGTTTATTGCAAAATATATACAGTACATTAAAATATTGTGAAGGGAGACCGACGCGATTGTCATTGGCTGTGTTTCATGGGAGTGGGCGGAGCTAATGAGATCTTTAGGCGGGTTTCGCTTGTTTTGACTGTGATTGGAGTTCTCTGCACAGCATCATGGGTAACGTAGTTTTCCACCTCTGTTAAGCGATGTGAAACAATGTGGGCTGACGGCTTCAGCTGAAACAAATACAATCGGTTAACAATCAACCCCGTAGCTCACAGTGAAGCTGTCTTTAAAAGTTCACAAGTTACAGTTAAAAATCAGAGAAAAAGCATTGGGCTTTTACCGTCGCACTGTGTCATTCATCTGCTGTGTGTGGTGTGCTGAGCGCAGGAGTTCCTGGAGTACCGGAAGGAGAGGGGTCAGATGCTCCTGTCCCGCAGGAATCAGCTGCTGCTGGAGTTCAGCTTCTGGAACGAGCCCGTGCCCAGAGACGGACCCAACATCTACGAGCTGCGCTCCTACCAGCTGAGGGTGAGTGTGTGCCTCCCAGAGCGGGCCAGCAACCCATGTGCTCTACTTATCGTCTGGGCTACAGTTGAGCAGGGGTGTGTGTAACTCGCTGCTTCACTACCATAATCCAATGCATCGCTGAAGAAATCAACGAGCTCGTCACGACTGTTTCCTGAAACCATATTGTCGCAAAGTGGTCGTTCAGCCACGTTGGTTTACGCACTTGGTGGAGTAATTTTAACACTTATTTTAATAAAATTGTTTGAGATCAAATTAATGCTAGATGTTTTGATATAAATTACAGACATGTCATCTGAGGACTTTTTCAAATTTTTCTCAGTTATTTCGCTTTATTTCCAGATTCAATCATAGACTCGTTCTTACACACTATGCGCGTTCTCACATGCGCACTCTTCAAAAACGGTGCTTTAAATCTCTTGACAAACTCAAAGACGTAAATGACATTTGTATGTATTCTAGATAAAAGACACAGGTTGTGCTGAATGTCAGCTTGCTTATTTTGCTCAAGTTGAGGATTTATTGAGTCCACATGTCATGCAAACTAGAAACTCTTCTAACCACAGGACGAGAGCCGTCGCTCAAACACACACACCTCTGCGATGCTGTTTGCGAATGTTCGCTGGAACGATGGTTTCGGGAAACACCGACTCGTTGAACTGCTGATAACGACCAGCAGAGTTGGCTAACGATGCTTTCGGGAAACGCACCCCAGTTTAGCTCAAATCTAAGTAACGTTATCTCTGTAAACAGCAGTAGATGCATGTAAGGGTTTCTGAGTGATGACGGAAACATAAGCCCCTTTCACACACACAGTCTTGGCTGGTAGTTTACCGGTTAGAGATCATGTGTGAACAGGACCTTTTCAAAAATACCGGCGAATTACCAGTAAGGGAAGGTGTAACTTCACCAGTAAATCACCGGTAATGTGCTCTGTGTGAACACACAATGAAGATCACTGGCATCTGCGTGTACAAAGCCAGAGCGCGCCGCCGGAAGAAGTCTGCTTTGGGCCAATCATAAAGACTGTGATTACTCTGTGCTGTTTACAGTAAGCTTTTTAATCGTTTTTCAATTTAAATATGTGCTGATCATCTTTGACCGTTGAGCCGCGTCTCGCAGCTTTTTCAGCGTGTGGCGCTCGAGACCCGACCTTCTTTTCCAGTCATCAGCAAACAGCAAAACACGTTCTGTTTGATCATCCGTTAATGTCTTTCACTCGGACGTCAAACATGTCGTCAAATTGAACAGATAGTGAAACTAAAGCGTTTCTCATGCGAATGAATACAGACGAAAGATAATCTCCGGTGACTGACGTCACAGAATTGACCGGTGTTTTGCTGCTGGTGTGTGAATGGTCTCTTACCGGTAAAGAGCAGAACACATTTGTGTAGTTACCGGTAAAGTCATTCTGGTCATCTTACGGTACTTTACCGGGATTGCAGTGTGAAAGGGGCTATTGTTGAATCAGTGTGGAAATGATTCATTGAAAACAAACCGAACTTGTCAATCTGTCTTTAGACACGCTCTTCAGCTTGCGGTGTTCGTAATGTTGCTTTATTTTATATTGCAAGTCACTGTGAGTAAACTGTGTATGCTGTACATCATCGCCAGTCCTGGTTTAAGTCCTCAGCGTGTCCCGGATCGGGATGAGATGAGCTCGGCACTCAGATTTACAGTTGTCTGTTTTTGTTGTTGTCTTGCAGCCCGGGACCATGATTGAGTGGGGCAACTATTGGTAAGAATACGAGCAATCTGTTCCTCAAACATAACAGCCCTGTATCGCCTGTTATCTGTCTTTTATTGCCTTCTCCCTATCACATATCACAGTAATCTTCATAATTAGGTATCATTAAACACTCAGAATTCATCCTGTGAAAACCGTTTTGAAATTGGACATCGAGTTAATATGGAAAAAGTACTTTAAATCCTTTTACATTAATGACATGTAAAGCGCACACAAGTCATTGAGATGAAGTGTTTATGTGCACACACTGGTGTAATACACAGCTTTATTGAATCCTGCAGACCATGTGATGTGCTAAACTCAAACATGGGACTGTCTTCTGAAATCAAAAGCACTCCCCGGGATTCTTGAAGTCATAATTACGATGTAATGTGCATTATATGATGCTTTATGCTGCTGCATAGGATTATGGGAAATGTAGTTTTGTCACTTGGTAAACAGCTGAATGAGTCACATTTTCTGGCAAGCTTTTGTCTCTATTCTTTACCACTTTCTCATAATAAATGTTAATGTTAGCATTCACAATAACATATGATCAATACTAATAATCCAGGAATGGTCTGTCCACTAGGGGACTGTTTACATCAAGAGTCTGAATGCATCCTGAAGGGAAACTGACTTTAGGACCCAGCGGAACCGCTCATGTGCTCCATATAGAGCTATAAGGCCATCTAGAGTCATGAAATATCATGTTATATTATTATGTTTCCACAAGAGGTCGGCAAAGACCACCGTAAGATATTTTGAGCTGAATTAAAAGGTTAATGCATGAAATTGTGAGTTATTTTGAATTGAAGTTGAAAGAGTGTGAGAAATGTACTTAAATAAACAGAAGTGGTCTGATGATGTCCCTGTTCCTCAGGGCGCGAGCTATCGGCTACCGGCAGCACAACCGCGAGGCCGTCGGCGGCTTCTTCTCTCAGATCGGAAGCCTCTATATGGTCCACCATCTCTGGGGTACGAGTGTGCACATATGGCTCCCGGAGCACGGATGCTGATGGACTGTTGGGTTGTGATCTTCATGCTCATTTCTGTGGTGTGTGTGTGTGTTGCAGCGTACAAGGACCTGCAGTCCCGAGAGGACACGAGGAACGCCGCCTGGCAGCACGAGGGCTGGGATGAAGTCGTCTATTACACCGGTACACACGCCGCTACACCTGACATCGGTGCACTGCATTACAGTTCTGGGTCCCACTTTATGTTAAGTGACTTAAGTATTATGTACTTATTTTTCGATACAAGTACATATGTATTTATTGTGTTGATGTTGTATTGTAAAACACTTTTGCTGCTATTGAGGTGTGACACGGGTCAGGTTAGAGACAGGTGTGTGTGGTATGGGTAGGTTTTAAGGTATTACAATGTAAAAACATGAATGTGTACACAATAAGTCCATTGTATCAAATTATTAATTTCAATGTAAGAACAGTACTTAAAGCCACTTAATATAAAGTGGGACCCATTTTTGCCATGCATTTTATGTTTTTTTTTTTTTTTTTTTATGACGTTTTCTCTGGTCTGCTGTGTACTATACTAGTCATTTAAAGTGCCCCATATTATGCGATTTTAAAGGTTCCAAATGATTTTTGTTTTACATGCATCCAAGGTCACAAAACACTTTCATTTTCTTGTAGTATACATTGCAGCATCACCTCTTTTCTCGAAGAGTCTGAAAACGGTTCGTTCAAAGATTCAGTCTCTCTAAACCCCTCCTCTACGAGAGATTGGTCTACTCTGCTCTGATTGGTCAAATGGCCCAGTCTGTTGTGATTGGTCTGCTCTGCTCTGATTGGTCAGATGGCCCAGTCTGCTGTGATCGGTCTACTCTGCTCAAGTGCAGCAAAGTTGATTCGCAGCACAGAAAATGGTGTCTTCTCTACAACTACAGTGTTTGAGGGCAGCATTATGCTAGTTTGTTACATTGTTTCATAGGTTTGTAACAGGAAGTGAGACTGAAATTTCTGACAACTCGTTTCAGAAGTTCAGAATCGATCCTTTCTTTTAGGAGACAATGTTATCTGCACTTTGAAATTTTGCAGACTTGTTACATTCACAAACAGCTCTATTACACACTACATGAAAGGAAATATCTAAAACAGCATAATAGGGGCACTTTAAGTAATTTTTTGACTTGGCATGCATTTTTATTGAATAGAAAAGAGCAGCTTTTACGTCTTGATATCTCCTTTTGTGTTCTGGAGGCAACTTTTGCTATTCTAAGACACCATGAAAGTAACATTTAGTGTCAATATTCTATTTTGAACTAATGTTGTTTTCATTTTATTGTTGCTGAAGTCTAGCGTCAAGCTTACAGCTGACTGGTCCATTATAATGTGGCACTAAATTATTGTGTACAACATGTCACCAGTCGCATCTTCTGCTATGTGGTAAAACCCGCCTCTGAATCTGTTTCCAGTGCCCCTCATTCAGCACATGGAGTCCAGGATAATGATCCCACTGAAAGGGTCTCCGATGCAGTAATGAATCCAACAGATCCTCACTGTTACGTCCCCGTGAGCTGAAGCCCAGACCAAGACATCGGATACATTCTCTGTCGTCATGATGCCAACCAACTTCACACGCAACGCACTCGTTCTGATCTGAAAAACTGTCCAAAAGTTGCACCGGCAAACCAAATTGAATCAGTGGAAATGAAGCCTGTTACTGTACTAAGTTTTGAGAATACTTCACATGATGTATTGCATTAGCCATATCTAAAATCTGGTTGTCACATGGCTTGGAAAAACACAACCATAGATCTGTTAAATAAAGTTTGTTGCTATATGAAAGAAGGGCTGTAAAGTGCATTGAATCACCATAAACATTAGCAGTTTTGAGCATTAACCCTTTCCAGTGTGGTGCCCAATAAATCTTTGATTTGCAGTATTTCAAAACAAACAGCATGTATGAATGCATTAGTGGATGAATTGAATATTGTCAGAAAACATTTACTGTTCACCCTGCTGAGAAAACACTTTAAACTCGCTCGAATGCTGCAATCTATTCATGTACTTATTGCATATTTATTTGGTGTTAATGTAAACCCCCACATGGAGAGGATTCCAGGTTTTAATAGCGCATTATGACAAGCACAGCAGAATCTATCCGACATATTCAGAGAAAACCCCAGGTCAGGAATCGACATATCAAATGCTCCGCTAAAACAGTCCAACACGGATTGATCTGGGACTGGAAAAGCCTAACTGGGGACAGGTTGTGTGCAAAATTAAAAACTTTTTAGAACGCATTTTATTCAGTTGCTGTATTTTATTTGTGTTCTGTTTCTACATAGACATGCTTTTTACATGCCTTTTTGTGTTGTGAAATGTCTCCAGATCTGCTCTGATCAGCAGCTCGCAGACAGAGCGGTTTCTAGATTGATTTTGTTTTCTGTGCGCATGCGCAATCTACTGTACGCTGATTATTCTGGGATTTAACAGCACAAAATATTTTAAATCAACTAAACACTGTATTCAATAAATCATAAATGATCATCCATGTTGTGTCATGTTCACACAGATGAAAGACGGCCGACGGCTGTCACTTTGTTTAATTAGCTGTTGACCATTATTATAAGTGTTCTCTTGCAAGTATGGATACAGACACGGACAGTTATTAGTGTTAACATAATCAGTTTCATCACAGAAAACTGACCTCTTGCAGTATGCTCTATTTAAACAACCATTTCAGTAAACTAAAACATATCGATATTAAAAACTAGGAAAGGCACAAAGATGGTGCTAACTCAGGTGTGTGTGCGCTCCATCCACACTAGATCTTCTCCAGCTCTTTCAGCAGCTCTCCGAAGCTCGTGACGTACCACGAGGACTTCTCCTTCACCTGCTGCCGCACCACGTTCCCACCGAACCCGATGAAAGCGCTCTGAAAAGACATGAGCGCAGGGCAACTTAACCTACGACCCCAAGACCAGGCACATTCAAGGCTTTTCAAGAAATCAAAATGAATACTGTATATCAGGGGTGTGCAATCTTGACCAAAAAAATGTTTATCTCGATATTTTCAAAGTCTTGTTGATGATAAATGTGTTGTTGTGTGGGTACAGTGGCTGGTTTAGGCTGGTTGTGAACAGCTGACTCACAAAGACATTCATATTATTCATAATCTATGCGCTGGTCAGTTCACAGCAGTGACAGAAATATTTGCCACCTTGAAATGATTTCCAGGGGCGTTTTTACCAATATGAGGGCATTTTCTCTAAACGTATTAGATGTATGTATCACCTTTTATGTCAAATTCTAACATTCAAATTAACTTCTATTAGAATAATAACAGTATAGGGCTGTTACCAGTCAAATTAAAGGTGCACTATGCAGGAATTCCGTTTTTGTCAAACAGCGACCCCTAGAGTCGCTGTGGAGTACTTGTACTGTCGTGAATAGCACTCATGCAGAGATGGCTCGCACTCACGGCCGGATCCCCTCCCCCTGTGCACCGGTACCTGTTCAGTAGGATGGACGCTGTAACGAGTGGAAATAAGGTGTGGCCCCTTTAAGAGCTGCGCGCCCTGTGTTATTTCTGTTTGATGCTTATTTTATCAGAATTTTATCAGATCTGTTTTTTGCCGTAAAGCAATTCGTTACATCGCGAGACCTGATATCACGCGACACTTCCTGATGCTGCGGCCGACGGGCCGCCGGCTCAAAGTTGTAAGTGTGTTTTTTCCGCTCACATGCGATAGGGGGGTGCGAAACGACCACCAGTCAACCCGAAAAGAGTAATATAACCATTCCAATGACTCCGAAGCTGTTCGGTTGAGGTAAAAAACCTGCATAGTTCACCTTTAAATAATTATCAACAAAATCCATCTTTGCAGTGTAGAGGTGATACATTCATATATTTAGACTGCGTTAAAAATTACATAAAATATTGAAAAATTATATAAATAATAATAATAAAAAAAATAATAATCTCATAGCATTAAGTAATGATTCAAAATTTGAACATTTTAATTAAAGGGTACTTTAAATGTGAAACTAAAACCGCCAGTAGGTGACAAGTCACGCTCTTAATAAGTGAGATGAGGGAGTCACTCATTCAACCGATTTGTTCAAACGGCTGATTCATTCAGGAAAGACAAGTGCTGGGCCATTGAATCATTAATTAAACCGATTCACTTTAGCGAGCAAGAGGCGAATTAATAATAAGCTTTGTTGAAATGGAAAAGGTTCTACATGAGGAGTCGACTCCCAAGGCCTCAGAAAAATAAGGCTTTTTAAGACTAATATATATATATATTAGTCCAACTATATACTAGTCCAACTTTTACTCCTCTCCATCTGGCCATGATCCGTTAGAAGCGGATCCTTAAAGTCTTAAATTAGATCTTTGAAATTTTAAGGCCATATATATATATACACTCACCGGCCACTTTATTAGGTACACCTGTCCAACTGCTCGTTAACACTTAATTTCTAAGCAGCCAATCACATGGCAGCAACTCAGTGCATTTAGGCATGTAGACATGGTCAAGACAATCTCCTGCAGTTCAAACCAAGCATCAGTATGGGGAAGAAAGTTGATTTGAGTGACTTTGAACGTGGCATGATTGTTGGTGCCAGAAGGGCTGGTCTGAGTATTTCAGAAACTGCTAATCTACTGGGATTTTCACGCACGACCATCTCTAGGGTTTACAGAGAATGGTCCGAAAAAGAAAAAACATCCAGTGAGCGGCCGTTCTGTGGGCGGAAATGCCTTGTTGATGCCAGAGGTCAGAGGAGAATGGCCAGACTGGTTCGAGCTGATAGAAGGGCAACAGTGACTGAAATAACCACTCGTTACAACCGAGGTATGCAGCAAAGCATTTGTGAAGCCACAACACGCACAACCTTGAGGCGGATGGGCTACAACAGCAGAAGAGTCCACCGGGTACCACTCATCTCCACTACAAATAGGAAAAAGAGGCTACAATTTGCAAGAGCTCACCAAAATTGAACAGTTGAAGACTGGAAAAATGTTGCCTGGTCTGATGAGTCTCGATTTCTGTTGAGACATTCAGATGTTAGAGTCAGAATTTGGCGTAAACAGAATGAGAACATGGAACCATCATGCCTTGTTACCACTGTGCAGACTGGTGGTGGTGGTGTAATGGTGTGGGGGATGTTTTCCTGGCACACTTTAGGCCCCTTAGTGCCAATTGGGCATCGTTTAAATGCCACGGCCTACCTGAGCATTGTTTCTGACCATGTCCATCCCTTTATGGCCACCATGTACCCATCCTCTGATGGCTACTTCCACCATGTCACAAAGCTCTAATCATTTCAAATTGGTTTCTTGAACATGACAATGAGTTCACTGTACTAAAATGGCCTCCACAGTCACCAGATCTCAACCCAATAGAGCATCTTTGGGATGTGGTGGAACGGGAGATTCGCATCATGGATGTGCAGCCGACAAATCTGCGGCAACTGTGTGATGCCATCATGTCAATATGGACCAAACTCCCTGAGGAATGCTTCCAGCACCTTGTTGAATCTATGCCACGAAGAATTGAGGCAGTTCTGAAGGCAAAAGGGGGTCCAACCCGTTACTAGCATGGGGTACCTAATTAAGTGGCCGGTGAGTGTATTTTAAGACTTTAAGGATCCGCTTCTAACGGATCATGGCCAGATGGAGAGGAGTAAAAGTTGGACTAGTAATGCACAGAAGACGTCCCCCTCACTGATACACTGATACCGACTGTAAATAGTGTAGCTTGTCTATTAGTCAGGCCCACAAATCATGCAGGTCAAGGTTCACTCGGGTCTATATTAGGGCGGCACGATTAATCACAATTTACATGATATCACACTTAAACCGATTTGGCTTGTCGCGATTTTGAAATTGCAAAGGCTGCGATTAGTTTTTATGCGCAGTTTGTCAATGATGTACGGCTCTGTAAACGCTGCTCATCTGAAAGCACTGTGAGTTTGAGTGTTGAAAAAGCAACACGCGTCAAACATCTTTCCAAACATGAGAAGCATTTATGAACCACTTGTCCAACAAAAGACAACTTTTAATAACATGCTTTTACTCCAAACTCACTTCATAACGACAGCTAAGCTCATCCTTCTGTGAGACGATGTGCTTCCTAAACAGAATAAGGCAGTCGTGTGTTTATTAGTCATGATTAATCAATCAAAATCTCGATGATGGATTACCTGTAATGATGTGTGTTATCGTACTTCTGTGGCGGGGCATATTTGGTGTGTGTGAGACGCACTCTGGTGTTCAGATGGAGCAGCATTTACAGCACTGCACTGACAAGCTGTGCATAACAGAATCGCAGCCTCTGCCAGATCGACTCGTTGAGCCCTGGTCTCTCTGGGGAACTCACCGCAGGAGGACAGGCCTCCAGATCAGTGGCTCCGTCTCCGATCATCACCACCGTCTCGAAGCCGTGCTGCTCCTTCAGCCTGCGGATCACCGTGCCCTTCCCCCCCGACTGCGCCGTGGGCTGGGCCTCGTCGAACCCGGCGTACTCGCCTGGCGGAGCACAACACACACACCTCGTCACTCACTCGCCTGGCGGAGCACAACACACACACACACACACCTCGTCACTCACTCGCCTGGCGGAGCACAACACACACACACACCTCGTCACTCACTCGCCTGGCGGAGCACAACACACACACCTCGTCACTCACTCGCCTGGCGGAGCACAACACACACACACACACACCTCGTCACTCACTCGCCTGGCGGAGCACAACACACACACCTCGTCACTCACTCGCCTGGCGGAGCACAACACACACACACACACACCTCGTCACTCACTCGCCTGGCGGAGCACAACACACACACCTCGTCACTCACTCGCCTGGCGGAGCACAACACACACACACACACACCTCGTCACTCACTCGCCTGGCGGAGCACAACACACACACCTCGTCACTCACTCGCCTGGCGGAGCACAACACACACACACACACACCTCGTCACTCACTCGCCTGGCGGAGCACAACACACACACCTCGTCACTCACTCGCCTGGCGGAGCACAACACACACACACACACACCTCGTCACTCACTCGCCTGGCGGAGCACAACACACACACCTCGTCACTCACTCGCCTGGCGGAGCACAACACACACACACACACACCTCGTCACTCACTCGCCTGGCGGAGCACAACACACACACCTCGTCACTCACTCGCCTGGCGGAGCACAACACACACACCTCGTCACTCACTCGCCTGGCGGAGCACAACACACACACCTCGTCACTCACTCGCCTGGCGGAGCACAACACACACACCTCGTCACTCACTCGCCTGGCGGAGCACAACACACACACCTCGTCACTCACTCGCCTGGCGGAGCACAACACACACACCTCGTCACTCACTCGCCTGGCGGAGCACAACACACACACCTCGTTACTCACTCGCCTGGCGGAGCACAACACACACACCTCGTCACTCACTCGCCTGGCGGAGCACAACACACACACCTAGTCACTCACTCGCCTGGCGGAGCACAACACACACACCTCGTCACTCACTCGCCTGGCGGAGCACAACACACACACCTCGTCACTCACTCGCCTGGCGGAGCACAACACACACACCTCGTCACTCACTCGCCTGGCGGAGCACAACACACACACACACACACACACACACACACACACACACACACACACACACCTCGTCACTCACTCGCCTGGCGGAGCACAACACACACACACACACCTCGTCACTCACTCGCCTGGCGGAGCACAACACACACACACACACCTCGTCACTCATTTGCCTGGCGGAGCACAACACACACACCTCGTCACTCACTCGCCTGGCGGAGCACAACACACACACACCTCGTCACTCACTCGCCTGGCGGAGCACAACACACACACCTCGTCACTCACTCGCCTGGCGGAGCACAACACACACACCTCGTCACTCACTCGCCTGGCGGAGCACAACACACACACCTCGTCACTCACTCGCCTGGCGGAGCACAACACACACACCTCGTCACTCACTCGCCTGGCGGAGCACAACACACACACCTCGTCACTCACTCGCCTGGCGGAGCACAACACACACACCTCGTCACTCACTCGCCTGGCGGAGCACAACACACACACCTCGTCACTCACTCGCCTGGCGGAGCACAACACACACACCTCGTCACTCACTCGCCTGGCGGAGCACAACACACACACACACACACCTCGTCACTCACTCGCCTGGCGGAGCACAACACACACACCTCGTCACTCACTCGCCTGGCGGAGCACAACACACACACCTCGTCACTCACTCGCCTAGCGGAGCACAACACACACACACACCTCGTCACTCACTCGCCTGGCGGAGCACAACACACACACACACCTCGTCACTCACTCGCCTGGCGGAGCACAACACACACACCTCGTCACTCACTCGCCTGGCGGAGCACAACACACACACACACACACACACACACACACACCTCGTCACTCACTCGCCTGGCGGAGCACAACACACACACACACACCTCGTCACTCACTCGCCTGGCGGAGCACAACACACACACCTCGTCACTCACTCGCCTGGCGGAGCACAACACACACACACACCTCGTCACTCACTCGCCTGGCGGAGCACAACACACACACACACACACACACACACCTCGTCACTCACTCGCCTGGCGGAGCACAACACACACACACACCTCGTCACTCACTCGCCTGGCGGAGCACAACACACACACCTCGTCACTCACTTGCCTGGCGGAGCACAACACACACACCTCGTCACTCACTCGCCTGGCGGAGCACAACACACACACACACCTCGTCACTCACTCGCCTGGCGGAGCACAACACACACACACACCTCGTCACTCACTCGCCTGGCGGAGCACAACACACACACCTCGTCACTCACTCGCCTGGCGGAGCACAACACACACACACACCTCGTCACTCACTCGCCTGGCGGAGCACAACACACACACACACACACCTCGTCACTCACTCGCCTGGCGGAGCACAACACACACACACACCTCGTCACTCACTCGCCTGGCGGAGCACAACACACACACCTCGTCACTCACTCGCCTGGCGGAGCACAACACACACACCTCGTCACTCACTCGCCTGGCGGAGCACAACACACACACACACACCTCGTCACTCACTCACAACACACACGCCTCGTCGTCAGTCACTCAACGCACACGCCTCGTCAGTCACTCAACGCACACGCCTCATCAGTCACTCAACGCACACGCCTCGTCAGTCACTCAACACACACGCCTCGTCAGTCACTCAACGCACACGCCTCATCAGTCACTCAACACACACGCCTCGTCAGTCACTCAACGCACACGCCTCGTCAGTCACTCAACACACACGCCTCGTCAGTCACTCAACACACACGCCTCGTCAGTCACTCAACACACACGCCTCGTCAGTCACTCAACACACACGCCTCGTCAGTCACTCGTCAGTCACTCAACACACACGCCTCGTCAGTCACTCAACACACACGCCTCGTCAGTCACTCAACACACACGCCTCGTCAGTCACTCGTCAGTCACTCAACACACACGCCTCGTCAGTCACTCAACGCACACGCCTCATCAGTCACTCAACACACACGCCTCGTCAGTCACTCAACGCACACGCCTCATCAGTCACTCGTCAGTCACTCAACACACACGCCTCATCAGTCACTCAACACACACGCCTCGTCAGTCACTCAACGCACACGCCTCGTCAGTCACTCAACGCACACGCCTCATCAGTCACTCAACACACACGCCTCGTCAGTCACTCAACGCACACGCCTCGTCAGTCACTCAACACACACGCCTCGTCAGTCACTCAACGCACACGCCTCATCAGTCACTCGTCAGTCACTCAACGCACACGCCTCATCAGTCACTCAACACACACGCCTCGTCAGTCACTCAACACACACGCCTCGTCAGTCACTCAACGCACACGCCTCGTCAGTCACTCGTCAGTCACTCAACACACACGCCTCATCAGTCACTCAACACACACGCCTCGTCAGTCACTCAACACACACGCCTCGTCAGTCACTCAACGCACACGCCTCATCAGTCACTCAACACACACGCCTCGTCAGTCACTCAACGCACACGCCTCATCAGTCACTCAACACACACGCCTCGTCAGTCACTCAACACACACGCCTCGTCAGTCACTCAACACACACGCCTCGTCAGTCACTCAACACACACGCCTCGTCAGTCACAGGCTACGTTTACATGCACAACTTTTGTTTCAATCGGACCAAATTCATTCCGATTGGTGAATCTGAACGTAGTGTTTACATGAACACTAAACATGTGATCGGGTTGATATGTCACAAGCTTCAAATTGGATCATTTTTGACATGCGCACACTGCACGAATATACAGAGTTTCCCGCTGTTTGCCCATAGTAACCATTCTCCTACATTGGTTCTTTGTTTTAAACAGCAGACTTAATATTTATCCATTTCTGGTCATAATTTGGAGACGATGAGCATAAGAACCGTTGTGCCGCTGCTTATATTTATCAAGCAGTAAAAATGCCCAAAACCAGTGGTCTGTGGATGAGAGTCTGAAACGAGCACTGGTGGGCCGCTGTCCTGCTCCACTTCACAGACGGAGTGAAAGGAGGATTATAGAATAACGGGACGCTCATTTATACGACACTTTATTCATCAGAAAGAACGGCTCGTTCGGTGCGTCATTACGCTATTTCTACATCAGTGCACATGTGCAGTCCTTTCAGTTTCGGTTTTCAATCCGATCAAGTTTTTACATGTTCCTTCGATCGCATTAGAAAAGGAATAACCCACTCCTTTCAATCCGATCAAATCTCATTGGGATCGAGCGTGTTTACATGAAGGCTTTTCAGTCCGACCGAGCCGTCAATCAGCGGATTATTCGGTTGCATGTAAACGCAGCGCCAGCGGCCCCATGAGCCAGTGCCAGGAGACGCCTCTCACCGTTGAAGTAAAACTTCAGGCGGTTTGCGTAGACGTGGTCCAGGGGAATGTGGAGCTGCGACGCCACGTGTTCGACAATGCAGCGGAAGCCGCCGGAGATGAGGAAGACCTTCACGCCGCGCTGATGAAGACGCTCCACCAGCTCCCTGAGGACACACACACACCGCGTCAGCACATCTGCACACACGAGCGCGGTCAACCTGGCACACGCAGCGACACACTGGCCACATGCACTTCAGTGTACTTCATTTCACTGTAAATAGCATATAATGTGTAGTGTATATTATGTAGTCTATAGAGTGTAGTCTATATACTGTGTAAAGTGTATGGCGTGTAGTGCATAGTTTATAGTATATATACTGTGTATATAGTGTAGTGTATACTGTATAGGGTAGTCTACATTGTTGAAAGCGCTATATAAATGAGGATGACTAGTGTGTGTATAGGGTGTAAAGTGTAGTGTAAATGTATAAAAAAGTGTGTATAGTGTATATACTGTAGTGTGTATATAGTGTAGAAAGTGTATAGTGTAAATACTCTGTATAGTGTGTATACATAGGGTGTAAAGTGTAGAGTAAATGTATAAAAAGTATATAGTGTATCTACTAGTGTATAGGTTGTAAAGTCTGTTTATTGTGAATGTATAAAAGTGTGTTTAGAGTGTAGTCTATATACTGTGACTATGTATAGTGTAGTTTGTATAAATATTGTTTGTAGTGTATATAGCAAAAGTAACTTTATTAATAGTGTAGTGTAAACGTGTATATTGTATAGTTTTTTATAGTGTATATAAAGTGTATAGTTTTACAGTGTATATCCTATTAGTTTCGTTGGAAACCTTAGTTACTGGTGCCATATACTATTTTTTAATAAAAAAAATAGTATCAATAATATTGTTACCTTTTTTGTATGTGTATTGTTTTGTTACTTTGACAAGTCCTTGTAAAACAATCAAGTCACTAAAGTTAAGATCTGAAAAGCTCAGCACACACACACGGGGCGGATGGGACTCACCTGACCCCCGGCGTGAGCTGCGGCGGGTGGTCCGTCAGCAGTTTGTTGACCTGTTCCCTCGAGCACTTGATGATGGACAGACGCTCACTCAGAGCTGTGTGGAACGAGACGGAGCCGCCCATGGCACTCCGGGTCCTGCGGACACACACAACCACAGGGGTGCGCTCTCAAACTCAGTGCTGTGCGTGTTTGCGCACTGGCTAGGGTGCATGTGTGTGTGTGTGTACTGTTGCCTTGTCCAAATACCATTCTCAAGTAAGCAAGACTATTCCATGTCTTAAAGATGCCAAAGTGCAGTGCCCTTAAAGCACACTAAACATTATCTCTAGGCTAAGCGTATCCCATAATGCATTATGTTCGGGAACTCATGTGCCCCGAAATCACAAGATGTAATTTAAATTAATTACATGCATTTAATTTGGTAGTAAAAACATAAAGTGTTGCACATTTTATTGGTGCAAATATGAGTATGGTGTGTGTAGGCCTATTCTGTACAACATTTGCAACTGTTATTATCACTTAATAATTTAGAAGCACCACGATTTTAAATGTGTGTCTTCTGTTAGTTACACAGCGACTACTGAACAGACATGTAGAGGTTTATTCTAAAATGCAAAGTATTGAAAATATAAGAAATAAAAGCTCTGTAAACACTTGCATTTGTTTTGTGTGTTACTGTTAAGTGTGTCCCATCGAGTAATCAAGATCTACACACACTTTTGCAGTCTTCACGCCTACTTGAACACTTGGGCCAAATAGAGGAAATACGTCATGCAAGTAGACAAGTGGTCAAGAGCAAAGACCCCAATGTGCGTTTTTTGGACATGGCGTGTGTGTGTGTACTGACATCTCCGTGACCGCGTCCCCGACGCCGCAGAACTTCGCGAGCTCGTCGATGCCCTCCTCGCGGATCACGGTGCTGTCCACGTCAAAGCACACGGCCTGCGCGCGCCGGAAGAGCTCCTGCGCGTGAGTCGCCGTTGTCATGGTGATGCCTGGACGACAGGAAACAAACAGGCAGTCGTGGTGACGCCACTACAACAACAGCTAGTAAACATCAGCAAGAACCGCTGAACCTCGACACAACACGAGCCTGGGTGCCAAGTGCGCGTTTAGTATGCAGCAGCACTCGCGCTCGTTTGCACAACAGGCGCAGTGAAGCATTACATGCACGCATTCATTCGTCTGGACAAACACACAGTTGTTGCATCAGCTGGTTTGATGCGCGAGCCGCCACCGGGAAACACGAAACCACATACGTGTATAAACTACACAAAACAAGAATTTGAAGAACACATTCAGAATTAAGATAATATCGTACACTTACCACCAAAAATAAAAAACAAGACACTTGACACGTTACGAGCATTGCGACTTCGCTGCCTTCACACTGTTGTAGCTGCGGCTTACCTTGATGCGCGCGGGTGAGATTCCTCTGCTGACTGTCACGAGCTCGAGCTCGTTCAAATCTCCGGCAAACTGTCTCTGTGCGGCAGCGCGTGCGCGCAGTCATCTGCCATTCATTACTACTGAGCTCACGGACGGAGTCGGCCAATCAGACCACACTCATGTCATTCACACACTACTCTGATTGGTCAGTTGACGAAACAGGTCAAGCGAATACTCATTCAGACAAACAAAACCACAAAATAATAATATAGTACGGTAGTAATGATGTCATAAAAACAACACGTATATCAATATCATTCCTAAATAATGTCTTTTTAAAACGTTTGGTCTGCCAACTGAGTAAAACTAAATGCATATCAAATAATAAACGTAAAAAAATTAAGATTCATTAATTTAAAAATACTACTTTAAGGGACTTTAACTTAAAAAAAAAAAACATAAATAAAAACGACTTACTCAACCTTGTCTGTATGTTTTTTCTTACCTAATTTCTAATTTGGTGGAAAGCACATCACACACACGCATACAGTATATACAGTATGAGAGGATGCATGTCCAAACTTGCACTGGGCCTCACCCCATGCGTGGGACACGTTACCCTCATGACGGGCTGGATGGAATGAGGATCACCCAGTCATTTGTCTCACTCTGCACTGTCACAATATACAATTCAAAGACCTTTAGAGAACTACAGACCTCACCCGACCTGGTATCTGTGCAAAACAGACCTGTTATTCCAGCTCTTCCTCGTTACCCTCCTCATTTCCTGTAGATTCTCTAGGTGTTCCCGGGCTCTGTCCATTCAAGGGTAATAATTTAATTAATGTTCAACAAATAAAAGCAGATATAATACTGATGAATTTTAGATCCCTTTCAACAAAATCACTCTTTGTAATTGATATGATTACAGATCATAACCTAGATGTGCTGTGTTTGACAGAAACCTGGTGGAGGTAGTGGTTTCTGAATGTGTAAGGTTACAATTTTTCATTGCAAATGCTACAGATAAAAAAAGAAGAAAAAATGTTAACATTGGCCTTATGGTAATGACGAGGAGCCATCGAGGATCTTACAGGTTACATAACAACCCTGCTAGTTTTTAATGTATCAAGTTTAAATTTTATATGTCTATGTGGTGTTTTTAATACGCTTTAAGACAAGCCATGTGTAAATTCATAAGTCGACAGCATTGCTGAGTATTTTCTGCTTAAAACTGCAGTGAACCAAAGACAGTCTCAAACACACGGTTTGAAATCGCTGGCGTTTCTGACGTCACAAACGACCTTGTAACCAATCAGATCAACGTGTGATCGTCAACCAGTGGATCTCTGAGCTGAGTGAGTGGAGGAACTCTAACGGCTCCG
Organism: Rhinichthys klamathensis goyatoka; assembly: GCF_029890125.1. Classification (NCBI taxonomy): domain Eukaryota; kingdom Metazoa; phylum Chordata; class Actinopteri; order Cypriniformes; family Leuciscidae; genus Rhinichthys; species Rhinichthys klamathensis. The sequence goes on from NW_026606566.1 coordinate 549,697, forward strand.
AGTTTACGTAGGCATTTGAGAATTCATAAATATTGTTGTTATACAAATTAAGAGTATTTATGAATGGTTGGTGTGATGAATGTTACATTTCCATAGTCTATTGTGTGAATATCTAAATAAATGAAGAGTGTTGAGAAGCGGCTGAGGCACTGTCATTTTGTTTATTAGACTTTATTAACCTCAGGAATGTTTGCTAGCAGCCGCGCGCGGGAAAGACAGCGCACGAGAGGAGACCTCCACAATTACTACAATAAGACCACATTAAGAGCACTTTAATTTATAGATAACCAAATCAAAATGTATTTTCATATTCAATGACACTTACACAGTACAGCTTCAAATATGTTTATAAACAATTAAGGTAGTCTATGTAATAAACTAATACATTTTGATTATTTTTTATTAGAGACATACGGTTTTGTATACATACAATATTTATGTGTTATATCATAATCTGGCCGACCCTGTTGTTGCCTTTCTTTGATGACGTTGCAGGATATTCCAAACGAGTGATTATTGTCAGCGAAGTCCACTTCAACTGATGTAGCGTGTTCAGGGAGTGTGTGTGTGTGTAGGGAGCAGTGAACACTGCGTAGGGACCCTGTCGAGTGGATCATGCAGTATTCCCTCCACAGAAGCATGATGGGATATTTTCCCTCACTGATGATTTGTTTAAGAGCTCCCCATTAATTTCACAATGATGTGTAAATAAAAGAGTCTTATTTGGGATCGGGACAGTGTGTGCGGTGTCCAATCATGGTACATTACCGTTTTTCCCAATTACGCCACCAATCGCTTTCAGCAATATTCACAACTAGAAAAAGTTCGTCGAGACAAACTTTAAGTTGGCTTGTGAAAGTTTGGACCGCAAAGTTTGAAGAAGTTTAAAGTAGTTTGAAGTTTAAATTAGTTTAAAGTTTAATTAGTTTGAAGTAGTTTATAGTTTAACTTAGTTTAAAGTTTAAAGTAGTTTAAAGTAGTTTAAAGTAGTTTAAAGTAGTTTAAAGTAGTTTAAAGTAGTTTAAAGTAGTTTAAAGTAGTTTAAAGTAGTTTATAGTTTAAAGTAGTTTAAAGTTTAACTTAGTTTAAAGTTTAAAGTAGTTTAAAGTTTAAATTAGTTTAAAGTTTAAATTAGTTTGAATTTTAAAGTAGTTTGAAGTTTAAATTAGGTTGAAAGTTAAAGTAGTTTAAAGTTTAAATAAGTTTGAATTTTAAAATAGTTTGAAGTAGTTTAAAGTTTTAAATAGTTTAAAGTTAAAAGTAGTTTAAAGGTTAAAGTATAGTTTCAAGTAATTAAATGTTGCTAGAGTGTTTCTAGTGGGTTGCTAAGGTGTTGTGGGTGGTTGCTAGGTGGTTGCTAAGGTATTTTGAGTGGTTGCTAGGGTGTTCTGGGTGGTTGCTAGGTGGTTGCTAAGGTATTTTGGGTGGTTGCTAGGGTGTTAAGGATGGTTGCTAGGGGGTTGCTCAGGTATTTTGGTTGGTTGCTATGGTGTTCTGGGTGGTTGCTAAGGGGTTGCTAAGGAATTTTGGGTGGTTGCTAGGGTGTTCTGGGTGGTTACTAGGGTGTTCTAAGGTATTTTGGGTGGTTGCTATGGTGTTGCTAGGGTGTTCTAATGTATTTTGGGGAGTTGCTAGGGTGTTGCTAGGGTGTTCTTATGTATTTTGGGTGGTTGCTAGGGTGTTCTGGGTGGTTGCTAGGTGGTTGCTAGGGTGTTCTAAGGTGTTTTGGGTGGTTGCTATGGTGTTCTGGGTGGTTGCTAGGGTGTTCTAAGGTATTTTGGGTGGTTGCTAGGGTGTTAAGGATGGTTGCTAGGGGGTTGCTACGGTATTTTGGTTGGTTGCTAGGGTGTTCTGGGTTGTTGCTAAAGTATTTTGGGTGGTTGCTAGGGTGTTCTAAGGTATTTTGGGTGGTTGCTAGGGTGTTCTAGGTGGTTGCTAGGGTGTTCTAGGGTATTTTAGGTGGTTGCTAGGGTGTTCTAAGGTATTTTGGGGAGTTGCTAGGGTGTTGCTAGGGTGTTCTTTTGTATTTTGGGTGGTTGCTAGGGTGTTCTGGGTGGTTGCTAGGGTGTTCTAAGGTATTTTGTGTGGTTGCTAGGGTGTTCTAAGGTGTTTTGGGTGGTTGCTAGGGTGTTCTGGGTGGTTGCTAGGGTGTTCTACGGTATTTTGGGTGGTTGCTAGGGTGTTGCTAGGGTGTTCTAAGGTATTTTGGGGAGTTGCAAGGGTGTTGCTAGGGTGTTCTAAGGTATTTTGGGTGGTTGCTAGAGTGTTCTGGGTGGTTACTAGGGTGTTCTAAGGTATTTTGGGTGGTTGCTAGGGTGTTGCTAGGGTGTTCTAAGGTATTTTGGGGAGTTGCAAGGGTGTTGCTAGGGTGTTCTAAGGTATTTTGGGTGGTTGCTAGAGTGTTCTGGGTGGTTACTAGGGTGTTCTAAGGTATTTTGGGGTGTTGCTAGGGTGTTCTAAGGCATTTTGGGTGGTTGCTAGGGTGTTGCTAGGGTGTTCTAAGGTATTTTGGGTGGTTGCTATGGTGTTTTAAGGTATTGCGGTTGGTTTCTAGGGTGTTCTGGGTGGTTGTTATGCAGTTGCTAGGGTGTTCTGGGTGTTTGCTATGGTGAACTATTTATGAGTTTAAAAGTTCATAAGTGTATGAATTCATGAGAGTTCATAAGTTTATGAATTCATGAAAGTTCATAAGTGTATGAATTCATGAGAGTTCATAAGTGTATGAATTAATGAATTTATAAGTTCATGAGTTTATAAGTGTATGATTTTATGAGTTTAGAGTTTAAATGAGTAAGAGTTCAGAGTTTATTAATTTATGAGTTTGAGTTCATAAGTGTATGATTTCATGAGTTTATAAGTGTATGAGGTTATAGTTTATAAGTTTAAATGAGTAAGAGTTCAGAGTTTATTAATTTATGAGTTCATAAGTGTATGAATTCATGAGTTTATAAGTGTACGAGTTTATGAGTTTAAAGTTTAAATTAGTTTGAAGTTTAAATTAGTTTGAAGTTTAAAGTGTAATTTAGTTTGAAGTTTCATTTAGTTTAAAGTAGATAGATAGATAGATAGATAGATAGATAGATAGATAGATAGATGGATAAGTGTCATAGATGGATGAGTTTATTAGTTTGAATGAGTCTGAATGGCTCATATAGTATATAGAATGGCAGTTTGATTCAGTCTAGGGTTTCAAGGGATTTACATTTGAATTTTTGACAGTTGGGGAGTTTGAAAATCTGAAGATTCCGCAATGTTAAGTCAATGGGAGTTTTTTCCGAGTTTGATCGTAGTTTTTAGGAAAACCGTAAGTCCGATCAGTTAGAAAAGATATAGCACACTAAGTCAGAACAGTTTGAGTGTCCGTGCCGAGTTTGGAGTATGTGGAGTTAAAGCTCTAGGAGGAGTTAGAGTCAGAAATTTCAGAGTAAGAAAAAGAAGAATAACTAGAAAAAGTTCGTCGAGACAAACTTTAAGTTGGCTTGTGAAAGTTTGGACCGCAAAGTTTGAAGAAGTTTAAATTAGTTTAAAGTTTAAATTAGTTTGAAGTTTAAATTAGTTTAAAGTAGTTTATAGTTTAACTTAGTTTAAAGTAGTTTAAAGTTTAAAGTAGTTTAAAGTAGTTTATGGTTTAAAGTAGTTTAAAGTTTAAAGTAGTTTATAGTTTAAAGTAGTTTAAAGTTTAACTTAGTTTAAAGTAGTTTAAAGTAGTTTAAAGTTTTAAATAGTTTAAAGTTCAAAGTAGTTTAAAGGTTAAAGTATAGTTTCAAGTAATTAAATGTTGCTAGGGTGTTTGTAGTGGGTTGCTAAGGTGTTGTGGGTGGTTGCTAATGTATTTTGAGTGGTTGCTAGGGTGTTCTGGGTGGTTGCTAGGTGGTTGCTAAGGTATTTTGGGTGGTTGCTAGGGTGTTAAGGTGGTTGCTAGGGTGTTGCTAGGGTGTTCTAAGGTATTTTGGGTGGTTGCTATGGTGTTGCTAGGGTGTTCTACGGTATTTTGGGTGGTTGCTAGGGTGTTCTAAGGTATTTTGGGTGGTTGCTATGGTGTTGCTAGGGTGTTCTAATGTATTTTGGGTGGTTGCTAGGGTGTTCTAAGGTATTTTTGGTGGTTGCTAGGGTGTTCTAAGGTATTTTGGGTGGTTGCTAGGGTGTTGCTAGGGTGTTCTAGGGTATTTTGGGTGGTTGCTAGGGTGTTCTAAGGTATTTTGGGTGGTTGCTAGGGTGTTCTAAGGTATTTTAGGTGGTTGCTAGGGTGTTGCTAGGGTGTTCTAAGGTATTTTGGGTGGTTGCTAGGGTGTTCTGGGTGGTTGCTAGGGTGTTCTAAGGTATTTTTGGTGGTTGCTAGGGTGTTTTGGGTGGTTGCTAGGGTGTTCTAAGGTATTTTGGGTGGTTGCTAGGGTGTTGCTAGGCTGTTCTAAGGTATTTTGGGTGGTTGCTAGGGTGTTCTAAGGTATTTTTGGTGGTTGCTAGGGTGTTCTAAGGTATTTTTGGTGGTTGCTAGGGTGTTGCTAGGGTGTTCTAGGGTATTTTGGGTGGTTGCTAGGGTGTTCTAAGGTATTTTAGGTGGTTGCTAGGGTGTTCTAAGGTATTTTAGGTGGTTGCTAGGGTGTTCTGGGTGGTTGCTAGGGTGTTGTTAGGGTGTTCTAAGGTATTTTAGGTGGTTGCTATGGTGTTGCTAGGGTGTTCTAAGGTATTTTGGGTGGTTGCTAGGGTGTTCTAAGGTATTTTGGGTGGTTGCTATGGTGTTGCTAGGGTGTTTAAGGTATTTTGGGTGGTTGCTATGGTGTTGCTAGGGTGTTTAAGGTATTTTGGGTGGTTGCTAGGGTGTTCTAAGGTATTTTAGGTGGTTGCTATGGTGTTGCTAGGGTGTTCTAAGGTATTTTGAGCGGTTGCTAGGGTTTTCTGGGTGGTTGCTAGGGTGTTCTAAGGTATTTTTGGTGGTTGCTAGGGTGTTCTGGGTGGTTGCTAGGGTGTTCTAAGGTATTTTGGGTGGTTGCTAGGGTGTTGCTAGGGTGTTCTAAGGTATTTTGGGTGGTTGCTAGGGTGTTCTAAGGTATTTTAGGAGGTTGCTATGGTGTTGCTAGGGTGTTCTAAGGTATTTTTAGCAGTTGCTAGGGTGTTCTGGGTGGTTGCTAGGGTGTTCTGGGTGGTTGCTAGGGTGTTCTAAGGTATTTTGGGTGGTTGCTAGGGTGTTGCTAGAGTGTTCTAAGGTATTTTGGGTGGTTGCTAGGGTGTTCTAAGGTATTTTTGGTGGTTGCTAGGGTGTTCTAAGGTATTTTTGGTGGTTGCTAGGGTGTTGCTAGGGTGTTCTAGGGTATTTTGGGTGGTTGCTAGGGTGTTCTAAGGTATTTTAGGTGGTTGCTAGGGTGTTCTAAGGTATTTTAGGTGGTTGCTAGGGTGTTCTGGGTGGTTGCTAGGGTGTTGTTAGGATGTTCTAAGGTATTTTAGGTGGTTGCTATGGTGTTGCTAGGGTGTTCTAAGGTATTTTGGGTGGTTGCTAGGGTGTTGCTAGGGTGTTCTAAGGTATTTTGGGTGGTTGCTATGGTGTTGCTAGGATGTTCTAAGGTATTTCGGTTGGTTTCTAGGGTGTTCTGGGTGGTTGCTATGCAGTTGCTAGGGTGTTCTGGGTGTTTGCTATGGTGAACTATTTATGAGTTTAAAAGTTCATAAGTGTATGAATTCATGAGAGTTCATAAGTGTATGAATGAATGAATTTATAAGTTCATGAGTTTATAAGTGTATGAATTTATGAGTTTAGAGTTTATAAGTTTAAATGAGTAAGAGTTCAGAGTTTATTAATTTATGAGTTTGAGTTCATAAGTGTATGATTTCATGAGTTTATAAGTGTATGAGGTTATAGTTTATAAGTTTAAATGAGAAAGAGTTCAGAGTTTATTAATTTATGAGTTCATAAGTGTATGAATTCATGAGTTTATAAGTGTACGAGTTTATGAGTTTAAAGTTTAAATTAGTTTGAAGTTTAAATTAGTTTAAATTAGTTTGAAGTTTAAAGTTTAATTTAGTTTGAAGTTTAATTTAGTTTAAAGTAGATAGATAGATGAGTGTCATAGATATATGAGTTTATGAGTTTGAATGAGGAGCATTTGAATGTCTCATTGGCTCATATAGTATATAGAATGGCAGTTTGATTCAGTCTAGGGTTTCAAGGGATTTACATTTGAATTTTTGACAGTTGGGGAGTTTGAAAATCTGAAGATTCCGCAATGTAAAGTCAATGGGAGTTTTTTCCGAGTTTGATCGTAGTTTTTAGGAAAACCGTAAGTCCGATCAGTTAGAAAAGATATAGCACACTAAGTCAGAACAGTCTGAGTGTCCGTGCCGAGTTTGGAGTATGTAGAGTTAAAGCTCTAGGAGGAGTTAGAGTCACAAATTTTAGTCTCAGAAAAAGAATAATAATAATAATAAGTTTAAATAGGATTTCAGTAAGTTGGCTCTCACAAGCCAACTTAACTAGAAAAAGTTCGTCGAGACAAACTTTAAGTTGGCTTGTGAAAGTTTGGACCGCAAAGTTTGAAGAAGTTTAAAGTAGTTTGAAGTTTAAATTAATTTAAAGTTTAAATTAGTTTGAAGTTTAAATTAGTTTAAAGTAGTTTATAGTTTAACTTAGTTTAAAGTTTAAAGTAGTTTAAATTAATTTAAAGTTTAAATTAGTTTGAATTTTAAAGTAGTTTGAAGTTTAAATTAGTTTGAAAGTTAAAGTAGTTTAAAGTTTAAATAAGTTTGAATTTTAAAGTAGTTTGAAGTTTAAATTAGTTTAAAGTAGTTTAAAGTTTTAAATAGTTTAAAGTTCAAAGTAGTTTAAAGGTTAAAGTATAGTTTCAAGTAATTAAATGTTGCTAGGGTGTTTCTAGTGGGTTGCTAAGGTGTTGTGGGTGGTTGCTAGGTGGTTTCTAAGGTATTTTGAGTGGTTGCTAGGGTGTTCTGGGTGGTCGCTAGGGTGTTCTAGGGTATTTTAGGTGGTTGCTATGGTGTTGCTACGGTGTTTTAAGGTATTTTGGGTGGTTGCTAGGGTGTTGTTAGGGTGTTCTAAGGTATTTTGGGTGGTTGCTATGGTGTTGCTAGGGTGTTCTAAGGTATTTTGGGTGGTTGCTAGGGTGTTCTAAGGTATTTTTGGTGGTTGCTAGGGTGTTCTAAGGTATTTTGGGTGGTTGCTATGGTGTTGCTAGGGTGTTCTAAGTTATTTTGGGTGGTTGCTAGGGTGTTCTAAGGTATTTTGGGTGGTTGCTAGGGTGTTGCTAGGGTGTTATAAGGCATTTTGGGTGGTTGCTAGGGTGTTGCTAGGGTGTTCTAAGGTATTTTGGGTGGTTGCTAGGGTGTTGCTAGGGTGTTATAAGGCATTTTGGGTGGTTGCTAGGGTGTTATAAGGCATTTTGGGTGGTTGCTAGGGTGTTGCTAGGGTGTTCTAAGGTATTTTGGGTGGTTGCTAGGGTGTTGCTAGGGTGTTCTAAGGTATTTTTGGTGGTTGCTAGGGTGTTCTGGGTGGTTGCTAGGGTGTTCTAAGGTATTTTGGGTGGTTGCTAGGGTGTTCTGGGTGGTTGCTATGGTGTTGCTATGGTGTTCTAAAGTATTTTGGGTGGTTGCTAGGGTGTTGCTAGGATGTTCTGAGGTATTTCGGGTGGTTGCTAGGGTGTTGCTAGGGTGTTCTAAGGTATTTTGGCTGGTTGCTATGGTGTTGCTAGGGTGTTCTAAGGTATTTTGGGTGGTTGCTAGGGTGTTCTAAGTTATTTTGGGTGGTTGCTAGGGTGTTCTAAGGTATTTTGGGTGGTTGCTTGGGTGTTGCTAGGGTGTTGTAAGGCATTTTGGGTGGTTGCTAGGGTGTTCTAAGGTATTTTGGGTGGTTGCTAGGGTTTTCTGGGTGGTTGCTAGGGTGTTCTAAGGTATATTATGTGGTTGCTAGGGTGTTCTAAGGTATTGTGGGTGGTTGCTATGGTGTTGCTAGGGTGTTCTAAGGTATTTCAGTTGGTTTCTAGGGTGTTCTGGGTGGTTGCCATGGCCGTAGCCAGCTATGAGGTCACCGAGGTCCGGACCTCGGTCATTTTTTTTACATTCAAAAATAAAATGTCAAGCTCTCTGAATGATTAATTAGCAGTGTTTAAACCACCTCATATGAGTGTTTGCAATTCATGTTGCTGCGAGAAGCTGGCGCAGTGAACTGAACGGGGCTTGAGAGCGCGTTGTGAACGCGGGTGCAGCCTCCGTGTTGCCAGATCCACCTAATAGAAAGGTGGCAGTAGTCACCTGTTTTTCTGATTTAATGTGACACTTTAGGAAGTTATTAATGTGGAAAGGTTTAGTGATATATTAACCTTATTTCCAAAACACAAGCTTTGAACTTATTTCGGATTATTATTATTATTTTGTTTTGCTTGTTTTTCGTAGCAATATCTGGCAACATTTAACTGTCGGCATTAATACATTTAAAAAAAAAGAAGCTTATAGACAAACTGTAATTGCATAAAGCTACCACATTCGGTAAGACAAACGCAATGACAATCGATTATCTGTAAGAAATGTATAACACTATCAAAAACAATAGCATAAAACAGATCTGTATGTTAGCCTACAGAATGAAATTTGCCAAATAACTTACTGGCCAGCTGGAAGACGGCTCATGCTGTTTAGTTAACCTTTCACAAAGCCATCATAAAAACATTAATTAAAGCAGTGTTTCTCAACTAGCAATCTATTCAGTCAGCATATTTGTGTTTGATCTGTGTGAATTTCGTCCGAATTTGACGAGTGATTAAAAGATGGCTAATTCGTAACAGTTCGTACGACCTCACTCGTACGAATTAGTACGATTTTTGCTAAAACGTACATATTTGACGAGTTGCCCAATTCGTATGAATTCGTACGAATGACCCTGACCCCGCCCCTAAACCTACCCATCACGTGGGTTTAGACAAATCGTACAAATTCGTACGAATGAGGTCGTACGAATTCGTACGAATTAGCCATCTTTTAATCACTCGTCAAATTCGGACGAATTGGTCGTGAGATTGCGTTGCACTTGCTAGACCTACTTTTTCTTTGCACAAAACTCTCCAGAAAGTGCCATTTTGGTTTATTTTTAAAAAAAAAAATCCCGGGGGGGCAAACCCTCGGACCCCCCTAGTGAGAGACTACCCCACACATAATTAAATCCAAATTTAACCCCTGTATATATATATATATATATATGCCAAATTCCATTAAAAAAAAGGGTCACAGCTTAATGTCCATTGGGAAATGTGGGTCCAATGGCCAAACCATTATTATAGCAAAATTCTTTACACAGCACCCCGGACCTCACTAATTTTCAAACCCTGGTTACGGCCTTGGTGGTTGCTATGCAGTTGCTAGAGTGTTCTGGGTGTTTGCTATGGTGAACTATTTATGAGTTTAAAAGTTCATAAGTGTATCAATTCATGAGAGTTCATACGTGTATGAATTAATGCATTTATAAGTTCATGAGTTTATAAGTGTATGAATTTATGAGTTTAGAGTTTATAAGTTTAAATGAGTAAGAGTTCAGAGTTTATTAATTTATGAGTTTGAGTTTATAAGTGTACGAGTTTATGAGTTTAAAGTTTAAATTAGTTTGAAGTTTAAAGTTTAAATAAGTTTGAAGTTTAAAGTTTAAATAAGTTTGAAGTTTAAATTAGTTTGAAGTTTAAAGTTTAATTTAGTTTGAAGTTTAATTTAGTTTAAAGTAGATAGATAGATGAGTGTCATAGATAGATGAGTTTATTAGTTTGAATGAGTCTCATTGGCTCATATAGTATATAGAATGGCAGTTTGATTCAGTCTAGGGTTTCAAGGGATTTACATTTGAATTTTTGGCAGTTGGGGAGTTTGAAAATCTGAAGATTCCGCAATGTAAAGTCAATGGGATTTTTTCCGAGTTTGATCGTCATTTTTAGGAAAACCGTAAGTCCGATCAGTTAGAAAAGATATAGCACACCGAGTCAGAACAGTTTGAGTGTCCGTGCCGAGTTTGGAGTATGTGGAGTTAAAGCTCTAGGAGGAGATAGAGTTGTAAATTTTAGTAAGAAGAATAATAATAATAAGTTTAAATAGGATTTCAGTAAGTTGGCTCTCCAAGCCAACTTAATAACTAGAAAAAGTTCGTCGAGACAAACTTTAAGTTGGCTTGTGAAAGTTTGGACCGCAAAGTTTGAAGAAGTTTAAAGTACTTTGAAGTTTAAATTAGTTTAAAGTTTAAATTAGTTTGAAGTTTAAATTAGTTTAAAGTAGTTTATAGTTTAACTTAGTTTAAAGTTTAAAGTAGTTTAAATTAATTTAAAGTTTAAATTAGTTTGAATTTTAAAGTAGTTTGAAGTTTAAATTAGTTTGAAAGTTAAAGTAGTTTAAAGTTTAAATAAGTTTGAATTTTAAAGTAGTTTGAAGTTTAAATTAGTTTAAAGTAGTTTAAAATAGTTTAAAGTTTTAAATAGTTTAAAGTTCAAAGTAGTTTAAAGGTTAAAGTATAGTTTCAAGTAATTAAATGTTGCTAGGGTGTTTCTAGTGGGTTGCTAAGGTGTTGTGGGTGGTTGCTAGGTGGTTTCTAAGGTATTTTGAGTGGTTGCTAGGGTGTTCTGGGTGGTTGCTAGGGTGTTCTAGAGTATTTTAGGTGGTTGCTATGGTGTTGCTAGGGTGTTTTAAGGTATTTTGGGTGGTTGCTAGGGTGTTGTTAGGGTGTTCTAAGGTATTTTGGGTGGTTGCTATGGTGTTGCTAGGGTGTTCTAAGGTATTTTCGGTGGTTGCTAGGGTGTTGCTAGGGTGTTCTAAGGTATTTTGGGTGGTTTCTAGGGTGTTCTGAGGTATTTTGGGTGGTTGCTGGGGTGTTCTAAGGCATTTTTGGTGGTTGCTAGGGTGTTCTGGGTGGTTGCTAGGGTGTTCTAAGGTATTTTGGGTGGTTGCTAGGGTGTCGCTAGGGTGCTCTAAGGTATTTTGGGTGGTTGCTATGGAGATGCTAGGGTGTTCTAAGGTATTGTGGGTGGTTGCTAGGGTGTTCTATGTGGTTGCTAGGGTGTTCTAGGGTATTTTAGGTGGTTGCTATGGTGTTGCTATGGTGTTTTAAGGTATTTTGGGTGGTTGCTAGGGTGTTGTTAGGGTGTTCTAAGGTATTTTGGGTGGTTGCTATGGTGTTGCTAGGGTGTTCTAAGGTATTTTGGGTGGTTGCTAAGGTGTTGCTAGGGTGTTCTAAGGTATTTTTGGTGGTTGCTAGGGTGTTCTGGGTGGTTGCTAGGGTGTTCTGGGTGGTTGCTAGGGTGTTGCTATGGTGTTCTAAGGTATTTTGGGTGGTTGCTAGGGTGTTGCTTGGATGTTCTGAGGTATTTCGGGTGGTTGCTAGGGTGTTGCTAGGGTGTTCTAAGGTATTTTTGGTGGTTGCTAGGGTGTTGCTAGGGTGTTCTAAGGTATTTTGGGTGGTTGCTATGGTGTTGCTAGGGTGTTCTAAGGTATTTTGGGTGGTTGCTAGGGTGTTCTAAGTTATTTTTGGTGGTTGCTAGGGTGTTCTAAGGTATTTTGGGTGGTTGCTAGGGTGTTGCTAGGGTGTTATAAGGCATTTTGGGTGGTTGCTAGGGTGTTCTAAGGTATTTTTGGGTGGTTGCTATGGTGTTGCTAGGGTGTTCTAAGGTATTTTGGGTGGTTGCTAGGGTGTTCTAAGTTATTTTGGGTGGTTGCTAGGGTGTTCTAAGGTATTTTGGGTGGTTGCTAGGGTGTTGCTAGAGTGTTATAAGGTATTTTGGGTGGTTGCTAGGGTGTTCTAAGGTATTTTGGGTGGTTGCTAGGGTGTTCTGGGTGGTTGCTAGGGTGTTCTAAGGTATTTTGGGTGGTTGCTAGGGTGTTCTAAGGTATTGTGGGTGGTTGCTATGGTGTTGCTAGGGTGTTCTAAGGTATTTCAGTTGGTTTCTAGGGTGTTCTGGGTGGTTGCTATGCAGTTGCTAGAGTGTTCTGGGTGTTTGCTATGGTGAACTATTTATGAGTTTAAAAGTTCATAAGTGTATGAATTAATGCATTTATAAGTTCATGAGTTTATAAGTGTATGAATTTATGAGTTTAGACTTTATAAGTTTAAATGAGTAAGAGTTCAGAGTTTATTAATTTATGAGTTTGAGTTCATAAGTGTATGAATTCATGAGTTTATAAGTGTATGAGTTTATAAGTGTACGAGTTTATGAGTTTAAAGTTTAAATTAGTTTGAAGTTTAAAGTTTAAATAAGTTTGAAGTTTAAAGTTTAAATAAGTTTGAAATTTAAATTAGTTTGAAGTTTAAAGTTTAATTTAGTTTGAAGTTTAATTTAGTTTAAAGTAGATAGATAGATAGATAGATGGATAAGTGTCATAGATAGATGAGTTTATTAGTTTGAATGAGTCTCATTGGCTCATATAGTATATAGAATGGCAGTTTGATTCAGTCTAGGGTTTCAAGGGATTTATATTTGAATTTTTGACAGTTGGGGAGTTTGAAAATCTGAAGATTCCGCAATGTAAAGTCAATGGGAGTTTTTTCCGAGTTTGATCGTAGTTTTTAGGAAAACCGTAAGTCCGATCAGTTAGAAAAGATATAGCACACTAAGTGAGAACAGTTTGAGTGTCCGTGCCGAGTTTGGAGTATGTAGAGTTAAAGCTCTAGGAGGAGTTAGAGTCACAAATTTTTCCGCTCAGAAAAAGAATAATAACTAGAAAAAGTTCGTCGAGACAAACTTTAAGTTGGCTTGTGAAAGTTTGGACCGCAAAGTTTGAAGTAGTTTAAAGTAGTTTGAAGTTTAAATTAGTTTAAAGTAGTTTATAGATTAATTTAGTTTAAAGTTTAAAGTAGTTTAAAGTAGTTTATGGTTTAAAGTAGTTTAAAGTTTAAAGTAGTTTAAAGTAGTTTATAGTTTAAAGTAGTTTAAAGTTTAACTTAGTTTAACGTTTAAAGTAGTTTAAAGTTTTAAATAGTTTAAAGTTCAAAGTAGTTTAAAGGTTAAAGTATAGTTTCAAGTAATTAAATGTTGCTAGGGTGTTTGTAGTGGGTTGCTAAGGTGTTGTGGGTGGTTGCTAGGTGGTTGCTAATGTATTTTGAGTGGTTGCTAGGGTGTTCTGGGTGGTTGCTAAGCGGTTGCTAAGGTATTTTGGGTGGTTGCTAGGGTGTTAAGGTGGTTGCTAGGGTGTTGCTAGGGTGTTCTAAGGTATTTTGGGTGGTTGCTATGGTGTTGCTAGGGTGTTCTACGGTATTTTGGGTGGTTGCTAGGGTGTTGCTAGGGTGTTCTAAGGTATTTTGGATGGTTGCTAGGGTGTTCTAAGGTATTTTGGGTGGTTGCTATGGTGTTGCTAGGGTGTTCTAAGGTATTTTGGGTGGTTGCTATGGTGTTGCTAGGGTGTTCCAAGGTATTTTGGGTGGTTGCTATGGTGTTGCTAGGGTGTTCCAAGGTATTTTGGGTGGTTGCTAGGGTGTTGCTAGGCTGTTCTAGGGTATTTTGGGTGGTTGGTAGGGTGTTGCTAGGGTGTTCTAAGGTATTTTGGGTGGTTGCTAGGGTGTTGCTAGGCTGTTCTAGGGTATTTTGGGTGGTTGGTAGGGTGTTGCTAGGGTGTTCTAAGGTATTTTGGGTGGTTGCTAGGGTGTTCTAAGGTATTTTAGGTGGTTGCTAGGGTGTTGCTAGGGTGTTCTAAGGTATTTTGGGTGGTTGCTAGGGTGTTCTGGGTGGTTGCTTGGGTGTTCTAAGGTATTTTTTGGTGGTTGCTAGGGTGTTCTGGGTGGTTGCTAGGGTGTTCTAAGGTATTTTGGGTGGTTGCTAGGGTGTTGCTAGGGTGTTCTAAGGTATTTTGGGTGGTTGCTATGGTGTTGCTAGGATGTTCTAAGGTATTTCGGTTGGTTTCTAGGGTGTTCTGGGTGGTTGCTATGCAGTTGCTAGGGTGTTCTGGGTGTTTGCTATGGTGAACTATTTATGAGTTAAAAAGTTCATAAGTGTATGAATTCATGAGAGTTCATAAGTGTATGAATGAATGAATTTATAAGTTCATGAGTTTATAAGTGTATGAATTTATGAGTTTAGAGTTTATAAGTTTAAATGAGTAAGAGTTCAGAGTTTATTAATTTATGAGTTTGAGTTCATAAGTGTATGATTTCATGAGTTTATAAGTGTATGAGGTTATAGTTTATAAGTTTAAATGAGAAAGAGTTCAGAGTTTATTAATTTATGAGTTCATAAGTGTATGAATTCATGAGTTTATAAGTGTACGAGTTTATGAGTTTAAAGTTTAAATTAGTTTGAAGTGTAAAGTAGTTTAAAGTAGTTTATAGTTTAACTTAGTTTAAAGTTTAAAGTAGTTTATAGTTTAAAGTTTAACTTAGTTTAAAGTTTAGTTTGAAGTTTAAAGTGGTTTAAAGTTTAAATAAGTTTGAATTTTAAAGTAGTTTGAAGTTTAAAGTAGTTTAAAGTAGTTTAAAGTTTTAAATAGTTTAAATTAGTTTGAAGTTTAAATTAGTTCAAAGTTTAAAGTAGTTTAAAGTTTAAATTAGTTTGAAGTTTAAATTAGTTTAAATTAATTTAAAGTTTAACTTAGTTTAAAGTAGTTTAAAGTAGTTTCTAGTTTAAAGTAGTTTAAAGTAATTTAAAGTTGCTATGGATGTTTCTAGTGGATTGCTAAGTTATTTTGGATAGATAGATAGATAGATAGATAGATAGATAGATAGATAGATAGATAGATAGATAGATAGATAGATAGATAGATAGATAGATAGATAGATAGATAGATAGATAGATAGACAGACAGACAGACAGACAGACAGACAGACAGACAGACAGACAGACTGGATTGCTAAGTTATTTTGGATAGATAGATAGATAGATAGATAGATAGATAGATAGATAGATAGATAGATAGATAGATAGATAGATAGATAGATAGATAGATAGATAGATAGATAGATAGATAGATAGATAGATAGATAGATAGATAGATAGATAGATAGATAGACAGACAGACAGACAGACAGACAGACAGACAGACAGACAGACAGACAGACAGACAGACAGACAGACAGACAGACAGACAGACAGACAGACAGACAGACAGACAGACAGACAGACAGACAGACAGATAGATAGATAGATAGATAGATAGATAGATAGATAGATAGATAGATAGATAGATAGATAGATAGATAGATAGAATTTCATCATATCTTTTATACCAACAACTCGTAATAATAAGAAAATCACACAACGAATGTGGGGATGGACGCGCGTTGTCACAGTAACCAGGTGAAGGAAATGAGGAAATTAAGTTGCTACATTTTGAGACACAATTGCTCCCTCTAAAATGGACAAAACGGCATATTCGACATGGTTAAAAAATATCTCCAACACAATCAAAATGAATCTATCACGACTCACTATTGAGGTGAAATGTGAAGAAAAAAAAAGTGTTGCGTCATTACAGTTAGTATGCTCACGTGACATGCAAGATTACTTTTTATACTTTTTTTCAGCGTTGAGCATTACCACCAATCACAGAAGTCTCTGTTGAGCTCATAATGAAATAACCAATCAGGTTAGTTTAGATTAGTTACCGATGAAGAAAAAAATGCCAATTCGCGGGAGTTGCTGCGTGCAACACCAAGTGCTGCTGTTCGCCTCAGTCAGATTGCGAAATCATTCGTGGGAAAGTGCAGATACGATGTAAGAAAGATTTTGATTTATAATTTTGTTTTTCATGCTACTAAAATAACAATTTCTTGATTTTCTTATGCATAAAAAGCAATTAACTACTTCATAAACGGTTATTGACTGTGCGACACACAAAAAACGTGTACTATATGATTGTAATGACATTTAATCATTTTATCACGAACAATTCTCGACAATAATGAATGATGCTTTTCACTTACAAGTTAAAACGTTGTATTGAAAACAGCTTCAATCTTTTGGGGAATGCTGTCTCTGGTAGATGTGTGAATCCTTACATTTAATTAATTAATTAAAACAAATATATTCTGACAGGATTTGGTCTGAGATGGGTTCTGAAAGAAAATTTTATTTTCTGAATTAAATTCATGATTTTTATGAAGTTACGAAGAAACGACAATAAATTGAATTACAATGAAAAGACACAATAGAGCAGATGAAATCAATGTAGAAATTAAAATGTGCAATGCTAAGGAAAAACAGAAGCAGCATCTGAAATAGCATTGTTTAATGCAGCTCACAGGGAATGAGTAATGACTTAATTAGTAAAGAACATTATTCATGCTTCGTTTTAAACATAAAATGTTTAATACTTTACTTGTGAACTAATTTCTAATTTAAACTAAAATTTAAATGTTATTTTAAAACCGCCACTAGGTGGCAGCAAATCACTTTTAATGAGTGAGTCATTGAGATTCAACTGGTGCTTTTAAAATTCGTGTTTTTGGTATGGGTCTGTGTAATTTATGTGATTTTATTGAACACGTATGTAATGTTACTCCTAAATTGGAAAAACCCGATTCTAAAACTCCATAGAAAAATCTCGAGGGAACCAGAGGGGCGGGGTTTTAATTTCATACCTGTATCACGTTGTCGGGAAACACTGGATCACGATGTGATTAAAAGTGCAAGCTTCACTTTTAAACAATCAGGATAGGATTAATATTTTACAGAGACTACATCCTGTTACATGCATGACAAATGTATGAGTTTGTTGATATATCTCAATTAATGTATTTTGCATTATATTTGTGTAATTTCACACTAAGATTGTAACTTTCTGTTTCAATTCTCCCACATTGTTGCATTCAAATGGATGACAAAGGTCCACGAATTTCTCGATCATTACATTGCATCACAACAGGTAAGCAAAACAGTGTTACTTTTCTGCAGGTAATTAGAGGGTATGCATTATTGTCAAAAATATACGGATGATAGAGAAGACAACACTTTGAAACATGTGAAATTATATTTTATTTTTGAACAAACTATATAAACTAAACAAGAACAATTAAATAATTTTCTCAGAACACAAACAAATTAAATAAATTAAGAAAAATGGTTGAGGCTATTCTGCTGAGCTCTCCCTCTCGCGGATGTGCAGGACCCGTCTATTAAGGTGCTTCAGAATAAGTTGCATTGGCAGTCTGTCAATGATGTCGTCTGGGTTGCCAGAGAATACGGTTGACGGCACAATGTATACCTCAGACTCACTGCTGAGGAAGTGGATGGTGTCTTGTACCTCAGAGACACCGATGATTGTTACTTCCGTTTCCTCAACCTGGCCCTCAGGGATCTGTGGAAACAAACCAGTGTGGGATTGTCAGTGTATTGTCTGTCAGTGTATTAGTACTAAAAACACCTCACTGTAAGTATTTCTTTTTGTACAATTTTGCTTTCTGTATATTAAATTCTTGTTTATTGACTTGTTGTATTAGAAAACACACTTGCAATTCTAGCCTATTATCAGATTACAGTCATGCTGATATTCTGAACAGTTATGCTTTTGTTCATGTGATATTTATTAATTGAAATGTAGGTTTACAACTCCAAAATGCATGTTCTCCTCTGTTTCAGTGTAAACTATGGCAGCAGTAGTGTTGTGCATTATGTACCTGCACAGACGTGTAGGCCGAGGACTGGAATTTCCCCTGGCCGTTCTTAAAAATGCAGGGACGAAGGTGTGTGAGCACCACCTCGTCACCCACGTGGAGGTCAGTCAACGCCTCATCCCTCCACAGCGACACGTCAAAGGCCT
The DNA here is from genome assembly GCF_029890125.1 of Rhinichthys klamathensis goyatoka. Classification (NCBI taxonomy): domain Eukaryota; kingdom Metazoa; phylum Chordata; class Actinopteri; order Cypriniformes; family Leuciscidae; genus Rhinichthys; species Rhinichthys klamathensis. The sequence goes on from NW_026606566.1 coordinate 567,406, forward strand.
TTCCTCCACACTGGAGCCGCATGTCCAGAATGGGGACGTTAGTTCTGGTCATCCTCGCGCCACACAACTGGAAAAAGTACATTTATGGGTGAGTATAATACAGTTCTGTTTCTTAGTTATGTTCCTGGAGTTCCACAATTGCACATTTTGAATTTTCTTTTATTTATTCAATTTGTTAATTACACGATTTGTTTTCCAAATAAGGGAAAAATCCAAAGTATTAAGTGTTGAGGTTTCCTGAACGTGTGTTTAGATCACAGTGCCATAGTGATAGACCGATAAAGACGGTGATAGATAGTTAATAGTATAGATAGTAAATTTGAGGGTGAAAAAGCATATTTGGTGTCAGTCTTACTCAACTGTTATGTCCTGTTAATTTGTATGTTGCCATTTTCACAACTTTGACAACATTTTGACAACTCTGAATCACCCATTTGATGCACAAACTATTATATAATACAATGTTGTAATTGATTAAGTATGTTTTTGAGACTATTCTTTTTAAAAATACAAAATTAATATAATTGAATTTGGCACAGGTATTGCAGAACACGGTCATTATCACTTTATCACTGTTTTTTTTTTTTTTTTCTGTTTTAGGCAACTTGTAACTGGATGATGAGGAGGTAATGATGTCAATTTAGTACATTATATTAGATACTGCAAAAAGTATTAGACAGATAGAAAATATACTCACTTCTATGATCTTTCCCTGGAGGCTGAGGTATCCACCCTGAGAGAAGATGTCCAGTTCTTCCCCACTCATCAGTGGGGAAGCCGGACACAGGGCATGTTTGGCCTGCATCACTGCCTCCTCTGTGATCTCCATTGGAACCGTTTTGAACTTCAGGGTTCCAGGGCCAACAAACAAATGCATTTGTCCGTATGCATTGGATATGCTGTGTTTTTGGAGTACATAGCTCACCCCCTCCTCGAACTCTGGGGTAAAGCCATCTTTTTTATTTAAATAGGTTTTTGACCCGTCAGAAAGGGCACTCGAACACTGCGTTTTAAATCTTCCAATTTCAATTTTCCGGCCCTTGATGAAGCTCTGGGCTCGCTGGCTCAATTTGGTAGCAACACACTTGCATGTCAAAAATGCAGACGGAGTTGGAGTTGGAGTTGGAGTTGGAGTTGGAGGAGTTGCCATGCTGAAGGCAGAGAAAGGTACATGTAAAGACTCTGGCAAATATTATTTAATTTGTTGTTTGTTTTATTCATAAAATTAAAGTCAAAGCAATATTTTGAAGGAAATTGTGTTAAGTTTCGAAGGAATGGTTCACCCAAAAATAAAACAATATTTTTCTCCCTTCTCTGAGGAGGTTCTGACTGAACTTCATAAAAATCATGAATTTAATTAGAAATAAGTGGAAAAATTACTTATTATTATTATTACTACCCCTTCTCTAATAATTTTTAGTTATTAAAGGGTAACTAAACCCTAAAACAACTTTTTTGTTAGTTAACGATCTGTAAAACTGGGAGTTTAATATTGCTGTTCATTGATTCTAGTATATTTTAAAATTTTGGGGTATAAAGTGTTTTAATTCTACAATATATGCTGTAAACACGTTTGAGTGCTGCCCTCTTCAGGTTGAACGGTGGCTACTGCAGTCGAATGTTCCTATTGGTAGTTGTGGTGCCAGGCACGAGCACACCACGCCCATACAGAGAGACGTCTCAGGTGCACACCCACTTTTCCATCATTTATTAAATATTGCCAGCGGGTGGAGTCAGGCTCTGACCAGGGGTTGAGTTAAGTAGCACCAAAACATTGCTGGGCGACAGGGCTAGAAGTAAGAACCGCTTGCGTCAGGGGCTGGGGTACCGTGACCGCCATTTTTCAAATAGCAGCTCAATTGTAATCTCCGTCTATGCAAGTTATTGCGAGCTGCACGAACGCGCTGGATTCGCCGTGTTTGGATGCCAATGTAACGTTAGGTTCGCAAAGCCATGAGCATCAATAGTAACGCAACGACCGCCACTGTTGATGGAAGGCTTGTTCGAGATGCATCGGAGCTGCGGGAATGTTTGGAGAGCATACGACTCCTTGTGCTTTTGGATCGCTCTCGTAGTGCGTTGATGTCATGCGCCGGCCGAACCATCTCGAACAAACCTGGTGTGTTTACGTTTGGCGCTGCCGCGCTAGCGTTGCTGGGCAACATTAGATGTATACAGGGACGTAAGATCTGACTCTAGCCTGTGGAAAGGCGAACCGGCAATAGCTCTGAGCTAGCACCAAGTGGAAAAGGGGTATCTGAGACCAAATCCTGTCAGAATATATTTTATTATACTGTAATTTCATCGTAACTGCATAAAAACCATGAATTTAATTTGAAACTTTTATTTTCTTAAGTAATTTATCCACTTATTTGAGTCAGAACGCATCATCTGAGACCAAATCCTGTCAGAATATATTTTATTATACTGTCATTTCATCATAACTTCATAAAAATCATGAATTTAATTAGAAATAAGTGGAAAATTACTTCAGAAAATAACATTTTCATTCAGAACCCCTTCTCTGAGACCAAATCGTGTCAGAATATATTTTAGATTTTCTGAAGTAATTTATCCACTTATTTGAGTCAGAACCCATCCTCTGAGACCAAATCCTGTCAGAATATATTTTATTATACTGTCATTTCATCATAACTTCATAAAAATCATGAATTTAATTAGAAATAAGTGGAAAATTATTTCAGAAAATAACATTTTCATTCAGAACCCCTTCTCTGAGACCAAATCCTGCCAGAATATATTTTAGATTTTCTGAAGTAATTTATCCACTTATTTCAATCAGAACCCCTCATCTGAGACCAAGTCTTGTTTTGTCACTGTCATATAGGCCTTATCAATTACATTTTATTGGAAGAATTCATTTAGTTTGTTGAAAAGTAAAAAGGGTCTCACCTGATGTGTAGTTGTTGTAGAGTGGTCAAGTAAGGAGAGGAGGACAGTGGTCTTGAACTTGGCACCAGTCCAATCAGCGAATCAAAATATAATCACCAAGGCACATGATGACAAGACAGATAACCTTTGACCAATGGTTTTGTTTTTTCTCTTTTTTTTCTCCCTCCCCCTCTTTTCTTGCCCTCTCTCTCTCTCTCTCTCTCTCTCTCTCTCTCTCTCTCTCTCTCTCTCTCTCTCTCTCTCTCGCTCTCTCTGTGGTCAGGAGAGAGAAGGACAGACAGCAGCCAGAGTGTGTGTAACCTGACACCAGGTTAATGTGTGTGTCTTGCCTCACTGTGTCCACCACAGTGACCCTCAGTAATGTGTGTGTGTGTGTGTGTGTGTGTGTGTGTGTTTGTGTAAGTTAAAACACTGATATCAAATGTTCACACATGTTCTAATTTGTTACACTGTTCATTTAAATAAAAGTTATGTTATAATGTTTTATCATATTGATGTCTTTATTATTATTCATCCAAAACACAGAAACGAGTTGTATTTTAGCACTTTCGATTCCATTGTCCCATGGGTTTTTGGTCAAATGACTGAAATAATTTGATATCCACGGTTTTCTTAATGTGTGTGGACTAACTTGGGTGGGTTAAATGCAGAACTTTCACTACATTGTATAACAGGAAAAATTGTATTTGCCAGAAAGCCTGAAAGAGTGACCAGCTACAACTATTTATTTATTTATTTTTTTTGCTGGTGATTGAATAATTCAATGATTATTTACTCCATTATGTTGTTAATTATTTGTTTATAAAGGTTTTGGTATTTTGGTATTTTAACAAATATAACGGCTGGCCAATGAGATCGCTGAATGTTGCATAACTAATGAGCTGTCATTCTGGATTCTTCCGGTCCGGCTGTTTGCTTGCTTCGGTTCGGGTGAGTAAGAAAGTCTGTCTGAGGTAATTAAAATGTGTGTGGGTCAACGAGTGGGATGCAGTTAAACGTATGTGATTATAAATGTTTATAACTGCTGAAACACGAATATTAGTTAATTTCCATTAAGCATTACGATAGTAATAATGTGTAACTTTATTGTGAGGAGAATGTGTAACGTTAACGGTCTCCGTCTTCCGTCTAATTTGTTCGTGTTAAGAACCTTCACTTATATCCCCCCAGTATTCATTATTTTGATATGAAATTGGGCTTCTTGTTCCTGTTTATATGAAATATGGACCGCCGTCCGATAACTTACGCTTTTTATAATATCGTTTTCATTCATACGCGACGCCGGAGGGCGCTTGAAGTTATGACTAACTTAACTTTACGTTAGTAATAAAACACATGAATCAGTCATGATGGCCGTAGCCAGCTATGAGGTCACCGAGGTCCGGGGCTCGGTCATTTTTTTACATTCTGAATGATTAATTAACAGTGAACGGGGCTTGAGGGCGTTGTGAGTGAGCGCGCGGGTGCAGCCTCCGTGTTATCAGATCCTACCAGATCCACCTAATGGAATGGTGGTCTTCTGGACCTGTTTTTCTGATTTAATGTGACATTTATGAAGTTATTCAAGTGGAAAGTTGCATGTTAGGGTTAGTGATATATTAATCTTATTTCCAAAACACAAGCTTTGAACTTATTTCGGAGTTTTAGTATTTTTTGTTGTTGTCGTTTTGCTTGTTTTTCGTAGCAATATCTGGCAACATTTTACCGTCGGCATTAATTAAAAAAAACTGTAATTGCTGACAGATTCGGTGAGACAAACGCAATGATCATCGTGATTATCTGTAAGAAAACGTATGACTGATGAAACATGAAAACAATAAACACGATGTTGACAAAATCTAGTTTGTCATCTCGGGTATTTTCCTAAAAACAATGTATATTTAATGCAATACGAATCGACATAGCGTTTATCACTATGTAGAATACTATGGATAAATATATTTTCTGCCTTGTTCTGTGAAAAGAAGCCTTTGGGGTCGAAAACGGAGGTGATTTTAAATAATCTATGGCGTTTTAAAGAGAGTTTTGGTTTTATATAAATAATATTCATCTTATTGCCATATGTTAATGTTTATGTTACAATGATAAAACGGCACTTTTGACTGCAAAAGTCACCAAAAGACAAACTAATAATGCTAACGTTTATCTGACTTGGATAAATCCATTTTGCTTGAGTGTAAATAGGTCGCTGTTGCTGCTGTGTAAGTATTTGATTGACAGCCTGACATCAATTTTCAGTCATACATTTAATAACAGCAGAATTATTTGCAGATTACAGAGATGAAGAACAAAAGACTTTACTGTTCTTCTGTACATGTCCATCCATGCAGGCCTGTGCAATATTTGACTCATATAATAGTGAATCATGTGTGATTTTTTTTCTCCCTCTTTCTTTTATGTGAACAAATGTCTGTAAAAATCTTTCCAGTTCATTGCATCCTTTGCGGTAAGTGATCTTTTAAACTGACTGTCTGTCACATTCTCAGTATTTGCATTTACAATGGATATGGAATAGCAATCTACCTAAGTGCTTAATAAAAGAGGTCATTACATGTTCTGAAATATGCTTAAGATTTGAATAACATTTTTGGGATCAATATTACTTATTTAATTTACCTATTAGGTTTCGTATATCTGCTCCACTGCCTCGTACAGTGTCAACTGGCATCAGCACCTTCATTTCAAGGTAATTAATTTATTCAGATTGACCTCATTAATACTCCGATACAAATAAGCAGTGTCTCTCTTGCATGGTTTGTTTTCTTTTAGTTTTTGAGATTTGATTCACAATCAATAGCTGTTTTTCTTTTTATCTATCCATAGGGTTGAGGCTGCTTTGGCTGTCAATGCAAGTAACACACACAACATGTCGTGTAAACGACATAGGTGTAAAAACTAGGTTTTGTAGCTTTAATGAACAGCTTTGATTTGTTAAGAATGCTACTTATACTTTTATTAATAGAAGCACATGTTCATCCATCCATACCTTTTATTATCTGACCTAGGCTATTTCTTCCTTTTTCTTGAGTGTAACAGGTCATTGCTGCTGCGTAAGTATTTGATTGACAGCCTGACAGATTCTCAGTATTTGCTATTGGGTATCAATACCTTCACTAGATCAGACCAAATTTGCAGTTAATGATTTACGCATTGCAGAAACGAAGAACATGGACATTAATTGTAGCCTAATGTTTTTTTTATTCTCACATTCACCTTAATTTGTTGCCATCTAGTACCATTTCTGGTACATAAATGTTACACCAATTTGGCTATCATCCTGTATATCAATTTCACATTTACATATTCATAAGATTCTGATTAGTCACAAATATTATTTTTTATATTTTAAAGTTCTTCTGTAGATGTTTATAAATATAGACCTATGTGATAGCCCATTTGACTCATATGAATCATGTAATTTCTTCATTTTCTCTCTCTTTATTTTACGTAAATCTATGTCTGTAAAATCTTACCAGGTCATTGCATCCTTAGTGGTAAGTAATTTTTTTTTTTTACTGACTTTAGTTTGACATTTACAATAGATTTAGAATAGCAATCTATATCCGCATATTATACAGGATGTGATATTCTCTTTTTTAATGCACTTAATATTTGCATAACATTTGTGAGTGGATCATTTATTAATTTTACTTATTAGATTTCGTCGTGTTCCACGGTCGTCTCCCTGCTGTTAAGGGTGGCCAACAGCACCTTCATTTCAAGGTAATTTATATTCATATTCACGGTCAACAAATGTGTACAAAATACTAGTCATTTCTTTTTTATTTTTTAGGTGACATTTCTGCTTTGAGTGTCAAGGTAAGTATCCCTTTAAACTTAGTGATTAATGGTAATCAGAGTCATTAGTCATTTCTTTATAATATCAGTATTCTGTCTGCATGGGTCTTGTCTTTCTTAACAAGGTTTCGTTAGTAAACACATTACACTGGCACTAATGCAGTATTGTGACACATCAGAGCTTGAAGTAATAGCAAAAATTTGTATGAGCTGTGAATAATTCTAGATTGTAACTTTTTTTATTGTTTTATTCCCCCTAGTAGATTGGCTTTCTCATTTTGTTAATGTAAGACAAATTGTCACATTTATCAGTTTGTAAGGGCTAATCCACAGCTAGAAACAATGATTTAACTGTTTATGAAAAAAAGTTTCCACCCTCAATTGTGTAAGTAACCCTCTTACATATAATTTTAGTTCAAACTATATTACTAGTGGATTTTTGTATTGACCGTTGTTATTTATGTAAATGATACTTGCCATTTTGCATTTAACAAAGTAACTGACTTGATTTCTTTCTGTGTTTGTCTGTCTGACCTGTCCTATACTTTCCTCTCCATAACTTTATATCATTCACTCAAACCTTTATCTTGCTTACTAATTGAAAAAAATGCCTCTTCCATTCTTTCTCTTCCAAAACTCATAACTGGCCTGCAAATGCTGCCGCACTGCTTGCTGCTTGCTTGCTCGCACTATAAACTGCAAGATGCAAACTCACATCTGCTTCTAACCCTTATGCACCTATGCTTAGCTTGCCAACGCATCTTTAAAAAAAAAAAGGCCAGTACCCATGATTTTGATCTATGATCATCAATGATACTTCTTGATACACCTTGATACATACTCAATTACATACTCTATACCACAAAGATTTACACCCATACTCACACCCTGAAATATCACCATCTCCGGTAAGAAAACTGTGCTGCATCTTCAGAAATAGTAAGAGAGAGATTCATTTTTTTATTAACCTAACTTCAAATCAATTAATTTGCTGTTGTTATATATAAACTGTTGTATTACTGTTGCTATATATATATATATATATATATATATATATATACACTCTTGTTATATGTAAAATATTGAACTTTTCTGTATATCTGATCGCATAAAAGACATTATCTTCGTGTTCTTTTTCAAGTAACATTAAATATACATTTTTTGTATCCATTCCTCAAACATATTTGCTTGATTGCCAGTGCTGAAGAATGCCACGAAAAGGAAAGCGGAGTAAATCTCAGAAACAGCGCAGAAACCTAGAAGCTTCGTGTGGCACCAGTAGCGGCACCAGGAGCGGTACCAACTCTGTATCAGGTATGATTGATGCAAACCCGTATGTTCTGTCTGTTACAGCATCCCACTGTCAAAGCAATCCTAGGTACAAGATTTACTCCAGAGGCCGTCAGTGTACGTGCAATGCCTTGATGTTCCTAGCTGTCCATAATGAACGTAATGAGTTGCACAGTTTTGATTTAGACCGCATTTTACAGAAAGGTGATGCAGTTTACACTAGTGTCAAACGAACACTGCGGAGCAAAGGACAATTTGTGGCTGATTTTTTTAACTTTGATGAGCTGCCAAACACAGTTAAGACCAACTCAGCCTGCTACAACATCCTGAAACATCCTCAGAGAGTTGGATTTCTAAAAGATTCACCTGCGCTAGGCGAGTATGAAAACCTTGAGAATACTCTGCAGTGTCTCAGAGCTGATGTGAGTGACGCGTTGCTGCTGTGTGGATGCACGTGTATCGCCGTATTCAGAGATCACTCAGGGAGGTTTGGCTATTTTGATCCTCACTCCAGAACAGCATATGGAATACATGATGAAAATGAAAGCACTGGTACGGCCGTGATGTTGACCTTCTTCCGTTTAGAAGACATGATCGAGAGGCTCATGCTATTATTTCAATGGTGTTTCGATTTGAGAGACCAGCAAGAATTTAATCTGCTGCCTGTATCGTTCATTAACCGGATACCTGAAAGCAGTTTACATCCTGAAGTCCCCCCGAACTGCTGTGAGCTTGAACGTGATGTACAACCATCTGTCTCTTTGGAGAACAAAGCTCTGTCAAACAATGAACAATGCATGTCTGCTGATGTCTCACAACAGTGTGTCCAAGATCCGGTTCAACAACCATCTGAGACTACCGTTAATGGAGCCACATCAACTAATGATCAAGCCCACTTGACTTGTCTAAATAAAATGGATGTTCTAACTACCGTCACTCAGAATCTGTCACAGGATCAATTGTCATTGTCGGCTCCAAATTGCCAACATTCACAATCGACAATCAAGCAGAGAGAAAAACTGAACAAGACTCAGAAGCGAAAGGCTTACTGTAAAAAATGGCAGAAAGAAATGGTTCAGAGGCAAGGTGTTTATGACAAAAAACAGGCTGTACGCAAAGTCTATGATTATAAAAGAAGTAGTGAATACAGGCAAAGACATAACCAAGCCATGAAGAACAAGTATTGGAATAGTATGATTTACAGAGATGAACACAAACAAACAATGAAAAAAAAATATAAAAATATAATTGAATACAGAGAGAGAAAAAAGGCTTATGTAATTACCAAGTACAGAAATAATGAACAATTCAGAAAGAAACAAAAGAATTATATAATTCAAAATTACAGGAATGATGAACAATTCAGAGAGAGACAAAAGAACTATATAATGAGAAATTATAGGAACAATGTTAAATATAAGGAGCAGCATATGCAATATATTGTTGATAGATATTCAGAGGATCCAATTTTTAGGCAAAGGCAAATAGACCATTATACAAACCGATGCAAAAATGATCCTAACTTCTATGAAAAAAGGAAGAACATTTTTCAACAACGTTATCACTCTGATGTACATTTTAGGACTCGTCAGAAAGAATATAATTTATTCAAATCTAAAAACAAAATATCTGCACTCAAGGTACTTCACACAGTACACTGTGCTCAAGACATACAGCGCAAATACAAAAAATTGTATCTGATACGCCAGCAAAGAGACCCGTTACAAAATACCCAGCCTGACGCAGTACAAGATCCGACTGTTTTAAGAGCCTTAAATGTTTTCAGAGACGTTATAAAACAGGGGCCAACTTATGTCTGCACATGCTGTGCCAGAGCGCTCTTCTCAAATCAAGTAAAATCATGTGATCGTGAGCGCTATCAGAAGAATCCGACAGTTGCTTCAGTTTGCTTGACTGGAAACTATGTTCACGTCTGCTCCGACTGCCCTGATCAGTGGGCCCTGGATCACAGGAAAAAAGAGTGGATCTGTCACTGCTGCCATAATACACTATTGAGTGGTCTGATGCCCGACATTGCTTTAGCCAATCAGCTTCAGTTTGCTCCCATTCCTCCAGAATTGTGCGATTTGAATGTTCTTGAAAGACACGTTATTGCAAAGTACATTCCTTTTGCTAAGATTGTTACACTACCGAAAGGCCAGCAAAGAGCTATAAAAGGCGCAGTGATTTCTGTTGCATCTGAAGTAGAAACAACAGTGAATTGTTTACCTAGACCAAGAAGTGAATCACAACTGCTCACAGTGAAACTGAAGAGACGTCTGTGTTACCAAGGTCACTATCAGTTTCAGACTTTAAACATGCAAAAGGTTTTGTCTGCTTTAAGAAAGCTAAAAGATATCCATTCAGAATATAAAGATATCTTAATTAATGCAGAACTCTCTGAAGAAGATATGTTTAATGAGCATGAACAGTGTGCAAATGACATAAGTGCTTCTGATGAGGAAATGGATATTGCAAGCAGACAAATTGAGAACACTGAAGAGCAGAGCAATGAGAATGAACACGGTGATGCAAACGATGACACTACTGCAGAAGAGCAATCGAGAGGCCTTGCCTTGGACACATGTCTTCAGCCCCCAGATCTCGGCCAGCAGCTGTTGTCTTATAATGATGGAATATTTTGCATTGCCCCAGCAGAGAAAAACACTCCTGTAAACACTTTCAAAGTTCCTAAACTTGAGTCGATGGCATTTCCAGTGCAGTTTCCCGATGGCAAGAACACTTTTGATGAGCCTGGTAGAGCAAAACATGTTTCCCCCAGCAGATACTTTAACTCTAGATTATTCTCTATTGACAATCGTTGTGCGAAGGATACCAACTATATCTTCTTTGCGCAGTTTGTGACTGAAATGAACATGGCCACATCTAGTATGTCTATCCAGCTGAGGAAAGCAAAACCCATGACCCGTGATGGACGCAGAATAAACTGTTCACTGCTGCAGGACAAGCATGAGTTAGAAAAGCTTGTAATGAACAAGGAAGCTACACGATTCATGCAACCATTAAGAGGGACTCCAGCATACTGGGAGAAATCTCTCCGTGATCTGTTTGCTATGCTGAGACAGCTGGGCACTCCAACATTTTTCTGTACGTTTAGTGCTGCTGAGATGAGATGGCCTGATGTGATTACTGCTATTAAAGCACAACAAGGTGAAACCGTGAACTTTGCTGAATTAGACTGGTCTGAAAAATGTGAAATCCTCAGAAGCAACCCGGTCACAGCCATGCGGATGTTTGAAAAACGAGTCGAAGCCTTGATGAGAGATTTGATCAATTCACCTGCTCGACCTATCGGTGAGGTAATTGACTTTTTTTACAGAGTAGAGTTCCAGCTACGTGGCTCTCCGCACATTCACTGCTTATTCTGGGTGAAAGATGCTCCAGAGTTTGAAAAAGATCAAGATCAGGATGTGTGTGATTTCGTTGATAAATATATCTCATGCAAATTACCAGACCCAAACAAAGACCCAGAACTACATAAAATTGTAAGTGAAGTGCAGATGCACAGTCGTAACCACTCAAAATCCTGTAGAAAGAACAAGAAGCACTGCCGGTTTGGATTTCCTAAACCACCCATTAACAGGACGATGATATCCCGGCCCAGGCCTCCTCCTGCAGATCAGTCTGATGAAGGGAATGAATCGGAGGAAAGAAATTATGCCAGTTTTGCAAAAGAACAGCTGCAGAAAGTGTGGGATCTACTGAATGACTCAACTCAGAGCTTTGATAGCATTACACAGCTACTTCATACAGTAAACATGACTTATGAGGAGTACGAGAAACATATTGATATTATTTCTACATCAAGTTCAATCTTTATGGAGAGACGACCACAGGACTGCTGGGTGAACGGCTATAATCCAATGCTGTTAAGAGCCTGGGATGCAAACATGGACATACAGTTCATTCTGAACCCCTACAGCTGTATCATGTATATTGTCTCGTACATTTCAAAAGCTGAACATGAGATGAGCGATTACCTTAAAAAAGTGATAAAAGACTCAAGCCATGATAACCTGTCTGAACGTGAGTGCATGAAGCAGGTCATGAATGCCTACTCAAAGAACAGAGAAGTCAGTGCTCAGGAGGCAGTCGCTCGCACATGCAGTCTGAAATTAAAATCATCATCACGAGCTGTCATATTCATTCCTACTGATGACAACGCTGTAAAGATGAGTTTACCGATGAGCTGCTTGCAGACCATGGATGATGACATAGAGAACGTGTGGATGACAGGATTGCCAGACAAGTACAAGGCCAGACCAAACAGACCTGAATTTGATAACATGTGCATGGCTGAATTTGCAAGTGAATACCGCATTGTTTATGCAGGCAAGAAAAAAGGTAAAAATGTTTTGCCACTTCAAAATAATATGGGACACATACAGAAAAGAACAAGGGGAAAACCTGCTGTCATCAGATTCGCCCGTTTCTCACAGCAGAAAAACCCAGAAAAATTCTATGGAACTTTTCTAAAGCTTTACTTGCCATATCGTTCAGATGAGCAGCTGAAGTCCACACGATTTCCGACATATGAATCATTTTTTGCATTTGCTTCTGTAAAACTACCAGGAACTGATGAAGTGCAGCGTGTGTGCAATATTGTAAATGAAAACCGTGAGAAATACGAAAAACATAACGAGGCTATAGAACAGGCAATTGAGGATTTTGAACAGAATGGTCCAGTTGAAGATGCATGGTCTACATTGGCTCCAGCAAATGAACTGATCCGTTTGGAGAGCATATCAGAACGTGAACCCACTGATCCTAATGATGTGAACGAGCAGGACGATGTTCCTGAATACACAGCATCTACCTCTGTCAGTAACACAGCTATGCCACTCGTGGAAGCTGCCCAACAAAATCATGCACAGATTCGGAAAATGTACCAGAGCTTGAATCAAACACAAGCCTCCATATTTTATGCAGTGCGAGACTGGTGCAAAAGATGTGTCTCTGGTGAAAACCCTCAACAATTTCTGTATTTTTTGAATGGAGGAGCAGGAGTTGGTAAATCACACGTTATCAAATCTATTCATGCAGAAGCAACCAAGATTTTGCGCAGGCTTCCATGCATACGAGAGCATACTGACATCTCCAAGCCAACAGTTCTTTTATCCTCCTTTACGGGAACTGCAGCATTTGGAATAAATGGAAAAACACTACATTGTCTTCTGAAACTCCCAAGAAGCTTGAAGCCTCCATACCAAGGCCTGGGAAACAGCTTGGATGAAATTAGGGCAGACCTTTCTAATGCACACATTTTAATCATCGACGAAATATCAATGGTGTCAAAACAGTTGTTTGCCTATGTGAACTGGAGACTGCAACAGATTAAAGGAAACCAGAAACCTTTTGGTGGATTATCTATACTAGCTGTAGGAGATTATTATCAGTTACCACCTGTGGGAAGAGCAAAACCACTCTGTGTGTATGAGGACCATGTGCTGGACTTCTGGGCCGATCATTTTCAAATGATAACTATGACACAGATCATGAGACAGAGAGATGATCTTGCATACGCTGAGCTGCTCAACAGACTGAGAGTAAAAAAGAAGCACGAGAAGCTGACTGATGCAGACAGGTGCATGTTAGAAACTGTCGTAAGATCCTCCCCTGAAGAGTGTCCAGCTGATGCATTGCACATCTATGCAACCAATAAAGAGGTCAACAATCACAACAGTGAAGCCATATCCTCCCGCTTCTCAAATATCATTACTATAAATGCACATGATTACAAAAAAGATCCCCGAACAGGAGAAATGAAAAGACAAGCGGCACCATTTAAAGGAGACAGTCGTGACCTTATTGACACACTGCAGATTGCTATTGGTGCACGTGTAATGCTAACCAGAAATATTGATGTGGCCGACGGGCTCGTTAACGGAACCTTTGCCAAGGTGGCATCAACAACTCAGACCCGAGATGGATTGGTTCAATTAATTGGTCTTCATTTAGATAATGTGACTGCTGGACAAAAACATCGCAACAAAGCACCTGATGGAGATGACAACATTGTCTATATTGAGAGGTCAGAGGAACCACTGAAAAGAAAAGGAACAATTCGAAGACAATTTCCCATGAAGCTTGCTTTTGCATGCACCATCCATAAAGTGCAAGGAATGACGACTGATCGTGCTGTTGTATCTCTGAAGCACATATTCGAATCAGGCATGGCATACGTTGCACTCAGCAGAACAACATCACTCAGTGGACTGCACATTAATGACTTTGATGAAAAGAAAATCTTCTGTGATCCAGAAATAAGTGCCTCCTTGGAGAACATGCCAAAAGCAGATTTTCACAGTATCCAGCCCATCTTACATATCGTACAGGATTCCAACCTTAATTCAGCTCTTAAAATCATCCATCATAACACAGAGGGACTGGAGTGTCATATGGAGGATTTAAAATGCCATCATGAGCTTCTCTTGGCTGATGTTTTGTGCCTCACTGAAACACACCTGTCAGGCTCAACTGTTCCTGCACATCTACATCTGGATGGTTTCACCATGTACAAACGCAACAGGCATGCATCCTACACAAACTATGCACATTTGGCAAACAAGAATGGTGGTGGAGTGGCCATTTATGTGAAGAACAGCTTTCAGGTTTGTCCTCTGATGTACATACAGAATGTTACTGACTTGGAATATTTGGTTTTGAAGATAGAAGCCCCCAAACAAGCACTTCTTGCAGTAATCTACAGACCACCAAGTTATAATTTGGGAGAGTTTTTGGCACATCTGAACGCCCTCTTGACATCTCTGGAGATCATTGATTTAAGGCCTCTAATCGTTTGTGGCGACTTCAATGAAGATCAGCTTTCTCATTGCAACAAACCTATTCTCAATTTGTTTGAAGATAAAGGATACACACAGCTAATCGGCACCGGCACAACAGAAAAAAACACTCTTCTGGACCCTGTCTTCATAAGCGGCGCACACTCAAATGTCAGAGCAGGAGTTCTACAGACGTATTACAGCTATCATGATCCGGTGTATTGTGTTTTAGAATAGATACATCAAATATATAAAAATATGCATCACACATTCAACACTGCTGTAAGATAACATCTTTATTTTAAGAAAAAATAATGCTAATACAAATAAATGTATACCACAAAACTGTTCACATTTTGTCTATTTGTGTGTGTGAGTGTGTGAATGTGTTTGATATAGAGTGTGTGTGTGTGTGTGTGTGTGTGTTGTGTTAGTGTTAGATAAGGAATGAATGGAGAGTGAATGTCCTTTCCAAGGATCGCCACCTTGACGTGGTGGAAAGGCTTGTGTGTTCCAGTGATCCCAAGATTGAGTAATTCTGGAGTTTTTTTACTCCAGTTTAACTTGCTTAGGGTGAGGTTCCAGACTAAGCGCGATCCAAATAGGCATTAACTAAATAAAATAATTTTTGAAGCATAATTACTTGACTTTGTCTTTCTTGATCTGCACACACACTCACTCGCTCACTCTCTCTCTCTCTCACACTCACTCACACACACACACAAACACACACACACAGACACTCTCACTAACTCACACAGACACACTCACACATGCACACACACACACACACACACACTCAGACACACTTAGAGTTCTTGAGTTTATAGTAAGAGTTTATAGTTTATTAATTCATGAGTTTAAATCAAGTAAATTTAGTAATTTGAAGCTAAAAATAGTTTAAAGTTTAAATCAGTTTGAAGTGTAAAGTAGATAGAAAGATGAGTTTATTAATTTATGAGTTTTAGTTTATAAGTGTATGAATTCATGAGTTCATAAGTGTATGTTTATGAGTTTAGAGTTTTAAAGTTTAAATGAGTAAGAGTTGAGAGTTTATTAATTTATGAGTTTGAGTTCATAAGTGTATGAGTTTATAAGTGTTTGAGTTTATGAGTTTAGAGTTTATAAGTTTAAATGAGTAAGAGTTTATTAATTTATTATGAGTTGTTTAAATGAGTCTAAGAGTTCAAGTTTAGAGTTTATTAATTTATTATGAGTTTAAGAGTTTAAGATTAGATAGATAAGTGTCATAGATAGATGAGTTTATTAGTTTAAATGAGTCTCAATGGCTCATATAGTATATAGAATGGCAGTTTGATTCAGTCTAGGGTTTCAAGGGATTTACATTTGAATTTTTGACAGTTGGGGAGTTTGAAAATCTGAAGATTCCGCAATGTTAAGTCAATGGGAGTTTTTTCCGACTTTGATCATCGTTTTTAGGAAAACCGTAAGTCCGATCAGTTAGAAAAGATATAGCAACTCGAGTCAGAACAGTTTGAGTGTCCGTGCCGAGTTTGGAGTATGTGGAGTTAAAGCTCTAGGAGGAGATAGAGTCAGAAATTTTTCCGCTCAGAAGAATAATAATAATAAGTTTAAATAGGATTTCAGTAAGTTGGCTCTCACAAGCCAACTTAATAATAAGTTTAAATAGGATTTCAGTAAGTTGGCTCTCACAAGCCAACTTAACTAGAAAAAGTTCGTCGAGACAAACTTTAAGTTGGCTTGTGAAAGTTTGGACCGCAAAGTTTGAAGAAGTTTAAAGTAGTTTGAAGTTTAAATTAGTTTAAAGTTTAAATTAGTTTGAAGTTTAAATTAGTTTAAAGTAGTTTATAGTTTAACTTAGTTTAAAGTAGTTTAAAGTTTAAAGTAGTTTAAAGTAGTTTATGGTTTAAAGTAGTTTAAAGTTTAAAGTAGTTTATAGTTTAAAGTAGTTTAAAGTTTAACTTAGTTTAAAGTAGTTTAAAGTAGTTAAAAGTTTTAAATAGTTTAAAGTTCAAAGTAGTTTAAAGGTTAAAGTATAGTTTCAAGTAATTAAATGTTGCTAGGGTGTTTGTAGTGGGTTGCTAAGGTGTTGTGGGTGGTTGCTAGGTGGTTGCTAATGTATTTTGAGTGGTTGCTAGGGTGTTCTGGGTGGTTGCTAGGTGGTTGCTAAGGTATTTTGGGTGGTTGCTAGGGTGTTAAGGTGGTTGCTAGGGTGTTCTAAGGTATTTTGGGTGGTTGCTATGGTGTTGCTAGGGTGTTCTACGGTATTTTGGGTGGTTGCTAGGGTGTTCTAAGGTATTTTGGGTGGTTGCTATGGTGTTGCTAGGGTGTTCTAATGTATTTTGGGTGGTTGCTAGGGTGTTCTAAGGTATTTTTGGTGGTTGCTAGGGTGTTCTAAGGTATTTTGGGTGGTTGCTAGGGTGTTCTAGGGTATTTTGGGTGGTTGCTAGGGTGTTCTAAGGTATTTTGGTTGGTTGCTAGGGTGTTCTACGGTATTTTAGGTGGTTGCTAGGGTGTTGCTAGGGTGTTCTAAGGTATTTTGGGTGGTTGCTAGGGTGTTCTGGGTGGTTGCTAGGGTGTTCTAAGGTATTTTTGGTGGTTGCTAGGGTGTTTTTGGTGGTTGCTAGGGTGTTCTAAGGTATTTTGGGTGGTTGCTAGGGTGTTGCTAGGGTGTTCTAAGGTATTTTGGGTGGTTGCTAGGGTGTTCTAAGGTATTTTTGGTGGTTGCTATGGTGTTGCTAGGGTGTTCTAATGTATTTTGAGCGGTTGCTAGGGTGTTCTGGGTGGTTGCTAGGGTGTTCTAAGGTATTTTTGGTGATTGCTAGGGTGTTCTGGGTGGTTGCTACGGTGTTCTAAGGTATTTTGGGTGGTTGCTAGGGTGTTGCTATGGTGTTCTAAGGTATTTTGGGTGGTTGCTAGGGTGTTCTAAGGTATTTTAGGAGGTTGCTATGGTGTTGCTAGGGTGTTCTAAGGTATTTTGAGCGGTTGCTAGGGTGTTCTGGGTGGTTGCTAGGGTGTTCTAAGGTATTTTTGGTGGTTGCTAGGGTGCTCTGGGTGGTTGCTAGGGTGTTCTAAGGTATTTTGGGTGGTTGCTAGGGTGTTGCTAGGGTGTTCTAAGGTATTTTGGGTGGTTGCTAGGGTGTTGCTACGGTGTTCTAAGGTATTTTGGGTGGTTGCTAGGGTGTTCTAAGGTATTTTAGGAGGTTGCTATGGTGTTGCTAGGGTGTTCTAAGGTATTTTGAGCGGTTGCTAGGGTGTTCTGGGTGGTTGCTAGGGTGTTCTAAGGTATTTTTGGTGGTTGCTAGGGTGCTCTGGGTGGTTGCTAGGGTGTTCTAAGGTATTTTGGGTGGTTGCTAGGGTGTTGCTAGGGTGTTCTAAGGTATTTTGGGTGGTTGCTAGGGTGTTGCTAGGGTGTTCTAAGGTATTTTGGGTGGTTGCTATGGTGTTCTAAGGTATTTCGGTTGGTTTCTAGGGTGTTCTGGGTGGTTGCTATGCAGTTGCTAGGGTGTTCTGGGTGTTTGCTATGGTGAACTATTTATGAGTTTAAAAGTTCATAAGTGTATGAATTCATGAGAGTTCATAAGTGTATGAATTCATGAGAGTTCATAAGTGTATGAATTAATGAATTTATAAGTTCATGAGTTTATAAGTATATGAATTTATGAGTTTAGAGTTTATAAGTTTAAATGAGTAAGAGTTCAGAGTTTATTAATTTATGAGTTTGAGTTCATAAGTGTATGATTTCATGAGTTTATAAGTGTACGAGTTTATGAGTTTAAAGTTTAAATTAGTTTGAAGTTTAAATTAGTTTGAAGTTTAAAGTGTAATTTAGTTTGAAGTTTAATTTAGTTTAAAGTAGATAGATAGATAGATGGATAAGTGTCATAGATATATGAGTTTATTAGTTTAATTGAGTCTCATTGGCTCATATAGTGTATAGAATGGCAGTTTGATTCAGTCTAGGGTTTCAAGGGATTTACATTTGAATTTTTGACAGTTGGGGAGTTTGAAAATCTGAAGATTCCGCAATGTAAAGTCAATGGGAGTTTTTTCCGAGTTTGATCGTAGTTTTTAGGAAAACCGTAAGTCCGATCAGTTAGAAAAGATATAGCACACTAAGTCAGAACAGTTTGAGTGTCCGTGCCGAGTTTGGAGTATGTGGAGTTAAAGCTCTAGGAGGAGTAGCAGTCAGAAATTTCAGAGTAAGAAAAAGAAGAATAACTAGAAAAAGTTCGTCGAGACAAACTTTAAGTTGGCTTGTGAAAGTTTGGACCGCAAAGTTTGAAGAAGTTTAAAGTAGTTTGAAGTTTAAATTAGTTTAAAGTTTAAATTAGTTTGAAGTTTAAATTAGTTTAAAGTAGTTTATAGTTTAACTTAGTTTAAAGTTTAAAGTAGTTTAAATTAATTTAAAGTTTAAATTAGTTTGAATTTTAAAGTAGTTTGAAGTTTAAATTAGTTTGAAAGTTAAAGTAGTTTAAAGTTTAAATAAGTTTGAATTTTAAAGTAGTTTGAAGTTTAAATTAGTTTAAAGTAGTTTAAAATAGTTTAAAGTTTTAAATAGTTTAAAGTTCAAAGTAGTTTAAAGGTTAAAGTATAGTTTCAAGTAATTAAATGTTGCTAGGGTGTTTCTAGTGGGTTGCTAAGGTGTTGTGGGTGGTTGCTAGGGGGTTTCTAAGGTATTTTGAGTGGTTGCTAGGGTGTTCTGGGTGGTTGCTAGGGTGTTCTAGAGTATTTTAGGTGGTTGCTATGGTGTTGCTAGGGTGTTTTAATGTATTTTGGGTGGTTGCTAGGGTGTTGTTAGGGTGTTCTAAGGTATTTTGGGTGGTTGCTATGGTGTTGCTAGGGTGTTCTAAGGTATTTTGGGTGGTTGCTAGGGTGTTGCTAGGTTGTTCTAAGGTATTTTGGGTGGTTGCTAGGGTGTTCATATGTATTTTGGGTGGTTTCTAGGGTGTTGCTAGGGTTTTCTAAGGCATTTTGGGTGGTTGCTAGGGTGTTCTGGGTGGTTGCTAGGGTGTTCTGAGGTATTTTGGGTGGTTGCTAGGGTGTTGCTAGGGTGTTCTAAAGCATTTTTGGTGGTTGCTAGGGTGTTCTGGGTGGTTGCTAGGGTGTTCTAAGGTATTTTGGGTGGTTGCTAGGGTGTTGCTAGGGTGCTCTAAGGTATTTTGGGTGGTTGCTATGGAGATGCTAGGGTGTTCTAAGGTATTGTGGGTGGTTGCTAGGGTGTTCTATGTGGTTGCTAGGGTGTTCTAGGGTATTTTAGGTGGTTGCTATGGTGTTGCTATGGTGTTTTAAGGTATTTTGGGTGGTTGCTAGGGTGTTGTTAGGGTGTTCTAAGGTATTTTGGGTGGTTGCTATGGTGTTGCTAGGGTGTTCTAAGTTATTTTGGGTGGTTGCTAGGGTGTTCTAAGGTGTTTTGGGTGGTTGCTAGGGTGTTGCTAGGGTGTTATAAGGCATTTTGGGTGGTTGCTAGGGTGTTGCTAGGGTGTTCTAAGGTATTTTGGGTGGTTGCTAGGGTGTTGCTAGGATGTTCTAAGGTATTTTTGGTGGTTGCTAGGGTTTTCTGGGTGGTTGCTAGGGTGTTCTAAGGTATTTTTGGTGGTTGCTAGGGTGTTCTGGGTGGTTGCTATGGTGTTCTAAGGTATTTTGGGTGGTTGCTAGGGTGTTGCTAGGATGTTCTGAGGTATTTCGGGTGGTTGCTAGGGTGTTGCTAGGGTGTTCTAAGGTATTTTTGGTG
Organism: Rhinichthys klamathensis goyatoka; assembly: GCF_029890125.1. Lineage (NCBI taxonomy): Eukaryota > Metazoa > Chordata > Actinopteri > Cypriniformes > Leuciscidae > Rhinichthys > Rhinichthys klamathensis. The sequence goes on from NW_026606566.1 coordinate 587,926, forward strand.
GTTGCTAGGGTGTTGCTAGGGTGTTCTACGGTATTTTGGGTGGTTGCTATGGTGTTGCTAGGGTGTTCTAAGGTATTTTGGGTGGTTGCTAGGGTGTTCTAAGTTATTTTGGGTGGTTGCTAGGGTGTTCTAAGGTATTTTGGGTGGTTGCTAGGGTGTTCTGGGTGGTTGCTAGGGTGTTCTAAGGTATATTATGTGGTTGCTTGGGTGTTCTAAGGTATTGTGGGTGGTTGCTATGGTGTTGCTAGGGTGTTCTAAGATATTTCAGTTGGTTTCTAGGGTGTTCTGGGTGGTTGCTATGCAGTTGCTAGGGTGTTCTGGGTGTTTTCTATGGTGAATTAAGCAACTATAATATGCTTTCTGTAATAGCACTGTTGTCCACTAGAGTTTATAAGTTTAAATGAGTAAGAGTTCAGAGTTTATTAATTTATGAGTTTGAGTTCATAAGTGTATGATTTCATGAGTTTATAAGTGTACGAGTTTATGAGTTTAAAGTTTAAATTAGTTTGAAGTTTAAATTAGTTTGAAGTTTAAAGTGTAATTTAGTTTGAAGTTTAATTTAGTTTAAAGTAGATAGATAGATAGATGGATAAGTGTCATAGATATATGAGTTTATTAGTTTAATTGAGTCTCATTGGCTCATATAGTGTATAGAATGGCAGTTTGATTCAGTCTAGGGTTTCAAGGGATTTACATTTGAATTTTTGACAGTTGGGGAGTTTGAAAATCTGAAGATTCCGCAATGTAAAGTCAATGGGAGTTTTTTCCGAGTTTGATCGTAGTTTTTAGGAAAACCGTAAGTCCGATCAGTTAGAAAAGATATAGCACACTAAGTCAGAACAGTTTGAGTGTCCGTGCCGAGTTTGGAGTATGTGGAGTTAAAGCTCTAGGAGGAGTAGCAGTCAGAAATTTCAGAGTAAGAAAAAGAAGAATAATAATAAGTTTAAGTACAATATCAGTAAGTTGGCTCTCACAAGCCAACTTAATAATAAGTTTAAGTACAATATCAGTAAGTTGGCTCTCACAAGCCAACTTAATAATAATAAGTTTAAGTACAATATCAGTAAGTTGGCTCTCCAAGCCAACTTAATGACACGGACAACTATTAAATCAAAGAACATTTTACTTAAAATACACAACATACAGACATACAAATAAAAGTGCTTGAGATTTTAAACTGTGCTTGAGACGAACACCACAGCAGAAGCGGCCCTCCGCAGACGTCACGGCTTGAGCTTGGCCCTCAGTCTCTCCAGCGTCTTCTGTAAGAGAGAGAGAGGGGTGCGTCACAAACCTCATCGTGTCCACATCTGCACAACACTGAACTACCGTGGCGAATCTTCAGGTCATAATTCACTCCAAAAGCAAAGAAATGAAAAGCTAGCGGGTGTGTGAAAGCTGAAGCGGTCCTCTCGGGCGTGAGCAGCAGCACTGGCTTGGTTTGGCTGCCATCAACGTGATCATGTGAGGAATGTTCCTGTGCACGGGTTAACCCATGTTTTCCCTTGAGAACCGTGTTTCCAGCCTTGGTGAGCCTCCTCCAGGCCCGTGACCCAGATCCTCCTCATGCTCGTGTGTGTGATGCGGCTCACCCTCTGGAAGTCTCTGGCTTTCTCCCGGTTCCTGGCGTACGCGTCCTGGCGGCTCCGGGACTCCTTCTGCTGCTTGACTTCCTCTAACTGACTGTACAATCTGAAACACGACAGGAAGTTCAGACACACACCACACTTATGTGGGTCGGTTTCATAGCAGAGCATATTCAGGGCTCCACATCTGAAGCACGGCACTGCTGATCTTACTCCAGCGTTTAAGACCACGCAGGGTCATGAATCACCACATGTGTGAATATACGTTCTGCCTTTATATGTTGGATCAAGGCCTTTCTTTCAGATGGACTGCAGAGAGTGTTTATGAATGGCATATCTTCATGAGAACTGGTTTTAAATACGAGCTCCACAGGGTTGTGTCTAGTTCCCACTTTTATTTTCAGTATATACCAATGAGCTACAAATGAAGAGTGTTTTTTATATTTGATTATTCCATTTCTGCGGTATACTTCTTGAATTCTTATGTTAGACCTACCTGAAAAAAACCATTGTTTAATTTGTATCTTTATTCTATTCTTTTCTATTAGGGGTGTCCCCGACTAAGGATTTTCATAGTCGAATCAGAATCGTCAAGTCTTCCCTATATTCGACTAATAGTCGAATTGTGTGTGGGGTTGGGGAGGGGGCGGGGCTTTAACATTTTAATGCCGCGATGTGCAGAACATCACACAAAGATATAGAAGAAAATGTATAAACATAACATTTCGGATCAATAAAACTAAGAAATAACTGCAGAAAGGCGCCACTGCAGACAGGATTTGCATTTCACATGCAAATCAAATTAAATTGGCTAAATGCCTGTGCGAGCACGCTCTAAGTACAACATCGATGCACCGAAAAATAATCAATTAATTTACAGAATTAAATTAGAACAGAATATACCTTTCTAATAAATAAAAAATACAAAACGAAATAAGTCAGAATCAAGTCACAAGATGCAGAACAAATGTGTGCAAAGTGCCTAAAGAGCAGGAGAACATATATTCAAAACAAGCCACAAATAGTTCAATTAGATAACCCTGAGTGATCAATAAAGTAAAAATAAAGAAATTATTAAAATAACAAAACTATAGCCAGAATTGTCAACTTTGTCTTTTTAACTGCAGAAACAACACGCTAAACTGGAGTGGCGGTTTAGCTAAACATGTTCACAGCATCCAAACATCACATTAGAAGCGGCTGAAATGTCTTGAAATCACTGATCGAGAGAGAAAAATCCAGTCTTTCACTCGGCCTGTGTCCGTTTGAGTCTTTTCAAATTGTGTGCGCGGATAAAATACACTCTAAAACGCTTAACGTGAAAAACGTTTAACGGCTTCATGTCCAAAGACAGTTATATTAAAAGATCAAATTCTGTACACACCTTATTAATAAAGCATATTATACAGCCTACAGAAAAGCAGATGAGCCCAGAATATGAACGCAACGCGCTTAAGTAAACGTTAATTTTCCTCCCGCTTTACGTGACTTTCTATAGGGACGTCCTGCGTGACGTCACGCCATTTGGAGCAGCCATCTTGACGGAATAGATAATGCTAAACCGCCGGTGATAATACAGCTCGTCGCGAAATATTCCTATCATGCCCGAGCGATGCTGTGCAGTTGGATGCGATCAGATACGTGATCATACAAAAGGAATATCTTTATACCGTATCCCAAAAGAAACAAAGCGGAGAAAAGTGGTTGGCGGCAATAAACAGGTAAAACGCACACATGCATTCCTAGATCAGTTAATTCGTTAGGCCTATTATCACATTACAGTCTTTCGTTTTCAAATACCAAAAGCTGATCTTGTATTTTATTTGACACTTCTTATAAATCGTTAGAAACACAGGGTGAGACAACAGTCTCAATGACAGTTTATCATACTACAGTGGCAGTCAGAGTGATAAGTATAAAAAAGTATATAACTTATAAGCATAGGCTATTATTTCGTTTTTCTTGGATCAAACTAGATTAAACAAATACATTAAAGATACACTTAATCTTGTTGGTGATTTTGTTTTGTGTTTTTCCCTGTAAACTCAAGTTTAAAAATTATTACAGGTACTATAATTTGGTGATAAAAATACATTGACCAACCTTTGCGGTGATGCTAATAATAAGTGCGATGACATGACGTGGTGGGGGAAAAAATCGATTCTGTTCAGTATCGAGATATTTTGCACCATGATTTTGCACATTCAATTATATCAATACTGTAGCGCAAAGTATTGCAATATTTATGCTAATTATATTATTAGTATAATAATATACTAATAATATATATTACCCGCCACGGCAATGGATCTATGAGTAGCCGACGGATGTATTCCGTCAAAATGGCTGGCACGCGGCTAGGGGTCACGTGACGGGGAGATCCCTATAAGAGGAGCGCGTTGCGTTCATATTCTGGGTTCTTCTGCTCATCTGCACACAGTATGGTTTCTTAATAAGGTGTGTACATACATTAAGCACGTAAAAGTGCCCTTTAAGCGTTTTAAAAGCTTTTTTCACATTAAGCGTTTTAGAATGTCCCGAGGAAAACCAACTTGTTAACGTTGTCCTGCAGTTCATGGTTTCCTGATGCTAAATCCAGCCTGGGAGAATACCCTTTCTGATGGTGTGCATCCACACTTTAGATTTTCTTATCCCAGACATTTTTAAAGATTTAAATCCCTGCCGCCAAAACGCTCCTCTCTCGGTCACGGATCGAAAGTGAAACTTAAATCTGTCAGAAGATTCGACGTGAGATTGGTAGTCGAGTCAGGCTCCTCCTATCGATGCACAACTTGCTACAAATTACAGTGTTCATGAGATGCCCGTGCCCAACTAGAGGCTGGAGCAGGAACATGTTTGCTCGGGTTGAGCAGATGTGCTTCGGTGAGCCGTACCTCTGTGTGCGCTGGTGCATCTCTGCCTCCTCCACGCGTCTCTGAGCGGCGCTGCAGATCCTGACCTCAGCGACACTCTTCAGTGCGTGTTCAGGCGTGCTCGCCTCATCAGCGTGCGCTGCGGTGGACACGCGCCGCTCGAGGCGTCTGGCTCTGATCTGAGCGACCCGGAGCGCTGACCTGTGAGCCAGAGCGTCCCGCCGCTGCCGCTGAGCAGGAGCGCTCTGAAACTCCAGCAGCATCACTGCAACACACACACACATCACTGCAACACACACGCTAGCGATAGGCACAATTAATCCCATTTCTAATCGCGATTAGGAATGCCACGATCACGTAATTGTTCAAAGCCGCGATTACAAAAAAAAAAAAAAAAAAAAAAAAAGAGTCCACTTCCATTATTCTGCGTGCTTAAGAGGTGTGTTTAGAGCACGTTACGTTGTGAGGGGCGAATCACGACTACTTCAGAGAACCAAATGTATTATAATAGGCCTATATAACTCCTAAAATAGTGGGTCGCGGGACTTGCGGCTTGATGACCATGGGGAAATGTGGGTCCCATGGCCAAACGGTATAAAGCCATTCAAAACATCATTCAATGTAAATTGTGATAATTTACTAATAATTTGTGGTAATTAATAAAATCGCAATTACAATACCAAGGGAATAATCGACAATTTAGATTTTTGTCATAATGGTGCAGCCCTAAGTCACGCCTTCATGAAGAGTTCAGGGCCTGAAAGTTTACCAACCAGCATGAGGGAACGACGGCTCTGGCTCCTCTGATTGGCTGTCGTCCTCCACCGGACGGCTCGGCGCTTGGCCCTACGAGAGACAGGATGTGTTAGGTCGGATTCTTAAAGGAGTCGTTCAATTTAAAATTAAAATTAGCGCATGATTTACTCAGCCTCAAGTCATCCAAGGTGTATATGACTGTCTTCTCTTAGACGAACACAGTCAGAGTTATTAATAAACACCCTGACGCTTCTGAGCTTTAAAATGCCAGTGGATTGCAACCATCAGATAGAAGCTCATAAAAGCGCATCCACCCATCAGAAGTGCTGCACAGGCTCTGGAGGATAATAAAGGCCTTCTGAAGCGATGCGTTCGTGTAGGAAAAATACTCATATTTAAAACTTAATCGACTAAAATAACTAGCTTCCGGCCAATCAACATACGGATTCGACTTAGCAGTACGTCACATTAGTTGCGTTTTACACTGATATTGACGCTACGCCATGACGCACTGCGCTACTTCTGACGTCACAAGCTGCGCTTTAGGCGCAAGTAGACTAGCGTATGCACTGCGCAAGAAAAATATCCATATTTAAAACTATATCAAGTTAAATTCTAGCTTCCAGCCATACGCAGTCTACTCAGGCCTAAAGCGCAACTTACGCAACTTGTGACGGCGGAAGTAGCGCAGTGCGTCATGGTGTAGCGTAAATATCAGCAGTACGTAGCATTACTCGCGTTTTACACCAAGTCGAATCCATATGTTCATTGGCCGGAAGCTAGTTATTTTACTTTATAAAAGTTTTAAATAGGTATATTTTTCCTAATAAAACTCATCTTTTTGCTTCAGAAGGCCTTTATTAACCCTCCAGAGCCGTGTGGAGCACTTTTATGATGGACAGATGCACTTTTATGATGGATTCATGCACTTTTATGATGGATAGATGCACTTTTATGATGGATTCATGCACTTTTATGATGGATAGATGCACTTTTATGATGGATTCATGCACTTTTATGATGGATAGATGCACTTTTATGATGGATTCATGCACTTTTATGATGGAATCATGCACTTTTATGATGGAATCATGCACTTTTATGATGGAATCATGCACTTTTATGATGGAATCATGCACTTTTATGATGGATTCATGCACTTTTATGATGGATTCATGCACTTTTATGATGGATTCATGCACTTTTATGATGGATTCATGCACTTTTATGATGGATTCATGCACTTTTATGATGGATTCATGCACTTTTATGATGGATTCATGCACTTTTATGATGGATTCATGCACTTTTATGATGGAATCATGCACTTTTATGATGGAATCATGCACTTTTATGATGGAATCATGCACTTTTATGATGGATTCATGCACTTTTAAGGACTTCGAACTAATGGTTGCCATGCACTACCATTATAAAACTCAGAAGAGCCAGGACATTTTTTAATATAACTATAATGGGCAAATTTTCATTTTAAAGCGAACGACTCTAAGAGGTGCTGCACGACGCGCACTCATCTGTGCCCTCACCTCACTGCGGTCAGATGTGCCCTCCTGTGGCTCACTCCCGGAGTCTTCACTGAGGTCCTGTAGGGTGGACTCCGGCAGGCTGATGAAGGAGATGGTGGACTCCTCCATGATGCCCTTCACGTCACCCGCCTCCTGGCAGGAGCAAGACTGGTTTACAGATGCGTTATCTGGGTGTCCTACATGATGGTGGTGTGTGTGTGACGCTCATACACGGCCTAACTCTAGTGAATGTGCTGCAGTACACCAGCATGAGTCGACTCAGGTTTAGCATTGTTGTGCTGCAGTTGGACACTCTTAAAGGGACCGTTCACCCAAAAATGCTAACAGTCTTTTTATCTTCATTCAAGATGATAATTTGGACAAACAACATTGGTCCTCATTGTACAGACTGACACAAAAAAAATATTATGTAATATCTAAACTGTCCCTTTTAGAAAACTTTAAGGAAGAAGCACGCCTGAAATGGTTTCTCTTACACCACCATTTAAGGGATTAGAAAAAGCGGTTTAACACACCTGGGGTCAGTTGCATAAACAATTATGTGAAGACAGTGTCTTAAGATCTAGTGTGACCCAGTTAGACAGTTAGTCAAGAGGCAGTCATTCTCACTCTTCAATACCAAATTAGGCCAATCTTCATTATGCAACTGATTTCAAACAGTTATGAACAGTATTACAGAAAAAAAAGTAGTTGTCTAACCTGCGAGACTAGTCTTTCTTAGGACTTCTGTGCTCATGTAAACCAGTCTGACAGGTTGTTATAGTGTGTGGGAGAACTAATGTTGTCTAATTTACGGGGCTGATCCAGCAATTTCTCTGAGGACAAATCTTAAAAGGAACCAGCTTGTTGGATTTTTCTTAAAGAACCAAAAACTTGCACCATGAGTGCAGCAGGCGTAATGATATGACGCAGCGCCTGAAAATAGTCCCCAGCTCGGTAACTTCCAACGTGACCGGGACTAAGTGCCTGCGCCTGCTGCACTCATGGTACGGCAGTGAAGTGTCTTGATTACTACGCAGGAATGAGAGTATAGTTCCTAGCCATATCAGCCTAGAAAATCGCAACTTTACATTTTCCGTCGGTCTTAGTGCACGATGTAACTACAGAAGAGTCAAGTTTTAAATAGGAAAAATATCGAAACTCTTTGGTCTTTTTTTTTGAGAAATGCTAATGGTCTTGTCCACTTCAATGATGTATGCTAAGCTATGCTAAAAGTGGTACCGCCAGAACCGGAGATCGGCTGAATGGATTCAAAAACGGTAAAACTCAACAGTTTAACTCTGGGGGAGTTGTAAAATGAGCCTATTTCCAAAAAAAGTGGAGTATCCCTTTAAGGCATGAAGAATGTTTTTCCAAGGAAAACCTTGGTGTAATTTTTGTAATTTTGGTGATCAGAGATGAGTTTTAAGGGATACCATTTTTGACCACAGGGGGACTTCAAACGTTTATGTACTGCAGGTGTGTGTTTTTTTTCCCGCTGAACTCAAAGAAGCGAGCACAAAGCTGTACGGTTTCTTAGACTCTACCTGTGCTCTCTCCAGAAGCTCGCTCAGCGTGTTTTCCTCCACAGCTGACATCACTTCCTGCGAGGGTAACTGGGCTGCGGGTGCAAGGCTTTCTTCCTGTAGACGGGTCTGGAGAGGGGAGCGTGGCACGAGACTAGCGTCCATGTCATGGGTCTCACAGAGGGACTCGTGGGTAAGAGAGAGCTGCTCCACAGACATCTGCAGGTCCGCCCGAGGCGGAGTCAGTGGGTCTGCGCGCAGGAGCTGCAGGGATTGGTCTGTCGAGTTCAGCCAATCAGAGGCCTCGTCCATGCTTACATCCGTGCCACACTTCTCTGCTTCCAGCGGGACACAGAGAGCCGCCGAACAGTCCACGCTCTCGTTGTTTGTGACATCAGAGGGCAGAGGAAGAAACAGATCTGAGGCGTCGTCTACGGCACAGAAAATAATGAACATCAGCAACTCCACTGAGCACTAGAACAATAACCAACTGTGAAAGAAAACGAACCGCTCCAGCAAGGCAGCAGTACAACACTGTTCATGTTTCAGACTTTTTTCCCTCCGGCAAATCACTTGTGCAAAAAGCAAAGTTTTTGCAGATTAAAAGACAGCTATGGAGTTATTACAATACTGTCATCCTCACTAGTGATGCACCCAAATTAAATTAAAGATCTCGTTTAGCAAAAACGATAACGTTTCTGAAAACAAAACATTAAATGGCTTTTAAATGTGGTGTAATGACATTGTTCTCGAGCTGTTTTACTGACGTCTTTCTGCGGTTGAAACGCTGATCGATTACATGAGACATGATTTATTTCAGGAAGTTGTACTGATTCTTTGCACTCGTTCATTCATGTTTATCTGGTGCTGTAACAAGTGGTAAAGAGGAAGAGGCGCTCGTTCACACACTACAGCATCTGTCACCTCACATCAGAGACACAAAACCACATTTATTGACTGAATTACGTGAAAAAATTTACAGAATTTGAAAGCTGAGACTGTTTCATATCAAAAGTATCACTTTTAATTCAGAACACAAAGCTTACTGTGATTATTGGACGGGAGGCGCGCTACACAAATACTGTTTTGTGATGTTTTATTCAGAAAACCGCTTAGACTAAAAGATCGTGGTTTATCAAAATGATGATCGATTATCATTTTGACGTCATTTGATGTCATAGCTAACATCAACACAGCTGACCGGTTTACTTGTACTTTATCCACATTGTGTGAACAAGAGAGACACTGACATGGTCAAAACACGCTAATTAAACGTCACTATTTCGGTCAATGATTTTGACCTTCAAAACTGTTCCGACCAAAACCAAAAATGAATGTGCATCACTCCTGTTGTTTAGATGAAGAACAGCAAGCAGCAGAAGGAACTATCCATTTTAGTACCGCTATAGTAAACTAAGAGAAATAATTAAAACATGTTTCACAGCACTATTTAAAAGCAGATTGGACAGATCCTTGGTGGCTCAGGTACAACCTTATTGTAAAGTGTTACTGCTTTGTTAATTAGTGAACATGAACTAAGAATAAACAGTTTTTCAGCATTTATTAATCTTAGTTCATTTTAATTTCAACATTTACTAATATGTGAACTAACATGAACAAACAATGAACAGCTGGATTTTTATTAACTAACATTAACAAAGATGACTGAATACTAATTATAATAACCAACATGAACTAACCATGTGCAATACATTTGTTAATGTTAACAAATTAACCTTATTGTAAAGCGTTACCAACAAAACTCTTAACGTTAGCTAACATTAGCATTCGCTCAGCAACACTCATCAATACCGTAACCAGCGGATAACAGCAGCTGTCAACAAATGTCACTCCCTTTTACCAGAACTTGGCAGGCATCGGCTACAGGAACTAAACGCTGCCAGCTTTTATTTTATTAAACAAGCGCCGTTGGCGTCCTTTTTTTACAAGAAAAATTTGACAAGTGTGAACACGCCTTTATCAGCGTTTTAGTTTCTTCAGTTACCTTACCTTGTGGGGCGTCAGTAGAAGTGCTCCTGTCCTCGTCTGAGTGCTGTGAGGCAGGTGACATCAGTGACCCGACCTCAGCGGGCCGCTCTGGACCGGAGCTGCTCACCACTGCAGCTGAAGCAACACAACATCAGTCAGAGCAATGAACCACACCGGCAGAGACGCCACCAAAGCCTCACATCATTACCTGTGCGGGCGCTGCTCTGATCAAACACCTGAGACGAACCCATATCTGACGCTCGGCCGATCAACTGGCTCACGGCAGACTGAAGGAGCTCAGCGCTCGAGTGCGAGTCTGAGCCGGTTGAGATGTGACCGGCAGAGGAGTGGCTGGAGTCTGAAGCCCTGTCCCTCTCAGAGGATGATGGACGGGGTTCACCGGGTCTGATGGATAACTGATCAGACAGGCGCTCAAGGATCCGGGTCACTGCCTCGCTCCAGCCCTGAAATGATCACGCCTAGACATTAGCATGGCAACAGAGTCAGGAGACTGTAAATGAGAAACATGCATGTGCGTGGCACCTGACGGCTCTGATCGGCTCTCACTACATTTCTAGATGAAGAAGAGGAAGATGATGAGGTGTCAATGTCTGGATGGGGCTGAAGCGGCAGGAAAGCACCTAAAAAAAACAACAACAAAAACCAAACGGCCATATCAGAATAAGCCGCTTAAAAAAAATGCGGTAACAAAAAAAAAAAAAAAAAAAAATCCACATTGAAATATTTAGATTTCAATGCAATTCAGAATATGGCTGCATGAATAGGAAGATTATTTCCCTTCATATTGTAAATGCCCTTATGCAGCGGTTAGTGAACCCTGACAATGGCTTTTCAAGGGCGGGTTCAGTCTACAGCCCTATTCGCACGGGATTAGTATCACCTGGTGACCTCTAGTAATTTGTAATAATTTGAGTAAAATCACAGGCTTCGGTTATCCCGTGCGAAACTCAGATGTGGCGGGGTAATTTCTAAATCACACGAGGTCCCCAGATAATACTAATCCAGCGCGAATAGGGCTTATGTCTGTCAAACAAAACAACAGCACAAGTCGGCTCGCTCTCTGATTTAACTTTGAAGTTATTACATTCAAGTTTTTAAAATAAGTTTAGACGATTTTAATATATTTTATAATGTTTTTAAATCACGATTAATCACAGAAAAAATGTGCATTATGCAGCATGATAAAAATGTATCTAAGTTTTCATTGTCTAAAACGCTCAAGCATTTAGTCGACTAAAACTTGACAAAAACAGAACAAAGTATGAATATGACTAGCCCTAAATATGATAAGACTAAATATGATTAAAAAAACATCTGACAAAATGACTGTAGACAAAAACTTAAACTTCATTAACCAGCCACTCTTCTCACATTTTTACCATATTTGAAAGAATTTGGCATAAAAAGTGTCCTACATTTCAGTAAAGCTTGACTGCCAAAACGGCAGATAAAAACAAGGCTTCTCAGGGCAGCGATGGGATTGGCTATTTGAGTTGGCTGTCATTTAAGTCGTAAAGTCAATTGCAATTTTAAATATCAATGAACAGATTTTACATTAAAAATACTATTTGTGCGGTGCAACTGTATCTCACGCTTAGAATTAAATGTAAATTGCACATCCAAACCGCACCACTTTTGTAAGTGACTCACACAAAACTATAATTCAGCCGACTGTCAGTCCTCAAACTTTATTGTGTGTGTGTGTCTCCTCTTAACAGCATGAAATACAACACGATTACATACAGAAGCGAGCAGAGAGCACTCTTTCTATTCAGTGGAGCGGTCAAGCACTTCATTTCAGCATGAGCTCACAAAGACCCGGCACAATGGGCCTCTTGTTCACATCGGCTCGCTCAGCTGGATAACGAGGACCGGTGAATGTCAGCCATTTGCAGTGGGTTTATTCTGTGCAGTGACTGTGTTCATGTGATCTTTGATGCCGCGGGAGCAAATGTAAGTGTAGTGCCACTTTTCCCCCAATAGGTAAAGTAATTGCGTCAGCTCTAATTCTGCTAATTCTTGATTGCGAGTAAAAGGAAGTGATTCTGTGTGTACGGCACCTGGAGCTGAGATGTGAGCGTCTCCCTCGTGAAGCGCACTGGACCAGGACTGACCCGCTGGACTGGTGTCCGCCACTCCTGCACAGAGAACACGTGAGCGTTCTGCACACACACACACACCTCACACTACAGGAGCCAGGGTTTACCTGCGTGTGTCAGTGAAGCGTGGAGCTCTTGGCTGTATCTGTCGATGATGCGCTGCACAGAGCGGCTCGTGTCAGCGGGGGACGGGACGCACACATCAGGATCCACACTGAGACCAGAATCCTCTGAGAAACACACGAGCTTCAGAGATCTCTTCTTCTGACGGACAGGACGTTCAGACGCATGTTCACTAGGGATGGGCACGAGTACTGGAGCGTACCAGCGACGAGATGTATAGATATATAGTACCGGTCCAGCAACGACTGACCATGAAAACAATGATATATATATATATATATATATATATATATATATATATATATATATATATATATATATATAGGAACACTTTTTTTTTTACTGACCCCTAACTTTTGAACGGTAGAGTATATTGTTACAAAAATATTTCTATTTCAAATAAATGCTGCTCTTTTTATTCAAAGAATATTTATATTTAAAATTGCAACAATATTTCACAACAGTTTTTTTTACCGCAATTAAAAGCATAAAAATAGTAATAAAAAAAAAAGTGACGTTTCCAAACTTTTGACCGGTACTTTATACACACTTTTTACTGATAGTTATGAAACAACTTACATTTGCACAAAACAAAAGGCTGCGAATGCCACACACACTTATAGTCATGAAGGTGTAACTCTAGCCTTTTAACGTGATATGGTCAAACACAGCACGCATGACCGCACGTTATATTGATTAAATCACTATTGACAATTAATCGATTGTATATATTTCAAAAGACAAAAAAAAAAAATTTGTCAGTTGTTTTTTTAACTATTGTTTAGATTTAATCAAAATTCTTTCATCAATTACTGAACACATGATGGTTATTGGTGAATGAAGTCAGTATTACAATGACTAAAATGCAATACATTCAGTCAATATAAAATAACATTTTAGCGCCCTCGAGTACTAATTTTTCAGACCTATCGAGAAGTCGAAACGAAAAACTGCCAGAAATGCCCATCCCTAATGTACACACTCTGTTTGTGAATGTAATGATCAAACACACCTGGCTCATGGTCGCTAGTGAAGTAGCTTCCCGTTGAGATCGTAGTGGATGAGAGATAGTCTGGATCAACAGATGATGGACAGCCAGCGCTAAACCGCTAGCAAACAGAGAATCGTTTTACACAGTGTGATTCTACACACACACACACACAGACCATCAGCTCATCGTCTGAGCTCAGTTCAAGTGTAGAGACCTTCATTAGCATACATGCAGAATTCACATGTACTTCAGGTACAAAACAGTTTCATCATTGCTCAAACACACGCTCACACATTTGCTCACACACACACACACACGCGCACACGCTCACACATTTGCTCTCTCACACACACACACACACACACTCACACTCACATACTCACACACATCAGCTTCTCTTAGCATAATCACTGGTGTGACGGCACGCTCAGATTTGGCTAGTTTTCATCACTGATCCATAAACTGTGGATCTCAGAATGAGTTAGCATGTCATCAGTGACGTCAGGTGTGTGTTACAGGAGCTGTTTCCTGCAGCGAGAGGGAGTCTTACCTCCTGCTGGAGCTTCATGAGGCACGGACCTGAGGAGGAGGAGGAGGAGGAGGAGGAGGAGGAGGAGGAGGAGGAGGAGGAGTCAACAGGAAGTGTTAAAGCACAAACAACAATCTATGGCTGCATGATATTGAGAAAAAAAAAATAGATATAAAAACTATTTCACCAGATGATTTATATAGCTCTATTTGAAAAGAATGAATCATTCTAGAATAATCGGGGTGATTTTGTAGGGGAGTGAATCTGCATAGAAAATTATAAACAAATTACAAGCATAGATAAATACAATAGAAGAAAGACAATTGAAATAAGCAGTGCTTTATGTTTTTCAGGTAAATCTAACCATATTCAGGTACAGAAATTGAATAATCAAATGTAAAATAAGTCATCACCGTAAATAAAATATAACTAATACACTTAATTACTACAATATATATTTGTTAAATCAACTAAAGTAATTTTCTCTTTCGTTGTTTGGTCTCCATTGGCGACACAAACAGCTGCGGGCACATTAGGCTGCTGTCCCTTTACGACCAACGCACAGAGCTAAGCATAAATGACACGCATCCGATTTCCTTAATTGTTTATAACGCATAACCGATTGCGCTTACGAGGGTATTTGCCGAGTACGCCATTTTGACTTCATTTTGCGTGCACGTGTCCGTTTAAGCTCAAAAGAAAGGAGGAGACCTGAATTGGGCGTTCACGTGCTGTCAGCACGGCTCTCTGTGTGTGCGCAGAAAACAGCGCACGAGTCACAGTCCTCTCGCTTGATGCCGGACCAGACTTACAAACACATGCAAATGAGAAACTTTCACTCTATGATGTTTAAACTTTACAATTATCCACGAATCACACGCGTTCTGAACCGGGGAGCACATACTTGCCATGCTACTACCGCGGATGCGCATGTCGATGCTAAAGCGGTACATCGTGCGGCCCTGCAAGCCTCTGCAGTGCAACCAAGCAAGGGAAGAAGCTGGCCAACTAAACACTGTGATTCTCTATAGACCACAATACACATTTGTTCATTAAACTCGATTTATTTTTATGATTCTGAATGTTTTTCAATAAAACTGTTATGGGGACGGGGGGTTGAAGAAATATTATTTCAGTTTAGATCTTGATTTGCGTTTCTAAAATATAAATAAATGTAAGATTATTATATTTTATTATGATACAATATAGTATTAATTTATTATGAGTCATCAACTCACACTTTGTTAAACTTAAACATTACGAGTTTAAAAGCATTTGTTTTAATTGAGTGTCAAACCTGTCCATCATGCACTTCTTTGCCTGTACTGGATTGGATGCATCCTGGAGCCCTTGGCTATACATGTATTATTAGATATAAATTAGGGCTGTCAAGCAATTAAAGTTTTCAAATTCAATTACATGATGTGGCGATCAACTACCCATAAAGCCACAGCAGATTAATTAAACAATATTAACTTCTTATTTATTGAACTGTTGTACAAAATCAATATTACATTTGCACTCGTGCTCTTCGGGACAAAAACAGCACTTGTATGATATTGACTCGTCACTCATGTGAAATGTGCCATTTTTGCCCCAATATCTTGAATTTTAGGGGCATGTGACTTATTTTTTTTTATAACTAAATTAACAAGTAAAAATGTATGATTTACACTGATAACGATTTGACAGCCCTGATTTATATGCACAGTCTATCCATGTTATTTAATTTTTATATTTTTTATAAATGAGAACTTGCATAGCAAAAGAATTAGCAACTAGTAGTAACGGTTAGAAACGGTCAGATCCTACATAGCACCATAGTACATAGTACTTCCCTGAACATGTGTGTATATACCTGGCGAGGCAGTGGAGTCCTGCAGGAGCATGTCTCTCCAGGACATGCGGCTGGTCCTGCCCGTGACCTGTGACCTCTCGCTCGGGCTGTGGCTGCCGGCAGAGGCGAGCGCGGGCAGAGACGCACTGCTGGACGCGCTCACATCAGCAGAAGACGTCTGCAGCTCTGCAGGAGCCAATCACAGCACACACACACACACGTGAGGTCAGACAGGATATGATGCGTGACACCTGCTGGAGCGTCAGTTGCTGGCGTACCTGTGTCCAGGCTGATGTTGAGGGGCGAGTCCACTTCCTGTATGGCGCTGAGCTCGTGCTGCTGCATCTGCCGGAGGAACCCCAGACGAGCGGGAGCTCGAGACACCGGGGGCTTCACTCTCACACGGGCCACCGGGGCCGGCTCACACACACCGTCTACAAGACACACAGCACGATTAGTGTGTGAGTGAGTGAACAATATCGATTTCTCGATTTTTAATCGACATTTCATCTAAAATGAACCCATATTACCTCCCAAGAATCAATCTTTTAGTCTGTGCTGTTTTCTGTTGATGTATGAATAAAACTTTACTACACATTATTTGCAGTGGTGGACGAAGTACACATACCATGTACTTGAGTAATATTTTACCTTGAGTATCTTTACTTTTACTCAAGTAAAAGCAGAAGTGCTGCCTTTAAACATTCACTTGAGTAAAAGTACAAAAGTATTTGCCTTCAAATGTACTTAAGTATCCAAGTACTTTGATTTTTTTTATGGCTATAATGTCCTATTATAATTTGTCACAAGACTCTTGCTTAACTCAGTCTAAGTGAAGACTAATGTCACTCTTGGCACACCAATCTATTAATGAAATGACATTAATGAATCTGATATATATATATATATATATATATATATATATATATATATTTGAATTGAATTCATTTGTGTGTTTAATTTTGGAGGGAAGGGGACTGTTCCCATAATGTATAACATTTACAGTATTTACTGTATATATTTTTCTCCAACGCCTATGGTCATAATTATTAACATCTTAATGTTATGATACATTCACATAAACCTGCACAACGCCATTAAATTATATATATATTCTATATTCTATGTTATGGGAGCCAATTTCCCTCCAAAATTAAACAAAAAACGTATTAATGCAGTTTTTCTGCTAGGCTACTCCCCAGAAAAAAAGCTATTATATGCAAGTCATTTTAGTGGCAACGTAAGCAATGTAGGCTACATTATGCTTAATACTTACCTAATCACTGTCACAACTATCCATGTTCGCAACTCTCATATTTAACGGCTCTGGTTGGCGCTTAGTAGATACCGCCAAGGCAAGTTCAAAACAAAGTGCGCGCGTGCTGTACTGTGATTGGTGGCTCGTTTGACCAGTTACGTTTTTATCCACTCATAAATAAAAAGGAACGACTGATTTTGAAAATGTAGTAGAGTAAAAAGTAAGATATTTGACTTTGAAATGTAGTGGAGTTAAAGTAAAAGTCTCCCAAAATTTAAATACTTAAGTAGCTTTTTTGCGTATCTGTACTTTACTCAAGTACAGTAACGAATTACATTTACTTCGTTACTGTCCACCACTGATTATTTGTAGCGCGCCTCCCAGTGAGGCCTGTGTTTACCGTTAGCGAGGGCCGGCGTGTCTCCGTCCCGCTGGATGGGTGCTGTCGGGGGTTTGGTGTGGCCGTTAGCCTCTTCAATGGCCTTCAGCAACGTGTTCAGAGTCATGTGATCCGCCTGAGCGCCACTAGAGCTGGACACTGAAGCCTGCCAGAGGAGCAGAGGTTCACTGTAAGGGTTAATTACACCATGCTCACTTTTGTGTGTCTGGATCTATTATATTACAGTGCAGAGTAACAGGCGATAGATCATAAATCGACATTTACTTTCACTCACCGGCCAATTTGGCTACAAAATTGTTAAGTTACCGGCCATTCAGAACTTCTACTAGCCAAAAAGAAGATTTCATACATTCATTTCTTATTCGAACTAAATCCTGTCATCCAGCCTCTCCTCCACTTCCTCTTTCATCCTCATCACCAGAATGTGTTTTAGGTGGACAGATCAATACAGCACAAAGAACATACAAAAAAATAGTTTAGGATGTTGGACAATAATAATGTATTTTCTGTTCACCAAATGCTCTTTAATTTTCGCTATTGCTTCAATGCAAATGAACAAGCGCGCCGTTATTTGTTGCGCAGTGACGAGTGTGTTCAAGTAAGCCAGATATGAGCAGATTCTGTGCAATACACTGTATTTAATATATCATGATGACTCACGAGTCCGAGCAGATTCGGTTTACACGAACTTCCCCAGCAAAGTTAGTAAACATAGTTTTAACTTACTCTAGTTTGGCGTGTTACTAATTATCAAGTGTTACAACATGGTGCGTAAATCCCCAAACTCTCTTTTTAAAAGCAGTTTTCTTTATCATTTCAAACTTGTTTACTTGTTTGTTTTTACCAAGCACAAAGAGAGTTCACAAGTAACTACACAAGAAATCTTTCCTGCTGTAACCCCTCTGAGATCTACTACAGGACAGTGAGCCGCGGGTCAGCTGAGGTTCACCTGTGTGTCAGCTGTGATCAGCGCCTGCAGGGCGTCTCGCTGTTGCCTCATGTGCCGCCTCCTCGTCGCCTCCGCCTCGCTCTGGACACCAGTGATGACATCAGCGGGGTGCAGCCGGCTGCGCAGGAGCTCCAGGACCACAGCGGGAGAAGGAAGAGGAGCACGGGCGTCCAGCAAGGGGCCCGAGCCGGCGGGTTCGGATGGGCGGAGCAGAGCCTGCTGTGGGAACAGATGCGCTTCCATGAGGATGGGGGGGGGGTGTTGTAAACCATTTATTCTGAAGCAATATTCTCATTAGTTTTCAATCAGCTTTGATATTTTTAAATATGCATATTGTCATATCTGCACCTTTAAAGGGCATTTTCCACCTAATCTTATTAAATGTATGTTTTTATCTTTTATTTTAAATTCCTAAATTTGATCAATACATTAAATTAGATTAATAAGACAATATTGGGCTGTTACCGTAGGTAGGGCTGATCAAATTAAATCTGTTAAAATTACAACTGCATTAAATAAATGTTATGAGATTGTTTTAAATATTTTTGAATATACAAATAAGAAACGTTGGAAAGAATGATACTTTTAAGCATAACACTAAATGAGCGAGCCACTGAGTCATTCCTTCAAACGATTCGTTCAAACAACTGATTCATTCAAGAATGAGGCCATTGTTTAGTAATGAGTCATTGAATCTTTGACTCAACCGATGTGTTCAAAACGCTGAATCATTCAGTAATGAAACACGGTTAACTTTTCCTGTGAGATGCGTTATGTTTCTGCTCTGATCTTAGATTGGAACCATTTTCACTGCTGAAACAGAACAAAAACGGGCAATATTGCGTCTAAAAATGTAAGCGAGTTAATTTGATCTGTTTTTTTGAACTGTATGAAATGAATGTCACATTTTCAATCTGATTTCAATTTTATTTGATTGTGTGCTTCTGACAACGCAAAGCGACCAAAAGTCCTGTTTTTATACGATTGACACTTCGCCTTTGGCTAAGCCACACCCTAGAATGTAGATTGACCAATCACAGCGCAGCCAAGAACGAGCTCCCACAGTGGTCCGACACTTTTTCACAGCGCTCCATTGACTTTAACACAGGCGTCTCATATTTTTGGTCTCGGCAGGCTATTACCATCGTAGTTTTATCAAAAATATGGTTAAATGTTGTGCCTGGGGCATTTGTAACACAGAAACGCGTTTCCCAGAGAGGTTGGAGGGGGGTGTCCGTTTTTTTCCCTTCCCAAACCGAAGTGAAATCCTGACAAGTGTTGTCTAGCACACGCTGCTAATAAACAACGTTATACTCGCGTAGTCCGTTTGCTTTGTAATAACGATTATAGAAGTGAACAGAGACCTACCCAGCTTTGCATGAACAGTGTTGCTCCTTGATATTGTTAGTCCCAGCCTCCGTCTCGATTAGTAGGATATGCGGTGGGTCATTTTTTGACTGTGACCGGTATGCTTTTGCCTCTATTTGGATGCCTTGTTGTCCCTTGCGTTTCACCTGTATGTCGTGAATATAGCCTTCGAGCGTATATTGCAGCCCCTTTTGCCTACTTCTATCGGACACTTTATTTGCTGCTGTATAAAAGTTTGATACAATTTCAGCAGGAAGAGCTGTCACAGCATAAGCCATGTTGATACCAGAGCCCAGATGAAGTTTGTTTGTCGGACGTAGCAACAGTAACTAAGGGGGGCGGGGCTTAGCCAAAGGCGAATTCTAAACCCAACTACTAATATTTTATCTGAGGCCTCTTTTGAGCTTTGTGAAGATTTTTTAAAACATTTCACTCAAAAAGTATGATATTAGAAGCTCTATTGTTCCCTCTGAACCAGGTCACTTGCAACTGAGTTGTCTGTCTAACTTTACACCTGTCTCTCCAACTCAGCTAGCTGATATAATCTCTACTATGAAGTGTTCTGGTTCTAAGTTAGATATTATCCCAGCTCGTCTTTTTAAGGATGTTTTTTCTACCATTAGTCATATGTTAACCGCAATCATAAACAGCTCTTTAGCCGAAGGTGTCGTTCCAGCTAGTTTTAAACATGCAATTGTGCAACCCATGTTGAAAAAAAAAAACCCAACTTGATCCAGAAATGTGCAGTAACTATCGACCGATCTCTAAACTGCCCTTTATCTCTAAGCTTTTAGAGAAAGTAGTTCTCACAGCTCGTTTTATTTGAATTCTTTTAATATGTTGGACATGTTTGAATCTGGCTTTAGATCATTGCATAGCACTGAGTCAGCTCTGTTGAGGGTTACAAATGACATCTTGCTTGCTCTGGATTCAGGCTCTTGTGTTGTGCTGGTTTTGTTGGACCTGAGCGTTGCATTTGATACCACTCTCCACAACGTTCTTCTTGAACGGCTAGAATGTATGGTAGGTGTCAAAAAGAGGACTTTTTCTGTAAATTTAGGAAATTGTTCCTCGTCATCTGCGCCCGTTTTGTTTGGTGTGCCCCAGGGATCCGTTTTGGGACCGTTATTGTTTTCCCTTTATTTGCTCCCCTTGGCCCACATTTTGCAGAAGCACAGCATTTCATATCACTGCTATGCAGATGATTCTCAGCTTTACCTTCCAGTAAGGCTTGACAACACTGCTTCATTTGATGTTTTATTGGAATGTGTAGATGATATCAAGAGGTGGATGACAATTTTCTGCAGCTAAATGAAGATAAAACCAAGGTTAATTCTGGGTTGTCCGGCAGATTCCTCTCCCGCTCTGAAAGCCCAGTTAGGTCCTCTCTCAACAAACGCATGCAAACGAATCAAAAACCTTGGAGTGATCTTTGACTCTTCACTATTTTTTGATAAAATTAGTGCTGTTATTAGAGGAAGCTTTTTCCATTTAAGATCTATTGCAAAGTTGAAGCACCTTTTTTCAAGCAAAGATTTAGAAGTTGCAATTCATGCATTTGTAACATCACGATTAGACTATTGCAACTCTCTTTATTCTGGTCTTCCTCAATCTTCACTATCTCGATTACAAATTGGTCAAAATGCAGCTGCAAGACTGTTGACTGGGTCTAGAAAGAGGGATCATATTTCTCCTGTTTTGGCATCGCTTCACTGGCATCCCATTAAGTTTAGAGTTGGTTTTAAGATCCTTATGTTTGTTTATAAGGCGTTGTCTGGCCGCGCACCAAGGTATATTTGTGATCTTATTGTGCCATACGGTCCTGCTAGGGCACTTAGATCTTCAAATCACTTGCTTTTAAATGTGTCACGATGTCGCTACAAATCAAAGGGTGATCGGGCCTTTTCTGTGGCTGGGCCCAAGCTTTGGACTGGTCTCCCGTATCATGTGAGGTCTGCTCCTTCATAGGACATTTTTAAATCTACTCTTAAAACAAATTTTTATTCTTTAGCTTTTGGAAACTTGTAATTTTTTTTTTTTTTATAGTGTAGTCCTGCTATGCACTATGTACAGCACTTTAGGTCGATTTGTATTGTGTTAAATGTGCTTTATAAATAAAGGTTGTTGTTGAACAGGAGTGCCTGTGGTCGAGCACTGACCTGTGGAAGTGCTGGAAGCGGACTAGCCGGTTCTCCTCCTGGAAGAGCCGAGCGTGTGCCGTCACTGACGGGCTCTGAGCTCACTGACGGCTGCTGGAGTGACGCTCGTAGCTTCAGTGTGTGTTGATACTCCTGCAGGCGTCGCCGCGCTTCCTCCACGCTCTTCTGATGAAGCCTGTGGGAAGAGCGCAGGCACAGCGTCACACATCTGCTGCATCACGAGCATCTCTGCTGATGGTGAGCCGGTCTGACCTGTTCTGCTGCAGGAGTCTCTGCTGGTACTGATGGAGTCTCTGCGTGTGTGGCTCATCTGCGTCAACCTACACACACACACACACACACAACTGTTTTATGGGCCGGAGAGAAATATTACATTTTATCCCGTGTTTTTTTGGTGCTTGCATAATGTGTTGCCACTAGTGTGGTCACGATTCCTTGATTAAATTTGAATACTAAATTTTTCAAACATCCTCGATTTCAGTTTACTAGGATCGAGTAACCAGCAAAATACCGGAAGTGGCTCCTTCCACTAAGTGAGCATTAGACCCTAAACTAAAGGGTTACTTTTTATTAAAAATCATAACCTCATTGGGGGCCGAGCCCCTCTAAAATGAAAATCCTAGAATCGCTCCCGTCTATAGCATAAAAAATGAATTGTCAGAACGTTGTCTCTCAGTTGTTGAATGTCACGCAGACATTGCCACAACGTAAATGTGTTTGCTGCTACTTGGCCGGCATTCTGTCAAATTTTTAAACCCGGTATGGCCCTTGAGCCAAAAAGTTTGCCATACATCGGTTAATGGAAATGCCGTCATTTCACAATAGTTATAAAAGTTTAGCACAAATCTGTAATGGAAAGCAGCTAATATACAAATTATGGAAAGTTGTTTTTTTATGGAAAGTTGGTTTATGAAAAGTTACTGCTGAATTTTCCCATTTCTTAAAGGGAACTTAAAAGTTTTTTTGTGCAAGTGCAGAGTTATGGTGTGAACAGTCTGGTTGAGGAGGCGTTTCAGTGTACAGACGCACCTCTGGAGGCGCTGCGCTCTCCGGGAGCCCAGGACGGCTCTGAGCTTCATCATCCTGCAGCGTGTGGCTCCTCTGCGTCTCTATCAGGCGCTGCTCAAGCTCACGCCGCTTCTGCTCCAGCTCCTCTAGCACCGCCAGCTGCTCCTGCTGCCGGCTCAACAGCGCCGCCTCCTGGACACAGCAACACCTCACAGTTCTACTGACAGAACACTACCAACTGCCTCTGAGGACCTCAGTGTTGCGTTTATACTGAAGATACAACTTTTAATAGTTGGCTAGATGCTCTGGAGTCTCATTTAATGCTAGAAATATCCTAGTGCCCATATTATGCCATTTTAAGGATTCTTAATGTTGTTTTGGACTCATCCTTTTGAAGTTAGAACAACGGCGGTGGTACGGCATAACCTTTTTTTGTATGTGAATGAATGCCGTTTTTCACGTGAATATTATGACACGAGTGAAGCACAAAGCTTTGTATGCAAAATAAATAATAGATTAGCAATTAAAAGTTACAGCGCAACCATAGAAACATTTGGATTTGTGCCCAAAATGGGAAACATGAGCCCATTCATCATTTAAGTCATTTGTTGACTATGTATTTCACTGGACATGAAATCTCATGGAATCTTTTTTCTTTACCCAAATCTTTACTAGCGTCTCACCCATTTTCGAAAGGGGATAATAAACCTTTCTTCCTTTCGTTCACTTTTAATTGCAATATTCACATTTACTGTTGTAAAATGGAAAAATGCTGTAGGACAGATACATTTTTACTTGCACATCAAATTCTATGTAACACAGTGTGTGCTTGTTGGACTTGGCAAAGCAAGTCAAGTTTATTTGTAGAATGAATTTCACACACGTTGGTAAATTTAGTTTCGCTTTCTCTGGCAGCGAAACATCAAACGCAGCCTAAATGTCTTGCACCTGCGAGAGAGAAAATTCACTCTTCAGAGCTTCAACAACCATCAGTTGCTTCTGGACTTCAGGACAAGACATGAAGATGCTAGACATGAAGATATGAGACGTCTCTGTCCTGCTCGCGTCCCATATCCCTCTCAAAGCACAGAGCGATAGATATATGGACACATTTATATTTGTGGGGAAATAATTATAATTTAATATTTAACTTTACCATGATTTAGTGATATTTATTTTAATGTTTAACAGGCTGTAGTTTGTATGGCGGGGCAAAGCAGATGTCGTTCGCAGGCAGTCAATAAAGCCCATAGGCTGGCATTGGGCAAATTTGTTACGTTTCGTAGGTATCAGTGTTGGGAAAGTTCATTTTCTACATGAACTAGTTCAAAAGTTCAGTTCACAAATTTTAAAATGAACTAGTTCAGTTCATAGTTCATACTTCAAAAAATGAACTAGTTCATAGTTCTTTTTTCCATATGTTGCTGCGAGCTTTTTAAAAAAAAATTTATTATTGCCACAGCCCATATACAACCACAGACAGCAATTATTTTATCGACGGGCAAAGTTTGCACAGAAATGTAAGATTTTCCCATCCTCATTCCTCACCGACCTTGTCATAAAACTCGTTTAAATGATCATACGACGCCTCCTCGCTGCTTCGTCGACTACATGCTGCTTTTTGTTTTGATGACGCATGCGGCGGCCGCGGTGCGACACTGGTGGCTGGTGTTGCCAGATTGGGTGTTTTTTTCCGCTACATATTAAGGCCTGTTTACGTGTGTTTTAGCCGGGTTTTCGCCTGGAAGGCACTATAGAAATCTGGCACCCTATTGAACGAAGTTAAACTGAGAGAGCGTGCGTTCACAGACACCAGAATGAACGAGTTCACAGTAACGTTCATCAGGCAGTAATACAGTACGTTCAGTTCACGTTCGCCCAAAATATGAACGAGTTCATGAACTATCGTTCATTGAACCCGTTCAGGCACAACACTGGTATATAACAGGAAGGCTGGAATTACTGACGATTTGTTTAGGCAGTTCAGAATCGGTTCTTTCTTATAGGAGACGATAACTTTATTTGTCGGACATTTCGATCTGTGAAACTTTGCATACCTTTTACATTCACAAACTACAAGAAAGCCGGGAATATTTGAAAAACCATAGTGGCACTTTAACAGAATGACGACTGAGCTCAGTTCAAGTGTAGAGACCCTCATGAAGCGTGTGTTTTTCACAAGCATTCAGGTACCAGTAGTTTCACATCACAGCTCAGCCGCTTGACCGGCGCCTGAAGGACCTGCAGTGTACGGGAACGCCCCATGTAAAGCACAGGGAGACTGAGGAGTGAACTCACGTGGGCTGCTCTCCTCTGGCTCTCGGCGGACGCCGGCTCCGGCTGGCCTCGCTCCTCTGGCGGCAGCAGCGTTCCTGCCACGACGGCTTCATCGCTCACGTCAGGCCCTGAGCAGCGACAGCACAGCACCAATCAGCAGCAGACACGAGCCAGAGTGACACTGATACTATTCATTAGGGGTGTAACGATGCTCGTATTCGTATTGAACCGTTCGGTATGAGGCTCTTCGGTTCAGTACGCATTACAAACCAAACGATTCGTTAGACCATTTTTCCTGCTGGTGCGATCACAACGTTTCCCAACATCAAATGGCAAACTTAAAGAAAGCGGAACGAAACTGCGTTACTCATTTTGTGCTTCACAGACCGTTTATCAGTTTGGACCATCAATGTCAGTGCGAGCCGATCTTGATCAAACACTGTAACTACACAGCGCTAAGAGATCCAGTGAAGAAAGCATTTAAGTTTGTCACAGAAGTAAAAACACCGCTGCGAGATCTAGTGAGAAGCATTAAATAAACCGTAGATCTCTATTAGATCAAACAGCACTGATGTGGAAACCAGGAGAAACATTTAAGTCCACAGATCAGCAACATTCACCGTGGATTTACTGTAGTGACACTAACTGTAACCATGGAAGTGTGGCAGGAATAGTTAAATGCGTCACACATCTTTTTCCAGCACTTCAAAACTCAAATATCATATTTAAATTATAATTTTAATGTGATGACCAAAACATTATTTGTTCATCCTTCAAAGATCACCCCCATTTATAAAGCTAAAAGTTTCCAGACGTAGGAAACCTCAAATATTATTTAAAAATAACTTGGTTAAAGGTGCTCTAAGCGATGTTGGGTGGCGTCACTTCTGGTTCATGTTCGAAGTGTTGTCAAACAAAACGTAGGCTAGCTCGATCCTCCTCCTCATCCCGAGTTAGATAAATGCTTTCATATAATACTGAAAAAGAGAAACATTACCAGAAACACACGATAAAACGTTTCGCCACCAGAGGTTATAACTGTAGCTCCCATACAAGGACGCAATAATAGCAAGATAACGTTAGCTTCGTGTTTCCCAGTGAGCATAAACAACGGCTCCGTCGTAAACAAATTTAGTCAAAGTTGTCAATAGGCTATGAATGATCATTAAAAATTCATAACAAACAGTGAAAACAATCATTCACACAAACTGTAGGCCTACTGTGAGTTTGCTTGATCATTTACAATAGAGATCGATCGCTAGCTGCTAGAAACCTGTATGTTGTATCCACCAAAGTTAGCGCTGACTGCATTGTTCTAGCTAATTATATCCTTGTGTTTGTTAGGCGAACATGAACGTCCATTTAAAAAAAAAAAACTGGCTTTATCCCCTTCCAGCAAACACAGAGCTCCTGAATGTCTGGAGATCTCGCCACCTTTCAAAGGCTTTTCCGATGTAAATTCAGGACTTTGCGCGTTCCTTCTTTTCATTTTTGCAATCTGTTCATCGGAGCGTCGTCTCTTTGGTCGTGTGTCGGCCATATCAAACTTAAAGAGTTATAATTCTAACTTCCCTCTTCATGCTTCTCTCTCCTCCACTACCCCTTCATGTGCACGCGCACAAACCCCGCCCCCAAACCCTTCTAGTCGGTGATTGGCTGGAACACTGTTTCAGGGGACAGGCAGCTAGCGGATAGTGAGGAGATGTTTGCTGTATGTGAAAAAACGCGTGACATCGTTTAGGAGCACCTTTAACACTTATTTAAAAATAAAAAAAGGACACAATTTTTAAAAATCAAGGACATTTCTCTGGCATTTCTTTCTTTTTGCTGTATCAAAACCGTACCGAACCGTGACACCACTGCGTCGTATCGAACCGTGAATTTTGTGAACCGTGAATTTTGTGAACCGTTACACCCCTATTATTTATATACTGAAAAATAAGTGAAATGCTTAAAGTTACACACATAAATGATCAGATCAAGCACAAATGCATGAAATGTGTCAGTGGTGTGTGGATTGGAGAAATCCATGTGTCCTTTACTTGGGTTGTGCATTTCTGTGCAACCCTACTCTTATCCTCAATATTTAGAAATAGTCCCAGATGCAGGATATTGTTCTTCGTGAACACGGAGTTGTATAAAGTAGTATAAAAACTACATGTGCATATGGGGGGGGGGGTAAAATTGCCGTGTACAGTGTAAAATGCCGATTAGGCAACTACACATTTAAGGCTATACTGTAATTATTTACTGTATTTAGCAAATAATGTTCTCAAGAAAGTTGAATTCAGAATGTTTCCCCCTTTAATCCAGTAAGCACTTACTATACCACAAGTGTATAGTTAATAAATAGTTTAATTATTGTACAACGTGAAGAGCCAATAAGCGCATCCTTAAAAACAGACGTGTGCAAGAGACGAACGATGTGGAAGCGTTACCGTCGTCAGTGTGCGCTAGGCTGGGCGTCTGTTCTTCTAAACTGCCCTCTGGTGCTTTTTCCTGGCTGCTCAAAGATCCCGTTTCAACACTCAAGACTTCCACATCAGCGTCTCCCTCGTGTGACGTCAGTGTTGCGGCCCGCTGGCGGTCTCTCTGGCTCCTGATGCGGTCCAGCAGTCTCCTCAGAGCGTGTCTACCAGGATCTGCCGAACACAAGAAAGAATATCATCATCATCATCATGGCGGTCCCGTCACTGCAGATCTGACATGCTCCTCTCTGATTGGCTGCCCACCGGGTGTTTCAGAGGGTGTTTCCTCCCCTTCAGGTGCACATTCAGGGTCAAGGGTCACGTCCAGCTCCTCGTCATGACTGGCAGCAGACAGAGGAGGAAGAGGTTCGGGTACCAGCTGCAGCACCACGTCACCTTTGACCTCTGGAGAAGACCAAATGATGGAAAGCAGTCAATATGCAGAAGAGATCTTAATATGCATTAGGGCTGTCAATTTAAAATTCGAATATTCATCAAATTTATAAAACAAAAATAAACTGCCATTTTGCCAGCACTAGTATGCATCACCACATCCAGAGCAAGAACACACAGTTCATGTCTGGAGCACAAGCTCCACTGAGGTGGGTCAGGTTCTGCATATCAGGGGAATCCTTTTAATAGAGCTCATCTGACGATGAAGCGTCTGTAATTTGGCAGTGGAGTGAAAGCACATACTGCGCTCCTGCGTGTACACGTCCTGAAAGGCGATCTCCAGCTCCCGCTGCTGCTCGTCCCGGAGCTCCTCGTGTCTGTAGAGAGGCTGGAAGATCTGCGCCGGCACACTGTGGACCGCCTGTCTGCGGCGCAGCAGATCAGCCGTCTGCAGTCGCTCCAGCTCGGAGAGCAGCCGCGCACGGTCCTGCGCACACACACACACGTGTAGCACAGTTCATACACTATGGCCATTCAAACTGCTTTACATAGAAAGCAATTAAAATAATCACAAAATAAAAGCAAGGGAAATTAAAAGAGATATGATACAGGTATAAAATGAATTGAGAGTAAAAAGAAGAAACCTATATAAACTTGGCAAAACAAATTTTTCACACCTCCCAGTTTTACTCTAAGATTGGTGACCATGGTGATCTCACAGACACACTCACTGAGCCGTGTGGTGTAGCGGCTGTACCTGTGTGTGCTGCTCTCTGCGGAGCGCGTGTGTCCCCCTGAGACGAGCCTTCTCCAGCTGCTCCTGCCGCTCACGAGCCGCCTCTCTCCGCAGATCCTCCACTCGCTGGAGCTCCAGAGCCGCGGCCTGTCGAGCGCTCGGCTGAGCAGAAACACCACAGCATCCAGTCAAGCCCCTTTCACCAAGCAAGAGCCACACGAGAGGAGCCCACTAGTACTTGCTTTGGCTTGACGGAATATAGAGCATTATTGACCGCCCAATGCGCCCATCATTTCCAGCAGCGTTGGTTCCGGAGTATTTTTTCCACTCATTTCTCCCATAGGGATTTCGAAAAACGTCTTTGTTACAGTTTTTCTCAATTGCTAAAACACTAAACCCTATTGTCTGAACCAAATGCTCGGTTGCCTGAACCCACTGATTGAATCAATCACTCTTTTGGCAAAACCATAAGCACTTTTCACCTGTTTAGACACAACTTGCCAACACATTTTCATTGTGATGCACCCGTGCTGCATAATGGTGAGCACAGGTGACAAAAGTCAAACACAATTAAAGCACATGTGTCACCACTTGAACACAACAACTCAAAATTGATCACACTTGTGGCTAATGATGTGAGGGAACATATACAGTACGCCAGTTCAGAGAGCACTGGTTTGTGAGGCCCTACAATGGATAGAAATCTGAGGGGATTCTGAGAGAATTCACAGAGCCCTCCAGGTTTGAGAGTGGTTCAATATGAACCAAGGTTTTATCAATCTTTGCCTTCCACCGTACTCCCCTCTCCTAAACCCCATTGAGGATTCTTCTCCTCATGGCGGTGGAAGGTATACGAACGCCAACCTTACACCAGGGTAAATCTCCTGCAAGCCATGGGACTTGCCTGTGGTGACTTAGGTGTGGAGGCATGCCAAGCCTGGATACGGCATGCCAGGGTTTTTTCCCCGTTGCCTGAACAGACAAAATGTGGCCTGTGATTTGGATGAAGTCCTGTGGCCTGACCCAGTACGGAGACATGAGCTAAGTAATGCACTTATTTGTATATTTTTGTACTTTATTTTTACATGGGCTTACTGTACACAAGTGGCAAACGCATAAGATTTCTGTTTGTTTTTACAAGTGCTACGTGTAAATGCACAAGATGCACTGTTTTTTTTGTTTTGCAACATGCATTTAGCCTACAGTGAACAATAAACATTTATTTCTCCAGCTTCATGTCCTGAGCATTGTGTTTTCTATTTTTCTACGTAGTGTTTAGTGACTGTTCAGTAGTGTTTTTCAATTTTGATTGACTTGGGGCACAATTTGACAACATAGTTCAGTTTTGAGCACAGAATGAACTGTTTTGAGGTGAAAGTTTGGTTTTGCAAGAAGAGTGAGGTTTTGTGAATGTAGCTTGAAAATTGGGTTTTGTGTTCACAGTTTAGAGAAGGAGAGCAGCTTTCAAGAAATGTGTCTTAGCAATCGAGAAAAACTGTAAAGAGTTAGGGTGTGTTCACACTTGTAGTTCGGTTTGCTTGGTTCATTTGGTAGAAACCCCATATTAAGTCCTGGTCCGCTTAGCGTTCACATTGGCATTTTAACACTGAATCTAAAGATACAGAACCTAACACCGTGTCCTAACTACACGCGGCGCGCGATAAAAGGGATCTTTTCCACGTTAATCAGAGCTTTTGTCCTAACCAGCCACGACGGCCTCGATTCTATTTTAAAAAACTGTTTCCATTTTTCTGCGACGTAGCGCTGGAACAAACAAAGTGTGGCAATGATAATCTCAGCCACTGTTTATGTGCTTTATTTAAGGTTAAAAGCGTGTAATAATAATTTGAATATCATTTAGTGCTCCAGCTTTGTAGCTGTGAAAGCAACAATGGATAATTCACCTCAGATCTTGAAATTAAACAAATGGAAACAAGAACGTTTAAACTGTGAACAAACAAGTGTATTCTTTGACAAAGATTGTTTTAGTAACTCAGTAGCCTATGTATTTTTAATAATGTTTAAATGGTGTAATATTTGTGAATTTGATTATGTAGCTAGCTGCAACTAACGATTATTTTGATAATCGATTAATCGGACGATTATTTTTTCGATTAATCGGATAAAAAAATCCACTTCGATTTTTTTTTTATTATAACTACATAAAACCCTAAATCAGGGTTGTGGCGAGCAGGACGAGGCCGAGGGACGTGAGAGATGCGAAACCGGTGCGTCTCACAGGTGTCGTTCATTATCACTCACGCCACCGGCCTCGCGCCGCTCTCTGACGTCCCTCGGCCTCGCCCTGCTCGCCACAAGGGTATTTATGTGTAAAAGTGTACTTTAAAAAGTGCAAAAGACATAATATCAATATTTGCTTTGTCTTTAATGATAATTGCTGAAGGCAAGTTGACAACCCAGATTAATGTAAATTAAAAATTATATCCAACATATGTTTTAACACAATTTTTGTTAAAACAAATTTACACAGACATGTTGTTCAGATGTGAAGATATAAACTAAAAACATCTCAAATATAGAATTCATTTAATTTTTATTTAAAATTATTTTAATTATAAGAAGAATAATTGATAAAATAAATATAGAAAGACTGTAAACAAGCGTGTGAACGTAGAGCCGCAGTAGATCGCGTTTGAAAAACAATTAAAACTTAATAGTAGACAAATGCTATAAAAAGAGAGCGGAATGGAAGTACGCAGCAAGTTAACAGGCTTGATTAAAAGGACAGGAAAAATGATGCATTAGTGCACAAGCATTCGCTGAAAACCACTGAGTACAGTGACTAAAAAACAATCTTTTACTGCTGCTGTTATTAACTGCCTTTAATTTAGTGCTTCACTTTGTAAACACCGTTTTAATTTAACCTATTTCTGCGGTAGCACTATTTTAATACATCACTTATGTTGCGAGCGAACTGATTGCGCAACCTGATGCTCGAGACAAAATACAGACATCCCAAGTCTTGCGGAAGTTCCGGAAGTCTCCCGCATATTGATAGCGGCTCCCTGATGCCCGCAAATTACTTCAAACCCCCGGCATCTAGAGCGCGCGAGCAAGAGCGCGCATGCGAGACAGAAGAGACTGTGCTCCAAACATAGACTGTAAGATCTTGGTCTCTGCGCGCACGGCAGATCGGCGAAGGGAGAGAGACCTTGCGTGTGTCTCATGAAGCGCAGCGCATGTAAGACAGAGAGCATCATGATTGGCCTGTTTCAACCAATCACCAGTAAACGCACCCCGTGACGTAAGCAGACCAACTAATCGATAATGACATTCGTTGACAACTATTTTAATAATCGATTTTAATCGATTAAATCGATTAGTTGTTTCAGCCCTAGTAGCTACTTATCCATTTTCTTGCGAGTGCCGTCAGGATTACTCTCTGGTGCCGCGAGACTCCGCCCACACACTGTTCTGATTGGCTGTGGGTTTTGATTGATTTTGACGCATCTCGCAGTCGCGTTGCGTCTAGTGGACGGACACATTATTTGTCGCTGGAATCTTATCGCATCGCGTCTGGTTAGGACACGGTGTAAAGGCACAGGGATAAGTTCAAAGCCTGATTGGTTGGCTTTTATGACGTATATTTCGCGGCGGAACTTACCGAACATCTGAAACAATGCTGCGTTCTGGGCTAAATGCGCTCGTTTGTGCGTAGCTACAAATGATGGTGTTTTGACCAGTTGAGAACTCGTGAGGAGCTTATAAAATGTGTAAAGGAGTCAAAACAGCGGCATGATGTTTTGACTCCTTCCACACAAATGAAGATCCGCTGCGATTCTGACGCCTGTGCCGAACTGTGATGGGCAACATCGCTACTATAGAGTTTGCTTGAGCATTCATTTAGTTTCGTTTGGAAGTGGAGCGAGACCCAAATCTTTTCAGCAGTCTCGGGCCTCTTGTTTGGTGGCTCCAGGGTTCGGATGGCAGCGTTCACACTTATTCAAATGAACCGCTCTAACAGAGTAGTCGCAGCAAGGTTCATTTTAATCCAACCAAACATGCCAAGTGTGAACCCGTATAAGTCATGAACTAAACCAACTAGCTAGAAATGGAACACGACTCATTTAAAAATGTTGATAAGAGATGCGCATATTTTGTAAGAGACTTAAAGTATATTTATGTATTCAAAGATTTTGAGCGCACAAATGGACTTAGTCACGCAGTGCTTCATGGGAATGGGCAAAGAATTTTAAATATTACTCGTTTCGACTCTGATTGGAGAAGTTTTCTGCACAGCATCATGGGTAATGTGGTTTTTCACCTTAAATTCTGCTGTTAAACAGACTTTAAAACCAAGTTGAAATAATGCAGGCTGACGGCTTCAACAGAAGGAAATACCATCGATTAACAACCCTGTAGCTCACGTGTAAGGCTGCTTTTAAAGGTTTTTAGAAAATGTAAGTGAATATTGCCGGCGTTTATGATAATGTATTGCTACTTTGGGGCACATAAATGAATACAACATCTTCCTTGTGATCATTTGGCACCAAACACTGTCGAAAACATGGCTAAGTTATAATTCACTAGAGTCTACTGTAGGGGTGGGGGGAAAAATCGATTCTTAGATGCATCGCGATGCGGACGTGGACGATTCGGAATCGATTCGCAAATGTCAAAAATCGATTTTCAAAAAAAAAATATATATATATATATATAATAACGTAATATATTGACGGAACTCTGAAGCGCGGAAGTGCAGTGCCCGGACCGTCTGTGTTGTGCACATAACAGAGACGCGATGACTGAGCGCGATATCCAAACACCCTCCTCGTTAAAAGCTGACGTGTGGAAATATTTTGGCTTCTGTGAAGTTGAAGGGGGGAAAGGAGCTGGACAAGAGCCACACTATTTGTAAGCTTTGTGGAATAAAACTAAAATATTTCGGAAAACACGACAAATATGAGAAGCCATATGACACGTTTCATATGGCCACCAAAGCACATTTTTGTCCCGCCAAAGCCTTTTTTGATCGGTGAGTGATGTAGAAAAAAATGACTGCTGCGCTTGACAGCCGCGAGCAGAGAGAGAGAGAGAGAGAGAGAGAGAGAGAGAGAGAGAGAGAGAGAGAGAGAGCCCCGGCCGCGCGCGCGCACTCTCACGTCTTCAAACAACACGAGCGCTGTCTTGGTCTCTCTCTTCCTCGCGCATATCAAAATCAATTGACACGATAGTAAAAGGTCGGACGGAAGACCGCAGTTTCACGTCGAGCATTTGGAGATTTTTAGAGATTAGAGACTCTAGGCCTACACTCAAAGAACAACATATCACTAAATTATAAAGGCCTGTCTAGTTAGTGTGTTGCATTTTGTCACTGTGTTCTACAGTAGGCTACAGTATATAAGCTGAAGGCTGCTACAGTAAGCTGTTCAAAAATGTTCATTTTGTCTTCTTAATGATTAAATTGGACAATTTTCTTCTAGAAAGACAAGGTGTTCAGGTGGAGAAAAAAACTTTTTCTTTACCTTGACATGTCTCGACTGCAACCTGCAGTCTTCCTCCACCTGAACAACACCTTGTCTTTCTAGAAGAAAATTGTCCAATTTCTACAGTATGTTGGTTCTGATCTACTTCCTAAAGGAAATAAGCCTTTCATTTATTTGTTATTGTTTAGTTCAACTTAATGAGTCACAACACAATGTGATGTATTCATGTTCTACAGAACATAAGCTACATACACGACACAGAAAGTGCTTTGAGTTGTTGTTACTCAATAAAAGACTTTTTTTTAATACTGCAATCACTTTGTAGTGTATTTTCATTTACTGTTGTGAAATGGAAAATCAATAATCGCTAATCGAGAATCGTTAATAATCGAAAATCGACTGTAATCGAATCGGGACTTCAATAATCGTAATCGAATCGGGAAATCAGACAGATTAACCACCCCTAGTCTACTGTAGTTTAATTCTTGCATTAAAACATTTTGAATCTATTTGGCTAGAAAACTGTAGCAGTTTGATTGAAAAGATGATTTCTCTGATAGAGAAGGAAAAGTTTAATTTCAGAGCAAATACATAAGCACATTATATTCTAATCAAAGATGATGATATATGAGTGCGTCCAGGCATGTACCTGCTGCTCGGTGTGTGTCTCCCTGTCCACAGCGGAGTGAGGCATGTGACAGTGTGTGACCGAGAAGAGCTCTGCGGCTGCCCTGATTGGCCGTGGCGTGGCCTTCCCGATGCTCTGAGACAGGAAACACATCACAGTAATGACATCATGAGTGCTAACAGCTCTCTAACACCCGAGAGTGACTGGCTCTGTACCTCCACTGGGTTTGGCGGCGGCGGCGGCAGACTGGCCACTCTCACGGCGCGCTTCTTCTCCTCCACCAGAGCTTTCCTCCGAGCCTCAATGAGCCTGTCGTCACAATCACATCACATGATCGTGACAAAGCTTTGGCAAGGAAACAACAGTTTTCCATTTGAAGCCACTAGCGGCACAGATCGTGTTCTAGGGCGTTTCTTTGCGCACGGACCTGCAGCGCTGCTGCTCCTCCTCGTGTCTGCGGGCGCTGAGCTCTCGCAGAGCTTCCCGATGTCTCTCTTCCGCTCGCTCCTGCCTCTCCACACTCTTCTCAGCCAACGCCTCCAGATCAGGCTCCTGCACACAACACATTACAGGCATCCTTCACCTGCAACTGAAGACTCACGTTCATGTCGGATTTATGGGGGAAACAACAAACGGAGTGGATGGACAGTTACCACCACAGGGTGGTTGTGTTCACACACTGAGGACACATAATAATGTTCAAAAACGATATAAAAGTGAATTTTGCATTATATGTCCCCTTTAAACACAAGCGCAGGCCGCCTGAAGACGACAGCCTGCCCAGTCCCGGCTGAAGTGTCGTGTTTCAGCCGCTCGCTCACTCACGCTGTCCTGCGCGCTGCGGTGTGCGTGCCCGACGGTCTCCAGGCTGTGCTGGTAGAGCGTGGACAAGGCCTGCAGCTTGAGTGTGTGCTGCTGCTGCCACTCGATCTGCAGTGAGTCCGAGAGCATCTGGAGCTGCTGCTGTCTGCGCTCCTGCACCTGCCGCCGCACCTGCCGCGCGATGTAGCGCTCCTGCTCGCGCACCTGCCCAACACAAACACCGCGTCAGTAGCGCAACACACACACACATAACCACACTTACCGAAATCTGCAACTCTACACACCGTTTCGAAGTAGTGTTTCGAATATCTTCATGCCCTTTAGTCGCGTTTAGAGCTAGGTCATAATATTGATAACGATAGGGCTGGGTGATACTCATTTGAACCGCGCTACACGAACCATTGATCCACTCGGCAACGTGAGCAAATGCGTTAACTCGCTGATCGTGTCGCGCGAGCACTAAACACCGCTGTGAGAAGCGCCTGCATTCAGTGAAGAACACCAATGTCTCCGTGATTTAAACTAGTTTAAGAAACAGAGCGCAATGATACAGTCTGAAGGCTTTGCAATCTACAAATCACCATCATTTACCACAGATTTACTGTAGTAACACTAAATACGCCATGGTATTGTGGCAGAAATGTTGGATATCCATTTAGAATTGTATTATTAATGTAGACATTTATTAAAGGAGTAATGGAATATAATTACAGTATTTTTTGTGATTAAGTTATAGAGTTTGTGCATTTATACATTTTACCATGGTATCGGGGTATCATTATTTACACAATTTATGAAGTAGACATCCTATTCAGAAGTAGTATGAGAAGTTTGGCAGATTTTGATATGAATTCAACCTCTAATAAACACATAAAAAGAAAACGTATGCTTTCGTATAGCTCGCTGCCACCTCAAAAATGGTCAATCTAATATTTTGATGTTAAAGGGTTAGTTCACCCAAAAATGAAAATTAAGTCATTAATTACTCACCCCCATGCTGTACCAACCCGTAAGACCTTCGTTCATCTTCGGAACACAAATGAAGATATTTTTGATTAAATCTGAGAGCTGGATCACTGCTACATAGGCTGCCAAAGGGAGTGAAACTTGACGGCCCAGAAAGTCATTAAAGAAAATGTTTAAATATTCCATGTGCCTACAGTGGCTCCACTATAAGTTTATCAAGCGACGAGAATACTTTTTGTGCGGAAAAAAACAAAAAAAAACAAAAATAACGACTTTATTCGACTATTCCATTGCTTCCTTGTGGGCCTGAGACGAGAGTTCAAGAGATTTCCAGGACGCATGCGCGAGAACTGACCTTCTTCTACTACACAGAGCGCGTCTTACAAGCAGAGGAAGACGCGCGCTGTGTAGTAGAAGAAGAATGTACGCGCATGCGTCCTGGAAATCTCTTGAACTCTCGTCTCAGGCCCACAAGGAAGCAATGGAATAGTCAAATAAAGTCGTTATTTTTGTTTTTTTCCGCACAAAAAGTATTCTCGTCGCTTGATAAACTTATAGTGGAGCCACTGTAGGCACATGGAATATTTAAACATTTTCTTTAATGACTTTCTGGGCCGTCAAGTATCATTCCCTTTGGCAGCCTATGTAGCAGTGATCCACCTCTCAGATTTAATCAAAAATATCTTCATTTGTGTTCCGAAGATGAACGAAGGCCTTACGGGGTTGGTACAGCATGGGGGTGAGTAATTAATGACTTAATTTTCATTTTTGGGTGAACTAACCCTTTAATATTTAAAACATTTTCAGACCCTTTTTTCTAAAATGATTGAATGGATGCCATCTTTTGAACTCTTGGCATGAAAACAAACTGAGGTTTCTACCCTTCTTTCATGCTTTTTCATGTTCATCACTATTTCAAAATAAAGGTCTGAGCACACCTTGGGAGTAAAATATTCATTTTCCTTGAAAATGAGTCTCCAAATATGGAAACTAGAGATTGTAAGCTTTCAAATGATATATAGTTTGTCCAGATTAGTTTAGGTTTAGTATAGGATATTACGGTTTAAAAAATGTAATAACTTTGGGCCCGCCGGTGACACTTAAGGAGAACTCTGGGCAATGTTTAAGTTAATCTTGATCGTTATACCTTTGTGAGTACTGTCTATAGAACAAAAAACGAACCGGATTGGTGCTTGCAACACGGAGCTGTTCCCGCAAATGCCCAGAGCTCCCACTCAGCTAAAACGGCAGTTATGGGGGCATAGACATTTTAATTGCATTCTGTGTCTGTTAAGGTTATCATGATCTAAATGTATGCTACTACGGAAGACCAATGGTTCATTTTAATAAAACTCAAATCAGAATATTACATTTTACCATAAAGAAAATGAAGGTTGTTACAATTTTTACAGATGTTACCATTTATGTCAATGAACAATTTACATCTGCATCCAAACTCAAGCTACTATCAAATGTGCATTTCTAAGAGACAAAACGTGTAATATTATTAATATTGCACACAAACCTGTTTCATGTCATGACTAGAAACAATATCACCCGTTAGAACAAGCAGACACTAAGAAATTAATTTTCCTATTAAGGCATTTATTTTGTCAAAGAAAAATTACCGGAAAAGTTTAAAGAACTCAAAAACGTGAAGCGTTTGTCATGTTCTGACAATATCCAGTCGTTTAAAACCACAATTTTGGTTTCTACAAACTTCTCTTAGGAGCAAAAATCTGCCTTTAGACTTGAAAGAAAGAGAGATTTGACATTTATCATATTAATTATCGATATCGACTGATATGGAAAATGTTATTGTGATCATTTCTGGCCACATCTCTTCGCTGTGCAACGAAACAATCATGAGCCGAGATTTGCTATTTTGCTTGACGCGAGTGCGTTTTATGCATGCGGAAACAATTGGACATACTTTTAGTAGTCGTAGGTTGTGTTATTTATTCATTATCTGGTGATAGTGAGGATTATGAAACCAGTAAGGGGTTGTTTAAATCATGACAGTGTGGTGTGCGGCATCGGCCACTCATCTCTGACTGACAGCTGAAGACTTCCTAAACTAACACTGAAACAAGAATTGTCTGTAAAACCTGCTTTGAAACTATGTATAGCCGCGTTTCCACCGCAATTGCCCGGAACAATTTGTCCCAGGAACTTTTTTCCCAGGAACTTTTTTTGCCCCAGACCGGTAGCTTTCTGCGTTTACATCGCGGTCTAAAGTACCGGGTAAACTGCGCGCGACTGCTCATTGCTTGCTTGTGACGGACAGTAGACTGTAAAGGACAGTAATCAGTTTTGAGCGCCACATTTATAATAAATATGGAAGAGATTCACACTGTGCTGCAGTTGTTTGAGATGTATTGGTTTACTAACCAGGTAATTAACAAAACGGCAGAAAAGAGACGAGCACTGATACTAAAGCGTGTTCAGAAAGCTCGTAATGCTAACGTTAGATCTAAAATTAGACAGCGTATGTTATCAGCTATTGCGGACATTGACCGTGAGAAGGCTGGGACGAACGCGCAGAAAATTTCTCTTCCGCAAATACGCTTAATAAAGCCTGAATCTCGTCGTCGGTCCAGCTGCCTTTTTTATTTTTATTAAATTCCATATTTGCAGACAGACAACTCTTACTGCATGGAACTTCATTACTGCATGAAGCCACGAACTGCAATAGATTCTAAAAATTCCGGTTAAAATAAAATGCTGCGCGGAGTTATCCAATCATAATGCGGCGTGAACACAACCAATCAGCATGTTCAGCGCACAAGCCCCACCCGCGAAAGTTCCTGAACTTTGAAAAAGTACTACCTCGCGAGCAGGGACTTTCGGAGGGGGAAATATCTACCCGGAACTTCATTTAGACCCTGGTTCCTGCGGTGTAAACACACCGAGTACCAGGCCAAAGTTCCTAGTTCCTGGGTAAAGTTCCTGCGGTGGAAACGCGGCTTATTGTAGTAGAACTAAAAATGTTTTCTTGAATTGTATGGAACGATCCCACTATTCCTGCTATTAGGTGATGTTTATCACCATTTATAAAACAGGGTTAAAGTTTCGAAAGTATCGCTCCCCCATAAACAGATTGCCTGAGGAGCTTGGAAAGCAGGATGGCTTAATGTGCACAGTACATATACTTCTTTATTATATTTACTGGGATGATCAAATTGGGGTCTCGGGAAACGATTAGAGAAAAACTGTAAAAAATGTATACAAAGAAAGGCAATTTTCATATAAATAAGGAGGGATGAATGAAATCTATAACAATTCACTCACCCTCGAGTTGTTTCAAACATGTATGAATGTCTTTCTTCTGCTGAACACAAAATATTTTTTCTTCATTTTTTTTTCCTACTAGTATGGAATTCAATGGGGTCCATCAACTGTCTGGTTCATTCTTCAAAATATCTTATTTTGGGTGTCTTCAACAACTTGAGGGCGAGTACATGACAGAATTTCCATTTTTAAGTGAATTATTACTTTAAAATAAGCAATTAAGAGATACACACAGTAGGCCTACATAAAGTAGGGGGGGACATCAATGGACTAAAATACATTTCCAAATTATATTTTACACACATTTATAGTATTCCTTCCACAGTATACTTTGGGTCTTTATAAATATAAATATATAACTTAGCTGTCTTTTTAACTTTAGGATGGGGTTCCTCGCAGGAGAATGCAATGCTCATATAGGCATCCAAACGATTGAACAGCCCTGCTCTAACGTTAGCGCTCAAGCCAAAGCCACTCGATATAAAGCTGTAACTAAAGTGTGTGTCAGAGTTGTGTTTATGGTGTATATGTATGTGCATGTAAATGCCCCAGACCTGCTGCAGGCGCAGTTTCCTCCGGCTCTCCAGCTCCTCGCGCACCAGCTGCGCCTCCTCATTCGGACTGAGCCTCAAAACACTCGCTTTCCTCCTCATTCTCTCAGATCCTCTCTCACACACACACAGGCTTTCTGACCAATATGATCATAGTTCACTGAAGGAAGGCTTTCAGTCGCCGCGGACAACAGGAGCACAGGCTGACGAGAGACTTTTGTTTGATCGCCTCCATGTCAACACAACCAACGGCTGCGTCTAACCTGCTGCGTCACTTCCGCTATTTAAACCTCCCGCGGGACAGCTTGGAGATGCAGTGTTTTTTAAATAAATAAAAATAACAGAACGATTTTTTTGTGCTAAAGCTCTGATACATATTCAAACAGACACAAAAACAAAGACTTGGCAACATAAACTAGACCATAAACCATTAAACCAAAAACTCAACACAGCGCAATTACAACAAACAAAGCTAAACAAGAGACAATAGGCTTGTTTGAGATGAGCAAAATCTGCGCAGAACCGATCACCGGTGATCACCGCGAAATGCATGCCGGTTAGAAATGTGTCCGAGTGCGGTCCGCCTTGCTCTGATGTCATGCTGACGTATGTCAAAAAACTCTTGCGACCGCAAGGCACACGTGTCGGATTCTGCAGTCGCGCGCAGTTGCTCTCCACCGACTGCGCTGATCAAAAGCATGATGGGAAACGACTTGCTGACGACACAGCTTAATGCTCATTGGTTTAAACCAACCGTGATGTATTGTTCTCTTTTAAAATGTTTGATTTAAAACTCTGATATCATGTTTTATGTGTATAAATTATGTGTGGATATTCCAAACTCTCTGACAGTGCGATCTATGTGATGTAATTTTTTTAATTTTTTTAATAAAAACACGTCTGTATTAAAGAAAAAAATATTGATAAACACGTAGGCCTATTTAAAATGGAATTAAATAAGTACTTTGGGTGTCTTGTTCATTATATTTATTTTCATATAAAAAGCAACAAAACTTAAAGGAGCTGTATGTAAGATTGTTGCCAAAACTGGTACTGCAATCACTTTCAAATTACTGTAGAGTGGTGTATCCCCTCCCCCTCCCCCCTGACTCAAGGTTGCCAGATAGGCTGCAGGATCCAGCAGGAACGTGACGAGCTGCAGCTGTGGTAACTAGAGCAGAGCTGGCAACCCGGATGCCGCAACACTACTGACTTCGTGATTGGTAGATAGGTGGAGGGTGGAGCATCAGACCAAAACACAACATGACAACATCAACATCAGTTGAGGGCTGCAACTGCACTTTTTAAATGACAATATCCTGGCCGGACTACTGTTGTCAGCAGGGCCGTAGCTAGAGGATTCGGGGCCCCCTGAAAAAATATTGAACAGATAACACATAACAGAAGATGGTGATGTTGTTGTAAAACCTTTATTTTAAAAGTTAAATGTTTATATAAAAATTACAACTAATAAAAACTAACAAAAAAGCAAGAAATTGTTAAATAATAATAAAACCCATTTTTAAAAAGTATATATTTTTTCCCCATCAGTCTGTTATAATTCATAAATCAAAAAGTAAGAGTAATTTAGAAAATTGACAATAAAAGAGCAAATTGACAAGAATGCAGTCTAATTCAAAAAATAAAACCATTCATTGTCTTATTTTTTAATAAAGATAATATGGAACTGGTAATATTATTAAATAAAGCGAATACATTTATTCATCCAAGTGCAGTATTCGTGTTTTCTCGATGTTTTAAATATCATCAGCCGGCAGGTCAGATGCATAATGCAATGCGTCGTGACTCGTGTAATTTTTTTTAAACTCTAGTTACAATAGTGTAAAAAGACAGGAATTTAGACCACATAATCATTCGGTCGATTGTGGCGCGCACCGATAATAAAAAATGACTGTACACGGCAGACTGTAGATGGAAGTTTTCTAATTCCCAGCGAAATAACAATATATAACCGGTCTTTAAGAACGTCTTGATCGACTGGGATACAACCACTCTCCTTGCCTCCCTCTCCGTCTTTTCCTGGCATTTCTGGTTCCCTGATTTATTTTTTATTTTCCCTGCGTTTACACTTGGCATTAACATGCGACCTGTATCTGGATGTTGTCCACATACACATTGAAAAGACAAGTGTAAACGCACATCTGATCGGAATGTTATCCGATCAGCGTGTCCCGGTTCGGAGGTAGTCGAGGACGCATTGTGATCGGATCTCAGGCCATGTTTACACGGAAACGATCTGAAGAGAAAACGCAAAAGTGGCGTTTCGTTTTCACTTTTTATTCTGCGTTTAGACGAGCGTTATGGGGGGGGGGGGGGGGGGGGATCTGCGTGCATATGGAGACGCAAAAGTGTTAGAAATGCGATGTAGTATGCACTCCAGGCGGCTAGGTGGCAATGTGAAGCACTGCCACACAACAACAACAAGTCCGTGCGCCTGCGTACAACCTTCCTTCTACTTCTCTCCCTAGTAGCGCAAAATTGAAAAGACTCTTGGACGTTTATCAGAGCTGCTAGGGCAACTTGAAGGTCCGACGTATGGAAATAATCCGACATGTTGGTTGTTATTTTCCTGTACTAGCGCATGCCTGTGACGTAAATGCGTACGCGACGAGAGCAGCCATGAGCAGATTTGCGTTTTTACCCGTTTAGACGGAAACGCGACGGTGGAGCGTTTTTAAGATTTCCACTTTGGAGGGTGGTTTCACTTTTTTGCGTTTTTAAGCCCCAAAAACGCCGTCGCCGTGTAAACGAAAGGCACATCCGATAAAATATTATTACGTTTTCACCCGGAATCGTTTTCGTGTAAACAGGGCCTCAGTGTAATGTAAACGCAATCCAGCCAACGTGCCTGCATTTACAGGTGAACGTAATTTAAATCCCCGCCCAGTCTCCCCGCGTGACTGTCAGAAAGTAATGGCCAGACGCAGTTTAGACACGAAATTAAACTTATTTGAACAATAAACGTCAATCTTTTAAACAGTTTATTTATGTGTGTCATTTTTCATTTTAATTGTGCAACATTATCTGAACGAGGCGATCGCCTGTACACTCACAGTCAGTAATGAGATCTTAATGAAGAGCTGCTTTGACAGAGGAATAATCGGAATCGGAATTTTTTAATGTTTTAAATGTTGAATGTTTTTATTGTTTTAGCATGTTTATCAATCTCCCATTTCTGTCAATAGTCATTGCACGCAACCTTAAACCCAGATGATCGATGATGTGACTTGTTTAACATGATCAACCCAGTTATTTTTGTAAGATCAACTCTGGAAGTATTCCTTCTTTCAAAAAATATAATTTGATCTAATTAATGGAGATTGCATATGAAAGTAAAGTGAGTGAGTGAAAGCAATTGGGATGTTGTTTAATTTGTATCATCTTTAGGCTACTATTAATCTGGTGTCGTGCCACAGACCTGATTTAAATATTATGCGGAAACAGAAATTCGATCGGTTATCCAGATACAGAGGCTGCTTAATGTGAACAAATATAAACGCACCATGTCCTGATTGCCTAATGATCCGATCTGCTTGATCGGATCACGGTGATCGCATGTTAATGCCAAGTGTAAACGCAAGTCTCCTGCTCTTCCACCAAGTTCATCGTTAACTTCAGGCTGCCGCCTCAACTCTGATTGGTTCTGTTCACGAGCTGGGGTGGGACTTACAATTTTATTGGGTCCATCTGATGTTTGTCACTGACTCTGACTGAATAATTAATAAATACTTTAGGTCGGACTAAACCATTTTTATGGAGGTAAGAGAAGCAGATATAAAAATATTTACCCAAATTGCACGTTTTTGTGGTTTTCATTTAAATCTCAGGCATACAACTAATATAAATATTAGAATTATTCATACTACAGGGGCCTAAATAGTATAACTGCTGGATTTTGTGGGGCCCCCTGGGCAGCGGGGGCCCCTATAATTGTCACCACCTTTCACCCCACTAGCGACGGCCCTTGTTGTCAGTGATATAAGTATTTGAAATGTACATGATTTCTTAATGTCTAGTGATATATCAGGGTCATTTTATGATTAATTGAAATACATTTCTTACATACAGCTCCTTTAAATTACATCCAGTTTATTAGCAACACCGTGCACGGGCGTGAATTGCAGCCGACACAGACACTAATAAACAATTAAAATGTCTCCTTGCTATATTTGAAACATTCATAATCATTAGGCCTACTTT
The DNA here is from genome assembly GCF_029890125.1 of Rhinichthys klamathensis goyatoka. Taxonomy (NCBI): domain Eukaryota; kingdom Metazoa; phylum Chordata; class Actinopteri; order Cypriniformes; family Leuciscidae; genus Rhinichthys; species Rhinichthys klamathensis. The sequence goes on from NW_026606566.1 coordinate 632,724, forward strand.
TGCCGGTTCCTTGTGACAGCTTTTGCGTTATTGACCCTCTGGTTACATGAACACGGCGTCACCACCGAATCAGCACCCGAAAACATCGGGATTTTTTTAGACAATAATCGCACGACCTATTCGATATTCTATAATTAAATCAACAAATCGAATATTCGAAAATCGTGACTCATCCCTACTGCTTTATTAATGTATCCAGTGTAAAACCCGGCATAGGCGTAATTCTATGGGGGGACACTTAGGGCATATATCTCAGACTGTCCTTTCCATCACATACAATAATCTGTTTCATTTTTGGCAGGAGCGATGGTGGGGATATGCATGTCCTCAATGCATCCAACCACATTGGAAATCCTAAAGGAAAATCTAATTATAAGGTTACTTTCAGAGGTCACAGCAAGATGTTATCCAATGAACGTCATTTATCAGATTACCTCATTTAAACCGGTCTCTCCACCACTATCCTACAGAAACTTCTCTTTGATGGATCTCATGAATTTGTGTCCAAGAAACAACACAAAAACTCTCAGAAAGAGCGTGAGAGCGAAGCACACTTTCCTCCCGCTCTGATACAGCAGCTTTACTAATGTGCTCTCTCCGATGTTATATGAAAAATGTGCAATGAATGAACTGCAAAAAATACTTTTCTTACTTAGCATTTTTGTCTTGTTTCCAGTGAAAATATCGAAAGATTATTCAATCAAAATGCATTTACTAAAAGAAAAACTCTGGGTTTACATAAGAAAACCTGCTCCCGACCAGGTTAGTTACCATGGTAACTGACTCGAGTATAAGTTCTCTTACGAGGGGTTCTCTCGTATTGCGTAAGTTTAGCTTACGCTACGGGTAAAGTTCATCTTTGCTCGAGATATTGAAGCCAAAATTATCCTTAATTTTGTATATATTGTCAACGCAGTGCAGCAGCTGCAGACCTAGAGCAGGCTGTCTAGCGTGCTCATTGGCTGCCTTGCGGCAACTGCAGCAGCCTACCAGTGAGCCTGGCGTGACGTCATGCCTAATGGTGGCGCTTCGCGCCCACTACGCGTCACAGCCCGCGCAAAGGGGTGTGGCTTAGCGTATAAAAGCGGGGCTCAGAGGCTGCTTCCCTGATTTTCATCTCTTCAGCAAAGCTCTTCATTCCGCTGGATCCGAGAGAAGTGACCGTCGTCGAAACCAGCGACTGCCAGCAGAGGAAAGCGCCTGAGGAAGCCGGTCGACTTCTCGCCGCCTTCAGCCTTCCGTGCCAGCAACGCTATCCGGCGACAAATATCCTTTTACTGCTCTTTGTCTGTTTACTGTGTCTGTGTGTGCTCGCCGCTGCGACACACACTTTTACTAAAAGAGCGCGAGCGTTCTTTTAAGAATGCCTCGCACGTCCTGTGGCTCGTGCCGAGCCCCGCTCAGCGCCGGAGACCGCCACGTGATTTGCGCTCTCTGCCTGGGCCAGGACCACGCAGCCCTCGCACTTTCGTTGGGAGGTTGCATCCACTGCGAAGAGCTGTCCATGGCGACCCTGCGGGCTCGTCTGGAGCTCTTCAGCGCTGAAGCTGTCACTCCGCCCTCCATTTCACCGCGCAAGAAGAAGCGCCGTGCTCAGAGGATGCCGGAGCCCGACGCGGAGGACAAACACTCGCCGGACAGGCTCCCTCGAGTGTCTCTCTCGCCTTCCCCTCCCCCCCTCACCGACGCGCAGATGCCGGCTTCCGCCCGCACTGCCGTTGCTTCAGAGGACGAGGCGGACAGGGACGTAGCGGGCGACAGCTGTTCTATCCTGGCCTCGGACAGCGAGGAATGGCCTGGATCTCTCCACTCCTCCTCTGCTTCCATCCAGAAGTCCGGACGGACACGTTCGGGTGTGGATGCCGAGCTGATGCGTCTCCTGGTGAAGGCCGTCGACCGCCTCTGCCTCGAGTGGTCACCACCAAAGGAGCCCGCGCTTAACCACCTGGACGGCTGTTTTCTTCAGCGCCGCCATCAGCCACCGGCTTCAAGGCCTGCTCCTTTTCTGCCGGAGCTCCACGCCGAACTCTCTAAATCGTGGAGTGCACCTTTCTCCGCGAGGCTCCACTCCAGTTTCCCCGCGACGCTCTCCCATGTGGACAGCGCCGCCGAGAAGGGGTATGTTTCCATCCCCCAAGTGGAAGAAGCGGTAGCAGCGCACCTTTGCCCGCCCTCCTCTGGATGGCGCTCAAAGTCTGCGCTCCCCTCAAAAGCCTGCAGGACCACGTCAGCTCTCGTCGGCCGCACCTTCTCCGCCGCCGGACAAGCTGCTTCCGCCCTGCACTCTATGGCCGTTCTCCAGATCCTGCAAGCCGACCTCCTCCGCGAATGGGACGAGAAGGGCTCGGATCTAGCTGCGATCGCTGATCTAAGAAGCGCGACGGACCTTTCCCTCCGCGCCACAAAGACCGCAGCCCAGGCCATCGGCAGATCCATGGCTGCGCTAACCGTCACAGAGAGGCACCTCTGGTTGACGATCGCAGACATGAGGGAGTCTGAGCGCGCCGCTTTCCTCAACGCGCCGCTCTCCCATACCGGTCTCTTCGGCCCAGCGGTCAACGGCATCGTGAATCGCTTCTCCGAAGTACAGAAGACCTCGCAGGCCATGAATTTGTTTCTGCCACGACGCTCTAGCTCAGCCACAGGCCGCTCACGTGACAAGCCGCCTGCTAGAAGCTCCACTCAGCGTCCAGCCAAGCCTGCCGCTTCGCAGCGTCGACAGGGCGGCCGCCCTCGGACAGCCGCCACAGGCCGCCTCCCCCGCGGGGACCCCGCCCGAGGATTGTGTTGAAGCCCGAGCAAGCGAAGCCCTCCTAACACTAGGGGAGAAAAGACGGTTAAGTCCCGCTGCGGCCGGACCACCGTCAAAACACCACGCCCTGTCAGTACCCCCTCAGAGGGCTACTGCAGGAGATTATTTAGCAGCCAACGAGCCGGCTATAATGCCCTCTCGCCTGCACACAAACGCCGTTTTTACGGCGACCCACAGAAATCCCATAAAGAGTGTATTTTCTGTTTATCCGGCTCACGCCGCTGGTGTTTTAAGTGTAGGAAATGTGCCCACGTCCCTGTGTTCACCCCTACACACAAGCACTCAAAAACATGTGTCCCTCTGGCCCACAAAGCCCACTCTCTTAAAGCTGGCAAATGTCGCTCCGCCTCAAGCGCTGCTCGCGCTTCAGAAAGCCATTGTAAAACGCTCCCCATTCGATGTAATCGGGTCGTTACATGCGAACCAGCCCAAAGCGGCTGTCAGCGAGCCGCTTCGTACAAGCACCGAGGGCGCGCGCGCCGCGCCCACATCTCCGTTTCAGTTCCCGAAGCCCACAGTGTGCGGCGACCGGAACCCGGAGGCCATTCTCCCCCTGGCCACTCATGCACAAGCATGGAAAGCCATTCCAGGGGTTTCAGAGTGGGTGCTAAGCACAATAAGACAGGGCTATGCACTACAGTTCGCTCGCCGTCCCCCGCGTTTTCACGCTCGGACCGAGTCGACAGTGAGCGCGAAAGTAGCACATCTACTCCGCGCAGAAATAGCCAAACTGCTGTGCAAAGGAGATATAGAACCGGTGCCGCCTTCTCTGAGCGAGTCAGGCTTTTACAGCCGTTATTTTCTCGTACCGAAGAAGGACGGAGGCATGAGGCCTATATTAGATCTGAGATTTTTGAACAAAGCTCTCATGAGGAGACCGTTCAAAATAATTTCAACCAGGCAGATCCTCGCGCAAATTCGCCCGAGGGACTGGTTTATATCTCTCGATCTGAAAGACGCATATTTTCAGATACAGATTATACCCCGTCACAGGCCATTCTTGAGATTCGACTTCGACGGCCAGGTATATCAGTACACCGTCCTCCCGTTCGGCCTGTCCCTGGCACCCCGTACATTTACGAAGTGCATGGACGCGGCGCTCGCCCCCCTCAGATGTCAGGGTGTGCGAATTCTGAACTATTTGGACGATTGGCTGATTCTAGCACAGTCAGAGATAGAGCTCGTATCTCACAGAACTATGCTTCTCAGTCACTTGGAAAGATTGGGTCTCACGGTCAACTGGACCAAGAGCTCATTACAGCCCAGCCAGTCAATCTCCTTTTTAGGGATGGAACTGGACTCCGTGGCTATGAAGGCTCAGCTGTCGACAGAGCGCGCGCGCCGTGTTCGACACCTGGCCGCATCTTTCCAGAAGGGCAGAACCGCCTCCCTGAAGAAATTTCAGAGGATGCTGGGCTGTATGGCCTCAGCTGCAGCAGTGCTTCAGCTGGGCTTACTGCGCATGCGCCCGCTACAACGCTGGTTGAACGCCCGCGTACCCTGTCAGGGGTGGACGCGCGGCTACAAGCGGATCAGGATATCTCAGAGCTGCATTTCAGCTCTGCAGCCCTGGTTAGCGGCCAATTGGTACCAGCAGGGGGTGACGATGGGAGCGATTTCCCACCGAAAAATCATCTCGACAGATGCCTCCAACTCAGGTTGGGGCGGCCTTTTCGAGGGCAGACCGGTCTTTGGCCTGTGGTCAGACCGAGAGAAATGCCTTCACATAAACGGTCTGGAGATGCTGGCGGTCGAGAACGCGCTGAAGCGCTTCCTCCCGTTCATACAGGACCAACATGTTCTAGTCCGCTCGGACAACATGTCGGTTGTGTCCTACGTGAACCGCCAGGGCGGTATCAGGTCCAGGAGCCTCTGCGACCTGGCAGAACGCCTCCTCGTTTGGGCCCAGTGCTTCCTGCGCTCGCTGAGAGCGACGCACGTGCCAGGGATCCTGAACGAGGGACCGGACAGATTGTCCAGGGACAATATCCCCCCCGGAGGAGTGGTCTTTACACCCCCAAACAGTCCAGCTGTTATGGCGCCTCTTTGGCAGAGCAGAAGTCGACCTATTCGCGTCAAAGGACAACGCTCATTGCCCAGTGTTCTTTTCAAAGAACGAGGATGCGCTGGCCCAACTCTGGCCCAGCCGCCCGCTATATGCCTTCCCTCCGATCTCTATGTTACCACAGGTAATCAAGAGAATCAGGGAATCGCACAGCCCGGTGCTCCTCATAGCCCCGCGATGGGAGAACCAAACCTGGTTCCCGGAACTAACACGGCTGTCACACACAGCCCCGTGGCCGATTGCGGTGAGGAGGGACCTCCTCTCTCAAGCCTGCGGCTCGATCTGGCATCCCCACCCAGAGCGCTGGTCTCTGCACGTGTGGTTGATCAACGGATACCCGTTATCCTACCAAAAGGAGTTATGAACACGATCACGCAATCTAGAGCCCCCTCTACGAGACGGCTATATGCGTCTAAATGGTCTGTGTTCTCCAAATGGTGCACCGACAAGAATCTGGACCCCAGAACGGGTGAGGTTTCGCAGGTGCTCAGTTTCCTTCAAGAGCTGCTGGATAAGGGCAGGTCCCCATCCACGCTCAAAGTTTACGTGGCGGCCGTCGCAGCCTTCGCTGAGTCGAAGCAAGGCCGGTCGCTAGGAAGGAATGAGCTGGTCATCAGCTTCTTGAGAGGAGCCAGAAGGATGAACCCTCCGCGCCCACCTTCGGTTCCTATTTGGGATCTCTCCGTGGTCCTAGAGGCCCTAAAGATGCATCCCTTCGAACCATTATATTCAACGAATCTAAAATACCTCTCGCTCAAAACCGTTTTTCTTTTGGCTCTGTCATCTGTTAAACATGTGGGGGACTTACACGCGCTATCTGTTAGCGCAGCGTGCCTTGAGTTTGGCCCGAATGACTCTAAAGTCATCCTCAAACCGAGACATGGCTATGTCCCGAAGGTGATTGGCACTCCCTTCAGAGCGCAGGTTATTTCTCTGTCGGCTCTGCCAGCATCCAACAACGTGAGCAGCGACAGCCTCCTATGCCCTGTCAGGGCACTGAGAGCTTACGTTACGCGCTCAGCCCCTTTCAGACGCTCCGAGCAGCTTTTCGTTTCGTTTGGCGTGCGCACCAAAGGTCTCGCCTCCTCGAAACAGTCCCTATCCAGATGGATAGTAGACGCGATTTCTGCTGCCTATGCGTCAAAAGGTCTGCAATGCCCTCTGGGCATCAGGGCTCATTCCACAAGAGGCATGGCCTCCTCGTGGGCATGGTCCAGTGGAATTTCCATTCACGACATCTGTATGGCGGCGGGCTGGGCCTCCCCGTCTACATTTGTGAGGTTCTATAATCTGGAAGTTCCCGCCTTGCAGGCCAGACTTCTATCAGTCTAAAGTGTGTATGATCTGCCCACGGCACTGGTGCGCAGGCTACCTCAACGTTAGCTCTCCTGGTTGAGCTGCACTAATATGGGTTGATATACATGTACATGCAGCCCGGCGCCGCCGCTCTGCGTTACCCATAGGTGCTTATGTTTATACAGGTGTCGGCCCGCTTGCTGGCCGCCTGAATTTCCCTCTTTCACTGTTCCCCGGGTTGGGACTCATAGAGTGGATGCTGGGCGCGCACGGCGTTGACAAAATGTTCCCGTAGCGTAAGCTAAACTTAAGCAATACGAGAGAACCTCTCGTAAGAGAAACTCTCGGTTACCTAACGTAACCTCGGTTCTCTCTAGAGAGGGAACGAGTATTGCGTAACCGGCCATGCTAAGCGCCACGAGCGATTTTCGCTTCAGATCATGAAAACCAGGGAAGCAGCCTCTGAGCCCCGCTTTTATACGCTAAGCCACACCCCTTTGCGCGGGCTGTGATGCGTAGTGGGCGCGAAGCGCCACCATTGGGCGTGACGTCACGCCAGGCTCACTGGTAGGCTGCTGCAGTTGCCGCAGGGCAGCCAATGAGCACGCTAGACAGCCTGCTCTAGGTCTGCAGCTGCTGCACTGTGTTGACAATATACAGGTCCTTCTCAAAAAATTAGCATATTGTGATAAAGTTAATTATTTTACATAATGTAATGATAAAAATTAAACTTTCATATATTTTAGATTCATTGCACACCAACTGAAATATTTCAGGTCTTTTATTGTTTTAATACTGATGATTTTGGCATACAGCTCATGAAAACCCAAAATTCCTGTCTCAAAAAATTAGCATATTTCATACGACCAATAAAAGAAGTGTTTTTAATACAAAAAAAAAAAAGCCAACCTTCAAATAATTATGTTCAGTTATGCACTCAATAGTCAATACTTGGTCGGGAATCCTTTTGCAGAAATGACTGCTTCAATGCGGCGTGGCATGGAGGCAATCAGCCTGTGGCACTGCTGAGGTGTTATGGAGGCCCAGGATGCTTCGATAGGAGCTTTAAGCTCATCCAGAGTGTTGGGTCTTGCGTCTCTCAACCTTCTCTTCACAATATCCCACAGATTCTCTATGGGGTTCAGGTCAGGAGAGTTGGCAGGCCAATTGAGCACAGTAATACCATGGTCAGTAAACCATTTACCAGTGGTTTTGGCACTGTGAGCAGGTGCCAGGTCGTGCTGAAAAATGAAATCTTCATCTCCATAAAGCTTTTCAGCAGATGGAAGCATGAAGTGCTCCAAAATCTCCTGATAGCTAGCTGCATTGACCCTGCCCTTGATAAAACACAGTGCACCAACACCAGCAGCTGACATGGCACCCCAGACCATCACTGACTGTGGGTACTTGACACTGGACTTCAGGCATTTTGGCATTTCCTTCTCCCCAGTCTTCCTCCAGACTCTGGCACCTTGATTTCCGAATGACATGCAAAACTGAGCAACAGTCCAGTGCTGCTTCTCTGTAGCCCAGGTCAGGCGCTTCTGCCGCTGTTTCTGGTTCAAAAGTGGCTTGACCTGGGGAATGCGGCACCTGTAGCCCATTTCCTGCACACGCCTGTGCACGGTGGTTCTGGATGTTTCTACTCCAGACTCAGTCCACTGCTTCCGCAGGTCCCCCAAGGTCTGGAATCGGTCCTTCTCCACAATCTTCCTCAGGGTCCGGTCACCTCTTCTCGTTGTGCAGCGTTTTTTGCCACACTTTTTCCTTCCCACAGACTTCCCACTGAGGTGCCTTGATACAGCACTCTGGGAACAGCCTATTTGTTCAGAAATTTCTTTCTGTCTTACCCTCTTGCTTGAGGGTGTCAATGATGGCCTTCTGGACAGCAGTCAGGTCGGCAGTCTTACCCATGATTGCAGTTTTGAGTAATGAAACAGGCTGAGAGTTTTTAAAAGTCTCAGGAATCTTTTGCAGGTGTTTAGAGTTAATTAGTTGATTCAGATGATTAGGTTAATAGCTCGTTTAGAGACCCTTTTCATGATATGCTAATTTTTTTAGACAGGAATTTTGGGTTTTCATGAGCTGTATGCCAAAATCATCAGTATTAAAACAATAAACGACTTGAAATATTTCAGTTGGTGTGCAATGAATCTAAAATATATGAAAGTTTAATTTTTATCATTACATTATGGAAAATAATGAACTTTATCACAATATGCTAATTTTTTGAGAAGGACCTGTATATCTATGCCTGGTTGCCAGCTTTAACCACTTTTAAAAGTTAACGTTGAGTCCTGATCTGTTAATAATTCTAACATCAAATTCAAGCCAGAACTTATTTTTCATGCACAGTAAATTTGACAAAATAGAAAATTCACTTTTGAGGATGACTCAGTAATTATGCTTTTGCTGGTCATAAGTGCATTTAAATTTTGTCAATATGATCACAAGAACTTAATATATGACATGTAATAATGTTTTTTTTTTGCCATGGTCTTACAAGAAAATTTCAAGTCCTGCCTCAAACTGAAATTACACTCAACTTTTTTGAGAACATACTTTTTTTATCCTTTACAAATAAATGTCTTTGCAGCTTGAGAAGCTACATGCCCTGGGCTACAAGCCACTCTTCCTTCTTCAGAAGGAAGGCAATGACAAGAAACCAAAAATAACTTCCCTGGACCCGCTGGCTACACACCTCAGCAAAATGACAGGATTTTAGGAGTTGGTTTGTGCAGATGAGATGTACAGTATCATTTTTTTCAGTCACCATAGTGTACAGTTGATTGTCTATCCTTCCCTATTTTTTTCAGCACTTATCACATATTTATTATAGTTTATACAACAAATGACAACCTTATTACTAGGGCCGGGACTCGATTAAAAAAATTAATCTAATTAATTAGAGGCTTTGTAATTAATTAATCGAAATTAATCGCATTTTAATCGCATAAATATTTGACCTGAGAACAGTGAGAAGTAATTTTTTTCACATGGATTTTTAGTATACCATTGAATAATGACTGCATACATAAGCTTAAGCAACAAAATATTGTTTATTTTTGTTCAACCAAGTCCAGCAGACCAGTGCAATTTTTGCCATTTGGTGTAGCAATAGCATATTGCTACACTACACTAATAGCAATAGCGAATTCCTTGTTGCATAGCTTGCACACAACCATGCTCTTATCGACGCTTCCATCCGTTCGTTTTTTGTAACAACATTTCCCAGCCACCGGCCAACCAAAGCAATCTCGTCAGCTTCTTCGTCATGAACGCTAGTTGGTGCGCCAGTATAATCGGTCCGCCGAAACTCATCCAGTGAGAAACGTTCCGCGGTGCAAAAATAAGTGCGATTAAAAATAATTTTTTTTGTAATTAATTAACTCGTTAAAGTGTGTAATTAATTAATCTTAATTAACGCGTTAAAGTCCCGGCCCTACTTATTACATTTCAACGTTGTGGAGTGTTGGTTACATGGACGAGGCAATTGTGGCAAACAAGACACTGTCCACTGAAGATAGAACTACTTTTTGAGAAATTAAGTCGAAAAATAAATAAATAAACATTACTCTTTTTAAGGCTATACACTCACCTAAAGGATTATTAGGAACACCTGTTCAATTTCTCATTAATGCAATTATCTAATCAACCAATCACATGGCAGTTGCTTCAATGCATTTAGGGGTGTGGTCCTGGTCAAGACAATCTCCTGAACTCCAAACTGAATGTCCGAATGGGAAAGAAAGGTGATTTAAGCAATTTTGAGCGTGGCATGGTTGTTGGTGCCAGACGGGCCGGTCTGAGTATTTCACAATCTGCTCAGTTACTGGGATTTTCACGCACAACCATTTCTAGGGTTTACAATGAAAAGGGAAAAACATCCAGTATGCGGCAGTCCTGTGGGCGAAAATGCCTTGTTGATGCTAGAGATCAGAGGAGAATGGGCCGACTGATTCAAGCTGATAGAAGAGCAACTTTGACTGAAATAACCACTCGTTACAACAGAGGTATGCAGCAAAGCATTTATGAAGCCACAACTCGCACAACCTTGAGGCCGATGGGCTACAACAGCAGAAGACCCCACCGGGTACCACTCATCTCCACTACAAATAGGAAAAAGAGGCTACAATTTGCAAGAGCTCACCAAAATTGGACAGTTGAAGACTGGAAAAATGTTGCCTGGTCTGATGAGTCTCGATTTCTGTTGAGACATTCAGATGGTAGTCAGAATTTGGCGTAAACAGAATGATAACATGGATCCATCATGCCTTGTTACCACTGTGCAGACTGGTGGTGGTGGTGTAATGGTGTGGGGGATGTTTTCTTGGCACACTTTAGGCCCCTTAGTTCCAATTGGGCATCGTTTAACCTGTTAAGCTTCACCAGAGCGCGGGCGCACTGAAGCATTTTTTTAAAATAGTTCAAAGTTACTATCAGATTTAATGTTATTACCTTGACAAAACTATACATCATTAAAAAGATATAAGACACAAGTTTCAGTATTTGACCACTATTGTATTCTGAGAAACTTATAGTGACAGTATGTCTTAATTTGTGCCAGGAGTTATGTAATTAAAAAATGAGTCGTTACCTTTAATATGAATTATGAGCATCAGCCGCATCCATTAAAAAAAAAAACTCCCGTGCGATCGTCATGACAGTGCTTGACAAAACAACATCCCTCAGGGCTTTTAGCTCAAACATGTGCAGATTTGGAGAAATATTGATAGATTATCATAGGTTTACATCAGATTTCTATAGACAGGAATAATATTTATTGAATTTATACCCAAATGCGTCGATGTGATCATTATGAGCGCTGGATACTCTGATGTACTGTGTTTTCAATCCATACTAGCAGCCCGAGGGCGCTGTGTGCACATGTAGTCCATATATGGATAACATGAAGAAGAGCCATAACCATGTGACATTCCAGGAAGTCCCTGGCATAAACAAAGCTAACAGAGAGATCGCTGTAACTGCAGATAAATATGTTTTGAAGACAATAAACATGATTGCAATGATATTTGATTTACCTGTGTTCTTCGAACCATGTCAGGTATTTTCATAATAATAGATTATATGTATAATGTAATGCTAATCGATATAGACTTTATCATTGTGCAGAATACTATAAAATAATATATTTTCTGTATTATTTTATTATCTGAAGCAAAATCAGATCACAGAATGTTATTTAAAACACTCGACTTGCGTTATAAAGTAAGTTTGGAGCACAAACATGGTTTTAATCTCATTAATTGTCGTGTATTGATGGTGTGCTAAGCTAACATGCTTAGCTAACGTCGGATGACGGAGAATGGGGGGTTTCGCCAGAAAGCCTATCATCTTCGAGTATTAAAAAACGAGCCAATGGCAATGAAATGCCATGGGTCTGTGGAATTTGCATAGCGTATCTCCGCCCCACCGCGTGGGTATTTAAGGAGAGATACCGGCAAAAGCAGATCATGTCTTCGCTGAGGAGCCGAGACTGAACTCAGGCGTTTACCCAGCGGTACAGCGGAAGTGGCAAGGAGACGTAACGTCTCCGTTCCCTACTCAGGGAACGATGGTTACATCCGTAACCGAGACGTTCCCTTTCGTAGTCACTCCGAGTTACGTCAGATGACGGAGAATGGGGGTCCCCGTGTAATCACGCCACCTTCACAGCTGTCTTCCAGTGCCCTGCGAAGTCTGACCTCCCTGTCGTGATATAGGCACGGACGAATGAGTCCTACTTAACACAGGAATACCAAGGTACACTGGGAAGCATATCTCAGGGGAGATATGCCGCAGCATGCCTACCCGTAGGGAGGACTTAGGAATACACATATGGCCCGAGGGGGCTTCATATGGAGGAACACTGAAGTGACCAGCCCGTGGGGTGGCAACTTTCAACTCCAGGAGTGGCAAGGTGGCTTGCCGAGGGAAAGACACATGCTCAAAGAGGCTTACAGTGGAAATACACATGTGGGGGTTACTCAAGAGGAGGAACCATGCACACGGAGGCACCTAGTCGACGCACAGGCCGTAGACACTGGCGCCAGCGTCAACAGTGCTGGAGGAACTCAGGGCTTCAGAGAGGAAGGCTCACCTGAGGAAATATCGCACGTATCCAGTCCATGGAGTGGAATGGCGAGCAAGCGAAGACACCTAACGACTCCCATGTTAGCTTGAAAAAGACAGTACATGGGAGGAGACTGGCTCCACTCTGAGATTTTAGAATCTGGCGAATGTGTTAGGTGTCGCCCAGCCTGCAGCTCTGCAGATGTCTGTTAGCGAGGCGCCATGCGCTAAAGCCCAAGAGGACGCCACACTCCGGGTGGAGTGGGCGGTCACACCAAGGGGGCACGGTCGACCTTGCTGCTGGTATGCCAAAGCAATGGCGTCCACTATCCAGTGACACAACCTTTGCTTGGAGAGAGCCTTTCCCTTCAGCTTCCCACCATAACAGACAAAGAGCTGGTCTGAGGTCCTGAAACACTGCGTCCTGTCTACGTAAGCACGGAGAGCGCGTACTGGACAGAGCAGTGCCAAGGCTGGGTCTGCCTCCTCCCGGGGCAGCGCTTGCAGGTTCACCACCTGGTCCCGGAAGGGAGTGGTACGAACCTTGGGCACATATCCAGGCCGGGGTCTAAGGATCACGTGAGAGTGACCCGGCCCGAACTCCAGGCACGCTTCGTCAACGGAGAATGCGTGCAGGTCCCCTACCCTCTTGATGGAGGCCAGTGCAACCAGGAGCGCTGTCTTCATTGACAGGAACTTAAGCTCAGCTGATTGCAGAGGCTCAAAGGGAGCCCTCTGCAGGGCATTTAACACCACTGAGAGGTCCCAAGAGGGAACGAGAGGAGGGCGAGGAGGATTCAGTCTCCTCACTCCTTTTAGGAACCTGATGATCAGGTCGTGCTTTCCAAGAGACTTACCTTCAACTGCTTCGTGATAAGCGGCGATAGCGGCCACATACACCTTCAGGGTGGAGGGAGACAGCCTTCGCTCCAACCCATCTTGCAGAAAGGAAAGCACGACACTGATCGAGCATCTCCTGGGGTCTTCTCGGCGAGAAGAGCACCAGTTGACGAAGAGGTTCCACTTCAACGCATAGACATGTCTCGTGGACGATGCTCTAGCGGAAGTGATGGCAGCCGCCACCGCTGGTGGTAGGGTACTCAAACCTGCCTCGTCCTGTCCAGGAGCCACACGTGGAGGTTCCAAAGATCGGGACGAGGGTGCCATAGGGTGCCCCGTCCCTGAGAAAGGAGGTCCATTCTCAGAGGAATTGGCCAAGGAGGTGCTGTCGCGAGGAGTATCAGTTCGGAGAACCAGGTCCGGGTGGGCCATTACGGCGCAACCAGAATGACCTGCTCCTCGTCCTCCTTGATCTTGCACAGGGTCCGTGCGAGAAGGCTCACTGGGGGAAACGCATATAAGCGGAGGCCCTGCGGCCAGCTGTGCGCCAGTGCATCCGTGCCGAGGGTGCCCTCGGTCAGGGAGTAATACAGGGCACAGTGGGATGAGTCGTGGGAGGCAAACAGGTCTACCTGTGCGTCCCCGAACTGGTCCCAAATCATCTGGACCGACTGGGGATGGAGTCGCCATTCGCCGGAGATGGGCCGAAACCGTGACAGCTCGTCGGCTGCAAAGTTCCGATCTCCCGGAATGTAAAAAGCACGAAGGGACCTCAGGTGCTTCTGACTCCATAGGAGGAGGTGGCGTGCGAGTTGCGACATACGGCGGGAGCGTAGACCAGCCTTGACGGATGATGTACGCTACTGTCGCGGTATTGTCTGAACGGACTAGTACGTGTTGACCCATGAGCAACGTTCGAAAACGGTGCAGGGCAAGGCGTACTGCCAGCAACTCGAGGCAATTGACATGCAGAAGGCGCTGGGGTCCTGTCCAGGAGCCCGCGGCAGCATGTCCGTTGCACATGGCGCCCCAGCCCGTGGACGAGGCATCTGTGGAGACAACAACATGCCTGGAAACTCGTTCTAGGGGAACTCCGGCCCGTAGAAAACTGAGGTTCCTCCACGGGGTGAAGGTCTGACGGCAGGTCGGAGTCACTGGGACTCGGAGCGTGCCATGATGCCATGCCCACCTCGGGACTCGATCGCGAAGCCACAGCTGAAGCGGTCTCATATGAAGCAATCCGAGTGGCGTAGCCGCGGCTGCAGATGCCATATGCCCCAGGAGCCTCTGAAACAATTTCAGTGGGACCGCACTCTTGCCATCGAACTGTCAAAGACAAGTCAGCAGTGAGTGTGCGCGCTCGCTCGTAAGCTGCGCGGACATGGCGACCGAGTCGATCTCCATACCGAGAAAAGAGATCCTCTGCACGGGGCAGAGTTTGCTCTTCTCCCAGTTGACCCGAAGGCCCAGACGGGCTAGGTGCCGGAGCACAAGGTCTCTGTGTTCGCAAACCTGATCTCGAGAGTGAGCTAATATTAGCCAGTCGTCGAGATAATTCAGTTCGCGTAGGGGAACAAGGGCTGCCTCGACGACCTTCGTAAAGACGCGAGGAGACAGAGCTAGCCCGAATGGGAGAACCGCGCACTGGTATGCCTGCCCCTCGAAAGGTGCCCCTCGACATGAAAGTAGGCGTCCTTCAGGTCTATCGCTGCAAACCAATCCTGTGGCCGCACGCATTCGAAAATGCATTTGGCCGTGAGCATCTTGAACGGCAGCCTGTGAAGGGAGCGGTTCAAGACGCGCAGATCCAGGATTGGGCGTAACCCGGTCTTCTTGGGGACGATGAAGTACGGGCTGTAAAACCCTGACCTCATTTCGGCTGGAGGGACAGTCTCGATTGCACCCTTCGCCAGCAGGGTGGCAACCTCCGCTCTCATGATCGGGGCATTGCCACCGACCATAGTAAAGCGGACTCCCCTGAAGCGGGGAGGAGACCGTGCGAATTGGATCGCATAGCTGAACCTGATAGTTCGGGCGACCCAGCGGGACAGGTTGGGAAGCTCTAACCAAGCTCCCAAGAACTGAACCAGCAGAATCATCCGAACCACAGACGTCCCCCCGGAGGGGCAGCGAAGCGGAGTGACCGGCCCAGGCGTGGGTGGCATAGCGGCCCGGTGTGGGGGCGCGGTCATACTCCGCGTCCTGACAGAGGAGACCAGGGAAGGACCAGCGTTCCACGGGGGTCTGCTCTGCCAGGGGTCTGGCGACAGAGGGGGACGAGAGTGGTGTGGTCCGGAGACGGCACACACTGTCATCCGCGCCCTCAGGGACAGAGGGGGACGAGAGCGGCGAGGCCCGGGGGCGTCGCGCACTGTCATCCGGCTCTGTGTGCTTAGTAATGGACATTTCGGTTCTTTCTTTAACCACATTAGGGTGCTGCCCACCCGTGGGTGAGCAGCGGGGAGTGGAGAACAAAAGATTCTCCCCCGGCCCTCCACCGGGGGAAGGAAGGGGCCTGCAACCACCTCCTGGGAAAAAACCAGTACCATCACTGAGCAGCCCGTCTCAGGAGCGCCGCTTAGCCTGGCGTTTTGCGGGACGCGGGGCTGGAGAGGGCTGGGGCGCCTTCCTGCGGCTTCCTCCACGACGCGGCCCGGGTGAAGGCTGCTGCTGGGGCCGTGCGGGAGGGGCGGGAGCCACAGGAGGGCGCCCTCGGCGGCGAGCAGGCTGAGGCGTCTGTACCGACGGCTGGGTGGAGGCAGCAGCGGGC
Source organism: Rhinichthys klamathensis goyatoka (assembly GCF_029890125.1). Classification (NCBI taxonomy): domain Eukaryota; kingdom Metazoa; phylum Chordata; class Actinopteri; order Cypriniformes; family Leuciscidae; genus Rhinichthys; species Rhinichthys klamathensis. Next base: position 648,579 of record NW_026606566.1, read on the forward strand.
CGTCGGGGCAGAATGTGTTTAATCGCCTCAGACTGCTTCTGTGCGGTTGAAAACTGCTGGGCGAAGTCTTCAACTGCTCCGCCGAAGAGGCCGGCCTGGGATATGGGGGCGTCGAGCAGACGAGTCTGCTCAACGTCCCGCATATCGGCCAGGTTCAGCCACAGATGACGCTCCTGGACCACAGAGGTGGCCATCACCTGACCCAAGGAACGTGAGGCCACTTTCGTCGCTCGGAGAGCGAGGTCAGTAGTGGCGGCACGCAGCTCATCGAAGAGCTCGGGGTCAGTCCTGCCCTCGTGCATATCTCTGAGCAGCCTGGCCTGGTAGACCTGCAGGGTGCTCATCGCATGCAGGACAGCGGCCGCCTGTCCTGCAGCTCTGTGAGATCTCGCCACCAGGGTAGACGAGAATCTACAGGCCTTGGACGGGTGCTTAGGAGTACCACGAGAAGAAGCACTCTGAGGACACAGTTGCATCGCAACAGAGCGTTCAACCGGGGGAATCCCAGTGTACCCATGGGCGACCGCGCCATCGAGGGGAGGAAAGGCGGAGAAAGCTGTCGAACGCTCACGGGAGGTCAAAGGAGCCTTCCATGACTTCGACAGCTCCTCATGCACCTCCGGGAAGAATGGAATTGGGGTTGGCTGTGGCCGTGAGGCGGCAGCCGCACCCAAAAACCAATCTTCCAACCGCGAGCGCTCGGGGCAGGGCGGAGGGTTCCACTCTAGCCCGATGCTCGCGGCGGCCCGGGAGAGCATGGCCGTCATCTCGGGATCTGACACGGGCAACGCTGGCACTCCCAAGGGAGGCAACGCAGCCGCATCATCACTTCCCGATGACTCCTGCCCGCCTTGTGATGCCGCGATCGACATTGAATCCTCCTCTGGAGCGCCGAATGAAACACGCGGGGCATCCGCAGGTGGACCCGCCCGAATCACCACGGCACTCGTGGGTTGCAACACTGTAGAGGGGGGCGTGGTCCGAGGACGCATCGTCGGATTGTTCCACACCGTCACCCTCAAGTCACCCTGTCCACCAGCCGAAGTACCACCTCTCGTGGAGGGTGTAGATCGGGGTGTGGATGAGGGGACTCTCTCTCGAACGAGATCATTGAGTCTCGACCTCAGTGTTGCGATGGTCATGTTCCCACAGAAGGAACATGAGTCATCCACAAGCGCTGCTTTAGCGTGCTCTAAGCCCAGACACGCAAAGCAGCGATTGTGCCCATCAAAGGAAGATAAATATCGACCGCACCCAGAAGAACACGGGCGAGACCTCTTTAAAAAGACGTGCCACGTGCAGCTCTTTTAGAGAGGAAAAACTCTGCGATGCTGAGGCGACCAGGGAGAAACACACAGACAGCAGACCACTGCTCAGATCGCAGGCAATGTGAAGCTCGCTGGATACCGCCGTCACACCAACACCGGAGAGTTCGCTCATCTCGAAGAGATGAAGTCACTGATAGAAACTCAGGATTTGGCTTGTGGAGTGAAGAGATGCTCTTGGCTCCGAAGCGAAAACATGATCTGCTTTTGCCGGTATCTCTCCTTAAATACCCACGCGGTGGGGCGGAGATACGCTATGCAAATTCCGCAGACCCATGGCATTTCATTGCCATTGGCTCGTTTTTTAATACTCGAAGATGATAGGCTTTCTGGTGAAACCCCCCATTCTCCGTCATCCGACATAACTCGGAGTGACTACGAAAGGGAACTCTAGGTGCACCTGCCACCACGTTAGCTGTTATTTTTATGATTTTTTCTAAATAGGAATGCTTACTGAAATGTTTCTTTTTTCAAAAAGGCCATTTGATACAGTTTCAAATGTGAAGTGAGAACTTGGATAAAAGAAATGAGGGATTAAAATAGTGTGAATAGCCAGTCGTTAGTAATTATAATGTAGACAAAAAAAAAGCATATTTCGAGCCATAACCAGGCTGGAGAGGTGTGAATGTGTGCAGGGGAGACTGACACTGAATGGGGCTCGTTTGCACCACAAAACAATAGAGACAATAGACTGAATAGATGCTAGAAGATGACAATAAACACCAGTTTGCATTTTAGAGTCTAATCAAAATAAAGTCATATGACATGATCTTGAAAAACATTTAACTAAATGCAGAGTTTTAGACTTATCATCTTCAAATTTTAAATATAACATGGTCAGACATGTGTCTTTAGCTGCAGTGCATTTCTAGATTGCTACAATGCCAACTTCAATTTTATTTTCATGAAGATGTTTCATAAAAATAAATTTCTAATAACTTTACAAAACTTTGAAGCCATTTATAATTATTCTTTTTTCATTATGACTAATTAATTCCACATTTACAATAAACTGCCAGGTGTCAGCTTTCAATTGAGATCTTACTTGTGCTTTTAGTACAAAGGGTTCATGAACTGTATCTGTTTCAGTTTGGGTATGCCATTTCTGGGGATTTTTCTAAAGTGGGGTTGCAGCTTAACAGGTTAAATGCCACGGCCTACCTGAGCATTGTTTCTGACCATGTCCATCCCTTTATGGCCACCATGTACCCATCCTCTGATGGCTACTTCCAGCAGGATAATGCACCATGTCACAAAGCTCGAATCATTTCAAATTGGTTTCTTGAACATGACAATGAGTTCACTGTACTAAAATGGCCCCCACAGTCACCAGATCTCAACCCAATAGAGCATCTTTGGGATGTGGTGGAACGGGAGCTTCGTGCCCTGGATGTGCATCCCACAAATCTCCATCAACTGCAAGATGCTATCCTATCAATATGGGCCAACATTTCTAAAGAATGCTTTCAGCACCTTGTTGAATCAATGCCACGTAGAATTAAGGCAGTTCTGAAGGCGAAAGGGGGTCAAACACAGTATTAGTATGGTGTTGCTAATAATCCTTTAGGTGAGTGTAATTCCAGCCATGTTCAATACATAGCCCTGTTGATATATATGTGTTGTACCAAGTTTCCCGGTTTTCCCTATTGTTTCGCCGTTAGCTATTCACGCCTTAACCAAAATCATGTAAACTTGAGTCCAGTGTGAAAAATAGCCTATAGCCATTTTTTGGCCTGTGTTTCAGAAATATGTAAATGCATACAAGCTAAGAAATATAAGAAATATACTGGTCTATACTAGGGCTGAACGATTTTTGAAAATAATCTAATTGTGTTTTTTTTCACCAATATTGCGATTCGAAATGCGATTATTTTTTAAGCTTTTTGTCTTCTGTATTAACCTGTTCTTTCCTGGAAGCCAGACCTCTGTTATGATGACATGAGGTGATGCATGAATTGATGAATGACATTTTTATTTAACTACTTCAATCACAATAGTATATTTGAAATTCTAATCTTGTAAACATCAAAATATAAATATATTTTTTTTAAATCTGTGGCTTTACCACACTCAGTTTTTCAGATAATTTACTTTAAGAAACATCATATATGAACATGTGGATTGCACTTTTTAAACGCCATCTGTGAACTGCTAGACAGTCTTTAAATAAATAAATAATAAAAAAAAAAATATATATATATATATACACATATCTTCCTGATCTCTCCAGTCAGTAACATTACACACAAAGTGGAGAAAAATAAAGGAGAGCAAATACCTGCCTGTACCTCTTTGAAAATATTTAGGTAAATCAAAGTTAACACAATATAACAATTGTAAAAAAAAAAATATATATATATATATATATATATATGGAGGAGGCAGGGCCTGAAATCTTTGTGGAGGAGGCGGGGCCGGAAATCCTTGTGGAGGAGGCGGGGCCTGAAATCTTTGTGGAGGAGGCGGGCCTCGTGGAGGAGGCGGGGCCGGAAATCCTTGTGGAGGAGACGGGGCCGGAAATCTTTGTGGAGGAGACGGGCCTCGTGGAGGAGGCGGGGCCGGAAATCCTTGTGGAGGAGGCGGGCCTCGTGGAGGAGGTGGGGCCTGAAATCTTTGTGGAGGAGGCGGGCCTCGTGGAGGAGGCGGGGCCGGAAATCTTTGCAGAGGAGGCGGGCCTCGAGGAGGCGGGGCCGGAAATCCTTGTGTAGAAGGCGGGTCTCGTGGAGGAGGCGGGGCCTTAAATCTTTGTGGAGGAGGCGGGCCTCGTGCTGTGGAGGCTGAAGGCCTCATGGAGGAGGCGGGTGAAATACATCTACCTCTCTTACAGCTTTTAAAGCTCTTAAAGCAGCATTCCATGTGTTTTGGTTAATTACAATTCTAGTAAGATATGTCTCTTTCACAAAGACGAAACTTGCCTTCCTCTGAAGTTTTTCTTTTAAGAGTTGTGCTGGGCCTTCTCCTGAACAAGTATTGTCCTCTCCTCCTCCAGTCTCATTTTCAGCATTTTTAACTTGTCTTCAATTTCTGCTTCAACAGAGGTAAAGAAAATGTATAAATAACAATCCTGACTTGAATCATTACAACATAAATCAGAGGCCTCAGGAAACTCGCTTACCGCTGCCATGAACCTTGGGGACGGGTCGTCTCCTGATAGCGACTGCTCCACTTCATTAACGTCAGTTGTCATGGCAGGCTCATGACTGTTATAGGTCTCTATGTCCTTCAGTAGCAGTCTCTTGCTCTCAGCAATTTTCCTCCGCAGGCGGTGACTTGCCACTATCTGTAAAGACATGAAGCAGAAGGTAAAAATAGTGACCAAAAATACAGTGAGCAATTATCTATAGACAATGTTATTATACCATTTTGGCGGTATAGAGCCTGCTTCCGCTGCCTCACGTTAAGGTAACATCCCTCAATGGACTGGGAGGGGGTGGGTGCCAAAAAAGGCTTAGAGAGATAGTGGCATGCAGTATAGTAAACGTCTCAGGTTACGACTGTAACCGTAGTTCCCTGAGAAAGGGAACGAGACGATGCGTCACTTGACGCCTTGGGAACGCCCCCAGCGTGCATGCGTCTGAGCATCAATGTCAACTAGTCCAATGGAAAGAATGAGCGTCACGGGCGGGTGACGTCATGACCAGGAAGGGATAAAGGCTCACCCGGTGAAACGCGGCATTAGCTTCAAAAAGTCGAAGCAAGCCGATCACAGGGAAGCAGGAAGTATGGCAGGGTGACGCATCGTCTCGTTCCCTTTCTCAGGGAACTACGGTTACAGTCGTAACCTGAGACGTTCCCTTTCGAGGGAACTCTCGATGCGTCACTTGACGCCTTGGGAACGAGAATACCCAAAACGCCAGAATTCCAAGTACCTGAGTGTCAGTCTGTTGAAACTAAGCACTAAGCACCTGAGAACCTGGGGCAGCATCCAGGTCTAAGCTGTAAAACCTGACGAATGTGAGCGGTGAGGACCAGCCTGCCGCATCACAAACGTCTTGGAGGGAAACCCCAAATAACAAGGCTTTAGAGGCCGCCATACCCCTCGTTGAGTGAGCTCTGACCACCAAGGGACACGGATGGTCAGAGTACTCGTATGCAAGTGAAATAGCCTCGACTATCCACTTGCTAACCGTCTGTTTAGAAGCAGGAAGACCCTTCTTAGGTGATCCAAAGCAAATAAATAACTGGTCGGACTTCCTCATAGAAGATGTCCGATGAACATAAGTATCCAGTGCTCGCACTGGACACAAGAGGTTCAGCCTTTCCTGGTCCGCAGATGTAAAAGGAGGAGGACAGAAAGCCTGCAGCACGATAGGCCTCGGAATCAAGGTCGGCACCTTAGGGACGTATCCCTGTTTTGGATATAAGAATGCCTTGACCATCCCCGGTGCAAACTCAAGGCAAGTGGGGGAAACCGAAAGGGCCTGAAGGTCTCCAACTCTCTTAAGGGACGAAATAGCTAGCAGAAAGATAGTCTTAAGGGTAAGAAATTTCTCTGAAACCGAATCTAAGGGCTCGAATGGAGCCCTAGACAGGCCTTCTAGTACTATTGCCAAATCCCAAGCTGGCACCCTAGTGCGAGTTGCAGGCCTCAGCCTCAATGTGCCACGAAGGAAACGTGTAATCAGGGGGTCTCGACCCAACGATGTACCCCCAACCAGGGCGTGGTAAGCCGCAATGGCCGCCACGTAAACCTTAAGTGTGGAAGGACATAAACCTGACGTAAAGCGCTCCTGCAAGAACTCGAGTACTGTGTTCACAGAACAGTTAACCGGATCCCACTGATGTCGGTGACACCATACAGAAAAAACTTTCCATTTCAGCGCATATAGTTTCCTAGTAGCTGGAGCTCTGGAGCTTAGGATGGTCTCAGCAGCCTCAGCTGAGAGACCACTCTCTATGAGTTGGGCCCCCTCAGAGGCCAAACCCACAGGTTCCAAATCTCTGGTCGAGGGTGAAATATTGTGCCCCCGGCCTGAGACAGAAGGTCTCTCCTGATCGGGATCTCCAAGGGAGGACCGTCTAAGAGATGGATCAGGTCCGCAAACCAGATCCGACTCGGCCAGCGTGGTGCTACAAGCAGTAGGCTTATTCCGTACTGGCGGACTCGTTCCAGAACTCCTGGGAGCAGAGCAACAGGGGGAAATGCGTACAGACGTAGCCTCGGCCACGTCTGCACCATAGCATCCAGCCCCAGGGGGGCTGGGTGAGTAAGGGAGAACCAAAGTGGACAGTGCGTCGTGTGCTGAGACGCAAACAGATCCACCTCTGCTTGGCCGTAAAACTCCCAAATTTTCTCCACCGCCTCGGGGTGGAGTCTCCAGTCCCCTGGCCTCAGCTCCTGCCTCGACAGGATGTCTGCCCCCACATTCTGGTCCCCAGGAATATACACTGCCCTCAGGGAGAGTACCTTCCCCAGAGACCACAGGAGGATCTGGTGCGCCAGTTTGCAGAGCGGACGCGACCGCAGACCCCCCTGACGGTTCAGATAAGAGACCACTGCTGTGTTGTCTGTTCGTACAAGCACATGATGGCCCCTCAGGTCTGGGAGAAACTGTCTCAACGCATTGAAGACAGCCATCATCTCCAGGCAATTGATGTGCCACGAAAGATGATGACTTTTCCACAGACCCTGAACCGAGCGGCCTTCCATTACCGCTCCCCAGCCGGTGAGGGAAGCATCTGTCGAGATCGTAACACGATGGCAAAGAGCTCCCAATACCGGACCCTGGGTTAAGAACCAATGTTTCCTCCATATAATTAAGGCACGAAGGCACCGCCGCGTGACCTTGATCATACGAAGTGGGTTTCCCCTCGGGGAGAACCCTCTGGTCCTTAGCCACCACTGTAGAGGTCTCATGTACAGCAGGCCAAAAGGAATCACGTTGGACGCTGCCGCCAAGAGACCCAACAGTCTCTCGAACTGTTTCACAGTGCGTGACTGGCCTAGCTTTAGCTCTTTGGTGGCTTTCAGGATAGCAGCTACACGAATGGGCGATAGAGTGGCCCGCATCGTCACTGAATCCCATACCACACCAAGGAAAGTGGTTCTCTGTACTGGAGAAAGAACACTCTTCTTGGCGTTGAGCCTCAACCCCAACATCTGCATATGGGCGAGAACGACACCTCGGTGCCGAACCGCCAACTGCTCTGATTCCGCCAGAATCAGCCAGTCGTCGATGTAGTTCAGAATACGTATGCCCTGAAGCCTGAGAGGGGCTAGAGCTGCATCCACGCATTTCGTGAACGTGCGGGGTGATAAAGCTAGACCGAAAGGAAGAACCCGATATTGGTATTCTTTGCCCCCGAAAGAAAACCTTAGGAACTTCCTGTGCTGAGGGAGGATGGAGATATGGAAGTAGGCGTCCTTCAGATCTATCGTGACAAACCAGTCCTCGGACCTGATTTGAGTCACGATCTGTTTGAGTGTCAGCATCTTGAACTTGAGTTTCTGTACTGAACGATTCAACAGACGAAGATCTAAAATGGGACGCAACCCCCCATCCTTTTTTGGAACAATGAAATAACGGCTGTAAAAACCCGACTCTCTGTCGGGTGAGTACACCTGTTCTATAGCTTCCTTTGCTAACAGGGCCTTTACCTCTTGCTCCATTACCAGAGCCTGCTCGGGATGCACCACTGTGGGCAGCACCCCATTGTAACGAGGAGGACGAGAACCAAACTGGATTCTGTATCCTTTCTCTACAATCTGCAGGACCCAATGAGAAATATTCGGCAGAAGCTTCCACGCTGCCAGAAAATTTACTAAGGGAACCAGCCTCTCGAGGCTGGTCTCTGGTGTTATCGAGACAGCCAATTCCGGAGCCTGAAACATAATGGCAGGAACTACCTGAACTGGCCGCTCTAAGGCCCCCCTCAGAGGGCGCGAAACCGATGCTGTGCCGCAGCATAGCATCAGCGACTCGCTGGAGACCGCTGCGCCCTGAAGCACCAAGGGTGGCAGGGTTGGCAGAACGGTCTCGTGAGGACCCCGAAATGGAACGGGCACCGTATAATGAGGTGTACACCGCTCCACTTCGGTCGGGGCTGTCCTCACAGGCCTGATGCATGAACATCAGGACCTTTTTTTTTTTTGAACCGAAGTCTTCTTCGCCTGAAGAACGGTCCTCAGATCCGGCTTCGACTTAGAAGACTTCGGTTGAGAGGGTTGCGTCCGTCTCCAGTCTCTACGCGGAGGTGCACGAGACGCAACACTCTCTTTCTGATGCACACGATATGATGAGCTCGACGGCTGGGGCTGCTCACGCCCAGCAGTCCCAGGGGGCTGGACCCGGCGAGGGATAAACTTTTTAAAAACGTCCGCTTGTTTCTTTGACTCCTGAAATCTCTCGACGACCGCGTGGACTGCGTCGCCGAAGAGACCAGAAGGCTCAAGCGGAGCATCTAATAAAAAAGCTCGATCTTTCTCTTTAATTTCAGACAAATTTAACCATAAATGTCTCTCAGTAGCTACCAAGGCTGCCATAGACCGCCCAATTGCTCTGGCGGTCTCCTTAGTAGCCCTGAGAGAAAGATCGGTAGCCCGACGAAGTTCACGAATATCGTCATGACTGACTCCCTCACTACTATCCAGATCCCCCAGCAGGTCAGCTTGATAAGCCTGGAGCACTGCCATAGTATGCAGACATGCTCCAGCTTGACCTGCTGCCGTATAAGCTTTGCCCACTAACACCGAAGTGGCTTTAAGCGGTCTAGTGGGCAAAGCCGAGGCTTTCAGAGACGATGCAGGACCAGGGGAAAGATAACTGGCTAAATTCTCTTCCGCCTGGGGCATCGCCTCATAACCATACTCTTTCAGCCCTCTTATTCTCGAATAAGTGTTAACATGAGGGCTGAAAAGACGTGATGAATATGGTTTATTCCACGATTTAGAAATTTCATTGTGCAAATCGGGAAAAAATGGAAGCCCTCGTGGTGGAGATAATGTGGTGGAAGATAAAAAGCGCTCATCTAATTTGCTTTTAGGACGAGCGCCCTTCTTCTCAGATGGCCATTCAATATTTAATTTCTCTACAGCCCGCGACATAACATCCACCAGCTCATCATATGCTGGGGAAATAAATTGTGAATCTCTTTCCCCCATGTGTGTGCTTACACTCTCCACACTCATTGCATCAACCTCCTCGGAGGAAGAGCAATAAAGTAATGGAGGGCTCTCTCCCCGGGCAGAAGAAACCGCAGAGCGTGCTTCCGACACCGGGGAGAGAGCACTGGATCTCTCGGGTAAGGAAGGAGAAAGAGCCCTCGGACCCGTCTCCAACCCCTCCGAAAGATCCTTTTGCGATCCCCAGGAATGCATTCTCCGCGCTGCCTCAGCAGACGCGGGTCCTGATCCCTGTGGATCGCGAGCCTGCCCACTCTCTTTATCAAAGAGTGACAGGCGAGAGCGGAGCATGCGAAGCGGTAACATCTCACAATGCTGGCACTCAGCCCCCTCGAAGGCTGAGACCGCATGCTCCACTCCCAAACAAACGACACAAAGCTCGTGTGTATCCCCACCCGTTAAATAACGCGGGCAGGGAGAAGCACACTGTTTGTACACTTGTTTAGTTTCCATCCTTTTCCGCAACAGACAACAGTAAATAGACAGAGACAAAATGACACAGATCGCTTGCTGAGACGCAGAAGCTAATGCCGCGTTTCACCGGGTGAGCCTTTATTCCTTCCTGGTCATGACGTCACCCGCCCGTGACGCTCATTCTTTCCATTGGACTAGTTGACATTGATGCTCAGACGCATGCACGCTGGGGGCGTTCCCAAGGCGTCAAGTGACGCATCGAGAGTTCCCTCGAAAGGGAACAGTAGGCAGCTTAAATATCATGATTTAAATGATCGCCGCCAATGAGGAAGCACAAAGTGAAACATGTTATTGGTTCAAACTTACCACCAGCTGGCCATTCCCTCACATCAGACACCCACACTGCTTCATCGGTGTGGGTGTTTAACTTTTAAAATTGTTTAACTGTCGCATTAGACTTGCCAGAGGCTTCAGGAGGAGACTGCAAGTCTAGCGGAGCTTAAAGAAAGCTTGGCTTGCACCGATGAAGCAGTGTGGGTGTCTGATGTGAGGGAATGGCTCAGCTGAAGCAAAGAACACGAGCATCTTTAGCTGAATCGAACCTTCGTTTGCACAAGATTGACTCAAATAGCCCAGTTGTAATGCAAGCCTTTCCTCAAGAGGAACACGCTAATGGCGCTTTTCCACTACACAGTACCAGCTCGGCTCGGCTCGGCTCGACTCGACTCGCCTTTGTTTGGTTTTCCACTGTGTAAAAGTTGTACCTGTACCTGCTTTCGGGTACTTTTTTTCGTACCACCTCCGGCGAGGTTCTAAGCGAGCTGAGGCGAGCTAAGCCGATACTAAAATGTGACGTGAAAACAATGCCGACTGCTGATTGGTCACAGAGAATCTGCGTCATCATTGCACGCGCCAGATGGAGTATCCAGAATAACCCCGCCATTTTTAAAATAGTTTGGCCAGAGATAGTTACTAAACTTACTACTATTATTATGGCAACTCGGAAGAATACGCCGTGGTCAAACGAGGAGGTGCAGACATTCCTTTGTTTGGTTGCCGAAGAGAGGATCCAGCGAGAGCTTGATGGGGCAACGAGGAACGAAATGCGTCGCTATGACGACCGGGTACTATTTGTGGCGGTACTTTCTGCAATGGAAAACGGAGCGAAAAGCGAGCCGAGTCGAGGCGAGCCAAGGCGAGTCGAGTCGAGTCGAGCTGGTACTGGTAATGGAAAAGCGCCATAAGACTATAAAGGACTTAGACCTTAGTGGTGAAGTTCCTCCTATACAGCGGACTCTTGGGTTGTGTTGGGAGACAGCAGGCGACACCTTCACCTATGATGTGTCATCTGTCTGCAAATCATTCACAAAACGTGGCGTGCTGTCCACTGTGAACAGTATCTTTGATCCACTCGGCATAGTCTCTCCGGTCACCATACAAGGCAGAGCTCCACTACGGGAACTCTCGAACTACACCTCAGAATGGGATGCTTTACTTCCTGAAGAAAATAGAGGAGAATGGGAAACATGGCAAGACTCCCTCCAGGACCTGAAGCAACTGCATATTCCTCGAACCTATTCCTCAATCTCCCTCTCTGAGGCAAAACTTGTAGAACTGTGCATTTTCTCTGACGCCTCCACTAAAGTAATCGGTGCAGTGGCTTACCTCAGGGTCATCAACCATGATGATAGCAGTAATGTCGGATTTGTCTTAGGTAAAGCCAAACTGGCACCACAACATAATACTATTCCGTGTCTTGAACTCTGTTCTGCAGTATTGGCAGTTGAAATTGCCGACCTGATTCACCATGAGATGGATCTCAGATTGCATTCTGTAAGATTCTACTGTGATAGCAAAGTAGTTTTAGGGTACATTCACAATGAGACAAAGCGTTTTTATGTGTATGTGCATAACAGAGTTCAACGAATTCGCCAACCTTCAAGGCCAGAGCAATGGGTTTATGTACCGTCTGAGCTCAACCCAGCTGATCATGCTTCTAGAGGAGTTGCTGCATCTCAACTCAATAATTCAACATGGCTCAGGGGACCACCATTCCTCTCCAAACCATTTACATGCTTGCAGGAAGAGCCTGAATCCTACAAACTTATCCGTCCAGAACACGATGTCAAGATAAGACGTGATGTCCTCAGCTACTGCACACAAATTAGACTTAATGGCTTAGGGACAGAACGATTCAAAAGATTCTCTACCTGGATAACCCTTGTAAGAGCTATCGCCCTTTTGATCCACATCATTCGCACGATCAAATCCAAGAGTGGTTGTGGAGAACATGCAGGATGGCATTGGTGCAAGAAACTTCGAACATCACTAGAGTATTCGCTAGCCAGGAACGTCATTTTGAGAGCAACTCAACATGTGAGCTTTCTTATGGAATATGCAGCCCTTTCTGAAAAGAAAGCCCTGCCAAAGAACAGCCCTCTCTTAAAACTTGATCCCGTTCTCAACAAAGGGTTGATCAGAATTGGAGGAAGGTTGAAAAATTCTCCATTAAGCTCCAATGAAAAGAACCCCTTGGTTCTAACCAAGCACAATCACATCTCCATTCTGTTAGTGCGTCGCTACCATGATAAAGTAGAACATCAAGGGCGTCATTTTACGGAGGGAGCCTTGAGAAGGGCTTTGCCATTCGAGGACCCGCAAAGCCGCTACGGTCTGATTGCGGCACAAACTTTGTGGGAGCAAGTAAAGAGCTGCAAGCTGCAACAGGAGGAAAGGGTTTTCAGATATTTGAGTGAGCAGGGCTGTTCCTGGGAGTTCAACCCTCCTCATTCTTCACACAGAGGAGGTTCTTGGGAACGAATGATTGGAGTTGCCCGCAGAATTCTCGATTGTATCCTACTAAGAGAACACACTGCTTTCTCCCATGAAGTCTTGTGCACGTTTATGGCCGAAGTTTCAGCCATCATCAACGCCAGACCTCTCATTCCTGTATCAAGTGACCCACAGTCTCCATTCATCTTGACTCCAGCAATGCTGCTCAGAAGGGAGCAGTCTCACCTCCACCAGGGGAATTTGGTGACAGGGATCTTCTTCTCAAGCAGTGGAGACAAGTGCAGGCCCTTGCCAATGAGTTCTGGCTCCAAGTGAAAAGGGAGTATCTACCAACCCTACAGAGTTGCAGGAAGTGGAATGAGACACGTCGCAACTTGCAAGAAGGTGATGTTGTCTTACTGAAGGATAACCAAGCTGCTCGCAATACATGGCCTATGGCAGTGGTCACTTCTGCTATTCATAGCCAAGATGGAAAGGTGTCACGGCACGAAAGAACAGTCGTGGATTTATTCGCGAGTAAATACAGGTGTTTATTAAACACAAGGTAGTGGCAAACAGTGCAGTGGACGACAAACAGGCGACAGAACCCAGGCTCGGTAACACAGGACTCCGTGGGCAGACGGCAAGGCAGGAAACAGCAGAACCCTCTCAGAAAAGGGCAGATTCCACAGATCAGGAACAGTCTCTGGAAACGGCTGCTGCTTCCCAGAACGAGGCGGAAAACACCAGATCAGGAACAGACCGGATACAGCTGACGCTCCTCAGAACAGGGCAGAGTCCAAATAACAGGAGAACAGACACTGGGCAAGGAGAAAGGACGGTGAGTAATCCGTGAACCTCAACAACCATCTGACAGAGACCAGACAACATGACAAACAATATATAGGACATTCTCATTCAAAACAGCTGGCGCTGATCAGCTCATCAGCGGAGATAACGAGCCGTGCTGATGAGCCGCGCCCATTCACACAACACGCACACACCTAGCGAGGGCGAGTCAATGAATCCATGAACCGTGACAGAAAGGTACGAACAGTTAGTTTAAGGACCACTGCTCAAGGCACTCCAAAGAACTTCACAAGGCCTGTTACAGAAGTCGTCCTACTTTTACCGTCAACTGATTGAAAGTTTATGCTAAATTGTAGCAATATGGACTGTGGTGTCATAAACACCAAGCGGGGAGTGTTCTGTCCTTTGGGTATTGTCCTTGTTAGAGTAATTAGGACCTCTAGCGGTCAAGTATGGTATTGCAGGCTGAATCAGGAAGTTAGTTTATTAGTCAAAGCACATGGTGAAGATCGTTCCAGCTGCAACAATCCTCTGTTATGTTTCGATTTCTCCTTAGCAAGAACTGCCTGTAAGTAGTTTATATATTTTCTGTTTTACAGTATTTCTAATAATAGATTTGTGATGATTTCATGTTGATTTAAAACCATAAATTATAAATCCAAAAAAGTATAAATCTTTGATTTCAATTCGTGAACATTGTTTACTGAGATATATTTCATTGTAATTAAGCTTTGTTGGTATTTGTACGAGAGACGAGACGATTTTACCTTACTGTATATTTTGTGCTTATTTTCAGTTTCACTCCTTTGTTTATGTCTTCATGCTCAACAAGAGTCTTTATTAAACGGAGCTAAGAAGCTATATTCTGACTCTCATGTTTTTCATGACGGGAGTTTGGCTGTCTGTCTAATTTTGGTTAAATATATCATGTTTATTTCAGACTCATAAAAGGTCCATAAGAACATACAAGGGAGACAGACAGACAAATAAAAACAAAGGATTACTATAATCCATATAAACAATTTCTCCAGTGCCTCCAAAGCAGCGAGCTGTACCTAGTACTGCTCTGGTCAGGCCATATAAAAACAGTTATAATTTCATTTTGCGAGTCCATAAGTCTCATCATAAATTTATAAACAGCATTTCTTATTACAGCATTTAGTGTGGTCACATCATTCTGCACACACAACTGGCTTGCACTGGTCCAGCGAGGTACTTTCAAAAGAATCCTAAGAGCATCGTTATAGGCTACTTGTAACTTGTGAAATACAGCTTTTGTGTAGCAACACCACAGGTGAGCAGTGTAGAGTGGTGTGCAGTGGGCTTTAAACAAGGCTATTTTTACATTTTCTGTACACATTCCAAATTTCCGTGCCAGCATATTTGCCTGTGCATACAATTTACAATACTGCCTCTGGATGTCATCATTATCAGAAAGGTCACTCCTTATAATGTGACCAAGGTACTTCACTTTTTCCACAACTGCCAGATCCCTTCCTGACAAGTGGAACATGGAAATACAGCATTACGCTGCTCTCCAGTCCTCACAATCATCACAACAGTCTTTTTCAGATTAAACTTGATGTCATATCATTCACCATATTCAGTACACACATCAAGCAATTGCTGGAGGCCTGCAGAGCATGGTGACATAATGACCAGGTCATCCGCATAAAGTAAATGGGTTAATAGTCTTTCCCCTATCATGCAGCCAGTCTTACAGTTTTTCAAAGTTCGGGAGAGATCATCCATGTAAAGATTAAAAAGCATGGATGACAGGATCCCACCCTGCCTCACCCCATTAGTCACAGAAAAAGGTCTTGATATCACACTACCCCATCTAACCTGCATTGTCTGATGTGTGTACCAAAAACCTAGTATCCGGATTAGGTATGGAGGAACCCCTCGCTGTTGCAGTTTTTCAAACAGTTTGCCATGGTTGATGCGGTCAAACGCTTTGGAGGCATCCAAGAAGCACAGAAACACAGTGGAGTTCTGCCCTCTGTACTTCCTCACAGCCTCTTTCATGGCATAGATGCACATATCAGTTCCATATTGACTTTTAAAACCAAACTGCTCGTCAGTGGTGACAACATATTTCTGAAATCTATCCAGGAGCACAATTTCAAAAACCTTTGATATGACACAAGCCAATGCAATTGGCCTGTAATTGTCAATACAGGAGATCTTCCCTGTTTTATCCTTCACTACAGGTGCAAGTACAACAGATAGCATAGAGCTGGGCAATATATCATGCGTTAACATTGCAGTGAAACACAAAGCAAGTAATACCACAACTCTATGACTGGCAAATTTTAAATGCTCCACAGAGATTTTATCCAAACCACAGGATTTACCCATTGATAATTTCCTAATGGCTTTAGTTACCTCCTCAATAGTGACACTCACATTATCGGGGGAAACATCCCCAGTACTGAAGTTTTTACTTCACTATAATGCTCTCTCCACAGCTCCACCACATTATCAGGCCCTGTAACTCCCTCAACACTAAAGGGCAGAGGAACTTTGACAGCATTCATAACCTGAATTTCTTTCCAAAAGTCTTGCACATCATTTTGCAGCAATTTTCGCACTAAGGAGTCAGCCCTCAGATTATGCTCCGTCCTTTTTATGTACCGTACAGCACGTTTAAATTGCTTATCCATCTGTTTTTTATGCTCAAATAAAGGTCCGGTCCTTGGTTTACCCACAGCAACCCAATTTATAAAAGCCACTTTAGCCTGCTGGTGATGTTCCCTTTCGAGGGAACTCCAACTGCGTCGAATGACACTTTGGGGGAACGCCCCTCAGCGTAGCGCCTCTGAAGCATGAATGAAACTGAGCCGATCTCCGATTGGTGCAACGTCATGACGTAGTGTGTGACGACACACAGGCGGAACTATAAAGGCACGCCGGCAAAACAAAATGTCAGCTTTCTGTTCTTCAGCAAGCGCTATTTGTGACTGTCTGTCCTATTTATTGTTGTCTGTTTGAAAACTGAGTGGAAATGGCGAGTGTGAGCTTCAGGAAGTGTGTGCATCCTTGCCCTCGTTACATCACGGGCGGGGACACACACCGACTGTGCACGCATTGTTTGGGAATGCAGCACGCGCAGGCAGCTCTCGAGGGGGCTGCTTGCGAGGATTGTGATAAGATGACAATCCGTGTGTTGCGTTCCCGGCTGGCTATCTTCGATGAAGATGGTCAGCCTCGCGAGCCCCGTGGTGCGGGACCCGCGTCCGCTGAGGCGGCGCGGCAACGCTCTTCATGGGGCTCGCAAATGGATCTGTCCGGGGATCTCGAGGCTGCTGAGGCACCTTCTCGGGATTCATTGGGCAGTTCCGATGTCCTCGAGCCTCGCGCAGAAGCCCGCCCCGCGGCTTCTTCTGCGCGAGTCGAGGATCCGATGCTCGAGCTGTCTGCCTCCGAGGAGGTAGACGTGCTCAGCATCGAGGGCGGGGATTTCGGGGACGACTCGCCGCCCCGTGTCCCCGCGTATGAGGAGTTGGTGGAGGTTGTTTCCCGTGCAGTGGCCCATTTAAATATCACATGGCCACAAGATAAGCAGGAAGCGCATACTAAAAGTAAGCTGGATGAGCGCTTCCTGCAGCACAGGGAACAACCTCATCACCGGGGCTTGCCGTTTTTTCCCGATTTGCACAACGAGTTGTGTAAATCGTGGAAGAAACCGCATTCCTCTCGTGTTTCCAATCCCCCTGTGTTAAATTACAGTAACATCATGGGGGCACGAGAGAAAGGTTATGGGATGATGCCGCGGGTTGAACAGCCATTAGCTAACTATTTATCTCCCGAATCTGCATCATCCCTTAAAAGCCCCGGTGCTGCCCACTAAGCCATGTCGAGACACATCTTTGCTGGTGGGCAGGGCTTATATGGCTGCGGGTCGGGCTGGTGCGAGTCTTCACACCATGGCTATGCTCCAAGCGTACCAGGCCGACCTTCTTAAGGACATCGATGAGGGCGAGGGTCCAACTCCGGAGGATATTGCGGAGTTGAGGAAGGTCGCTGATTTGTCTCTCCGAGTCACCAAGGAGACGGCCCGCGCTGTCGGTCGCTCCATGGCGGCGATGGTGGTCTCGGAGAGGCACCTATGGTTAAACCTGACGGGCATCAAGGAGAAAGACAGGGCTTTCCTTCTTGATGCCCCGATTTCGCCTTCTGGTCTGTTCGGCGACGCCGTTAATACCGTCGTCGACAGATTTCAGGAGGCGAAAAGGCAATCAGCGTCCTTCAAACAATATCTGCCTCGCCGCTCGGTGTCCAAGAAGTCTGCCCCCAGTGGGCAGCCGCAGCCACAGCCATCCTCCAGCTCCTCTGCCTATAGACAGGCCCAAAAACAGAGCGTTGCGTCTAGAGCCCCCCCTCAAGGAGCTTGGGGGCATAGACAGCGCTCTCAGGCGAAGCCTCAGCCTAAGCAGGGCGACCTGAGGGCCGTCCTGCAGGCTAAAAAGGCTTTGTCAAAGAGATCCTAGCTACTCTAGGATCTCTGCGGGCGGCCCCACCCGTGGTGGAACGACCGAGGTCGTCTCCTTCACGGAGCCCGCAGGAAATCGATGTTGCTCTCCCGCCGTTAAACACGCTTCGGGACACATCGGTATCCAGCGAACGCAGGCTGCACTGTCCGCCCCACAGGCTTGCGGTCAGGCAGCATTCGCGTCCGCCCATCGAGAATCGTTTTCGGTTCACCCCTGCCGGGAATCCGCTTCAGGGGGCCGAGAACGAATCCCGATTAATACCCGAAGCCAGGCTCGAGAGCCTGGTTCCCTTGGTAAAATATTTCGATGCATGGAAAAATCTGGCGAATATTTCTCCTTGGGCCCTGCGCACCATTCAAAATGGGTACAGGCTGCAGTTCAGTTCCCGCCCCCCCAGATTCAACGGGGTGGTCTGGACTGTAGTCGACCCAGTGCAGGGTCGGGTATTGGAACAGGAAGTAAACTCCCTGCTGGCAAAGGAGGCTATAGATCGTATTCCTCCACCGGACAGGGAGTCCGGGTTTTACAGCCGCTACTTCATAGTTCCCAAGAAGGATGGGGGGTTGCGTCCAATAATAGATCTCAGGCACCTGAACCGTTCTCTGAGGAGATTCAGGTTCAAGATGCTCACTATTCCCATTATCGTGAGTCAAATTCAGTCCGAGGATTGGTTTGTCACGATAGATCTAAAGGACGCATACTTCCACATATCCATCCTTCCATCTCACAGGAAGTTCCTGAGGTTCGCTTTCGGGGGCGAAGCGTACCAATATCGGGTTCTTCCGTTCGGCCTAGCTCTCTCCCCTCGCACATTTACCAAATGTATGGATGCAGCTCTGGCACCGCTGAGGCTTCAGGGCATCAGGGTGCTCAATTATGTCGACGACTGGCTGATTTTAGCACAGTCACAGGAGCTGGCGGTTCGGCATCGAGATGTCGTCCTCGCCCACATCCAGAGCCTGGGGTTGAGACTCAACACGAAAAAGAGCGTGTTGACACCAGCCCAGAGAACTACGTTCCTGGGAGTGGTGTGGGACTCGGTCACGATGCAGGCACAATTGTCTCCCGCGCGGATCGAGTCCATCCTGACCACAGTGTCCAGGATAAGGCTAGGCCAAGCCATCACTGTGAAGCACTTCCAGAGAGTGTTGGGGCTCATGGCAGCAGCGTCCAGTGTCATTCCATTCGGCCTGCTGCACATGAGGGCCCTTCAGTGGTGGTTAAAAACCAAGGGGTTCTCCCCGAGGGGAAACCCGTTCTGCATGATCAGGGTTACGCGCAGATGCCTTCGTTCCCTATCTATGTGGAAGAAAGCTTGGTTTCTGTCCCAAGGGCCAGTGTTGGGAGCGTCATGTCGCCGGAGAACCGTTTCGACAGACGCCTCCCTCACGGGCTGGGGCGCGGTCATGGACGGCCGCTTTACGACAGGCCTATGGCAGGACCATCATGCCTCCTGGCACATAAACTGCCTGGAGATGTTGGCGGTGTTCCGAGCTCTGAGGAGCTTCCTGCCGGACCTCAAAGGTTATCATGTCCTTGTGAGGTCAGACAATATGTCGGTAGTGGCCTATATAAACCATCAGGGGGGTCTGAGGTCTCGCCCTCTATGCAGACTGGCGCATCAGATCCTCCTGTGGTCCCAGGGGAAGTTGTTGTCTCTAAGAGCAACATTCATCCCAGGGAGTCAAAATCAGGGAGCAGACATCCTGTCGAGACAGGGGCTGAGGCCCGGGGAGTGGAGACTCCACCCCGAGGTGGTGGAGTCAATATCTCAGAGGTTCGGCCCAGTGGAAATGGACTTGTTCGCGTCTCGAGAGACGACCCACTGTCCACTGTGGTTTTCCCTCACCCATCCAGCCCCGCTGGGGTTGGATGCCATGGTGCAGACGTGGCCGAGGCAGTTCTAGAGAGAGTCCGTCGCGACGGGATCAGTCTACTGTTGGTAGCCCCGTTGTGGCCGGCCTGAGTATGGTTCTCCGACATAATTTTGCTCCTGGACGGCCCTCCATGGGAGATTCCCATCAGGAGGGACCTGCTGACACAGGCAGAGGGCTCAATATTTCACCCTCGGCCCGAGTTATGGAAACTGTGGGTCTGGCCCCTGAGGGGGCACAGTACCTAGAGGCCGGCCTATCAGCTAGAGTAGTGGAGACCATACTCAGCTCTAGAGCTCCATCCACGAGGAAGTTGTACGGCTTAAAGTGGAACGTCTTCACCGTTTGGTGTAGGGAGCGTGAGGTGGACCCAGTTAACTGCCCAGTGGCTTCAGTGCTGGAGTTCCTCCAAGATCGCTTCTCCACTGGTCTTACCCCGTCCACACTCAAGGTGTACGTGGCTGCCATTGCGGCTTTCCACGCTCCTCTGAGTGATGGGCCTCTGGGGAGACACCAATTGGTCGTACGTTTCCTCCGTGGGGCTTGGAGGATGAGACCTGCGGCTCGTACCAGGGTTCCCACTTGGGACCTGGCAGTGGTTCTCGAAGGGCTGGCCGAGGCCCCCTTCGAGCCGCTGGAGTCGGCTGAGGCCAAGAACCTTTCGTTGAAGGTGGTCTTTTTTTTGGCCATTACTTCTTTGAGGAGGGTAGGAGATCTCCAGGCGCTCTCCATATCTAACGAGTGCCTGGAGTTTGCTCCAGGCAACATTAAGGCCATTCTT
Organism: Rhinichthys klamathensis goyatoka; assembly: GCF_029890125.1. Taxonomy (NCBI): domain Eukaryota; kingdom Metazoa; phylum Chordata; class Actinopteri; order Cypriniformes; family Leuciscidae; genus Rhinichthys; species Rhinichthys klamathensis. Next base: position 669,173 of record NW_026606566.1, read on the forward strand.
CACCCTAGGCCCGGCTATTTGCCTAAGGTGCCGTCCAGTGCGGCACGGCCTACGGTTCTGCAGGCTTTTCATCCTCCACCTCACGTGACGGCAGATGAAGAGAGACTTCACATGCTCTGCCCTGTCAGAGCACTGAGTATTTACATTCAGAGGTCCTCTTCATGGCGGAAGTCGGACCAGTTGCTGGTGTGTTTCGGCTCGCCCAAGAAGGGGCTTCCCGCTTCAAAACAGACCATCAGCAACTGGATTGTCCATGCGATTTCCACGGCCTACCAGGTGCGCGGTTTGCCTTCACCTCTGGCCGTGAGGGCTCATTCTACCAGAGGCATGGCGTCCTCTAGAGCCCTTCTCGCGGGGGCCCCCATCCAGGAAGTCTGCGATGCAGCGGGATGGGCTACCCCTCATACCTTTATTAGGTTTTACAGTCTGGACATTCCGTCGACACCCGGCTCTCTTGTGCTCTCGTCCTAAGTGTGCCTGTGAGCAGCTTCACACTAGGGCAGGCAGGGCACGTTGTGGCGTAGTGGGTACTCGTTCCCCCAAAGTGTCATTCGACGCAGTTGGAGTTCCCTCGAAAGGGAACGTCCTCGGGTTACGACTGTAACCCTTGTTCCCTGAGAAGGGAACGAGAACTGCGTCCCTTGGCCACGCCTTCCCCTGCCTGGGAGCGCTTGCTTCATCACGGAAGCTGACATTTTGTTTTGCCGGCGTGCCTTTATAGTTCCGCCTGTGTGTCGTCACACACTACGTCATGACGTTGCACCAATCGGAGATCGGCTCAGTTTCATTCATGCTTCAGAGGCGCTACGCTGAGGGGCGTTCCCCCAAAGTGTCATTCGACGCAGTTCTCGTTCCCTTCTCAGGGAACAAGGGTTACAGTCGTAACCCGAGGACGTTTCCTTACATACTCATTCCATCCAGGTCGGGCATTTTGTTGTTTAAAACTTCTTTTACTAAGTGGTGTACTTGAGTCTTTTAATCCAGCCACAACTAGATCATACATCTTACACACGTCCTCTCTATGGTTCAGATTATCACAATTAATATTTCCACACATTAGAGCATTGTATGGAATGGGGATATTCCCAAGGTTCCTCTCTGTCAGATAATAATAGTGCTGTAAATCACACTCTGTGAGCTTTACCCACCCCACTTTCCCATCATCCATGTGGGTATCATGCGGGGTTAACGCGGGTAGACTCTCCACATTTAGTATAACAGAGACAGGCATGTGATCCGCAGTTGCCATCCCATACATGATCTCTAAATCCACTATACCCTCCTGAGCATCTGCCGTACTTATGCAGTGATCAAGCCATGAGGTTGTATTCCAGGCTTTGCAAATATACAGCTTCATTATCAAGACATTCAAATGGTGTATAAATATTCAAAATAATAAAAACATTATTGCCCCAAGTAACTTTTACACCTATGCACCAATCGACATTCAGTCGGATCACACTAATAACTGGATCATATTTCTTTTGCCACATTATGGCCACACCTCCAGGTATTCGACCACGCACAATCCCCAAGCTCAAGTCTGTTGTAGACTCCCCTGCCCCGTGGTAGTCAATATTAACAGAGTTAAGCCCGTCCAAATCTTGCTTCGAGAGAAAAGTTTCCTGTATGCATAGAATATCAGTGTTCTCAAACAGTTGATCAACAACCAATCTGCATTTTGTCCTAGCCGCAGACCCCGAGTGTTATATGATACAACCCTAATAGATATTTACATCAGAGGCGCATTCAACTCTGCATCCCCAAAAGCCACTATTGCCTTGGGTTTACGCACTTCATAGTAACGTCGCACAAATGCGCCCACTGGCCACAAAGCCGGGTCATACATGTCTTTAACATCATCACACTCTGCAACAACTTTGCACGAGCTATATCTACTCTGTGATGAGTCTATCTTTGTGCAGGTAGCTTCGCGTCCAAGTTTATTTCGCAGGTAAAGAACACCAATTGGAGGACAGCCTAGTCGCATACCAGAGGGCTGTGAAGGTGGCGAAGATGCGAAGATCTTTCTTCGGTCATAACTAGCAGTTGCCATGAACCTAGAGTTTTATTTAATACCATTAACTCTGTGTTGAATCCATGTACCTCAGATCAGACAGAGATTTAAATTAGTACATGTGAGAAATTTCTCGGTTATTTTACTGACAAGGTAGCATCTGTCAGGCAAAACTGCAGTGCTAATTTTAATGTGTTTGTACCTGCTGCTTCTGCTCTCTGCTGTTTTTGAGGATTTTAAGCCAGTTTCGTTTGCGCTGCTTTCTGAGGTAGTGCAACACATGAAACCCACCTACTGTCCGTTAGACATTGTCCCAGCCAGGATAGTGAAGGAAGTTTTTAATTGCGCCATTGGGTCGAGTTTACTCACTTTAATTAATTCTTGTCTTAGTCTAGGTTGTGTCCCAGCTGCATTTAAACATGCTGTGGTCAGGCCGCTACTTAAGAAGACAAATCTTGACCCTTCAGTATCAGTACTTCAGATGCTGAGTGCTTGGAGGAGCAGTGGAGATGCTGTTGTGTCTCTGGAGGAGCAGTGGATATGCTGTTGTGTCTCTGGAGGAGCAGTGGAGATGCTGTTGTGTCTCCGGAAGAGCAGAGGAGATGCTGAGTGCTTGGAGGAGCAGTGGAGATGCTGTTGTCTCTCTGGAGGAGCAGAGGAGATCCTAAGTACTTGGAGGAGCAGTGGAGATGCTGTTGTGTCTCTGGAGGAGCAGAGGAGATGCTGTTGTGTCTCTGGAGGAGCAGAGGAGATGCTGTTGTGTGTCTGGAGGAGCAGAGGAGATGCTGTTGTGTCTCTGGAGGAGCAGTGGAGATGCTGTTGTGTCTCTGGAGGAGCAGAGGAGATGCTGTTGTGTCTCTGGAGGAGCAGAGGAGATGCTGTTGTGTCTCTGGAGGAGCAGTGGAGATGGTGTTGTGTCTCTGGAGGAGCAGTGGAGATGCTGTTGTGTCTCTGGAGGAGCAGAGGAGATGCTGTTGTGTCTCTGGAGGAGCAGTGGAGATGGTGTTGTGTCTCTGGAGGAGCAGAGGAGATGCTGTTGTGTCTCTGGAGGAGCAGAGGAGATGCTGTTGTGTCTCTGGAGGAGCAGAGGAGATGCTGGTGTGTCTCTGGAGGAGCAGTGGAGATGCTGTTGTGTCTCTGGAGGAGCAGAGGAGATGCTGAGTGCTTGGAGGATTTAGATTTTTTTTTTTGTGTGTCTGCCTTAGAGGTAGGAATCTTATGCTGTAGGATAAGATTCATGATTGACTCATGTGAACACTGGAGACAATGTAGCATTTTTTATTGACTTTCTCACCCTTCCAATTAATTTACAGTCTTCGCCATCTAGTGGTTACTCCATGTTATAACAGCGACTATTTAACTTCATGCAAATTACAGCAATTAGAAGTTCACCTTGTATGACTTGGTTTCCAATGTATCTCAAATTGGCAAATTGCTATTTGTTTTTGAGCTGTTACTTTGGTGTTAATGTAATAAATAAACAGCAGCAATTGTTTAATTGTTAAAATAAAAATTTTAAAACCACATTGTACCTACTTTTTCCATCACCAGCCGCCACTGCTGACATCAAAGGATCAAAAAGCGACGTCGCTATGAACGCTTGGCCGCCACAAGCCAGTTATGACAGTTTTCCAGCATCTAAGAGTTAAGAGTTAACCAGTTTATGCTGACAACTGTAATTTAATAAATGTTGAGAAATGATCACAAGTTACTGTTGAATTGAATTGAAAAGATGTCATTTTAAAACATTAACATGTTTAATATATGCTTTATTTATCAAATAGCATCAAGCAGGGCTAGACACATTTTTTTTTGTCACTGCCTTTAAAGCGCACAACCACACGCAATTTGATGTTTGTTGGGGCAGTGTGAATACAACAGCATTTTCCAATTTAAATACACAATTAAACTGAATAATGAAGAAAATTCAGAATTGATCTGATCTGAGATCAGCTGAGAGAGTCTCGACTGCTGCACCTTCACTGGAACTGACAGATGATCAGACACTTGTGAACCACTGCATGAACACAAGCTCAAGTGTCTTAAACTGCCCCAATCATGCTATTTTAAAGGAGTCATATGACGCTATTTTCAAACATCATTATTTTGTGTATTTGGTGTGATAAAATATATTACCATGCTTTAATGTTCAAAACACATTATTTATTAACATACTGTACATTATTATAGCTACTGTTGTTCCTATAGTAGTTGATTTCTACAAAGCCCCTCCTTCTGAAAAACGTAGTGTGCTCTGATTGGCCAGCTGACCCAGTGCGTTGTGATTGGCCGAACACCTCAAGCATGTGTCGGAAATGTAACTCCCCTTACCATAATCGCAAGTTTCAGCTTCCAAAAATAGTTCATGTCTCATGGTTTTTTGGCTGAGGCTGTTTAGTCCAGTGACTAGGGAAAAGAGGTGAACTTGGCAAATGGAGCTTAACCCTCTGGGGTCCAAGGTGTTTTTGGGGTCCTTGAGATGTTTTGACATACTCTGACATTTGTGCTTTTTTCAGTTGCTTATAAACATATTACTGGCAAAGGTGTAATTACACTCTATTTAGCACACACAGGGCTACCATAATGTGTTATCAACATGTTTTTGTATTTTTGAGAGAATATTGTTTATGCGTGGTTATTGAAAAAACTTAAACTTAAAGTTTCTGAAATAAGGCCACAAAACACATACTAAATATCTGTCCACAAGACTTTTGACTAATGGATGTTGTCGCCTAGAGTTTTTTCTTCAAAATGATCTGAAAATCATCCTGCCTTATCATTCACATAAAACAATAGATTGGTTTAAATTTAAAAATGACACTTTTTGTTTGGAAAGGCAATATGCGCAGGGGTGTGACCTGCTGTGATTCACACCTGAGAAGACAATGGGCCCGCATAATGAGCGCATAATGGAGCTGCATACTAATGACCCTTTCATTCAGGTGTGTCACTGAGCCACAAGAATGCAATGACAATATATATATATATATATACACTCACCGGCCACTTTATTAGGTACCCCATGCTAGTAACGGGTTGGACCCCCTTTTGCCTTCAGAACTGCCTCAATTCTTCGTGGCATAGATTCAACAAGGTGCTGGAAGCATTCCTCAGGGAGTTTGGTCCATATTGACATGATGGCATCACACAGTTGCCGCAGATTTGTCGGCTGCACATCCATGATGCGAATCTCCCGTTCCACCACATCCCAAAGATGCTCTATTGGGTTGAGATCTGGTGACTGTGGAGGCCATTTTAGTACAGTGAACTCATTGTCATGTTCAAGAAACCAATTTGAAATGATTAGAGCTTTGTGACATGGTGGAAGTAGCCATCAGAGGATGGGTACATGGTGGCCATAAAGGGATGGACATGGTCAGAAACAATGCTCAGGTAGGCCGTGGCATTTAAACGATGCCCAATTGGCACTAAGGGGCCTAAAGTGTGCCAGGAAAACATTCCCCACACCATTACACCACCACCACCAGCCTGCACAGTGGTAACAAGGCATGATGGTTCCATGTTCTCATTCTGTTTACGCCAAATTCTGACTCTAACATCTGAATGTCTCAACAGAAATCGAGACTCATCAGACCAGGCAACATTTTTTCAGTCTTCAACTGTTCAAGTTTGGTGAGCTCTTGCAAATTGTAGCCTCTTTTTCCTATTTGTAGTGGAGATGAGTGGTACCCGGTGGAGTCTTCTGCTGTTGTAGCCCATCCGCCTCAAGGTTGTGCGTGTTGTGGCTTCACAAATGCTTTGCTGCATACCTCGGTTGTAACGAGTGGTTATTTCAGTCACTGTTGCCCTTCTATCAGCTCGAACCAGTCTGGCCATTCTCCTCTGACCTCTGGCATCAACAAGGCATTTCCGCCCACAGAACTGCCGCTCACTGGATGTTTTTTCTTTTTCGGACCATTCTCTGTAAACCCTAGAGATGGTTGTGCGTGAAAATCCCAGTAGATTAGCAGTTTCTGAAATACTCAGACCAGCCCTTCTGGCACCAACAATCATGCCACGTTCAAAGTCACTCAAATCACCTTTCTTCCCCATACTGATGCTCGGTTTGAACTGCAGGAGATTGTCTTGACCATGTCTACATGCCTAAATGCACTGAGTTGCCGCCATGTGATTGGCTGCTTAGAAATTAAGTGTTAACGAGCAGTTGGACAGGTGTACCTAATAAAGTGGCCGGTGAGTGTATATATATATATATATATATAGGCCTATATAATACAAAATTGGTTCACAGTTCCAATTATTTATTTATTTATTTTTCAAATTGTGCTTGCAAATTGTATAATATCAAATGTAAAAATTTCTAGTAATTGTGCAGTTAATTATCATACTGTTTTTACAGAAAGTTGTTACATGTATGTCCTGTGTTTCCCCCGTTCTTTGTGTATTTGGTTCAGTCCTGTTTCCAGTTTCCCGCTCCTCGTTAGTGTTTAGTTTATTCACCTGTGTCTAGTTCATTTGCCCCAGCTGTGCCTTGTTTCCCTAATCTGTTCTCTGTGTATGTAAACCCTGTGTTCTCCCTCACTCCTTGTCGGTTCTCGTTTATGTAACGTTGATGTTAGGTGTGTTATCCTCTGCCCGTCTGCCTGTCTGTATCCGTTTGTTGTTTTGCTTTATTTAAAGTAAAGTCTATTGTTTTTGGAAATCCTGATCTCCTCGTCTTCCTCTGCCTACACCAACCGTAACAGAAGAACCGACCGTAAGATGACTATCCCCGCTGTTCGCCTCCTATGTCTCGAACAGGGGGATCAAACTTTGGAGGACCACACCCAGACCTTTCTTGAGACGGCGTATTTGACTCACTACCCGGACTACTGCCTCTGCACATTCTATCTGGTGAGTCTAAACGGCTCGTGCAGAGCGCAGTTATCCGGAGAAGGTCCACGGGATGATTTTGCCGCCTTTGTGGAATGGGTGCTGGTGTGCTGTAATTCTACATTCACAGTATGCTCTGGAGAAGAGGATCTCGCCAGCACCCTTCCAGAGTTTCTCTACGTCACGCCCACTATCAGTCCAGCCCCCAGATCGGTCTATGGGAAATCGGGACTGGTTTCCAGCATGGCCGATCCCCCGTTGATGTCAGCACATGCTGCCAAATGGGGCATCGTTCCAGAGCCTTCTCCGCCGATCCCGTCCAGTAGTGAGCCCGTCGCCTGCCCGCCAGAGCCTGAGCCCGTCGCCTGCCCGCCAGAGCCTGAGCCCGTCGCCTGCCCGCCAGAGCCTGAGCCCGTCGCCTGCCCGCCAGAGCCTGAGCCCGTCGCCTGCCCGCCAGAGCCTGAGCCCGTCGCCTGCCCGCCAGAGCCTGAGCCTGTCGCCTGCCCGCCAGAGCCTGAGCCCGTCGCCTGCCCGCCAGAGCCTGAGCCCGTCGTCTGCCCGCCAGAGCCTGAGCCGCCTTCACTACTGGAGCACGCCTATCCGCCAGAGACTAAGCACACCACACGTAAGTCCACTCAAGAGGAGACTGCATTGATGGTGATGTCTGCAGCGATTTTGTGTGTGTGGGCTACACACACATCAGTTCTGGCCCATGCATCCAGTCCTCCCGAGCCTTCTCCGCTGGTTCCGTCCAGCCCAGCCGAGCCTTCACAGCCGGTTCCATCCAGCCCAGCCAAGCCCGCACCACTGATTCCGTCCAGCCCAGCCAAGCCCGCACCGCTGGTTCCGTCCAGCCCAGCCAAGCCCTCATCGCTGGTTCCGTCCAGCCCAGCCAAGCCCGCACGGCTGGTCACGTCCAGCCCTGCCGAGCCTGAGCTTCCCTGCAGCCCTGCCGAGCCTGAGCTTCCCTGCAGCCCTGCCGAGCCTGAGCTTCCCTGCAGCCCTGCCGAGCCTGAGCTTCCCTGCAGCCCTGCCGAGCCTGAGCTTCCCTGCAGCCCTGCCGAGCCTGAGCTTCCCTGCAGCCCTGCCGAGCCTGAGCTTCCCTGCAGCCCTGCCGAGCCTGAGCTTCCCTGCAGCCCTGCCGAGCCTGAGCTTCCCTGCAGCCCTGCCGAGCCTGAGCTTCCCTGCAGCCCTGCCGAGCCTGAGCTTCCCTGCAGCCCTGCCGAGCCTGAGCTTCCCTGCAGCCCTGCCGAGCCTGAGCTTCCCTGCACGCCTGCCGAGCCAGAGCTTCCCTGCACGCCTGCCGAGCCGGAGCTTCCCCGCATGCCTGCCGAGCCGGAGCTTCCCTGCGCGCCTGCCGAGCCCGAGCCTTCTCTGCTGGTCCCGTCCAGTCCTCCCGAGCCTTCTCCGCTGGTCCCGTCCAGTCCTCCCGTGCCTTCTCCGCTGGTCCCGTCCAGTTCCCCCAAGCCTGTCTCTGAACCCGTCACTCCCCCCAAGAAAATTTTGGGGGGGGGATATAAGCCACCCTGGCCACCTGAAGTGGCCTCTCCACCCTGGCCACCTGAAGTGGCCTCTCCACCCTGGCCACCTGAAGTGGCCTCTCCACCCTGGCCACCTGAAGTGGCCTCTCCACCCTGGCCACCCGAGGGAAAGTCTCCACCCTGGCCACCCGAGGGAAAGTCTCCACCCTGGCCTCCTGCACGTCCTGCTCCGCCCTGGCCTCCTGCACGTCCTGCTCCGCCCTGGCCTCCTGCACGTCCTGCTCCGCCCTGGCCTCCTGCACGTCCTGCTCCGCCCTGGCCTCCTGCATGTCCTGCTCCCTCGTCAGCCTCCAGGGCGCCCACCCCCCCACCCTTATTGATGTTACTCGGCGCGAGGACGCGCCTTGCAGGAGGGGGAGCTAATGTTACATGTATGTCCTGTGTTTCCCCCGTTCTTTGTGTATTTGGTTCAGTCCTGTTTCCAGTTTCCCGCTCCTCGTTAGTGTTTAGTTTATTCACCTGTGTCTAGTTCATTTGCCCCAGCTGTGCCTTGTTTCCCTAATCTGTTCTCTGTGTATGTAAACCCTGTGTTCTCCCTCACTCCTTGTCGGTTCTCGTTTATGTAACGTTGATGTTAGGTGTGTTATCCTCTGCCCGTCTGCCTGTCTGTATCCGTTTGTTGTTTTGCTTTATTTAAAGTAAAGTCTATTGTTTTTGGAAATCCTGATCTCCTCGTCTTCCTCTGCCTACACCAACCGTAACAAAAGTTTGGGAATGTATCCCAAATGTGTCACTAATAAAACACAATACAAATAATTTAAAGAGGAGGCTTATATTGAGCTTTTAAGATTTACCTAAGATTTATTTATATGTAGCCTACATATATTTTTGCTATTTTAATAAAAAGGTTACAATTACAACAACAATTCAAATTTTAACTATATTTCAAATGTAATCTTTCTTTGTATTATATACTAAAGTATACATTTTATCATACATATTTCACAGTTGCGGATTAATTAGTTTGAATATAGCTTTCGAACAAACACTATAATAACATCTTAGCAAACAAGCTTATTTGATGTGGCAGTATTTTACAGTAAAAACGACATCTTGTCTTTCATATGTAACATATCGTTTTTATGATTAGGACATATAAATGTTAATTTGCAGTTTAATACGTTGCTTATACAAAAATATTTTATTTCAACATATTTCAGTCGATTTTTACTCATCTCAGTATTGGAATATAGTTAGGTAAAAGCTGTTCATTCATTCACACAAAAACGCGATTCAAACAGTCTTTTTGTTTACAGACACTATTCCATATCGCGATTAGCACAAAGCACTTGAAAATAAAGAATGTACCTATTTCCTCGGCTGGATCCGTTGCTCCTCCAAATGAAACTACCTGTAGCCTACTTCTGAGGTCATTTTTTCCAGGATTATTATTAAGATAGTACTATTATTCCTCACAGCGTCGTAAATCTGAGTCTCTTTCGGTGGGTTATCCAGCTGATGTGGGCGTGGATCGCCTCAGAGCATTTGTGTTTGAATAGAGCGCGCTCCGTGGGCGTGGTCAAATTAACTTTAATGAGCTGAGACGAGAACGACTATCATCTCTCTCTTTTCGTACAAATTTTTTTTTAATATAAATTACTTCATTTAAAAGAAGATAATTCAGGCTTCATGCCTGTGTGCCTGTGTACCTGTTTGACTGAGTATTTGCAGAGTTACAGATGATTTTTCGGACGCGTTTCAGAATGGACTTCACTGACACGCAGAATGCGCATCATGTTTATTTTTCTTTATTAGGCGAAAAGCACAACACTTTGTTTTTATTATGAGGTTCCACAAAAAAAATACAAACTTAACAGGATCGAATGATGTACAACACTTAAATGTAAGATCAAAATTAACAGTGTAATTTGAGTCTCTTTTGCACTGATAAGGAAAAAAGTGAGCTGGTATCGCCGGCGAGACCGCCGACCCCAGAGAGTTAAGGAAAGTAGTTTTAAGTTTTAGCGCCATGACGCATTGATCAAGATGCCTTTTCATGATGCATTTTTATTGGCTAGTCAGTAGATGTCAGAGCCATAGAGAGAAAGAGTTGCGACACTCCCATAGACCTCCGTTGTAAAAAAATGGCGGCGCTTTTCACCGCCTACTTCCTGGATATGGAGCTCGGATTAGTTCCAAACACTGGCATTTGGCTGTTGGACCCCATTCACTTACATTGCTGCGCGTCGAGTTGTTTCAGAGGTAAGTTGCTGAAATATCGACTTCTTTTGAATTGTCAACTGTCTATATTGTATCAGAGGCCCTTTGCGATGCTTATACTGGTCTTCATTTGTATATGCACAGCGTAATTATTTATATTTTATCTTGATTGTTCCAACCAATTTTTTCAAGCGTAAATTCGTTTTTAATCTGTTATAGTTTTGATAATGTGTATGGCTTAATCTTAAAATTATATTCTTAGTCTTAACATGATTATGTTTCACGGTGTGATCCTGAGGGTGGCCACTTTCATCAGAAGTGAGCTAGCTTCTAGCGAATTCTGAATGGACCGCCACGGCAGACCTCTGCGTGATCACGAAGGTAGGCTAATGGCTGAATTGTAATTTATAAGCAAAATCACGGGAATCAATGGCCTAATACAGCCCAGTTGTGATAAAATAAATATCATGAGACGTCCATCATCTGATTAATATGGAAAAGTTAAGTTAGAGCCGCTAAAGCCAGTGCTACTACCCATGCGAGCACTTTTCCCTCCAAAAAAAATTGCCTGAAACTTATCTAAGTAATATACACTATTTCGTTGTCACCCTGCCTCTCCAAATGCAAAACTGACATTAACAAAATGCAATAACAGCTGAAAAAGTACTTGGTTGTGTGTTTTATTTTATATTTACCGTTCAAAAATGCAATCGCTGCTGTCTGTCCCATAGAAGAACATAACAGCCCGCGTATGTTTTGGAACTATTGGGACTTACATGAACCACGTGACAGACGTCGCAGCGACATCAAAGAGTGTCGCAACTCTTTCTCTCTATGGCTCTGGTAGATGTAGGTCGTAGCAGCAACACACTGGGTGCTTCTCAATTGACCCTTTGCTAAGCCCCGCCCTCCCTAGTTACTGTTGCTACGCCTGTCAAGCTTTCGTGCCTGGCACGTCTATTACAGTGTGTATGCACCGGTGTCCGACATTCCCAATGAGATAATTAGTAATTTTTGGCGAACATGTGAAATATCTGAGAGAGCAAGACAAAAAGGGACTGTAGTATGCATTCGAGGGATATATCCACGACATAATATGCAACCGATTAGAGAATAATTTCATAAAAATTGAAGCTAAAGCCTATAGTCCCACCGCAAGCAGCAGCCGCCTCATACGCTGACCATTCAAATGGGAAACACACAAATTGAGGAACAGCTATGTTCGTGCACAGCAGGGTAAGTGATGTGAAAATAATCGAATAATTATAAATTGGGTTAAAGTTAACGTTACTCAGTCAGGGGTAGTAGGCCGTCGATTAACAAAATGCAGAAATATATTTTAAAGTATGTCAGTGAGCCTCCATCTTGTCTTTAATCGTCTTATTTTACGTTAAAATATATGCATTATGAACAAAGAACCGTCATATTTCCAACTTCCAAGCAATAGGTGTTTTTGTTAATCCTGTGGACATGTAGTTGTGAATGGGGTCTCACACACTGCTTGATCCACGCCCGGCATTTCTCCCCTTGGCTTTTAGATTATCGGGAAGGAAAAAAATTCCACTCCCCCGTCCAAACTTTTAGGATACCGGGTATCAGATTTGCACAATCCATAGTTACGGTTGCTAAGACACGATTGGCCAGTGGCGGTTTTCGGGCGTGGCTTAGCGAAGGGTCAATTCTTATTTGTGCATCCTCGTTTACTTTCCTCGTGTCTCAGCTCCACCCCCTGCAGGATGCGAGGGAAGGTTGCAAGGAAAGAAAATGAGGACCGAGGAATCGAATGAAAGTTTTTTTATATACTTTGGAATACTTGATCACTCGAGCGTCACTTCACTGCGTCATCAGCAGCGCACAAAGGATCTGCCCTTATGTTGTTGAAGTTTGGTTATTTAAGAAATTAGTAATAAATAATAATAAAGCAAGATACCCTGTTGAAATATGTGAGATGTGTGCTTTATATAAAATGCAATGGTAAAGTATAAATTAAAATGATTGTGACCGACGTGAAGGGGGAGGAGAATTTATACGTGCGTCACATTTAGTCGATAAAACTCTTCCGCAAAGCATGCAACTGTGCATCCTCGCTCATAGCTCCTCTGGAAGCCTCCTCACTCCTCGATCCTCGCCTCCTCGCGGTGCAATTAGAGAATTGAGATGTCCTTCAAGATGGCTGAGCTCAATCGGTTTCCGGGTCATAGGATGGAGGACGGAGGATCGAGGAGATGAGGAGGGATATTGAGAAGCACCCACTGTGAGATGATCATGACGTAAATGATCACAGGCTATCTTTGATCAAAACATAGTTTAGGAGCCACGACCACAGAAATCTCCACGATTGTTTCACGAGGCTCATCTTTCGTCTGGAACAGCGCAAAATAATAGTGTGTACCAGGCATTAAATACAATAAATCTTTTTGTAGGACACTTTGAGCTTTGTAAGATCTTTGCAGATCTTATACATGCACAAACAGCAACATAACACACTAAAGAAAAACATGAAAACGCATCATATGACCCATTTAATGCATCAATACAAATGTAATACAACTATGATTAAAAACATGATGTATAAACTCAAGCTTCCATTGATTGTTTTCTAAAAGTGAGCTTGAACTGTTTTCCCCCCTCATAATTATGAAAAATTAATCTTCCATTAGTCTTTGTCTCCCTCTGCTGATACCACAAAAACATTCAGAGCTTTTCCATCAAACCATCAAAACTCAGAGCTTTTTGAGTTTATACTGTGCGTTTATACAAATAAAATGGTTAATCTATGAATGAGAAACTGTATTTTGCTGTGAAATAAAAGGTGTTTCACTGCCGCCTCATCAGGTCTGTCAGAAGATTGTTAATATCTAAATTAAGTCTTAATTTATAACAGTGAAGTCACTGTATCTTCAGTCCCTGTTGATTCTGTTGACTGAGTCTCTGTAGTGGATCCTCATTCACCATCAGATGATCATCAGAAGATCAGACTGTCTTCTGATAGCCAATACAAACAGTCACATAAGCAGTGAGATATTATGTATTTCACATCTTTTCATAAGAAAACTAACTAGATAATCTATATTAATTCATTCTCAAACATGATAATATAGCTTCTATCTGATGCTGAAAGTCACTTTACAAAATCAAAAGCACATAAAATATCACTTTCACACAATAGACAGCTGATACAGAACCAGCAGAAATGATCATTACACTCACTACAAATTTAATATCAGTTAATAACAAACAACCCAAATCTCAGTCTTTACACAGAAAAAGCGCCACAGAAACCAAATCTGAAGCGACATTAAATCCCAAAATTTTGATTTTGGATAACCCACAGGAATTAAATTCGCAGGAAATAATATTTTAACTACAGTTTTAACAAAGTGTTATAAAATGAATTTTAAAATAATTAAATAGTAAACAAAGAAATAAAACTCGAGATAAATAAAGATACAGAATATAACATTTCCTCTGCGTGCTATAGCTATCTCACGCTTTAATGTTTGTCATAATTCTGTGGTACTGATAGCTATTTTTGATTTCTTAATAAAATTGTTCCAGATGGAACAAATGCTACAAAGAAATTACGATTTATTACACCGGGTAGATCACTGCAGGAATATAAGATCTTTTTCTTTTCTTTTCAAGAGCCAGAAAGAACAATTATGCTATCGTTGGCGTTTCAGGCAGGTCGTGTGTGGGTGACATATCATCCTCATCCTCTTTTTATAAATGAAAGTCAAAGGCACATTTTCAGTACATAATCATACCTGAAAACAAATCCTGTTCAAATAGGCTATATGGGTCATCCTACAGAATTGGTTCGAAGTTAGAGTTAGAGCCCTGGTCGCCAGCACAGCCTACTCCGTCCGGGAGTCTGCACATCCTCCGTCTAAGAACTCCAGAACACTCCAAAAACTATACCTACCATAGTGTCTCCAGTTTATAATGTGGATCATTCTTCAGATCCTTCAGCAACTTCACTCCTGAGTCTACAGGAGTGAGTTTATTCTCAGACAGACTCAGTTCTCTCAGGTGTGAGGGGTTTGATCTCAGAGCTGAAGCCAGAGCAACACAACCTTCATCTGTGACACCACAATCATCCAACCTGTAGAGAACAAAGACGCACATTAATCCTATATCCAAAGATAAACATGACCACTTAAAACAAATACAATAACATAATGCTGTCAATATTAAATATATACAAATACTCGTTAGTTCACATTGTGAAAAATACATCAGTTAGGATTAGGGGATTGAATATAGAATTTGTACAGTATAAAAGTCATTATTTCTATGGAAAGTCCACATAAAACATGGAAACCCAACGTGCGTGTGAGTGTGAAAGTGCTTTAATTTTGAATGTATTTGTAAACATTTTAAAGAACGTGTGTGTGTGTGTGTGTGTGTGTGTGTGTGTGTGTGTGTGTGTGTGATTAATGTATTTGTAAACATTTTAAGGAATGTGTGTGTGTCTATTTTTTTTTTATAGATGTTTCCAACTCTAACTTTGAACCAATACTGTATAATGGCCCATATAGCCAATTTGAACAGGATTTGTTTCCAGGTATGACTAAAAATATGCTTTTGACTTTTATTTATATTTGGATTATATATATTTTTTTTTTTTCGTCCTCGCACTCTTTCTTGTTTGACACACCTGAATGAGGGGCTCATTTTGCAGCTCATTATGCAGTTCATTGTCTTCTCAGGTGTGAATAACATCATTATTCATGATCATTCACGCCCCCACGCATATTGCCTTTCCAAATAAAAAGTTTCTTACAAAATTTAGATCAATGTATTGTGTTATGTGAATGATTAGGCAGGATGATTTTCAGATCATTTTGAAGCAAAAACTGTAGGCGACAACATCCATTAGTCAAAAGTATTGTGGACGCATATTAACTATGTGTTTGTGGCCTTATTTCAGAAACTTTAATTTTTAGTTTTTTCAATAACCATGCATAAACATTATTCTCTCAAAAATACAAACTTGTACATGCATGTTGCTCCCATATTATGGTAGCCCTGTTTGTGCTAAATAGAGTGTAATTACACCTGTGGCATTAATATGTTTATAAGCAACTGAAAAAAACACAAATGTCAGAGTATGTCAAAACATCTCAAGGACCCCAAAAACACCTTAGACCCCAGAGGGTTAATAGTATTTATGGTAGAGATGATTTTACCACAGTATCTCCAGATTACAGTGAGGATTCGCCAGTCCAGCAGAAAACAGCTTCACTCCTGAGTCTCCTATTTTATTCTCAGACAGATTCAGTGTTCTCAGGTGTGAGGGGTTTGATCTCAGAGCTGAAACCACAGCAGCACAACCTTCATCTGTGACACCACAAGCACACAACCTGTAGAGAACAATAACACACATTAAGCCTATTCCAGAGATAAACATGACCACTTAAAAAAAACAAAAAAACATTATAATGTCAATATGAAATATATACAAAAAACTCATTAGTACATGTTTTTGAAATACATCAGTTAGGATTAGGGGATTGAATATACAGTTTGTACAGTATAAAACATGGAAACCTAACGTGTGTGTGCTTAATATATTTATAAACATTTTAAGGAACGTGTGTGAGTAAACATTTTAAAGAACGTGTGTGAGTAAACATTTTAAGGAACGTGTGTGAGTGTGTTAGGACTGGGAGAAAAAAATTGATTCAACAAACTATCATGATTTTTTTGTTTATCATTTTAAAAGGGATTTTTTTTATTCCAGAATCGATATTGATTAACATTAAATTGCTTTATTTTTGTCCTTGCTTATAGATGAGGTTGACAGAAGTTAGCCACTTTTGCTTCAACAGAGGATGAAATGTGTTGTTATCTATGAGTGTCGTAATATCCATTTCAAGTGGACGCTTGGGAGCGACGTGAGACTGAATGGACTGAAAAGCCTTTGCACTACTCATATGCTGAGAGAGAGATAATTCAATTCAATTCAATTCAATTCAAATTTATTTGTATAGCGCTTTTCACAATACATATTGTTTCAAAGCAGCTTTACAGAAAGTACATTTCAGAAATGTACATAGAATAATATAGTTAGTTAATCATCATGTATTAATTTAGGGCATAACATATCGCCGGCGTTGAGTCGTCTCTTCACAGGCGTCGAGTCGTCTCTTCATAGGCGTTTAGTCATCTCATCGCAGGTGTTGGAGCGTCTGAAGTCTCCGTGAGAGGCTGGATACAAACTGGAGCTGACGAACGCTATTTACCTCGGGACTAGCGTCCCGAGATAACAGCAGAAAAGCAGATGGGAAATAATTAGCGTAGCTGCTGTTCATAATATTAATGCAGTCGATCTGATTCAACAGTGGTATAAAAGGTAAGCATTATGTGAATGCTTGGCTGAAGAGATGCGTCTTTAATCTAGTTTTGAACTGGGAGAGCGAGTCTGAGCCACGAACAGTATCAGGAAGGCTATTCCAGAGTTTAGGAGCTAAATGTGAGAACGCCCTCCCTCCTTTAGTGGACTTAGATTTCCTAGGAATGACCAGAAGCCTCGAATTTCGGGATCTTAAAGAACGCGATGGATTGTAGGGCGATAGAAGGTCCATTAAATACACAGGAGCTAAACCATTTAGGGCTTTATAGGTCAGTAATAGTACTTTGTAATTGATACGGAACTTGATAGGTAACCAGTGCAGAGATGATAGAATCGGTGTTATATGATCATATTTTCTTGACCTAGTAAGAACTCTAGCGGCTGCATTTTGGACTAACTAACTAGCTTGTTTATTGAAGATGCAGGACAACCAGCTAATAAAGCATTACAGTAATCTAGTCTCGAGGTCATGAATGCATGAACTAACTTCTCTGCATCAGAAACTGATAGCATGTTACGTAATTTAGCAATGTTTCTAAGGTGGAAAAAGGCTGTTCTTGTAACATACGAAATATGATTTTCGAAAGACAAGTTGCGGTCTAGTATAACACCCAGGTCTTTTACTGTAGTCGATAGGGTAACAGGACATCCTTCTATATTAAAGTTGTATTGTAAGAGATTTTGTGGGTAGTTTTTTGGACCAATAAGTAATACCTCAGTTTTATCTGGATTTAGTAGCAGGAAATTACACGTCATCCAGCATTTTATATCTTTAAGACATTCTGTCAATTTAGATAAGTTAGTGTTTTCATCTGGTCGTGATGAAATATATAATTGAGTGTCATCAGCATAGCAGTGGAAATTAATTCCATGTTTTCTTATAATATTACCAAGTGGCAGCATATATATTGAGAATAGCAGAGGGCCTAACACCGATCCTTGCGGCACTCCATAGTCTACTGACGTTATCTTCGATTTTTCCCCATTTAAACAGACAAAATGGTAACGGTCCGATAAGTACGATCTGAACCAGCTTAATGCCTGTCCCTGAACACCAGTGTAGTTTTGTAGTCGATCCAAGAGTATTTTATGATCTATAGTGTCGAACGCAGCGCTAAGATCGAGTAGAACTAGTATTGAGATACAGCCTTGGTCAGAAGCTAAAAGTAAATCATTTGTAATTTTAACTAGCGCAGTTTCTGTGCTATGATGCGGTCTGAATCCTGACTGAAATTTTTCATATATCTCATTTTTTTGCAAGAAAGAACACAATTGAGCGGACACAATTTTTTCTAGTATTTTAGACATAAATGGAAGATTTGAAATGGGTCTGTAATTTGCTAAGTTATTTTGATCTAATTGCGGTTTCTTAATAAGAGGTTTTATTACTGCCAGCTTGAATATTTTTGGAACATGACCTAAAAATAAAGACGAGTTAATAATATTAAGAAGAGGCTCTTCCACTACAGGTAGCACTTCTTTCAGAAGTTTAGTGGGTATTGGATCTAATAAACATGTTGTTGGTTTAGATGCAATGATAAGTTTATTTAGCTCTTCCTGTCCTACAGTTGTAAAGCGGTGTAGTTGTTCTTGAGGGACGATAATTGAGGCTGAATCACAAGACACCATAGAGGATTGTACATTTACAATTGTATTTCGGATGCTTTCTATTTTCTCATTGAAGTAATTCATAAAATCATTACAGCTATACTGTAACGGAATATTTTGCTCTGGTGATGTCTGTTTATTTGTTAGTCTAGCCACGGTGTTAAATAAAAACCTTGGATTATTTTGGTTATTTTCTATTAGTTTGCGGAGATGCTCTGCCCTGGCTGCTTTTAGAGCCTTTTTATAACGTGACACACTGTCTTTCCACGCGATTCTAAAGACCTCTAAATTAGTTTGTTTCCATTTACGCTCTAGGTTACGAGTTTCTCTCTTGATAGCATGTGTAGTACTATTGTACCATGGTGCTTTAGTTTTCTCTCTAACCTTTTTCAATCTAATTGGTGCAACAATATCTAATGTACTAGAGAAAATGGTGCTCAAACTGCTGGTCATTTCCTCTAGTTCATCTGTTTGTTTGGGTTCACTGAGCAGCTGAGATAGATCAGGTAAGCTATTTGTGAATCTATCTATAGTGATTGGAAGGATTGTTCTGCCTGGTCGATAACGCGGCGCAACATGACAAATTTCAGCAGTACGTATTATACAAGTTATCATGTGATGATCAGTGAGATCGTCACTTTGCGGTATAATATCTATATCGGTTGGATCGGTTCCATATGATATAATTAAGTCTAGTGTATGATTTAGACGATGAGTGGGACCACTGACGTTTTGCTTGACCCCAAAGGAATTTAATAAATCTGTAAACGCAGTCCCTAACGCATCATTTGTGTTATCTACGTGTATGTTAAAATCTCCAACAATTATTGCTTTATCGACATTGACCAATAGATCTGAGAGAAAGTCTGCAAACTCTTTTAGGAAATCAGTGTAGGGCCCTGGAGGTCTATATACAGTAGCCAAGGCTAGAGATAATAGGGATTTCTTTCTTACATCTAAGAGCGTAACATTTAGCACAAGTACTTCAAACGAATTAAACCTGTGACCTGTTTCCTGAGTAACATTAAGAATATCTCTATAGATTGTTGCAACACCGCCGCCACGACCGATCAGACGGGGCTCATGTTTATAACAATATCCTGGCGGAGTAGACTCATTTAGACCGAAATACTCATTTGGTTTAAGCCAGGTTTCAGTAAGGCAAAGTACATCGAAGCTATTATCTGTGACCATTTCATTTACAATAACCGCCTTAGGTGTGAGCGATCTAATGTTTAGAAGACCTAGTTTTAGAAATTGTTTTTGTTCACTAATATTTAGATTTTCTGGTTTAATTACAATAAGATTTTTCCTAGATCCTACACTAGATTTATTGTTTGGCCTCACTACACGAGGAATAGACACAGTTTCTATATAATGTTCTACACTACTTATATCAATTAAGTTGGGACAGCAAAGACTGTGAATTGGACTTTGACTTACTAGTCAGATGGTGTGCAACGTCTTGGAGATGTTGTCCGACAGCACAGCCGCTCCGATTCTGCTGGGGTGCAGGCCATCAGCACGGTAGAGCCTAGGTCGCTCCCAGAACAGATTCCAATTATTTACAAAGAGCAGTTTCTGTTCATTACACCATGACATTAACCATTCATTTAGAGCAAATAGTCTACTGAACCTTTCTTGTCCTAGTCGGTACGTGGGAAGCGGTCCAGACACGATGATCGTTGCCTCAGGCGCTGTGCTGCGTACCGCCTCGATCAGGCTCCTGTAGTCCTTCTTCAGAACCTCCGTCTGCCGCAGCCTGATGTCGTTCGTTCCCGCATGGAGGACAACGGCTCCGACGCGCTCGTCACCGTTCAGAATCTCGGGAACCTGTGCGGCGACATCAAGAACACGAGCACCAGGAAAGCAGTGAGTGCGCACCTTACCCTTACCTGAGGTAGCGCGGACATGACGGACCATGGAAGTGCCGATGATCACGGCGTCGTCGCGTTCCGACTCGTGAAGAGGGGAGAAGCGGTTCCGGGTGGAGATCTCGAAGACCGGGAGGGGCGGAGAGGTTCTTGCTCTGGTCCTGGCTCGTGTCTTCCGCTGTGGGATCACCCAGGGTCCATGGTGTTGTGTAGGTGCCGGAGTGAATGAAGCCAGAGATGATCGCGTCCTCCTGGGCAGAGAAACGCACGGAGTAGAGGAAGTCGGAGTCAAAAAGTTACTAACCACTGACTTGTGAGCATCGGCGCGTGACGTTTCAAGCGCTGATCGCCGATCCCGCAGCTCGGCTTGCCTCTCCAGCAGACCACGGATCTGTTTCTCCACCGATTCCAGTTCCAATCGCACCGACATCAGCTCGAATGTGTCCTCACCTGCACTCAGAGGTAACGTTAGACACACATCCGATATGTTCGCCATTATAACAGATGAACAGTAAATTAACAGTGATACTACCAATATCACTACTAATTTAGGACTGGAATGCTGGATATAACCTGTATCCTTTCAGTGAAACGGGTGTAAAATCAGACGGTCAATAGGCGCGAGCCCACGCGTGAAATGCTAGCGGGCTAAAGGCTAGTAGCCGAGATTCGCAAAGTTGGATCTAAGTAGCGATATCAAAGCAATCCGATTGTTTTTTTTATAGGGAATAGTATCGAGGATAGGTTCACACGATATAAAAATAGAAAGTGCTTGTTAATAAATGAGTGGTAAAGAAGAAAATCAAGGATTAATGAATCAATTCGACGGAGCTCTAAACACAAACAAACACCGCCCGCGCATGCGCAGATGAATCAGATGAGACAGTAGATTAAGTTGGGACAGCAAAGTGCAGCTCTACTGCAGATAAGACAGTAGAGCTGCACGATTAATCTTTAAAATACCTTGATCTCCATTCAAACACTCACACAAACTTCTTCAAATTCGTCTATCTATTAAACCTTTGACAAAATTATATAGCAACATTTTAAATGTTGGCGTTGCCGCTGACTCAGAGAGAGTTGTCATGAAACAGCTTCACAAAGAGTCTTTTAAACCACATAATAGTATAATTATTTCTGTGATACAATAGTTCAAATTATCATAGAGGTAAAGTAAAGTTTAAAATTCACATATAAACAATGATGTCTATGGTACAGATCAAAATAGAGTAAATCAGCTTTTGATAGAAACTTGGCGCTTAAAATAACGCATCTATCGATTACATTGTTTCGCCACTGGGTGGCGACAAGTGACTGTTCAACTTCCTGCTCAGCTACTGTTCGGACGCTCTTGCTTATGCCTGGCTCACACTACAGGAGTTTTAAAATCCTAACCGATTGTGAAATCTGGTTGCAGCACACACTTAAGGAGAATCTTTGCAGATTGTCTTCCCTCAAATCTTAAACATGCTCACACTACAAGATTTGTAAATCGTGACGCATCACACACTACACAATGTTATTAAGATTATCGTGCCAGAGGAAGCGCCTTGATATGATTCCACCATGATCACGTGATCTTACGCAACAGATCGAAAGCGGAAAGGTGGATATAAACAAAATATCTGTCATATCAAGTCATATTCGTGAAAAGGTTGCCGTGACCAAGGAAAGCGAAATCTTTTTTTTAAATCATCCTTTTAACATTTAAGGATATTTCTAATGAATGGCGTCAGCTCTGGTCAATACAATGAAGTGACGTATCACCTTCAGCGTTTCAGCTGAGCCTTATAAAGTGGAGCTCAAAGTTAAAATTAAATATTGTAAATAATTAGCTGCTTGTTTTATTACATATATCTTAGAATGAATCTGCATTATTTTATATTTCCATTGAATGAACAGTTTAATTACTCACTCAAAGACATTCCCTTGTCGCCACCTAGTGTCGTAACAATGTAACTGCACTGAGTGACGGTCTATAACACGCAGAGATGAGCAATGCCGATACTGGTGAAATATCAGCAGCAGGGCTGGACTGGCCATCGGGCATACCGGGCATTTGCCCGGTGGGCCGACGTGCTTTGTGGGCCGATGTATCTCATACTTAAAAAAAATTATTTATTTTTTTGTCTGAACGGCCCATAAAACTCGTACATCGGCGGCCCATTGCGTTTAGTTTTGTTTAATTGCCGGCTCTGGGATCTTTGTGCCGGTGTAATGCATTGGACAAAAAAGTCCACGTACTTTTTTCTTTTTCTCACAGACCGGCGCATGATGAAACGCGTAAATCAGCAGCCCATTGGTTATTTTCTTGATTGACACTGGGCTGGTCCAATCACATCTTTAAACTCCTCCCCCTTTGAGCTCTGAGTGAGCGAGCAATGTCAGTGTGTATCTGTCAAAATAGTCAGAGCGATGGAGAAGAAACGCAAGGAATGTGCAGAGAAATAGCGCAAAAAAATAAACTTCAAAGGCCCTTCAAGTGTCTGATGAGGATAGTGAGGAGGATAAGGAGAGAGATGAGTGAGTGCAGTGGTAAGCAGAACTAGGCTACTGTCACAACACTTATGGTGTGTTCACACCCAACGCGAATAGAGCGTCAAATACGCGTCTATCGCGTTTAGTTAGACACTTGAACATTCGCTCGAGTTCAAATTTTTCAACTTGCACGGAAGACATTCGGGGCAAACGCGTCGCCCAATACGCGTCATTCGCAACGCCGGGCGCGAATGATGCGTCTATTCGCGACTTTGCATTGACTTTGTATGTAATCTACTCGCCCAAATAATTAAATTCGTGTTCGGTGTGAACACACCATTAGGCTATGTAGGAACCCACTACCCAGTTACGCATTATTTACACATCTGCATATTTGACGATTACGCATTTTATTCGAATTGTAATGAGACAATAATGAGTAATGAGTTTGTAAACCATATTTTTCTTCAAAATAAAAGCTCGATGCCGTTTCCGTCAAAATAAAAGATCATATGCTTCTCTGTATAGAAATTAGTACGAAACTAATTATGAAAGTTGCTTTTATTTTTCAGTGCATTTGTTTTACAACATATGGCTATTACTGCCATGGGATTAATATTATAACTATTATTATGTAGTAGTGTAATGAAGACAGACACTATATCACAACTAAAAGAGTTTTGAGTTTTTCTTTGTTCAATTTGCACACTGAATATGGGTTGGAGCTCTTTATTTTTAACTCTCAAAGTGCACCAGATTGATGAATTTAACATTAAAAAGCACAAAATTTTCTTACGGGGGAGCATGCCCCCGAACGCCCCTAGAGGGACAGAGGTGCACTCACCACAGATTTCACAAAAACCTGTGGGAAAAAAACGCTATTGCTATCCCAGCTTATAGCTTTCTTTAGGATTCATCACTGTGGAGTATAGTTCAACTTAGTAGTTATTTCATCGGTTAAACTCTTACTCACTACTATTCACTTATGGCATTAGTGGTTTTAATAGGAGTTGGTATACATATTCAAGGGCGTGCAAAGTTCGGTTGTGTTATATAATGGGCCAGTCTGGGCCAAAAATGCCCGGGCCGATTTTTTGTCCCAGTCCAGCCCTGATCAGCAGAAAGCCTCTCGTAAAGTGAGATTCAAGGATCTGAACTAACTGTTATATTACAATGGTCTAACAAGCTTATTGTCAGGTTTATGTTCTGTTATTATATTATGTGGACCCTTATTTTGTTATTATATTATGTGACCCTTATTTACTCCACTTTGTTTCAATGCGCTTTTTAGTTTCGGTTTCATTACTGAACATGTACTAGTCTTCGTACACGTATTTATTTAGTAATAAATAAATAAATAAAGATAATACCGCATATCACGTTGTTGAGTCACTCAAAATTACCTCAATGGAAATTCCTTCCCCACGACAGCCTATACTTCTTTCTTATTGGCTATTGTAACAGTTCTGACGTAATCACAATCTTGCTCATCTCGAATAAATATCAAACATGTTTGATATGATCGGGGCGAGCCCGATTTGTGTGAGAGCAGATCGGGAGGTGCAAGATTCGATCTGTGAACGCCTCACATTACCAGATAATCTGCACCGAACATCGGAACCGATCGAGGTCCTCGACAAGATATTTTCTCGGATATTTCCTCGAAATCGGAACTAAATCGGGCATAAATCGGCCTAAAACTCCTGTAGTGTGAGCCACAATGGCGCCACCAGGGGGTGGCCAGGGGTGGCCACGGCCACCCCTGGCCGACTCCTGGCCACCCCACTGGCCACCCGAACGGCCAGAATAAAATTTAGTAGCATCAGTTATGCATTTCATAAATAAGTCAAAAATATTCTTTAGTAAAAGAAGACGGGGCATTATGTGTCGTGACGTGCTTTTTAAGTGCCAAATGGTTACAGTATTTTGTGACAGCAGCTTTTTGATGTGTCTTTGCCACGTTTTGACAAGCAGGGATACAAACAGCACGCCTCCCGCTTTTTTTTTTTACGTCAGTTTGGGTGACAAAGTCATCTGAAGTCATTCCATAGCTTAATGTGAGGGACAGAAGTCTATTTACATCATTAAAGTATATGGAAACTCCTTTTCCCTTCTCTGCGGCTGTCAATCACTTTTCCATTCATACTCAAACAGCGCGCGCGCCTCTTGGATGCACGGTAAAACTCTCTCCAATATGATATATTCACATTATAATGCATGATCTGTAGATAAAAGGCTGTAGATTTGCATAAAATTACTTTATTTTGTTGGAGTTTGTTGTTGTTTTAAACGACTCACTACCGTGTGCTTGCTAGATCATCACACACACATCACAGGGACTATGAATCGACATCAAACCAACAATAACTGGAATAAAAAACTGAAACAAAGGAACAAATCGCACTAGGATTTGTGCGCTCGACATTTCTTCGCTTTGTGACGTGAACTTATAAATGCGCACTTATGCAGCGCAGCGCTGCACACATAGAGTCACCATGTTGCTTTGAGCACATCATTCTGCACCCGAGATGCGCATACACGCTGTGTGCGCTCTGTTTTTCATGTTATCATGGGTTTGAGCACTGAAATATTATTAAAAGCCAATATATTTTGTTATACCTAGCCTGCTCAATACATTTAAAATAAGCATAATTTAATTGTATATTATTTCTTTGTAGTGTAGGTTATATATGCACTGGTTTTGGTGTGCCACCCCAAGATTTTAAGTGGCCCCATCTGGCCACCCATATGAAAAATTTCTGGAGGCGCCACTGGTGAGCCAGGCATTACTGCTCCGCGCTTTGCACTATCGCTTTTATATTTTTATATTTTATCTCCTTTTATCACCTAATTTTAACTTCAGCAAATCAGCACAGTGCTTAAACGCTTGGATTACTACAAAAAAAGCTGAATTCTTTTATTCGACCAGCCTCCCACTGAAAGCTTACATTCCGGGGAAGAGAAAACACAACTGCCTATATTCATAAGGATAAGAAAATGCCTCTTCTGAAATCTACTTGATGCTCTAACTGCCACAGACTTTTACAAAGAATTGCAGTTCTTGAAACAAAGTTAATTAACACACAACAGAGCTTCGTCATGGACGCCTTCAGCATACAGCCGGTGAGTCCCATGAATCTAGTGCTCCTCGACTGGCCATACTGAGTGTAGAGAAACAAGCCGATCGACTTACAAATCGATGGCAAAAACAGGGAGCGAGACCCAAAGGCACTCGAGACATCAGATTGTCACGAGCATCACATATTGCTGCAGTAGCATCCTCTACCATAGCTGTCAACATAGTACATTGAATATAAGGGAGATTTCCCGGAATCCATCCCCAAAATAAAGGATTTTTTTTACACTATTCTTACCCACAAACTTTAAAAATAAAGCACTAATCATTAAAAGTCTAAAGAGTTTATAACTACATATGAGTGAGAGAGAGATAAAGAGACAGTGTGTGTGTGTGTGTGTGTGTGTGTATGAGAGAAAGAGACAGTGTGTCATTTTTTTAACATTTTTTATCAGAGAATGTTTAAATACTAATATCAGCTTACGAGGGAAACGGTGGTGCTTCGGAGGCTGCTGGAGATGATTAGGGAGAGGTCTGTGCTCCTTTACCGATCAAAGCGTGCGCTGACGCACGAGCGCGGCAAAAATGACGCGTTGGGTGCGCAAGACCGGCAAGACCCCATTTCGCTTGGCTGTGTGCACAGCTTTTTTTGTAACAGCGCGCGCGGCGCCGCATCCGAGGATGAACGACTTCAAGCCGAATCTGCCCGAGCTTGTACGTCTCACACAATCAGAGCGTAAAAATACGGGATATTTTACGGGAAAATACTAAAACGGGAAGACAGCGGGAAAAGAGCTAAAATACGTGAGAAACCCGTAAAAAACGGGAGGGTTGACAGCTATGTCCTCTACCCCAGATACGGCTCTGACAAGGATTGCAAACACTGGTCTCCTACCACCGCCTATACATCTTGAGAACAGATTTGAAGTATTAATGAATGAGGAATCTCTGAATGTGATGAATGTGATCGAACACAGACTGAATCAGCCAGTAGCTAACACTGCTAACTGGCGCTCAAGGTCGAGCAGACAGCGGCACTCAGCTCAGAGCGCAGCCGAGCACAGCACTCTGATCAGGGCCGGCTCTAACCCTTTGGTTGCCCTAGGCGATATTGAGTTTTGATTAATAATATTAATCCCATGACAGTAATTGCCATAGGCTATATTGTAAAACAAATGCACTGAAAAATAAAGGAAACTTTCATGAGTATATTGTACAAATGTCTATACTTGAAAGTAAGTTACATATTTGGAAGTAACCCAGCGCCGCCAATTAAGCAAAACAAAACAAAACGAATAGGTCACCGATGTACGAGTTTATGGGCCGTTAAGACAAAAATAGAAAAATAAAAGTATGAGATGTATGCATCGGCCCAAAAAGCACGTCGGGCCCGCGGGAATCTCCCGGTTGTCCCGATGCCCAGAACATTTGACACCTTAATGGATGAGATGAGAAGACTTACCTCTATACTGGGCTTTCTTTTTATCTTGTTGCTTTCTCCGTTTTCGTCCCTGTGCACCAGAGGGTTTAGACCGCTTCATTTTCGATCAGCGCGCGCAGCAGCCGAGCACTTGCCTAACGTAACCATAGAACGTAACGTAACGCAACTAACCCCCGCCCCCCCTTTAGGAAATGATCGACAATAATCATCCATTCAATCTAATAATCAGGTTGACAAGTAATTAAACGTATGGCTGAGGGGCGCCTTAGGATGATCATGTTTAATAAACATGTTGTTGTTTCGCTTGTCATTCTAATTCTATGATTAATGGGAAGTAGGCCAGGGGCGACACTAGAGGGCGCCCGCGCCCCCAACTCATTTGTCGCCCTAGGCAACCGCCTAGTTCGCCTATAGCAATCGCCGGCCCTGACTCTGATAGTGGGTGACTCCATAATCAGAAACATTATTAGCAGGGATACAACTACGTGCTGCCTTCCACAAGCAACGACTTCTGATGTAAATAGGGAACTTCAGAACATTCTGATGAAACATAAGACTGCAAATCGACTCATCATTCATGTGGGGAAGAATGATATTCATAAAGAGCAGTCAGAACTCCTTAAGAAGGATTTCAATTAACTTTTTGTAACACTTAAAAGACTGAAAGTTCAAACATTCATCAGTGGACCACTCCCAGCAAGAGGAACAAACAGGTTTTCACGGTTGCTTGGGCTTAACCCTCTGGGGTCGGCAAATGCGCCGGCGCGTTTTGCTGGATTTTCTTCACATAGTAACAGAATAGACTTAAATTACTCTGTCATTTATGGCCATACAGAAAAAATAAATATCCCCCTGAGACCCAGAAAAAAAAGGTTTTTGAATTTAGTTTTTTTCCATGTCATCAAACTGTTTAGAGCACAATAAACAAATGGTAAAAAAACATATATATAAAATAATATTTTATTCATACGTTATGCTATGTCCTCTGTAGTGGACGCCAGGACTAAGTTGTTTAAAAAATAAAATGACATGAAATTATATGTATAGGCAAAAACAATGGGATTTTTTTTCAATCACCAATAAATTTTGGGGTTTCAGGATTTTTTCAACCAAAATTTGTATAAAGATTATTCTCAACTATGTTATGAAAGAAATAATGGAATGAATTGATACACCATTTTACTTTTTGCAATATGTGGGTAAAATCATAGACATAATAAATACATAGACGCCCTATTGGCCGCTGGAGCGTACGTCAACGGCGCCGCCATGTTGGGGATGGCAACTTTCCCATACCTCTCATACCGGGAATTGAGAAAAATGCATGTTTTGTGCGCTGTTGGGGGCTGTACACATCGCCACACAATTGAAAACAGCTTTCGAGGAATTACCTTTCACAAGCAAGACTGAACGTTTGTTTTTGGTTGTATTTGGTCATGATTTAATTAGTAATAGTAACGTTCAGAGGATACATTTAAAAATACTACAGTTATTGTGTCACGAAATGTAGTTTAAATAGTTTTTCAGTCGACAATGTTGTTGTTTAAAGCTCAAATATGTGGTTTGTTTATAAAGATAGCGCCTATTTAAAAATTTGATCTGACGTTTTCGGAGTTGTAAGATGCGCTCAGCGCTCGTCTACCCCGCCTGGAACAGCCGTACCTCGGCCAGTGCTTCTGAAGTTTTGCCGCTGACTCGGATGTCTGTAGTCTAGTGGTTAAACATGAGATATAACTCCTCTTGTGTATATCAAACGGGCGATCTTTGGTCTCATTAATCTATAAATGGTTCCCTGGTAAATCGTTTTGGCTGAGGGCAAAGTAAAGTTTCATAACTTTATATTTAGGCTATTTTAACGTTGTATCCTGCTGTATGTTTGACTGAAGCTACTTCTGTTATACTGTTCAATAAAACTGAAATTTAACAAAAAGAGTTAAATATTAAAGTCACTATTTAACTTATTTGTTATTGTGTATATTCTGTAATTGATATTTCTTATTCTATTGCTATTATTATAGTATTATTAATAAACTATGCTATTATCAATATTTTTATGATTGTATTATTGTACTTATGATATTATATAATTATACTAATCATTACTATTTTATTTGCTGTATACTATTTGTTTATTTTATTGACTAAACTATTTACTATTACTTCTCACTTTATGTTATATTTACTATTTGCATTGCACTGTAGTTGTACCATAACGTATTATTATAAAGGATCCATCAGTTATCTTTGTTATTGCTAAAATCTGGTCAATCACAGAAAATGCTTTTTCCACAATAAGAAAACTTAAATTATATCTCAGTATGGGGGTCTTCACCATTCTTATCCAAGAATAAAAAGCCAGATACATGACAAGCCTGAGCTTAATTGACCATTCTTTATTAAAAAAAATATTTTACAAGTCTAACTATCGAGATTTTAAATAACTAGAGATGGAACTTTTTGTACACCACATACAAACCACTGAAATCGGTTGATAAATGTAAAAACAGTTTGTTTTTATCCAGAAAAAAAACGCAGCTCCCCCGTTTACTTACATTTGTTCACAGCGCAGTCTTGCCCTCCGCAAAATGGCGGACCCGTTGACGTATCGCAGCAACGTTCCAAAGCGGCCAATAGGGCGTCTATGTATTTATTATGTCTATGGGTAAAATGGCCATAAATTAATATTCCCATTCAATGCAATGTATCTATACACTGTATCTAATTTGCACATTAATGTGTTCTTGGAGCAACATTTAATGAAAAAATAAGTGTAATAATTGGAGTAATAATTGGCAACATTTTAATAATAATATCTAACATTTCATAGGAATATTGATGTATAATTTATTTCCATATTCACTTGTTGTGTCTCCCAGAATGCCTGATACACATGATTTTAGTCCTGATGTCCTCTACAGTGGACACGTTTGAAATCAATGCCCTGTTCTGTAACAGAAAGTATTTTTTTATTTGAAACCCCTTAACATTTTCCTGAGATGTTGTTTTATGAAATACAATTTGAAAAAGTAGTCCAATTTAAATTATAATTACAATATATTATCATATTTCCATAAGAATGCTACATTTGATCACTAAATTAATGTCAGACATTTTTTTTATTTATTTTTTATATTCTTTTTATTAAACATTTTAGTTATTTCAAACAAAACATACTAAAACAAAAACACAGCACAGAAAACGATATAAATAACCATATCTATTGGCATGTGGGCAATTTCCATTTTACATACAGCATCTCGTCATATGGTTGTACATACATTATATCCATTTTGTGTTTACGACCTTTTAATCTTCAGACACTTTAAAATATTCTCCCATTTTTTAAACAGATGCAATTTACCATTGAGACAATACCTCAATCTTTCTAGAGTTACAACTTCAGATATCAGAGACTTCCACATCTGAGTAGAGGGGGCGTCGCTACCAACCCATTTGTTCATTATAGCCTTTCGAGCCAGCATCAGGAGAAACTGAACAGTCTCTTTGTGAGCTCTCAGATGGTCAGGTATAAGCCCCAGTAGGCACATGAGTGGGCTGAGTGGGGCTGTCTGTCCTATCACCAAACTGATTTCACTGCATACTGCCTGCCAAAATACCTTGATGTTCTTGCACTCCCAAAGACAGTGATATCTAGTGCCTTTAGCTAAGTTACATTTAGGACAATTCGGAGAAACACCTGGAGTGTACTTACTGTATATATAAGGTGAAATGTAAACATTATGTAGAATATTGAACTGCATTTCTTTGTATCTATTACAGATTGATATTCTAGAGGGCAGTATTACTATTTCCTCCCACGACTCAGAGTCAATTGACACTTTAAGCAGCATATTCCAAGTTGTTCGTAAGTGTTTCAGTTTGTCTACCGTTAGATTCTGTAACTCAGAATAGAATCTAGACACAAAACGTCCACGTTTCCGACAGTCCAGTAGAGTTTTTTCAAGCAAGTAACAGTTTGTTGGTAGCTCCAGAGATCCAGTCTTTGATTTTACGTAATGCCTGATCTGGAGATACTTGTAGAAATCGTTGGCAGGTATATTATATTGAGATCTTATATCTTCAAATGTCTTGAATTTACCTTTGTCCCACAAATCATACATTCTCCTAATACCAGCTTCTTGCCATGAATTGAGATTGAGACCAGCGCCCCCTTCTGATAAATCTGGGGTATCTACCAGAATTGCAAGAAAGTTAAGAGCCTTGGACTTCCCAAATATTTTCTTCAAAATACTCCATGTCTTGATAACATTATTAATTAGGTAATTGTCTTTAACAGCAAGAGGCAGTTCTCTTACACGTTTATCTAATAAGTTTATAAGACAGAAGGGTTGACTAATTACTTTTTCAATCTCAAGCCAAGGTGTCTCATCATATTCAGCTGCCCACACTGAAACAATTCTAGCATGAATAGACAGTACATAGTTCTCAATCTTTGGTAAGCCCCACCCACCCTGTTGTTTTGGAAGTTGTAAAGTATCTATTTTAAGCTTAGGTTTTCTGCCTGCCCAGATAAAGTCTGATATCAATTTATTAATGTCCTTAAGATCATTTGGATTCAAAAACACAAAAAGCACACTGGATAAGAAATTTTTGGAAGTAGTACCATTTTAGTAAGGTTAATCCTACCAAGCAATGATAAAGGAAGCTTTTTCCAACTTGTAACTTTTTCTTTTATGTGACTAATTAAAGGATTGATGTTTTCCGCATAAAGCTGACCAATTTTGGGTGTGATTTTTATTCCTAGATACTTAAATCCTTTAGGTGCCCAGCGGAAAGGTTTAACATAAGCAGGCTCGACCTGACCACTCTTTGTTAAGGGCATTATTTCTGACTTTTCAAAATTTACCTTATACCCTGATATTTGTCCAAATTCTTTAATACAATCAACCAGTGCTGGAATTGATTTATCGGGATCTGTTAAAGTTAAAAGAATATCATCGGCATATAATAAGATTTTGTGCTGTTTTGTTCCTATTAAAATTCCTCCTATATTTATATTCTGTCTGACGGCTATCGCAAGCGGCTCTATAGCCAGGGAGAACAGCAAAGGTGATAAAGGACTGCCCTGAGCAGTACCGCGTCTAAGTTTAAATGGTACGGACAAAAGACCATTTGTCAAGACAGAGGCTGCAGGCATCTTGTACAAGATCTTCACCCAGTCTATAAAAGTGGGTTTAAAACCAAATCTTCTTAGCACTTCGAACATGTAATCCCATTCACGGTCGAAAGCTTTTTCGGCGTCCATTGAAACAATGGCGCCGGGTATTTGATGGTAATTAAGATGATTGATAATATTAATCAAGCATCTTGTATTATTTGAGGACAGACGACCCTTAATAAATCCAGTCTGGTCTGTGCTTACTATGTCTGATACAACCCGCTCTAATCTATTGGCCAACACCTTTGACAATATTTTCATGTCTACTCCTAACAAGCTTATCGGTCGATAGGAAGAAGGCAGTTCTGGGTCCTTATCTTTTTTTGGTATTACTGTAATATTGGCAATATACATAGTTCCCGGGAGACTTGAGTGTTCAAAGGATGCATTAAATACTCTCTGTAATAATTTATTAATCTTGCCTTTCATAACCTTAAAAAACTCAACGGGATATCCGTCAGCTCCAGGGCATTTGCCCGATTGGAGTGATGAAATGGCTGTATCAATTTCTAATAATGTAATGGGACCTTCCAGTAAGTTAGCTTGGTCTTCGGATAGTCGTGGTATATTCAAGCTGTTTAGAAAGTGGCAATCTTTTAATTTGTCACAGTCAGTCTCAGAACTGTATAGTTCCTCATAAAATTGTCTAAAACATTCATTAATGTGCTTATTATCCATATGACGCTGACCATTCTCATCCCTAACTGCCGTAATAAAGAATTTAGGGGGAGCATTGTTTGCCAGCCTTGCCAAGAATTTGTTTGGTTTATTGCCAAATTCAAATAGTCTTTGTTGTGCAAATAACATGTCCTTCTCAGCTTTCTTTGTCACTAAGTCACTTAACATGTCCCTGGATGTCTTTAATTCCTTAAGGACTTCGTCTGATTTTGATGCATAATATTCTTTTTCCAGTCTTTTAATTTTGATTTCAAGGTCATTTTGTATTATTATTCGTTCCTTCTTTTTACAGCTTGTATATGAGATTATAACCCCTCTCATATAGGCTTTATAAGCATCCCATACAATTCTAGGGTCAGCGTCCTCTTTGTCATTGACGTTTAGATACAAATCGGTCTGTTCTTCTAATAGTTTAATAAAATTGTCATCAAAAAGTAATAGCCTGTTTAACTTCCAATAAATAGTTCGCTTTAGTGGTCTGGGTGGTTGCATCTCTAAACTAACAGGAGCATGATCAGAAATGGCAATAACTCCTATATCTGATTTCTCCACTAGATGAGCCAAATGCCTCGAAATAAATATATAGTCAATGCGGGACATTGATGAATGAGGTAAGGAGTGAAATGTAAAGCCTTGTGTTGAAGGGTTTAAATGCCTCCAAATATCTAACAGGCCGATTTCCTCTAGTGCGTTTTTAAGCGATCTTGCACTTTTAGACTGACTGCTCCTAGCTGGACTCCTGTCCAAAAAAGGACAAAGAGAGCAATTAAAATCACCTCCTATCAAAATGTTTGAGGAGTCCATCTCAACCAGCCGGTCAAAAAGTAAGGCAGAAAAATCATCATCATTTACGTTAGGACTATAGATGCTACCCAGCAAAATAATTTCCCCATAAAGCATTCCTTTGGTTAAAACGATTCTCCCCTCTGTATCCTTATATGTGTCTGTAACAACAAACGGCAAGTTTTTATGTATCAGTATTATTACCCCCCTCCTACTTGTTGAAAAGGATGAGTAATAAACCTGACCGACCCACTCCCGGAGATATTTCTTATGTTCATTGTCGCTGAGGTGTGCTTCCTGTAAAAAGGCTATTTGGATTTTATCCTTTTTTAGACTGTTTAGGATAGCTTTCCTTTTCACTGGATTATTGGATCCCTTAACATTCCAAGTACAAATTCTAATACTCATTACTACCTATTATATACTTTATGTACTTAATGCTGTATTCAAAAAAGTAGAAATTAGTACTATATTTAGTCCCATCCCATCCCAACCTTTAACTCTGTCTGTGCTGATAAAGAAAACATTAAAAAAAAGAAAAAAATCCCAAGCAAAAACAAAACACACAGCTTGGAGTAACAAACAATAACCTAAGTATCCACAAACCTGTTAAAAGGTGGAATATACAAAAACCAAAAACAAACATCGTCATACTCTTATTAAAGGCACACTGTGGAACTTTTCAACCTTTATAATATATTACCAAAACCCATTGAGATGGTACATCGACTTACAATAGGTTGAATGACACGTCTGCCGAAGCCTGAAGGTGTCTGTATCGCTTTTACCAGCACTATGTAACTTCGGGTTTCGGGTAGGAACCCGAGCACAAAAAGAACTACAAAATTCGACCGCTTTACGGCATACGTCACTTCCCCCACCACCCCAACTTCCTCAAAATCTAACGTGAGAGCTCAAAGAGCTCAACTCGCGTTTGATTGCAGGCGTCTGTATGTTGTCGTCATGGCTGAATCAACAGCTACTCGGAAGAAAGCGAAGAAAGCAAAGATTTTGTCAGAGGAGATCAAAAAAAGAAAAAGGGAGAGTTTAAAATAAACATCGGCATAAGTGTATATATACTGTAATATTTACTGCGAATTCGTGTAACAAAACTGATATAAGTCACAACATACTGCCGTATACAAATGTAAATGTTTTTTTTCCTTTCAGCTCATATATGTTTGTATTTGTGTAAAAGGAAAAACAAACTGAAGACTACAAATAACGGAAATATGTAGTGAGTTATATCAGTTTTGTTACACGATTTCCCGACTACTCGATTTCATCTCCAACCCATTGCAAAGAGATCCTGAAGACGTTAGTTGCTAATTGTTTGCTTCAGGTGTGTTTGATTAGGGTTGGAGATGAACTGTGCAGGACAGACGATCGGCAGGAGCAGGATTGGGCAACCCTTGTCAATGCGACTTACCTGATCAGACATTGTTTTCTGCGTATGCTACTTTTATTCAATTTGTTTTCTTTATAGGATTTATATTATTAATCTTATATTTATATTATTATTTTGGTCAGTAGTGAATCGATTAACTTTCTCCAACATACAAATCAAATGCCGTCTGCACACACATAAAGACACGGGAGGTTGACCGGTTGACTGTTGACTTTTGCGACAATGCTGCGGCGCTTGTGGCCTCTAGGGGCACTAGGCGTGAAAATTACAGGTCGAGCACACCCTAGTGGCCAAAAATTCCACAGTGTGCCTTTAAGGAGTATCCAGCTGGGGTCCTTGCGAGCCAGAAAAACGTTGCAAAAAAAAAAAAAAAAAAAAAAAAAAACCTTCCCAGCTGAGTCGTTGGTCAGTGTAACAAGCCGTATGATAACAAATTAAAACGTAGATTTAGACAACTTGAGTGTCTTAACCCACAACCTTAAATAACAGAAAATGAGGCCCAATATTATTTATCAAAGCTCTCATTTCAACGCTTTTTAGGTTCTGTCATTTGTCATCGGAGCTTATTAATAGCCAAACGTTGCTCTTAGCGGAACACAGTCTGAGTTATTTACCTGTGTCTAATCTCTCAGTCAGTTCTTTAATGTAGTTGTTGACGTCTTTCATGTTGGAAAGTGCTTTCGTAGTCCCATCCTGCTGAAAGATCCGTATTACGGCCGGGTACACAAAAGCGTATCTGATGCCCGCTTCCCGTAACCTCCGCCGCGCGTTTGCCGATTCTTGCCTCTTCTTGATCACTTCAGCTGAAAAATCTTGGTAGAAGGACACCTCCTGACCGCCCACTGTCAACCTGCCTTTGTTTCTCGCTGCATTAAGGATCTTCTGTTTATCGGCGTAATTGTGCAATCTCACTAGGACCGCTCGAGAGCCGCTTTTCTCTCCCCCTCCAAGCGCGGGTCCCGTGCGATGGGCTCTCTCAATCTTGACCCTGTCCTGCTGCATATCCAAAACTTCAGGAATCCATTTCTCAAAGAGCATAACTGGATCTTCACCCTCAAAGCCAGCCTTAAGCCCTGTGATCTTAATATTTTGGCGACGACTTTGATTCTCATAATTATCAAGGCGTTCCAGTGCTTTTTTGAGAGCGTTTTCCAAAGATTCCAGTCTCGGCTCAGTCACCGTTGACACGTCCTCAAGATCAGATACGCGCTTTTCTATATCCGTCACTCTTTCCAAAATGCCGTCCAACTTCTGAGACAGTTCCGTAACTGGTTTAACAACAGCAGCAAGTTTGGTGTCTAGCATCTCAGCGATGTTGGTGGTCACTCTCTCAACTAATATATCATCTCTTTGGAGGATAACGTCCTCCGGCTCCGCTTCACATTCTGTAGCCGCCTGCTCCGTATCACGCTCAGCCTCTTCGTATTCAGTGTCGATTTGTTTAGCAGCAGCAGATGCTACGTTAGCAGTGCTATTAGCATTAGTCTTGCTAGCAGTTTTCTTTCGCCCGTCTCTCTTCTTACTCGATGCGGGCGTTGCAAAAAAGTTGTCCAGGGACATTTTGACACTTATTACAGCAGTTGCGGTGAATCACACGGCAAAATTGTTACTTCAAATAGTTATTTTACGTCGACCCAGTGGGGAAGCGAAAAAAGTGCGTCTATCTAGTTGCAAGCATCACGTGATCCCCCCATGTCAGACATTTTTAAAGACCAAGGAGAAGTTGTTTTCATGGTGAAACCTCCAAACATTTGGTATCTCTGTAAAGTCCTGAATGTGCTCTTTACAGGACACCCAGGTTGTGTCATGTGACATGTATGATGTCAGAGAAATTCACTAAAATATAATGTCCACTACAGTGGACAGAAGTCTATTCTTGGGTCCCAGGAGGATATGAAAACATTATCTGTGATATGTCTACTTTTGTATGTGTCCACTTACAATCAAAACAAAACATTGTGCTTTTGTAAAATAAAGAAAATATACAGGGTGTGCTTTCTGCCTCTCCGTCTCCGTTAACTTTTTTTTCTTGAGCACATCTATAAACTGAAACAAAACTCAGCGAATACTATTCACCCAGGCATGAGATATACAGTATATATTTATTCGGGATGAGCGAGTACAGCATTAACTGTATCTGTATCTGTTAACCATATGAATTATCTGTATCTGTATCTGTACTCGGACTGGGCGGGGCCTAACCCAGAAGTGGGTGTGATTTAACCCAGAAGTGGGTCGGGTTGTCTTGAAATGGGTGGGGCTTTAACCCGTATGTTATTTTAAGCATGCAATTGATATGGGTTGATCAGAAATTGTTATATTTATTGCTGATTAGAAAACTATATTTACATGACAGCATCAGCATTGAGCTTCAGATCAATGGTTTTGATCACTATAACAAACGAACTATATACAGAACAAGTTTTGCAACAATGAATACAACACATGCGGTTGCAATTATGAAGTAAAATGCAATGAACAAGAGTTTTCATACTCAACATTATTTTTTGTTTTTTTAACTTTTAATTTTTTTAACTGTTAAAAAACTGGTTGGAGCCAGCAGACGGTTAAAAAAAGTTAATTTGTAATATAGTTTTATACCACTACTTCCTTTTTTTTATGAAATACAGCAAGAAAGTGTCAGACACACTCAGTAAAAAAAACTGGTTAGAGCCAGCTGACGGTTTAAAAAAGAAACAAAATCTCCGACAGGCAGAGACTCAACGCGAGTCGCATTCTACCAAGCACCACGTCTGAACAAACCCCACGTTTACCAGAACTCTACTGGTTAATAAGTAAGTACTACAAACCGAAGTAAAAAACCTGAAGCTGAAGAAACCCTAAACGTTAACGGAAAAGACCCGCAAACCTGAGTGACTGAGGGAGAGACAGAGAGAGAGAGAGAGCTGTTCTCTTCTCAGTATTCTGTGTGTGAGTGAGCAGAGCGGGACACAGCAACTCGATAAACTAGCCTATCACAGAACGCAGAAACCGTCAGCTACCCAATGAGGATTTTTATTCAATCCGAGCACAGATATTGACTCGTATTACTCGTATAATACTCGTACACGGCAAAAGTGCTTTATCCGTACCGGATACTCGTTTCAGCCAAGTATCCGGCTCAACTCTAATCTTTATAATCATTAAAGGGTTAGTTCACCCAAAAATGAAAATTAAGTCATTAATTACTCACCCCCATGCTGTACCAACCCCGTAAGGCCTTCGTTCATCTTCGGAACACAAATGAAGATATTTTTGATTAAATCTGAGAGGTGGATCACTGCTACATAGGCTGCCTAAGGGAATGAAACTTGACGGCCCAGAAAGTCATTAAAGAAAATGTTTAAATATTCCAAGTGCCTACAGTGGCTCAACTATAAGTTTATCAAGCGACGAGAATACTTTTTGTGCGGGAAAACAAAACAAAAATAACGACTTTTTTCGACTATTCCATTACTTCCTTGTGGGCCTGAGACGAGAGTTCAAGAGATTTCCTGACGTATATATATATATATATATATATATATATAAATTAAATCGCAATTTTAACCAGAAAAATCTACAATGTATGCCCAAAGTCGTGCAGTCATATAGTTTCTCTTGATATCAGCATGTTCACAATTTTTTTTTTTTTTTTACAGGGACCAGATGCTCCACTGATGAGTCCTGCTGACTTGAACATTCACATGAGACTCTGTACATGAACATGGTAAAATGAAAAATCAAACACCTTGGAAATGACAGGTATGTACTATGTTTCAGGAATGGCACACAGGTGTGTGACTGTTCAAGTATCTGTAAGTGTGTTCAATAATGTGCTTTTTTGTCATTTGTTGTGTATCTTTGGATTATGTTGTGTTGTAAATAAATCCAAACAATCAAAAAG
Source organism: Rhinichthys klamathensis goyatoka (assembly GCF_029890125.1). Taxonomy (NCBI): domain Eukaryota; kingdom Metazoa; phylum Chordata; class Actinopteri; order Cypriniformes; family Leuciscidae; genus Rhinichthys; species Rhinichthys klamathensis. The sequence continues at coordinate 708,493 of NW_026606566.1, forward strand.
CCATTCTTTAAGGCTCTCCTCATTCTTTGTCCAAGGCTCCTCATAATGATAGGGCCTGATAGCACCTAATAGGGCCATTATGGTAGGGTCTTTGTCTTTCTCAGGTGTGAAATGCAGTAATATTAATGAGATCATGCCTCCTTCGCGCAAAGCTTTCTTACAATAAACAAGTCTTGGACATTTTAAATCACTTTATTGTCTTATCTGAATGAGTAGTAAGGATGATTTTCACATAGTTTTGAAGCAAATCTTATAGGCTATGTGATACAATTTTCAAAAGTGTTGTGAAGAAATATTCACTATGGGTTTCATGACCTTATTTCAGTGACAATTATTTAAAGTTTTTTCACAAACCACGCATAAACGTCATTATCTCAAAACTACAAAATTTTACCTATATGCTGCTGACATATTATTGTAGCAGAGTTTGTGCTGAATACAGCATAATAAGACTTTAGCCATGAAAATGTCATTAGTAAGAGAAATAAGCACAAATGTCAGAGCATGTCAGAACACCTCCAGGTCCCAGAAAACACCTCAGACCCCAGAGGGTTAATACATGGCTCCAAAAAACCTGCAATATAAAAGGAGTGAACTTCATTGACAACTTCAATCTTTTCTGGAGTCAGAGGCAACGGTTTCAACAGGATGGCCACCACCCAAACAAACTTGGTTCAAGAGTGCTAAAGGACAATATCTACTTCTCCCTCCATCATCCTTCTGCAATGTGTGCCAATCCACTCAACCTGGTGGGCACACACACACACCTGGATACAGTATGAATGACCAGAGGACTTCACTTCTGCACCTGAATGGACATGTGGTTGACACATCACACAAGGACAATTATAACACCACTCAGCCACCACAACCTCTGCTCACGGACACAATCTCAGCTGAGCCCTGCCCACAGAGCTCACCACAGACAGACTGTGACATACTAGAACTGCTCCAAGATTCAGCACCCAAGGACGACTTTCTGGAAAACAGCCAGGGAATCCAGGACAGCATATTACAGCCTCCGACAACACCAGAACAACAGCCCCTCTCACCAGACACGTTATCCCTCTCTCCAGCAACTCCACTTCTGTGCTTCTCAGAGAAAATGGAACAACTGGTGTATGCTGGAACAGAACTATCCCACTCTTTTGCTGCAAGCCCCCAGATATAAACCAAAAAATGGCAGGCCCCGCAACCACCAAAGCCTGCGGGCCCACCTCGCACCCTCCCCCTCCTCCTGTGAGAGCTCTTCGGCCTCTGCCACAGCGCCAGGGCCCACACCCTCCTCCAGCGGCTTGAGGTGAACCAAAAACAACTGATACCAGCTCTCAGTGATATGTGTCGGGTCCCCGCTATGATAACAGTAATTTTCTCAAATGTTTACAGAACAAACGGGAACCCAGTGTGCCTGAATCTTTCTCTATTGCTGTTCAATTACATGATAGAAAGTCTAAGGTCGTAGAAAGCCGTACAGCAAACCCATCTAATCTGGTGCCTATTACATGCCAAACTAAGAATGCTGTGGGGACAAAAAGTAAGACTGTTAAATTAGCACTTTTAAACATACGCTCACTTAAAAAAAAAATCGCTTCTAGTCAACGACTTAATAACCACATACAACCTGGATTTTATGTTGCTAAATGAAACTTGGCTAGAAGACAGCTGCAGTACAACAGTCCTCAATGAAACATCCCCTCCTAACTTTACTTTTATGAGTGACTGCAGAGCGGGTAGGAGAGGCAGGGGTTTAGCTGCTCTTTTTAAAGATGTCTATCAATGTAAGCAAATATCATTTGGTAATTACCCGTCTTTCGAATATCTGGGTATTGTGTTAAAAGGTGCTCCACGCATTTTACTTATCATTGTTTACAGGCCTCCAAAATACTCTCCAGCCTTTGCTGAGGACTTTACAGAACGGTTATCAACAATTTTCTCTGTTTGACTGTGTTGCCATTTCTAGAGATTTTAACATTCACATAGATAATGCAGAAACCAATTTGGCAAAAGAAATAAAAACTGTTTTAAAAACCTTTGATCTGACTCAGCATGTACATGGACCCCCACATAATCATGGACACACTCTAGATTTACTTATCAGTAAGGGTCTAAACAGTTCATCGATTGTTATTTAGGATGTAGCACTGTCTGATCATTTCTGTATTTTCTTTGATATTGTCACAATAACCACGGGGACCAGAATATGAATCAACAGGCTTTATTTATACACAGAGCAAATCCAGGGCAGAAGAATAAACGTAGAAAACTCAGAAGATTGCAGACACATTAAACTTGAACTCAAGCACGAATTCCTAAATGCTCTCATAGACAGTCCTATGATATCACTCAGATGAGCATGGGATGTTCTCACTGACAGTCCTCGGGATATCACTCACAGATGCACAGGGAATTCTCTTACAGACAGTCCTTGAATTAACACTCACGGATGCACGGGGAATTCTCATACAGACAGTTCTTGAATTAACACTCACGGATGCACGGGGAATTCTCATACAGACAGTCCTTGAATTAACACTCACGGATGCATGGGGAATTCTCATACAGACAGTCCTTGAATTAACACTCACGGATGCACGGGGAATTCTCATACAGACAGTCCTTGAATTAACACTCACGGATGCACGGGGAATTCTCATACAGACAGTCCTTGAATTAACACTCACTTCTGTGACGCAGTCGATCCAGTATTCACGTTCATAAAAGACTCTTGAATAAACAATCACGTACTGTAAGAACATAGAAATCACCTCAAGCGTAGAGACGTAGAAACACTCCGAGGCACACCATCACACGGATAGCCAACACGGGAATATCCCCGTTAGAAATGACGATCTCTCACTTAGACACTGGAGTTACCCCGAGTGAGGGAACACAAAGCCACTCGCCGATAACCTCTGGAGCCAGTGTTTCAGAACACAGTAGTAGCACGTGGAAACAGAAACATGAAGTAACGTATAATACCCGGCAGTGAGACAATGGGAGTGAGGAGGTTATAAAGGATCAGCATAGCGAGATCATGAGGTGAAAGGGAACAGCTGCGGTGATGAGGGAAGTGAGTGCAGGTGCGGGGATCCAAGGGGAATGCTGGGAAATGTAGTGCGGGACAGGACCAGGGAAAACCGTGACAGATATATTGATCTCTCCTGTCATCAGGGCCGTCGCTAGTGGGGTGAAAGGTGGTGACAATTATAGGGGCCCCCGCTGCCCAGGGGGCCCCACAAAATCCAGCAGTTATACTATTTAGGCCCCTGTAGTATGAATAATTCTAATATTTAAATTAGTTGTATGCCTGAGATTTAAATGAAAACCACAAAAACGTGCAATTTGGGTAAATATCTTTCCCAATATCTGCTTCTCTTACCTCCATAAAAATGGTTTAGTCCGACCTAAAGTATTTATTAATTATTCAGTCAGAGTCAGTGACAAACATCAGATGGACCCAATAAAATTGTAAGTCCCACCCCAGCTCGTGAACAGAACCAATCAGAGTTGAGGCGGCAGCCTGAAGTTAACGATGAACTTGGTGGAAGAGCAGGAGACTTGCGTTTACACTTGGCATTAACATGCGATCACTGTGATCCGATCAAGCAGATCGGATCATTAGGCAATCAGGACATGGTGCGTTTATATTTGTTCACATTAAGCAGCCTCTGTATCTGGATAACCGATCGAATTTCTGTTTCCGCATAATATTTAAATCAGGTCTGTGGCACGACACCAGATTAATAGTAGCCTAAAGATGATACAAATTAAACAACATCCCAATTGCTTTCACTCACTCACTTTACTTTCATATGCAATCTCCATTAATTAGATCAAATTATATTTTTTGAAAGAAGGAATACTTCCAGAGTTGATCTTACAAAAATAACTGGGTTGATCATGTTAAACAAGTCACATCATCGATCATCTGGGTTTAAGGTTGCGTGCAATGACTATTGACAGAAATGGGAGATTGATAAACATGCTAAAACAATAAAAACATTCAACATTTAAAACATTAAAAAATTCCGATTCCGATTATTCCTCTGTCAAAGCAGCTCTTCATTAAGATCTCATTACTGACTGTGAGTGTACAGGCGATCGCCTCGTTCAGATAATGTTGCACAATTAAAATGAAAAATGACACACATAAATAAACTGTTTAAAAGATTGACGTTTATTGTTCAAATAAGTTTAATTTCGTGTCTAAACTGCGTCTGGCCATTACTTTCTGACAGTCACGCGGGGAGACTGGGCGGGGATTTAAATTACGTTCACCTGTAAATGCAGGCACGTTGGCTGGATTGCGTTTACATTACACTGAGGCCCTGTTTACACGAAAACGATTCCGGGTGAAAACGTAATAATATTTTATCGGATGTGCCTTTCGTTTACACGGCGACGGCGTTTTTGGGGCTTAAAAACGCAAAAAAGTGAAACCACCCTCCAAAGTGGAAATCTTAAAAACGCTCCACCGTCGCGTTTCCGTCTAAACGGGTAAAAACGCAAATCTGCTCATGGCTGCTCTCGTCGCGTACGCATTTACGTCACAGGCATGCGCTAGTACAGGAAAATAACAACCAACATGTCGGATTATTTCCATACGTCGGACCTTCAAGTTGCCCTAGCAGCTCTGATAAACGTCCAAGAGTCTTTTCAATTTCGCGCTACTAGGGAGAGAAGTAGAAGGAAGGTTGTACGCAGGCGCACGGACTTGTTGTTGTTGTGTGGCAGTGCTTCACATTGCCACCTAGCCGCCTGGAGTGCATACTACATCGCATTTCTAACACTTTTGCGTCTCCATATGCACGCAGATTCCCCCCCCCCCCCCATAACGCTCGTCTAAACGCAGAATAAAAAGTGAAAACGAAACGCCACTTTTGCGTTTTCTCTTCAGATCGTTTCCGTGTAAACATGGCCTGAGATCCGATCACAATGCGTCCTCGACTACCTCCGAACCGGGACACGCTGATCGGATAACATTCCGATCAGATGTGCGTTTACACTTGTCTTTTCAATGTGTATGTGGACAACATCCAGATACAGGTCGCATGTTAATGCCAAGTGTAAACGCAGGGAAAATAAAAAATAAATCAGGGAACCAGAAATGCCAGGAAAAGACGGAGAGGGAGGCAAGGAGAGTGGTTGTATCCCAGTCGATCAAGACGTTCTTAAAGACCGGTTATATATTGTTATTTCGCTGGGAATTAGAAAACTTCCATCTACAGTCTGCCGTGTACAGTCATTTTTTATTATCGGTGCGCGCCACAATCGACCGAATGATTATGTGGTCTAAATTCCTGTCTTTTTACACTATTGTAACTAGAGTTTAAAAAAAATTACACGAGTCACGACGCATTGCATTATGCATCTGACCTGCCGGCTGATGATATTTAAAACATCGAGAAAACACGAATACTGCACTTGGATGAATAAATGTATTCGCTTTATTTAATAATATTACCAGTTCCATATTATCTTTATTAAAAAATAAGACAATGAATGGTTTTATTTTTTGAATTAGACTGCATTCTTGTCAATTTGCTCTTTTATTGTCAATTTTCTAAATTACTCTTACTTTTTGATTTATGAATTATAACAGACTGATAAGGAAAAAATATATACTTTTTAAAAATGGGTTTTATTATTATTTAACAATTTCTTGCTTTTTTGTTAGTTTTTATTAGTTGTAATTTTTATATAAACATTTAACTTTTAAAATAAAGCTTTTACAACAACATCACCATCTTCTGTTATGTGGGCCTCCATGTTCATCTATTTCACCAGACAACTGTAGTTCACCTAAAAAAGGTGCACGAACTAGTAAGCTTTCCATGCACTTCGGGAAAGAAGGGTACTGGGGCGGCGGGCTGAGAACCAGCACGGCCCGCCCCGAGATACCAATCATCCGAGATACCACCAGTGTTTGGTGTAAATCAACTTAAGGCAAGTTGATTTACACCAAACACTGTTTGTATCTGCTTGTGCAAACAGACCCTTGCAAAAGGATGAGCATTACCTCAAAATGTCTGTGTGCAGCTGAAAAGAGGGAAGGGGTGTGTTTCACCTGAACCAAGACTGTCACCATATCAGTTCCCTTTCAGTCAAGAACGTCAGACATAGTCGGCTGAAATGGGATCACGCTAGGGAGCCAATCGTCTTTGAGTATCTTTAGAACGAGCTAATGCACATTGGCGTGCGAGATCTACATCTCACACTCCCCTCCGCGGCACGGGTATAAATACAGAAGTAGATGCACGCACCAGTTGCCTTTTGCTTCGGAGCCGAGCTTCATGTTCAGGTCAAGTCAAGTCAAGTCATCTTCATTTATATAGCGCTTTTAACAATGGATTGTTTCAAAACAGCTTTACAGAAAGGTCTTCTGAAGAGTGTTGTTATACAACGAGCGAGTGTGTCGGTGCTTCTTCTGGAAGTCTCTCCCGGTGTTGGTGTTTACAGTTTGAATGCAGGGGTGATCTCAAGCTTTCAAGCTCTCAACTGCTGTTCTCACAGCACCCAAATTTATGTTTGTGTTTGTTTGTCTGACGGTCGGTTGAGGGTGGAGAAAGTGAGTGCTTCACTGGTAAAGGCTGCACCATCTCTGTAGCAGTGTTGCCGCGGTCATTCCCCTGTGTGCTCCGGCACTGGTGAGAGTTTCCTGAAAGAGCAACACGGGTGTGTTTGCGTCTTTTTCATGATGTCATTCCGCCCGTGCGTTTCTGGGTGCGGTCGTTCCCTGTCTCTCTCTGATGGTCACAATTGTTGCGTCACGTGTTTGGGCTTACAGCACGCTGAAGCAGCTTTTCTGGACAGTTCATGTTCCCATTTCGGGAATATGACTGTTGCGGTGTTGAGGTCGAGACTAGCCATCGTCCGCGTGGGATGGGTGATAGGACGATCGTGTTGGATGTCTCGCCCGGTAACCATTACCTTTGGGCTCCTCACTCCTACCTTCCACCGCAGCCGGTAGAGTCCCCCCGTGGAGCATGCTGGTCCATCTGTAATGGGTGGGCCAGCCGTTTCATCTGGGACTCCCCCAAAGGACCGGACACTGATTGCAGCATTGGAGGGTGAGCTGCGTTATCTCCCTCTGGGAGCGACTTTTCCTCTGCGGTCGCCCTACAGGTTGGAAGCGGAATTGTCCATTACTACTGTCGTAAATAATTTAGCCTAACGCATCCTACTGTCGCACGCACATGCTCTCTGTTTATCCAGCACCGGCTTTGGAATCAACAATGGCCACAGACAAGGTAGAGTATGATGCATGATTTTATGAAATTGTAGTTGAAGTCTGTCGAGTACGCTCAACCTATCGGCAATTTTAACGCTTGCCGTAAAGCAAGTCAAATTTGTAGTTTTCTTAGGTCTCATTCGCACTACAGAAACGCAACCCGATCTGGCAATCTTACATAGCGTGGATATATCAGATAAAGGACCGCAAAGCGGTGGCATAAGGCCATTTCACTATGTCACGACTTGATGAACCACTGAAACGATTTTGAAAACATTATTTTAAGGTAAAAATTCTTACTTAGTGTTGCTTTAAAAAAAATCTCTTCAATGTAACCTGCATCTGTTTTCTGGTTTGTAGTTTGTCCGGTTTATTTAACTGTTAGTTTTACTGTCTTTTGTGGGATAATAATATATTAAGATGTAAATGTTCCTCTTCAGGGAGACTCCTCACTGCTGCCTTCTACCGCCGGATCGGCAGGATCTGACGGTTCAGGCAGGAATCTGTCACTGAACCACCGGATGAGGTTTACGCCAAAGATATATTTTATGCAGTATCTACATATTAATCCTTATTCTTTATGTTACAGATGATCTTACCACAGTATCTCCAATTTACAGTGAGGATTCCCCAGTACAGCAGAGAACAGCTTCACTCCTGAGTCTCCTAGTTTATTCTCGGACAGATACAGTTCTCTCAGGTGTGAGGGGTTTGATCTCAGACCTGAAGCCAGAGCAGCACAACCTTCATCTGTGACACCACAATCCCTCAACCTGTAGAGAAGAATGACACACATTAACCCTCTGGGGTCGGCAAACATGCCGGCACTCGATTTTTTTCACATAGCAGAAAAATAGACTTAAAATACTCCATCATTTCTGCTCATACAGACATAAGAAATATGAAAAAATAAACTGTTAAATGTCTACTTTTTAATGTGTCCACTTACAATCGAAAAAAAATATTGTGCTTTTGTAAAATAAAGAAAATAAACAGGGTGTGCTTTCTGCCTCTCCATCTCCGAGACACTTACCTGTCTCCACGGGGCAACGGGATGCGTGAGAAGGCGGATGACCGGGTCCTCAAACGCACCGTGCAAGACTGTTCTACATGTTCGCACGCCGCCAACCTCGCCCTCTTGGGACCCAGGGACGGAGAATGGAGTGGAGGCTGTTGCGGGGGCCCCGCGGAACCGAAGGCAGCGGCAGGGGGACACCCTCAGTGACGAGCAGGCGGAGGAACTGCCACCAGCGGTGGGGTGGAGGAACTGCCACCAGCGGTGGGGTGAGTTTCGGGTGGCCTCCGTCTGTGCCTGAGCAGCGGAGAGCTGTTGGGCACAGCTCTCCACCGCGTTGCCGAACAACCCAACCTGGGATATCGGGGAGTCCAGGAACCGAACCTTATCCGCATCTGCCATCTCAACCAGGCTGAGCCAACGGTGGCGCTCCGGGACCACTAAGGTGGACATCGCTAGACCGACCGTACACGCTCCGACACTCGTGCCCCTGAGGGCGACGTCAGTAGCAGTGCGGAGCTCACTCATGAGCGCACGGTCTAGAATACCCTTGTGCATGTCCATGAATGTCAACATGACATGGACAAGGATCCCCTGTCCAAAATGCAGTGCCCGTTGGACACAGGTGTGTCACAACAGACCACTCCAGGAGGGATAGCCTCATAACCCTTCACCGCTCCTCCGTCAAGGGTAGCGAGGGGGGAGGAATCACTCAGTTTTCGGCAGTAAAAGGTGCCGTCCACGACCTAGTAAGCTTTCCATGCACTTCGGGAAAAAAGGGTACTGGGGTGGCGGGCTGAGAACCAGCACGACCCGCCCCGAGATACCAATCATCCAACCGAGACTGAGCAGGACACGGTGGAGGGTTCCACTCAAGTCCAACAGACTCGGCGGCCCGTTTCAGCACAGCTGACAATTCTGGATCTGGTTTGGGGCAACGTTACACTCCCAGAGGGAGATAGCGCAGGAACCTTTTTCCGGAGCACGTCTTTTAACTGTAAGCAAATACTATTCACCCAGGCATGAGCAATATATCTTTATAATCATTTTGTCATGTCAACGAGAGAGAGAAGGCAATTGCAGGTAAATCAATATGTTTATTGAGAATAAACAGTGATGGTCAGGTCCACACAATGCGACACACAGGGGTGGGAGAGTGACGCAGGGACAACGATGAGCAGCCAGGCTGGTGGTAGTTGGTGAGTGAAGCTGAAGTCCAGAAGTGAAGCACTGACGACGAAGACACGATGAACAGTCCAACGGGTAACGAAGATCACAGGAGACAGCCAAACGGGACAGGAACTAACACCAGGAATACCACAACGCTCTGACAACAGAGAACACCAGTCACAGAGAATATTTACAAGAGTAGATGAGGCTGGCGCTGATGATCAGTGGTGATCAGTGCTGATCAGAGGACACGCCCACGCTAATGATACACGCAACACAACAATCACACAAGACAAGGAAAAGCCAGTGAATTCATAAACCGTGACACATTTAAGTGTGTACTTTTAAATTATCTAATTCAAAACTAAAATAAATATTCACTGTTTATGTAATCTATATAAAAAGAGAGAGATGTCAGCCATTCTAATTATCGTTCACGCAGGTCATTATTCTGCTAATCTGACACGCCCACGGAGAGCGCAAGCAACAAATGCAGACGTGTAAACGCCCACACCAGCTCGATAAAACACACCAAGATTAATGTACTATGTCGTCTTGCGAGGCTGTGAGGAATAATCCTGGGACATTTACCTCCGAACAAGTGCTGGTTTATTTTTATATCAAGGAGCAACATCCAGCTGAGAATTGTGTACATTTTTTATTCTTGTGCTTTGTTATAATCGCGATATAGAATAGTGTCTGTAAACGCAAAAAAACTGTTTAAATTTGAATCACGTTTCTGTGCGTGAATGAATTAACGGCACAGATGGGCGCTGTTGTTTACTACAGCTTTCAAAAAGTGTCTGTGTGTGAGTGAATGAATGAACGCACATATGCGCACTGTTACAGACGAAATATTAAAGACAACATTTCGTTGACTAGTTTAGGATAGGCATCAAATAAGCTTTTGTTAGCAGTTTCTGCTCATATGTTAAATATATAGTATGTTTTGTCAAAAATAAACGAATCAACTAAGATGTTATTGTGTTTGTTCCAAAGCTATATCAAACTAATGAATCTTTAACTTTGAAATATGTATGATAATGTATTGGCCTACTTTAAAAAAGAATACTTTATAAGACATTTATATGAAAAAAATACCATTTTCTTTTCAAGATGTTTCCAATCTCACTTTGAACCAATTCTGTAGAATGGCCCATATAGCCTATTTGAACAGGATTTGTTTTCAGGTATGGCTAAAAATGTGCTTTTGACTTTCATTTATATTTTGATATATATATATATTTTTTATTTTTTTCCCCTTAGATTCTTTCTTGTGTGACACCTGAATGAAAGGCTCATTATGCAGCTCATTATGCAGGTCATTGTCTTCTCAGGTGTGAATCAGAGCATTATTCATGATGGGGTTGGACCATTCACGCCCATCCACATATTGCCTTTCCAAACAAAAAATGTTTTACACAATTTAAATCAATCTATTGTTTTATGTGAATGATTAGGCAGGATGATTTTCAGATCATTTTGAAGCAAAAACTCTAGGCGACAACATCCATTAGTCAAACGTATTGTGGACACATATTTAGTACGTGTTTTGTGGCCTTATTTCAGAAACTTTCATTTAAATTTTTTTCAATAACCATGCATAAACATTCTCTCAAAAATACAAACATGTACATACATGTTGCTCACATATTATGGTAGCCCTGTTTGTGCTAAATGGAGTGTAATTACACCTTTGCCATTAATATGTTTATAAGCAACTGAAAAAAGCACAAATGTCAGGGCATGTCAAAACATCTCAAGGACCCCAAAAACACCTTAGACCCCAGAGGGTTAAACGCAACGTTTTTCATTTTAAAACATTGCTAAATTCAGTTCGTATTTCCAACAAACAAAACTCCGAGCCAAAATAAGGAAGTAGTCTTTCCTTCTCCCTTCCTCCTCCCGCCCATAAACGGTGATATACATAAGTTCATACATATTTTTTTTTTTAAATGCACATAGTAATAATATAAACAAATTACAACACGAAAAAAAAATGATTCTGAAAAATCCTCTTAAATGTGTGTGTGCGGCTGTGAGAAGAAGATAGGGAGTGTGTGGGGCAGAGCAGGAGAGAGAGAGAGGGACGAGCAATTGTCATCTGTCAGTGGCCCATGCCGGCTCTCACTACATATCAGGGGGAAACTAGGATTTTAGAGCTGACAATTAAATTCCTACAAAAACATTGAACACAATCTGTATTTTACCTTTAACAGTATAAATGTTCATATACATTCAATATAAAAGCATATATTTGATAATTTTCTCATACAAATGTCATAAAAAACGGTAGCGTAGATCACAAATCTACATACCTTCAGTAGACTGACAATAAAGATGGATAGTGACAGAGAGGATAGAAATTCTCATGGCTCTCCTCAGAAAAACGCTTGTTACACACAGTTTTATTGCGTCGGTATTGCGTCCTGTCTACGTAAGCACAGAGAGCACGTACTGGACAGAGCAGTGCCAAGGCTGGGTCTGCCTCCTCCGAGGGCAGCGCTTGCAGGTTCACCACCTGGTCTCAAAACGGGCTTGTACGAACCTTGGGCACATATCCAAGCCGGGGTCTCAGGATCACGTGAGAGTTAGCCGGCCCGAATTCCAGGCACGCTTCGTCAACTGAAAATGCCTGCAGGTCCCCTACCCTCTTGATGGAGGCCAATGCAATCAGGAGCGCTGTCTTCATGGACAGGAATTTAAGCTCCACTGACTGCAAGGGCTCGAAGGGAGCACTCCGCAGGGCAGTTAAAACCGCTGAGAGGTCCCAAGAGGGTACGAGAGGAGGGCAAGGAGGATTTAGTCTCCTCGCTCCTCTCAGGAACCTGATGACCAGGTCGTGCTTTCCAACTGACTTACCTTCAACTGCAACATGATGTGCGGCAATGGCGGCAACATAAACTTTGAGGGTGGAGGGAGACAGCCTTCGCTCCAACCCATCTTGTAGGAAGGAAAGCACAACACTGATCAGGCATATCGTGTGGTCTTCTCGGCGAGAAGAGCACCAGTTGACGAAGCGGTTCCACTTCAACACATAGACATGTCTCGTGGACGATGCTCTAGCGGAAGTGATGGTAGCCACCACCGCAGGTGGTAGGGTACTCAAACCTACATCATCCGTCCAGAAGCCAGACATGGAGGTTCCAAAGTTCGGGACGAGGGTGCCATAGGGTGCCCCGTCCCTGAGAAAGGAGGTCCTTCCTCAGAGGAATTGGGCAGGGAGGTGCTGTTGCGAGGAGTACAAGTTCGGAGAACCAGGTCCGGGTGGGCCAGTGGGGCGCAAACAAAATGACCTGCTCCTCATCCTCCCTGATCTTGCACAGGTTCTGTGCGAGAAGGCTCACTGGGGGAAACGCATACTTGCGGAGGCCCCACGGCCAGCTGTGCGCCAGTGCATCCGTGCCGAGCGTGCCCTCGGTCAGGGAATAAATTAGGGCGCAATGGGTCGTGGGAGGCAAACAGGTCTACACGAGCGTCCCCGACCTGGACCCAAATCAGCTGAACTGACTGGGGATGGGGCCCCCTCTCGAGAGAGAGGCTGAATCCTTGAGAGCTCGTCGGCTGCACAGTTCAGGTCTCCTGGAATGTAAATAGCACGAAGCGACCTCAGATGCTTCTGACTCCATAAGAGGAGGTGGCGTACTTGAACGGAAGCCTGTGAAGGGATTGGCTCAAAACGCGCAGGTCCAGGATTGGCCGTAACCAACCACAATGAAGGTACAATGAAGTAGGGGCTGTAGAAGCCGGACTTAATTTCGGCTGGAGGGACAATCTCGACTGCACCTTTCGCCAGCAAGGTTGCAACCTCCGTACGCATGACCGGGGCATTGCCACCGACCGTCGTGAAGCGGACTCCCCGGAAGCGGGGAGGAGAACGTGCGAACTGAATCGCATAGCCGAGCCTGATGGTCCTGGCGACCCAGCGGGACAGATTGGTAAGCTGAAGCCAGGCTCCCAAAAAACTGAACCAGCGGGGTCATGGGTTTCCACAGACGTACCCTCGGTGAGGCAGCGAAGCGGTATGACTGGCCCGGACGTGGGAGGCATAGCGTCCCGGTGTGGGGGTACAGTCATAGACCGCGTCCTGACAGAGGAGACCAGGGAAGGACGTGCGTTCCGCTGGGGTCTCGTGTGACAGGAGTCTGGCGATAGAGGGGGAGGCGAGTGGCGATGCTCGTAAGCGGCCCACACTGTCATCCGAGAACTCTGTGACAGAGGGAGACGAGAGTGGTGAGGCTCGAAAGCGGCACACACTGCCATCCGTGCACTCTGGGGACTCAGAGATGGGGGTGTTAGTTCTGACCTTAGCCACATAGGAGAAAAAGAGATTCTCCCCCGGTCCTCCACCAGGGACAGGAGTGACCCTGCTGCCACCTCCTCGACAGAACTGTAGGCCATCTCTGAGCTGTCCGCGTCAAAAGCGCCGCTTGGCCTGGCGTGTAGCGGGCTGCGGGGCCTTCCTGCGACTACCTCCATGGCGCGGCCCGGTAAAGGCTGCTGCTGGGGCCGAGCGGTAGAGACGGGAGTCGCAGGAGGGCACCCTCGGCGGCGAACAGACTGAGTGAACTGTGCCGGCAGCTGGATAGAGGCAGCAGCTGGCCGCCGGGGCAGTGTGTGCTTAATAGCCTCAGTCTGTCTCTGGGCGGCCGAGAACTTTTGGGCGAAGTCCTCGACCGCGCCGCCGAAAAGGCCTGCCTGGGATATAGGGGAGTCGAGGAGACGGGTCCGCTCGGCATCCCGCATATCGACCAGGTTAAGCCATAGGTGTCTTTCCTGGACCACAGCTGTGGACATCACCTGACCAAGGGAGCGCGTGGTCACCTTCGACGATCGGAGAGCAAGGTCGGTGGTGGCGCGCAGCTCATCAAAGAGCTCTTGGCCAGCTCTGCCCTCATGCATGTCTTTGAGCATCCTGGCCTGGTAGACCTGGAGGATGGCCATGGCATGCAGTGAGGTTGCGGCCTGCCCCGCAGCTCTGTAGGAATTCACCACCAAAGTAGACGAAAACCTACAGGCCTAGGAGGGGTGCTTTGGGTCACCATGCCACATCGAAGCACTCTGCGGACAGTTGCATCGCAACAGAGCGTTCTACAGGGGGAACCCAAGCGTACCCTTTCACCGCGGCCTCATCAAGGGCAGAGAAGGCGGAGGAGGTCGCCGAGCAATCATGGGAAGACAACGGGGACTTCCAGGAGCTCGTGACCTCCTCATGCACTTCCGGGAAGAAAGGAACTAAGGGGGTGCGCCGACGAGAGTCAGCGCGTGCAGCCCCCAAGAACCAATCATCCAACCGGGAGCGTTCAGGGGAGGGTGGAGAGTACCACGCTAACCCGACACTCGTGGCGGCCCGGGAAAGCATAGCTGGTAGTTCAGGGTCGGACTCGGAAAATGCCGCGACCCCGGGGGGTCTTCATTATAATTTCTTTATAATGAAGTTGTCTATATTAAGTAGATTGTGTGTTGAACTGATAATTACTCTTTTGTGTGTTAAACACAGAGTGATAGAAATTCTACTTGATTTAAAAAAAAAAACTACGCTGGTATCGGATTGGTATCGGTATCGGCCGATACTCAGAATTTTTGGATCGGATCGGTTTTGAAAAACCGGTATCGTTGCATCCCTATTAAATACAATAAATATATAATTTTAAAATATATTTACAGTTCGCACTTATTTTGTTATAAATGGAACGGGGGGGGGGGGGGGGGGGGGGGGATCGAATCGAATCGAATCGTAAATCGAGTTTTTTAATTAAAAAAACCCGCAGATTCAGGGAAAAAAATCGCCCAGCTCTATAATCTATCCAAAACTAGTCAATGAAATGTTGTAATTACAGACACTATTCTATATCGCGATTAGAACAAATCTCAGTAGGCTATAGCAATATAGTTGAGATGTGTTCATGTAAAAATAATGTTTACTAATGTAGGAGCGAGAGTGAATGAACGGCACAGATGCGATGGACAGCTGTGCCATTCATTCATTCACACACAGACACGCAATTCATATTTAAACAGTCTTTGTGCGGTTTACAAACACTATTCAATAACGCGATTAGAACAAAGCACTTAAGAATAAATAACTTACTACATCAGCTGAATCTGTGCTCCTCAAAATGAAACTACCAGCACTTCTGAGGTAACTTTTCCAGGATTATTACGATAGTATTATTCCTCACAGCGCAGATAGACGAGGTAAAGTACAAGATTCTTATTAAACTGGATGTTTTATCCAGCTGATGTGGTCGTTGGCATGGCTTGCCTCAACATTTGCGTTTGAATAGCGCGCGCTCTCCGTGGGCGTGGTCACATTAACACTTAAAAACTATAATGAACTGAAAGGAAAAAGACTGACATCACTCTTTTTTCATACAGATTACATAAACTGAGAATATTTGTTTTTTATATAAATTACTTCATTTAAAAGAAGATAATTTCAGCTTCATAACGAAAAATCTTTCGTGTCTGTGTGACAAGTATTTACTGAGTTACAGTTCATTTTCGGACGCGTTTCAGAATGAACTTCACTGACAGAGAGAAGGCAAAATTCGCATCATGTTTGTTTTTCTTTATTTGACAAAAGCAGACCACTTTGTTTTTATTGTGAGTATACATAAACAAATAGACACTTAACAGGATCTAATGATGTACAACACTTATATGTAAGATCAAAATCAACAGAGTAATTTGAGTCTCTTTTGCACGGACAAGGAAAAAAGTGAGCTTGTCGCACCGACGCGATAGCCGACCCCAGAGGGTTAACACAATGTCAATGTCAATTTCATGCTTTGAATATCACGATTATCATCAACACCAGTATATTGCGACATCCCTAGTCGGTAGCTTCTGGCAAACCAAACGCTCGCAGCGAGTCTCGGCCTGACAGCATCACGGGGGAAGCCTGCAACACCCTCAACTCTTGCACCATGGACACAAACACTTGTGACCCATAAATGCCTCTCTAAACCACTGCGTGATTTTACAGTTTGAAGCGTCTGTCATAGAAAAAACAGCTTTCTCCTAAAATTTGAATGAATGGACTGTGTTAATCCTGACTTTGCTGAGATTGAGTGTGTTTAAAGTAAAGGGTGTTAAATGTATATCATGATGTCAAAGTGTGTTTTTCAGTGTGACTATCAGTACTGCAGTATCACCTTAATGAGGAGCAGCTCATGTGTTCAAGCATTTACAGATCAAACACATGAACTCACAGTGCAGGAGAAATAGAGCAAACGCTTCAAACTGAAAAATATTAATTATCTTACATCATATGAACACGTGAAAATAATTTGATCATGTTGTTTCAATAGCTTGAAACTGCATTTTATTCCATTTTGATTATACTTTATGAATTCACAGTGACAGTTCCATGTGAGAGTCATGTATGATCTTACCCCAGTATCTCCAGTTTACAGTGAGGATTCTCCAGTCCAGCAGAGAACAGCTTCACTCCTGAGTCTCCTAGTTTATTATATGACAGATTCAGTTCTCTCAGGTGTGAGGGGTTTGATCTCAGAGCTGAAGCCAGAGCAACACAACCTTCACCGGTGACACCACACTTTATCAACCTGTAGAGAACAATGACATACATTATGCCTATATCCAATGTTTTTCTTAATTGCGTTTATAATTTGTGGAATATATTCATATTCAATATATCAGTAACATTAACTGTTATTCTAAGAGGTTATGTCTCTATGTGAGGGAGAAAGATTATATAAAACTGATAAAATGGAATACATTTAATACATCTGTTCTTTACCTAAATACATTTATTAACATTTAAATGAAATATAAAAAGTCTAAATATAAATGTTTAAATTCATACATTTAAAATTTACACACAAATATCATAAAAAACGGATAAGTAGATCACAAATCAGGTCAGATAGGTGGAGGATTTAATTCTCTGGGGTCAGCCGGCGCGTTTTGCTCGATTTTTTTCACATAGAAGAAAAATAGACTTAAAATACTCCATCATTTCTGGTAGGGATGCACGATGATATCGGGACAACATCGGTATCGGCCGATAAAAGCTTAAAATGACCATCATCGGCATCGGCCGATATGAATATTTCTGCCGATGAGCCTTGCCGATAGGGTGGCGTGTTTCCTATGCGCACGTGACGACCGCGAACGAAGCATGAGCGCCAGCAACTTAAACTTCCAACTAGGGGTGTGCGTCTCACGCGGTTTTTGATCGTGGACGATTAAAATGTCTCTACGATCTGCTTTTGAAGAAAAATCATAGTATCGTGCATTCTATCAGTTCAATTCTGGCGCCTTCATCTCAACATACTGTACAACGCGACGTACATTCACATCACATCACACAGGGCCGTGCCCAGACCTTTTGAGGGGCATGTGCTGAAACTGAAAAAGGGCCCCCCCCTCCCTTTTTTTATATCAAGATTATTTAGTAAGCCTACATTAAAGGAGGAAATGGTCTCATCTTCATGACAAATAAAAAAAAAAGAGTCTCAAAAGCTTTAGATTTATTCACTATTAATAACCGTAATAATAATAATAATAATATAGATAATATAGATATACAGGGTTTCAGGGCTTCTTTAAACCTAATTACAACAGCAACCTTCTGTGAGCCATGCTTGAAGATGTTTATGACTTCACTGTGATCCACTGGGATGTCCCTCTCTATGGCTATGAGGAGAAGGTCTGAGAGTCTCTCCTCTGAGCAAAGGCTTCGGAGTTGGTTCTTAATTAACCTCATTTTGGAAAAGGATCTCTCCACAGTTGCAGTTGATGGCAAAAACCTGACACTGTGGAGGGCCAATGCTGGTCTCTTGAAGGTCTCTTATTCACTACACTTCCCATAAAATAAGCCAGCAATGAAAAAAATGATAAAATAGTGTGAAAAGTACAGTTGCAGTGAAAAGCATTTCTGAAGGATCATGTGACACTGCAGAGTACTGAACTAAAGATGCTGAAAATTCAGCTTTGACCACAGAAATAAATTACATTTTAAAATATATTCAAATAGAAAACAGTTATTTTAAATTGTAAAAATATTTCACAATATTACTGGTTTTGCTTATTTTGGATCAAATAAATTAAGCCTTGGAATGAATTAAATCATGAATTACATTCTGCATGATAAAATATAAAGATTTCACAGTGATCTTCTGTAATGTTTTTTTTTTTTTTTTACTACCACAACATTACTGTAGTGAAACCATGTTTAACTACATTTATACATGTGAGGACGACCGGAGAGTATAGGTATAGAATACTGTAGATTCAAAAATTAGATAGCGAATACGTGCATATTAACAGACTTGAATTAACCATAATTTAATATTATTACCATAACATTAAATGTTAAATTATTAAATGTTAATAAATTAAGTGTATCAGCAATCATAAATCAAAGAACACATTTCTTTTAAATATATGTTACCTAGGTGACGAGGATCACTCGTCGCTTTGTGTAGTTCCAGTACGAACAGCGCGGGGGCGCACCTGTGCTTATGATTCTCCGATGGAAACGGCGCCGGCGGCATCATTACATTTTCATCAACAGCTTACCAACTAGATTGTTATAGCTATATAGGCGCTCAGTTTTTCCTGTTGTAAAATACATTTGGTCAAAATCGCATTTTATAAAAAATGAAATGCTACTATATGCAGGCTATTTAAGTGTAGGCTATGTATTGGCTATGACTATGGGAAATGCTAGCATAGCCCTCTCTCTCA
Organism: Rhinichthys klamathensis goyatoka; assembly: GCF_029890125.1. NCBI lineage: Eukaryota > Metazoa > Chordata > Actinopteri > Cypriniformes > Leuciscidae > Rhinichthys > Rhinichthys klamathensis. Next base: position 727,626 of record NW_026606566.1, read on the forward strand.
GGTCCCACATGTCTTAGTCAGACATCAAATAAATAAAATATGTGCTTTTATAGACAACGTGTTTAGGCCCTAGTACTTATTCAAACAACAAGATCTTTGTTTACCCATGCATGCATGCAAAACTTCGTTCAGCTGCTGTCTGCTGAGCGGCCGCTGCGGAGCTTCAGCTCATTCAGTCAAGACAGAGGGGGCGGAGTTATCAGCTTTACTGACAGTTTAAGATCGAACAAGATCTACACAAGCTCTTTTTAAGATCTTTCATTGGCTAAATATTTTTAAAACAGACAGATAGACTTAAAGGGTGACCAATAGCATTCATTTATAAAAAACAAAAAAAAACACCACCAAAAAAAAAGGGCACTTCGGCAAAAAGGGCATGTGCTCTGCACAGGTTGAGCCCTACCAGTGCACGTGCCTGACATCACATGTAAACGCAGAGGTAGAGTTAAGGCCTGTTCACACCGGGACGAATTTCGCGCGCGTTATTCGCCGACGTTTAACGCCTCGTGACTAAACAAAGGGCGCCTATGCGAGTGTGCACACCGATGCGTAAAACGCCACGCGTAAAAGCGTCATTTTTTAAAAAACGCCTCGGGTTTGTTTTTTTGGTTTGACGCGCCGCGTCAAAAACTATATGACCAATGAGATTGGCACTTTGGCTCACGTGTCTGGAGCTTCTGAAGTTACAGTAAAACACAACTTGGGGGTGCTCAAACACAAAACGGTCTTGCCGAGCACACATACGTAATGGCGAAGAAGATATACAGCGTCTACACTCTGCCGGGAAGAAATAAGACGAGGAAGATGCAAGGCTAGATGAATGTAGAGCTGCTGGTCTTGTTGGTGTCTTTATAAAGAGACACCAACGACAATAAAGAACTACATGACAAACGCGACAAACTTGCTCTCTTCTTCTGAGTGACAAGCGAGTGTCAGAAGCGTAGTTACGCAGCACCACTTTGTGGATCGGGGTATTTCTGTTTTACATTAAGCGCCATCTAATGTCAGGGAATGAATTTGCGTGTTCACTCGGCTCATCGTCAGCGAAAATCGCTTGGGTGTGAACACAAAAAACGTGTTGAAAAACGCTGACGAATAAAGGCTCGTACACACCGGGACGAATATCGGCGCGCGTTATTCGGCAGCGTTTTTCAACGCGTTTTTTGTGTTCACACCCAAGCGATTTTCGCTGACGATGAGCCGAGTGGACATGCAAATTCATTCCCTGACATTAGATGGCGCCCATTTGCTCTACAATACCACTCCATAACATTCTCTTTTATCAAGATTTTTGTAGTCGCTGTCGCGTTTGTCATATAGTTCTTTATGTTCCGACACCAACGAGACCAGCAGCTCTACATTCATCTTGCCTTGCATCTTCCTCGTCTTATTTCTTCCTGGCAGTGTAGACGCTACTTGGCGTATATCTTCTTCGCCGTTACGTATGTGTGCTCGGCAAGACCGTTTTGTGTTTGAGCGCCCCCAAGTTGTGTTTTACTGTAACTTCAGAAGCTCCAGACACGTGAGCAAAAGCGCCAATCTCATTGGTCGGATAGTTTTTGACGCGGCGCGTCAAACTAAAAAAACGAACCAGAGGCGTTTTTTAAAAAATGACGCTTTTACGCGTGGCGTTTTTCGTGTTGGTGTGCACACTCACATTGGCGCCCTTCGTTTAGTCACGAGGCGTTAAACGTCGGCAGGCCTTAAAGCGAGCCGATATTGGTCCCGGTGTGTACAGGCCTTTATACTCACAGGACACCGCAATTCACAAAAGTTCATTATTTGCAAAGTCTTGCTAGGTAAACGTCATTCACGTGCTGAAGCGCTGTTCTAACATGCGCTTTTCTGAGCGCGTACACGCGACGCTCACAGGAACTAAAAGCCTGTCACAGCGCCTGCATACTGGACTAATCTTTCGAGTCTTATTGCGCTGATACTGTCAAATACACACAAGGTTTACATAAACAAAGTTGGGTAACTCTAAAGTGAAAGCAAACAGAGAAAATCTGCTTGTCAAATGCGTGTATATTAGACGCGTCGCGTGCAGTTCTTAAAGAGACAGTGATAATATGCTGCCGCTTGTCCTTAAAGAGATACTGCACCCAGAAATTTCTGTCATTATTTACTCACTCTAATGTTGTTCAAAACCTGTATTCATTTCTTTCTTGTGCTTAAATATACTATGGAAGTCACTGAAGTACAGCAACTGTTTGGTTAGCCACATTCTTCCAAATAACTTTTATTTTCAACAGAAGAAAGAAACTGGAACAGGCTCATTAATATTTATTGATGATGTAACTGATGATGGTAGCAGCAGAATGAATTCAGAAGTGTACAGAAACATTTTGTCTGCCAATTTACAGAGAAATGCATTGAAACTAATCGGGAAGAAGTTCATCATGCAGCAGGACAATGACCCAAAGCACACTGCCAATAAAACAAAGGACTTCATCAGTGAGAAAAAGTGGAAGGTTTTAGACTGGCCAAGTCAATCACCTGACCTTAACCCAATAGAGCAGGGTTTCTCAATCTCGGTCCTGGAGGGCCACTGTCCTGCAGAGTTTAGCTCCAACCCTGATCAAACACACCTACCTGTGAGTTTCTACTGATCCTGAAGACCTTGATTAGCTTGCTCAGGTGAGTTTGATCAGGGTTGGAGCTAAACTCTGCAGGACAGTGGCCCTCCAGGACCGAGATTGAGAAACCCTGCAATAGAGCATGCATTTCACCTCCTTAAGAGGAGACTGAAGGGAGAAACACCCCGAAACAAACAAGAGCTGAAAGAAGCTGCGATAAAAGCCTGGAATAGCATCACAAATGAAGAATGCAACACTTTGGTGATGTTGTAGCTGCCTGGTTCAAGAAAGATTGGACTCTTTGACTGATGATTCCCACACTTTATTCGAATGTCCGTCATCACAGATAAAGGCACCGTCGGACACCATGTTCGTTGAGACTCAACATAAAAGCTTGTACAAAAGAAAACAAAATACCGAAAATAAATAAACATCCATCAAAACCAAATAATAAACATTATACAAAACAACCACCAATAAGTAATCATAATACAAATAATATAAATCAAAACAAGGACATAAAGATAACAGGAAGTCTATAATCATACCTTGCTCTCCATTCAAACCAGGAGCTAAATCCTTTTAAATTCCTTGCAAACCGTAAGCTTTCGATACCATAACCATGTACGTCTGGATGTCATTCATACTGAAATGTTTGGACCATATGCGCATTATATCCGCTCACGTGAATGAACTTCAAAATAAAAGACCTCCGTTACCACAACACAAATAACTCAAAATCAAAACAATTAACTACCATAGATAAATAAATAATTTAAGGACTATATTAATTTCAAAGCAAATGACAAAGTCATTAACACTCCCACCAAATTATGAGTGCAAATCTAACACCAAGTATACAAGCACTAATCATTTCTCTTTATCCACCTATTTTTTTTTTTACACTTTTTTGTTTTTATCTTTTTTGTTTTTTTTGTTTTGTTTATTTATACAATTTGACTTTAAACCAACATTAAAAATTCTAAACCATAAATTTAGAAAGTTTAAAAACAATACTCATCGATCTTTCAATATCTCAATAAGAAATTTTCAAATTAGAGGAAAAACAACAACCTTAATATCCCTCCATTAATAAAATGAGTTTTTGCACTGGTCTTTCAATTATGGACGGTTTGTTAACACACTTTCCCTTTGCATCAATCTTCGGGTCACCTAGAGAAATCTTGGCTCTTCTTACAAGCCCGTCATCGCTAGAAAAGGTTTCCATTATTCTACCAAGCCTCCATTCGTTTCTAGGCATTTCCTCTTCTTTGACGATAACAAGATCATCAACTTTAAGATTTCTCTTAGACACGTTCCACTTTTGTCGGGTAGCTATATTCGCAAGATACTCTTTGCGCCAGCGACTCCAAAATTGTTCCGCTAAATACTGCACATGTCTCCATCTTTTCCGTGCAAATACATCCTCCCTGATGAAATTTCCTGGTGGAGGTAAAGCAGTAGTCGATTTTAACCTAAGCAGATGGTTTGGAGTAATTGGTGTAAGACTTTGAGCATCAGTCAGGCAATCAACAGTAAGCGGCCTATTATTCACAATGGCCATTGCTTCACACAAAAAAGCTCGTAAAGAAGAGTCATCTAAACTTCCAGGATGAAGTGCAAGAGTAACGTTTAGCACAGATCTTACTGTTCTAATTTAACGTTCCCACACGCCGCCAGCATGGCTTGCATGCGGTGCATTCATGATGAAGTCGCACTGCTTCTCTGATAGGAAGGTTTTTACTCTTTCCACATCCATTTCTTTAAGTGCATCTCTCAATTCGTTTCTTGCTTCCATGGTTGGACCTTATCTGTTGCACAGTGCCTCTCATGGCAATAAAACAACGCAAAGCATTGATGAAAGAATCTGCTGTCATATCAGTAAGCATCTCAATGTGTACAGCACGGGAACTGAAACAAGTAAAGAAAAGACCATATCGTTTATGAACACTTCTGCCCTGCTTGATAAGGAATGGGCCAAAGCAATCCATGCCAGTATATGTAAACGGAGGCGATGGAACCACCCTCTCTTTGGGAAGATCAGCCATTCTCTGTTCTTCAACGGGTCGCCTATGCTTTCTACAAATAATACAACTCCTAATATAGAATGTCACAATTTTGTTGATCCCTGGTATCCAAAAGCCATTAGATCTTATCTCATTCACAGTAAATCCTTTCCCTTGGTGTGCAACTTTGTTGTGAAAGTGAGCAACAACCATTTTTGTGATCTGATGATTTCTTGGGATTATTATAGGATGTTTTACAGAGTCTGGAAAGGTTGAACGGCAAAGTCTACCTCCCACCCGGAGTAAACCGTCTTTATCCATGAAAGGGTCAAGAGAGTACAATGCACTGCGTGACGAGATACTTCCTCCACTCTTTATCCCTCTCAGATCATCCTTGTAGGAACTATCTTGCAGACATTTAAATATATATGAAGTTCTGCCTTTTGTCGCTCAGACACAGTACTGAGATGATTAGACTTGTCTTTGTTAGCTCTCCTTAAAAGACGAGCTACAGCTCTAATAGCTTTTGACCAAGAAGAAAACTTTGAAAGAAGATCTATCAAGCTCAGATTTTGTATGCAATCAACATTCAAAGTACAACATGTTTTCACCTCTGGATCTCCAAGCAGAAGTTCAGGAACATGTTCTTCCGGTACAGACATTTCTTTGTCCCACAAAAACTTAGGGCCAGTGAACCAGTTTGAGGCGAATAACTCCTTTGCTGGCAAACCTCTGGATGCATGATCAGCAGGGTTTTCTTCCGTTGGAACATACTTCCACTGCTGGGGAGTTGTACTGAGGTGTATTCTTTGTACTTGATTAGCGACAAAAGTATGAAATCTGCGTGCCTCATTACTTATATATCCCAATACTACTTTGTACATCTATTTCCTGCAGATGATTTAAATCTTGCCTCCATCGCTCCCACCTTAGATCAAGATCATTCGATAAAGGGTCATCCCATCCACTGCCACGTTTACACACATCCTGTAGTATTCCTTTTCCACTCAACAGCACCGGTGCAATAAGTCCCAGAGGATCATAAACAGAAGCAACAGTAGACAAGATGCCACGTCGAGTAACAGGTTGATCTTTCAACTGGACTTTGAATTTGAAACAGTCCGATTCTCTTTCCCATTGTATGCCAAGAGTTCTTTCGAGGGGTAACTCATCGAATGAAAGATCACAACTTTTCACGTCAGAGATTTTTTCTGAAGTGGGAATGCTGTTCAGCATTATTTTACTGTTTGACACAAATTTGTGGAGCCGTAGGCCACCTATAGCACAGAGCTTGCGTGTCTCATCTGCAACTTTAATAGCTTCTTCATCATTTTCTACACTGATCACTCCATCATCTACATAGAAATTTCTTATCACAAACTGTGAACCTAGTGGATACAACTCGCTATTTTCAGTTGCAAGATGTTTTAAGCCATAATTAGCACACCCTGATGAGGAAGTTGCACCAAAGAGATGAACTTTCATACGAAAGTCACTTGCAGGCTGGCTGACATTGCCGTCCTTCCACCATAGGAAGCACAGAAAGTCTCTACCAGATTCGTTGACATGAAACTGATGATACATTTTCTCTACATCACACATAAATGCGATGGGGTGCTGACGAAATCGAATTAAGATGCCATTTAGACTGTTTATCAAATCTGGACCTTGAAGTAAATGATCGTTTAAGGAGTAACCTTCATATCTTGCAGAGCAATCGAAGACCACGCGCAATTTGTCTGCCTTCTTCGGATGGACAACACCGTGGTGAGGCAAGTACCACGTTTCTCCTTCCTTGCCGTTGTTGTGTACCTCCTCAGCATCTCCTCTTTGCAAGATGTCACTCATGAATTCATTGTAGCGTTTCTTATACAACTCATCCTTCGCCATCTTTCTTTTGAGATGGTTGAGTCTAACCATAACACATTGTTTGTTGCTTGGTAAGTTGGGCCTTACTTTAAAAGGAAGTGGCATTTGATAATGGCCATGAACATTTCTCTGTATGCCCTTCTTTAATTTTTCAAGGAAGAGGAAATCATCCTGGGAAACCTTTGTCCTCTCTTCTTCGATATCTTTAAAATCGCTCTCAAGAACACAAATGACATCACCTGGTGTGATTGAGGGAAGCTCCTTGACCGCAACGCGGTGACACAATCCACTGGCTCCAGTTAAAACAGAGTGTGGTGAAGAACAACCTACTATACTCCACCCTAAATCTGTCCGAATGGCGTCGGGTTCATCATTTCCTCCCACTATCACTTCTCTGGGAGTCATTGACCTTGAACAATTGTAGCCTATTAAAAGAGCAATGTCACAGTCCTGCAATGGAGGTATCTTATCCACAATGACTGTAAGATGATTCCAGTTTTTAGCGACTTCACAAGTAGGAATGTGGCTGCGATTAACTGGTATGCAGTCTTTGGTGTAGGTAGGTGGTAAATCAATATAACTGCCAGACTTGTATGCTCTCACTTGGAGTCCTGATACTCTCTCACTCTGCAGGATGGTATCTTTTCCAAGCATGGTGGTAAGCTTCAATTTTACTGGAAATGTTGTTGCCTGTAGAGCATCACTCACTCCTTTATCAATGAATGTGGTATCACTCTGAGAATCCAGAAGCGCATACACCAGTTTCTCACAACTTGGATTTTGTTTTACAGACACCCAAACAGGTACAATCATTGAAGTATACGTATCTCGCTCTTCTCCACTTACACTCAAGGCTACTGCATTCGTTGTACCATCAGGATCACTTGGAGTCTGAACTGCAGAAGATAGAGTCTTAACCATTTTCACAAAGTTGTCATCGTGTAAACTAGTTGGATGCTTCCTTTTGCAGGTTTTTACAAGTGAGACGACAACGACACTCCTTTGCGCTGTGACCAGAGTTCAAACAAACATAGCAAAGCCTTTTCTCTTGTATAAGTTTCCGTCGCTCCTCCAATGGTTTGTTGAGAAAGCTGAAACAGTTGTCAAGTTGATGGTTATCTTTCTGGCAAAGCATACACGGAATTTTGTTCACTGGTTTGACAACCTTTCGACACTCGATGTTCGTTTGAGTGCATAAACAAGTTAATTTTGTTTAGCAAACTCATTTTAACCACGTGCTGAAACATTACCTTTAAATATGAAACTGTTTGATATATCTTAGTCCATTAATAGGCGATCTACATGCAGCAATGTCCATCAACCTTTAAATCAGACACAATCAATGAAAAGAAAGAGAGAGAAAAAAATGTCTCTTCAGAATTGATTTCGTTTCGTTGTCTTTGGTACTCACTGCGATCCACCAAACAATTTGGAGCGGTTCACTTCACTTAATCGGTTCATTAAATCGCCCCAACTGCTGCCCGTAGATTTGTAGAGCCGTCCGCTGGAACTACATTTGAAACTTGATCCATTAAAAGAACAATCATGTAATCCACGACGAGCGCGCCGACATTAAAGTTTCTCTAGTCCATCAACCACGGCACCCCTTGAAGCATCACAACGGATTGATGATGGCAAGCTTTTACTGTAGCTGCCTGGTTCAAGAAAGATTGGACTCTTTGACTGATGATTCCCACACTTTATTCGAATGTCCGTCATCACAGATAAAGGCACCATCGGACACCATGTTCGTTGAGAATCAACGTAAAAGCTTGTACAAAAGAAAACAAAATACCGAAAATAAATAAACATCCATCAAAACCAAATAATAAACATTATACAAAACAACCACCAATAAGTAATCATAATACAAATAATATAAATCAAAACAAGGACATAAAGATAACAGGAAGTCTATAATCATACCTTGTTCTCCATTCAAACCAGGAGCTAAATCCTTTTAAATTCCTTGCAAACCGTAAGCTTTCGATACCATAACCATGTACGTCTGGATCTCATTCATACTGAAATGTTTGGACCATATGCGCATTATATCCGCTCACGTGAATGAACTTCAAAATAAAAGACCTCCGTTACCACAACACAAATAACTCAAAATCAAAACAATTAACTACCATACAAAAATAAATCATTTAAGGACTATATTAATTTCAAAGCAAATGACAAAGTCATTAACAGATGTCGATGGGTCGCAGGCTTAAGGTAGTTATTGCAAGCAAGGGTTATGCCACCAAATATTAAATGTTATTTACTTTAAGATTATTTGTTCCAATACTTTTGCTCACTTGAAAAATGGGTGGGTTCACACAAAGGGTGGTATGTCATGAGTTGTTTAACACTAGATGTGAATACCAGGAAATAAAAGCTGTAATTCTGAACTCATGTCTCAGGCTGCATTTACACTTGGCTTTAACATGCGATCACCGTGATCCGATCAAGCAGATCGGATCATTAGCCAATCAGGACATGGTGAGTTTACATTTGTTCACATTAAGTAGCCTCTGTATCTGGATAACCGATCGGAATTCCGCATAATATTTAAATTAGGTCTGTGGCACGAGTCACGACACCAGATAGGCTTTATGCCCAGCTGCACTACTTCCTGAACTTCAGCCAGCTCCTTGTTTCCTGTCTGACATTATTGGACAAACTGATTAATCCAGATGTGCCTGACCAGTAACAAATACCAGACACACCTGGGTTAATCAGTTTGTCCAATAATGTCAGACAGGAAACAAGGAGCTGGCTGAAGTTCAGGAAGTAGTGCAGCTGGGCATAAAGCCTATTAAGAGTAAAGATGATACAAATACAACAATGTCCCAATTGCTTTCACTCATTCACTTTACTTTCCTATGCAATCTCCAGTAATTAGATCAAATTATTTTTTTTGAACGAAGGAATACTTCCAAAGTTGATCATACAAATATAACTGGGTTGATCATGTTAAACAAGTCACATCATCGATCATCTGCGTTTAAGGTTATAGCGTGCAATGACTATATTGACAGAAATGGGAGATTGATAAACATGCTGAAACAATAAAAATATTCAACATTTAAAACAAAAAAATTCTGATTCTGATTATTCCTCTGGAAAGCAGCGCAGCTCTTCATTAAGATCTCATGACTGACTGTGAGTGTACAGGCGATCGCCTCGTTCAGATAATGTTGCAGAATTAAAATGAAAAATGACACACATAGTATCATGTAAGCCTAAATAAACTGTTTTAAAGATTTACGTTTATTGTAAGGTTCACATAAGTTTCATTTCTTGTCTAAACTGCGTCTGGCCTTTATTATTAATAGCCATGCAGGGAGACTGAGCGGGGATTTAAATTACGTCCACCTGTGAATGCAGACATGATGGCTGGATAGGCTATATGCACGCATAAGTTCTGCATTTGACGCAAGGCTGCTCTTCAGTTTCCGGTTGGGGAGATTTAAAGCGGAGGAAAACTGGATTATGGCAGAGTCTTCAAAATTTACTGTCCTCTCGTCTTTGAAACGAAACTTTAATCATTACACTGAGATCCGATCACAATGCGTCCTCGACAACCTCTGAACCTGGACACGCTGATCGGATAACATTCCGATCAGAAGCGCGTTTACACTTGTCTTTTCAATGTGTATTTTTTATTTTGTTTTTTATTTTGTATTTTTACACTTGACATTTTAATGCTAAGTGTAAACGCAGCCCCATACACTCAAAAAAATGATATGTTGGCTTTACTTAACTTTTTTTTGTAAACAGGTTCCACCGGTTCCACATAATTATGTTTCGTTAAACAAACATGATATGTTCATGTAACTTCAACATCATGGAATTTGGTCATTTTAAGCGACCCAATTAAACTCTGAGCTAATGAGTTAATTAAGTGAATAACTGAGTGATGATTGAGCATTATTGAAGACACCTGATGTTAACAAGCAGAATCTCTGAAGGAGAAAACCGGAATGTTTAAGTCACCATTATGGAGATAAGTATTCGTTTTAGTTGGGCTCTTGACCATTAACTTATTAACTTTAGATTTTGTTTGGTTGCTGTACATGAGTTATAATAGCCGGATGAACAACAAACAAAGGTCATCTGATGGTATTGGTTGTGTTTTAACATAATAATTATTTCACAATCATTTGACCTGAGTCACTGAACCTATATTAAACCGAATTTCTGAGTTAAGTTTACCTTATGGATAATAACAGCACTGTCATTGTAGAGCATACTATTTTTAGATTTTTCAATGAAATTCAAATGACCAAATCAAGAAATAAAAAAGAAACTTCCTAAAAAATATTTAGAATAGGCACACACAGACATCAAGAATCAGCATATGAATCTCAGCAATGGTGACAAACAGATCATAAGCTCATTATTTATTCATGCAGCAATGCATGATAGGAGCCATGAATGAGTTTTGATTGGTGGCACCCAGAATGCACTACAACATGCTTTATAATTGTCACCATTGGTGAGATTTACAGGCTGATTCTTGATGTCTGTGTGTGTCTACTGAAAATATTTTTTAGGAAGTTTCTTTTTTATTTATTGATTTGATCATTTGAATTTCATTGAAAAGTCAAAAAAATAGTATGCTCTACAATGACAGTGCTGTTATTATCCATAAGGTAAACTTAACTCAGAAATTCGGTTTAATATAAGTTCAGTGACTCAGGTCAAATGATTATGAAATAATGATTGTTAAAACACAACCAATACCATCAGATGACCTTTGTTTATTGTTCATCAGGCTGTTATAACTCATGTACAGCAACCAAACAAAATATAAAGTTAATAAGTTAATGGTCAAGAGCCCAACTAAAACAAATACTTATCTCCATAATGGTGACTTAAACATTCCGGTTTCCTCATTCAGAGATTCTGCTTGTTAACATCAGGTGTCTTCAATAATGCTCAATCATCACTCAATTATTCACTTAATTAACTCATTAGCTCAGAGTTTAATTGGGTCGCTTAAAATGACCAAATTCCATGATGTTGAAGTTACATGAACATATTATGTTTGTTTAACGAAACATAGTTATGTGGAACCGGTGGAACCTGTTTACAAAAAAAAGTTAAGTAAAGCCAACATATCATTTTTTTGAGTGTACTCATCTTTTGATCTTAAACCCAAATGTCTTCAGTGAACAACAAAAACAAAGGAATTTGCCTTACCATTCCAATACTTTTGGCGGGGACTGTATATATCTATATATATGTTTTTCCTTTCATTCTTTCTTGTGTGACACACCTGAATGAAAGGCTCATTATGCAGCTCATTATGCAGGTCATTGTCTTAGGTGTGAATCAGAGCATTATACATGATGGGGTTGGACCATTCACACCCATTCGCATATTGCCTTTCCAAACAAAAAATATTTTACACATTTTAACCCTCTGGGGTCTGAGGTGTTTTCGGGGTCCTTGAGATGTTTTGGCATGCTCTGACATTTGTGCTTTTTTCAGTTGCTTATAAACATATTAATGGCACAGGTGAAATTACACTCTATATAGCACACACAGGGCTACCATAATATGTGAGCAACATGTATGTACATGTTTGTATTTTTGAGAGAATATTGTTTATGCGTGGTTATTGAAAAAACTAAAAAATAAAGTTTATAATATAAGGCCACAAATAACATACTAAATATTTGTCCACAAGACTTTTGACTAGTGGATGTTATCGCCTAGAGTTTTTGCTTCAAATTGATCTGAAAATCATTCTGCCTTATCATTCACATAAAACAATAGATTGTTTTAAATTGTGAAAAACATTTTTTTGTTTGCAAAGGCAATATGCGGATGGGCGGAACGGCCCAACCCCCTCATGAATAATTAGGCAGTTCTCACCTGAGCAGTCTGCATACTAATGAGCCTTTCATTCAGGGGTGTCACACAAGAAAGAATGCAAGGACAATATATATACACTACCGTTCAAAAGTTTGGGGTCAGTGAGAATTTTATTTTTATTTTTTGGAGGAAAGAAAACAATACTTTTATTTATCAAGGAATAATTAATTTGATCGAAAGTGACAGTAAAGACATTTATAATGTTACAAAACATTATAAATGACAAAAGTCTTTTGAACTTCCTATTCATCAAAGAATCCTAAAACAAACAAAAAAACTGTACAACTGACAGACCAACAACTGTTTCAACATTGATAATAATAATAAATGTTTCTTGAGCATCAAATCCTCATATTATACTGATTTGTGAAGGATCATTTGACACTGAAGACACTGGTGATGCTGAAAATTCAGCTTTGATCACAGGAATAAATTACACTTTACTATATATTCACACAGAAAACAACTGATTTACACTGGAGATAATATTTAATACTATAACTGATTTTTGTTGTATTTTTAATCAAATAAGCGCAGCCATGGTTAGCAGAAGAGAATTCTTTTAAAAGTATTTAAAATCGTACCGACCCCAAACTTTTGAACGGTAGTGTATATAAATAAATAAATGTTTATACACACACACACACACACACACATATATATATATATATACAAACAATCAAAATTTAAATGAAAGCCAAAAGCACATTTATAGTCACACCTTTTAGCCATCCACATACCATTTTTAGCCATCCACCGCGGTAAAAATAAACCAGTCGCATTGCAAAGTCGTTCGCGAAATGACCGCCAGGTTGCGCAAAGGGACATTTAGCAAAACGTAAGTGGGGCTAATGTCTATTAACAGTAGCCTAAGGATGAAATACTACAAGTTATGGTAATTTCCAAATAAGCCTACAACAAATTGTTGGTCATACAGATAAGATATAATCTTTTAAAACTTTAAAAGGCTAAAGTAGGCCTACACTCTCACAGGCTAAAGACAAAACGTTTTCTCGCTCATGTCAGAAACAGACGTTTGGGTATTTCTCAGTGAGAAAATTCATAGCTGAGCGGTAGAACTTACGGTTCATCATCAAGATGACACGTGTTCAAATCCTGCACAAACATGGTCTGCTGTAAATTTTATATTTATTATTGCAAAGAGATTTGTCTAGCTCTAAAACTCTGTTACACCATACAGTTTTTTTTTTGCTTATATTTATAAAATACAATTATCATGCATTTCCATTTCACACTAAGTAAAAATACAAAAAACAAAATAGTATCCAACATAACGACTTTGCATCTGTATAATAATAGGCTACCAATCGTAATTTCAAAAGCAGTTCTGTAAAAAAATTAATTATATATAGCCTATATATATAGGCTATATATATATATTTTTTTATTCCAGGCTCTCATGCCACACCCCCGATTTCTCACGCTGAAGTGTCAACCCGGTCGGTCAAATTCCTGAAGGATATAGTTTATCTATAGATACCTGTTGAGCCACTCGTGATCGACTAGTTATTATACCGCAAATTAGTTAAAATATCCCGTAATCTATCTAGAGCGAGCGTGCATGCGAGACAGATATTGTGCTCCAAACCGTGCGCGCGCATGGCAGAGAGGTCTGTTCCCTACAACCTAGAGTTTTTAAAAACATTTGCCAGGGGGGATTGTGATTTCCTTCTGGTCTAAACATCCCTGCTTCTGCTGAATTATTTTAATCCCCACACCCCTCCCTCCACAGCTAATCAATGCTATAGGCTACTTCACCAATATCAAATATATAAAATAGAGATATGCAACAGGTACGTTTAAACGACAAACAATAAAATCAAAACCAGCGTTTCAGTTGTTCATTAGTTCCAGTGGCCTTAATGCATGCACGGCTTTTCAAATTTCACAAAGCGTGTTGAGATTATTTTGAATGAAATATTGAAGTTTATAATTAAGTGTTCTGGCAGACCACGCCGAGTGGCCCTATGCATTTTTCTAAAGTCGGGTTTTATTCTGGCATGGTGAGTTAGTGTTCGACAAACACGGCGGCGCGTTCATTTAGATTAATTTATTTTTCTCATTATTACAGCTAAAATAACTTAGTAGGCGACTCCGTAATTTTTTGGTCATACAGATAGATAAGAGTAGAGTAGCTTACATCGTTCAAAACTGTAAACTTGTATTCATATTAGGCTAACGACAAAAACAGCATAGGCTGTCGTCTCTGTCTCCGGGAACTGCGCGTCACAAAAATGAACCGAAAGCCACTTCAGCTCAGTCACGATAAGAAATCGGCTATGTCTAAAGCCTTTAAATGTCTAAATATTTAGGCTAATAAATGTTATCTGATTATAGGCTAATCCATATGAAAACTAGAGGAACAGAGGATCTACTCAAACATGCAATGTAAGCGCTTCCCAATGAGAAAATGACAAGGGTGAAAATCTCGCTCTAATTAAATGTAGGCTAAATCGGCCAGAATTAAAATGTAAAAACAGATCAAATAATGTATTTTTCGAAATGTTGCGATATTGTTTCATTTAAGTTCATAATTGTTCTATAAATGTTATTTAATTTAGCAGCATTACCACGAAGCACCGTGTTTCGATATTTATTTGAATAATACAAAATCAAATAAAAACTTAATTCACAAATTGCATGCCTGGTTGTAAGGATCCAAAGATCCCTGTAGAATTTAATATTGAGTTGAACATTTTGTTCATGACAACAAATTAACAAGCGTTTTTTCAGATTATATTTAGTTTTGCTTGGAAAAAGCTGCCCCAAACCAGTTTTATTTCATCAATTATTGAAATAATGAAATATTTAGTAATAAACTTTTATGACAGAAATATCACTAGGCTACATGTAATTCCATTTAATTCCTTCATTATCAACACTGTCTAGAATAGCGATTTAAGTGTGAATTGCGACTTCTCTTTGTGTTAAGTCAGCCTCAGACTCCGATAGCCTGTGGGGGGTTGGAGGGACAGTTGCTGGACAAAGGTGTTAATGTTCCTCTTTCATATGGAGAGTGTCGGATAGCCAGCCTGATGAGCAGGCAAAATTATTGTAAGGATAAATCTGTGTCCAAATGTAGGCCCCATATTTTATATAAATTTATAATAGTAGTTTTAGTATATTATAAATATTGTAGTTTATTTATTGTAGCCTATTTAAAGTTTTTTTTTCACACAAAATTTCAATTGAAGTTATTGTACGGTGAATTCAACAAGGCATGCTGTGTCTTTGAAGCAACAATTAAAGGCTAAATAATTTTTTCGTGATTTGTATGGCTGACACGCAGCGACATATACAGTAGTATTATCAGAGCGAGGGAGACTAAATAAACTTGTTAAAAAGAGATCCAGCGCGAGAGAGGCAAAGAGAAACGCATGTTTTTAATTTAAATATGTTTCTTTGGACAATTTTCGTTTTGTAATGTTTTAATTGTTTAATTTAGCTGTAATTTCTTTGGCAATACGAATTTAAAATGTCGCAAGAATAAGATTAGCCTAGTGTTTCTTATTTTGCATCGCAAAAGAAATAAACTCTAAACCGATGCAACCCTGTTTTAAATAAAAAAAAAACTGTCCCGACACTTTATTTAAACCTTGAAATGTTCGAACTTGGTTTCAAACATAAGTAATTTTTGTGTTCTTTTACATTACACAATAATTTAGCACACTAAAGACGAGCTTCTTCTTTTTCATTTTCTGATGCAATCGGCTGACAATCTTCCTTCATCAGTTTTTGTCGTTTGTGCAGCGGCTGCGGTTCTACAGGAATGTAGCAAATTTATGTTGTAATGATAATCAAACAAAACTCTTGACTTTAAATAAGTAAACAGATATAAACAGTTACCTACTTAAGCATCAAGGTGGGAAAATATAAACGTAGGACAACATCGGTTAACAACATGTATGCTACATTGAGATTCGATCTCGGGTCGAATGAAGCTCCTCGAAGCTCGTGTCGTTGCGTTGATCACTGAGCTACCGTCTGTACGCTGATACAGTTGTAAAGCCTCATTCATGTAGCCTAAATGTTTTTATTGCAATGTTTTATGTTGAAATGTTTTCATTATTTATTCAATTACATTTCAGTAGCCTAATTTCAGTATTGTGATTATGAATTATTTTAACTACATTTCACTTGTTGAATTCTTCTGCTACCAGCTTTCAATCGCTCTGAATCAGCGCGGTGCGGCAGCAGATTACGCATTAGAGAGAATAAACCGGAATAAACAAACACTTTTCAGAGTCTATGATTGTAGCGCCTCTTAGCGGTAAAAGGCAGCAAATACACCACACATTTTACCGCCGCGGTGGAACGGCTGATGTGGGCATTGTCATGGCTTGCCTCACATTTGCGTTTGAATAGCGCGCGTCCTCCGTGGGCGTGTCAGATTAACGCGTAATGAAGTGTAATGAGCTGGGGAAAAAAATACTGACAGCACTCTCTTTTCATACAGATTGCATAAACTGAGAATATTTGTTTTTTATATAAATTACTTCATTTAAAAGAAGAGAATTTAAGCTTCATAAAGAAAAACCTCTCGTGCCTGTGTGACAAGTAATCGCGGAGTTACAGTTAATCTTAGGACGCGTTTCAGAATGGACTTCACTGACAGAGAGAACGCAGAACTCGCATCATGTTTGTTTTTCTTTATTTGGTGAAAAGCACAACACTTTGTTTTTATTGTGAGTATCCACAAAAAAAATTGAAACTTAACAGGATCTAATGATGTACAACACTTATATGTAAGATCAAAATTAACCGAGTATTTTGAGTCTCTTTTACACTGATAAGAAAAAAAGCAAGACAATCGCGCCGGCGCGATAGCCGACCCCAGGGGGTTAAATCAATCTATTGTTTTATGTGAATGATTAGGCAGGATGATTTTCAGATCATTTAAGCAAAAACTCTAGGCGACAACATCCATTAGTCAAAAGTATTGTGGACACATATTTAGTATGTGTTTTGTGACCTTATTTCAGAAACTTTAATTTAATTTTTTTCAATAACCATGCATAAACATTATTCTCTCAAAAATACAAACATCACATATTATGGTAGCCCTGTTTGTGCTTGTCACAAACTGCTCTGAGACCAGAAAGTTTTAAATCCAAATGCAGCTTTAATAAGAAGAGGGAAATCCAGGTAGGCAGTGCATACAAATAAACACACAAGGTTGGGAACAAGGCAAACGGGTAATCAAGAGGCAGACAGGGGACAAGGCAAACGGGTAATCCAAAGGCAGGCAGAGAGTTCAAGAAACAGAAATACAGGGAACCAAAGAAATGCTCAGAGATGCAGTGCAACACATACAAAACTATGCAGTGATTGAATGATAAAACCAGGCTTATGAGGGGTGAGCTAAACAAGGTAATGATAAACAGGTGAATGTGATCAGTGATGATGAGTCCGGGCAGTGAGTATGGGAAATGTAGTTGTGAGGGAAAATAACTATCTGAAGTGGAGTGCCCTCTGGTGGCTCTCGAGGGCACTCCAGCTGATGACTGTTACAGTGCTAAATGGAGTGTAATTACACCTTTGCCATTAATATGTTTATAAGCAACTGAAAAAAGCACAAATGTCAGGGCATGTCAAAACATCTCAAGGACCCCAAAAATACCTTAGACCCCAGAGGATTAATAGCTGAAAAGTGACTCATAGTATTTGTTAAACCGTTAATTTATAATGTTTATGTAAGAACTGTAATAATGTTTTAACAGTGATGCTTGCTCTCAGTGTTACTTACCAAGCGCATCTAGTTGCTGTAACCACAGGCATCAGCTTCTGAAGAACTTCATCTGCTGTGTTTTGTGTGACACTAATTGAAAATAAAAAATAAAGTTAATTAATGCTAACAATAATAATAATAATAATTCATCATAACATAAGTAAATAATACATTATACCTTCCTAAATACCCTCAAATAATTTTTAATTAAACACTGCTTTATAAAGGACGTGTGAAAAAGTTGTTTTAGTATCTATAACTGTAGAAGCCTCGCATTCAGCCAACACAGATTCGTTTTTTCTTTATCTTGTCAATGTTGTTTGTCAAGGTCTATAAGTTTACAGTTACACTACAACACTATTTTGACATATCAGATTTTTTTGTCCTGTCAAATGCGTATATTTTCATGAATCAAGAAGAATTTTGAGTTAAACAAGTTGTTTTTGATATGAGAAGTAAGCTAATTGTGATAAAGTCACATTAGCTGCCACCGCTGCTAACACACACACACCTCATTCATCCACGTCTCGTTCCTCCCTCACATTGCCGCTATCATAGGAGCGCGTGCACACAAGATGATGATAGCATATGGACATTCACCCATTTCTCCACTCTCCCTTCCATATCCATTTCCCGGTCATTTCATACACTTACACTGCACTGTCTTGTCATTTCGTCCGTGTGTGTGTGTGTGGGTGTAGTCAGTCTTTCAGCTGAAAGTTGCGCCGGCCAAACCGAACGATCGAGCGGCAGCCGCTGATGACGTCATGGCCGAGTCGCGCCGGCGCATCGCAACTGGAAGCTGGCGAAACTATTGTCTAGTGTGAATAGGTGTTTGTGTGTGTATTTAAATGCACAGATTATGTGTTAAAGCAGCACTAAGTAGGAATTCCGTTTTTGTCAAACAGCGACCCCTAGAGTCGCTGTGGAGTACTTGTACTGTCGTGAATAGCACTCACGCAGAGATGGCTCGCACTCACGGCCGGATCCCCTCCCCCTGTACACCGGTACCTGTTCAGTAGGATGGACGCTGTAACGAGTGGAAATAAGGTATGGCCCCTTTAAGAGCTGCGCGCGCCCTACCACATGTATACGGCGCCGGGTTATTTCTGTTTGATGCTCATTTTATCAGATCTGTTTTTTGCCGTAAAGCAATTCGTTACCTCGCGAGACCTGATATCACACGATACTTCCGAACACTGAGGCCGCCAGCCCGCCGGCCCAAAGTTGCAAGGGTGGTTTTGCGGCTCACAGGCACCAGGGGGGTGCGAGACGACCACCATTCAACACGAAATCAGTAATATAAACATTACAATGACTCCAAAGCTGTTCGGTTAAGGTAAAAAAAAGTTACTTAGTTCACCTTTAAGTGTAATATGTGGAAATGGATATATATATAATTGGAAATGGATTATTATTGATTATCAAATAGATGAAGTATTTGTATGTGTATTCAATGTTTTATGTACCTGAATATGGTCTGGCCCAAAAATAGAGTTTGGCCTACGTAATCCAAGGCCAAACCTGAAGTCGGTACTTGTTTACCATATCGATGCAAGAGTGCTACGGTAGTGCCTCGAGCAAAACCATTTCTTATATTGTGGATACCTGTTTTTGCCTAAAAAATTGAGTATTTTTCCCTTTTGTTGTTTCTTTGGTATTTTGGAATTATTATTATTTTTTTTTTTTTTCATTTATGTGGGCACTTGTATACATTCTACACTGTGGATGAACCTCTCTGACACTGTAAATGAATTCCACCTTGAACGAAGTGCTTCTGCGAGTGCGCCATCATTTTTACAAATGAATTGTAATATTAATTTAATGATAAAAGTAGCCTAATAATAATAATTGAATATGGCCTACGTGCTCGTCTGCTAAGCCACAGTGAAGAGCTAAACGGCCACCAGGAATCAAGTCCGTGTAACGTAATTTTCATCATCAGGAGGATCCGCGGACGTCCACTTTTTTATTAATGAAGTACAGTGAATGACAGCCGCCTGTGTCTCCCAGTGTCTTACATTATTGTCAGTTTCAGTGTTCAGTGATTAATTTACACAGAAGCAAAAGATAACATGTATGTAGAGATGCACCGATTACAATTTTCTAGGCCGATTCCGATTTCCGATTTTTCATTGAGTTTGACCTGCCGATACCGATTTTAGCCGATTCTGATTTCATTTTTTCTAGCCACTTTACAGCACACACAAATATAAATTTTCTATCTTCTCTTTAATAGAACATTTTGCATAGACAGAATTTTTTCATTTTTTTTAACAGAAATTCGCTAAAAAATAGAACTACAGTATATAAATTACTCCTGGTGTGGGAAATTCACACACATCTAAAGTGCAGTGTTATGGAAGAACCATTTCTTTCTTTTTACATCCAATATCTAACTAAAAAAATTTTATATATTTAGCAAACTAAACTTCTGTATGAAAACAGGTAATGGCAATAAAATATTATATAAATAACAAATAAAAATAAAATAAATATAGCCTTGCAGTATAAAGATATTTCTCAAAACACACACACAGGCCTATTGCAATCACTTGTACATCAATGGCAAGTTTTTTTTAGCAAACAGTTCTTCTCTCGTCTGCCACATGTCCAGCCAGGCTAAACAAGCGCTAAGCTCGGGTAAGTGGAGCAAGTGCAGGGAAACGATTGGGAAATAATAAAAACAAGTTTAAATGGGTACATTTTCTATAAATATTTTTGAGTCTTCATTTTCTTTTCTGACATAGCCTACTCCAGTTCTTGTTAAACACACCAGACATGCAAATTCTGTGCATTTTGGGCACTTTTTGGGTGAAATCGTTTATTTTGTCCAACAAAAGTTTGCTTTCACTTTAATGACACAGGTGAAATTACACTCTATTTAGCACAAACAGGGCTACCATAATATGTGAGCAACATGTATGTACATGTTTGTATTTTTGAGAGAATATTGTTTATGCATGGTTATTGAAAAAACTAAAAATTAAAGTTTCTGAAATAAGGCCACAAAACACAAACTAAATATGTGTCCACAATACTTTTGACTAATGGATGTTGTCGCCTAGAGTTTTTGCTTCAAAATGATCTGAAAATCATCCTGCCTAATCATTCACATAAAACAATAGATTTTTTTAAATTGTGAAAAACATTTTTTTGTTTGGAAAGGCAATATGCGAATGGGCGTGAACAGCCCAACCCCCTTATGTATAATTAGGTGGTTCTCACCTGAGAAGACAAAGACCCGCATAATAATGAGCCTTTCATTCAGGTGTGTCACACAAGAAAGAATGCAAGGACAATATATATATATATATATATATATATATAATGTGTGTGTGTGTGTGTGTGTATGTGTGTGTATGTATGTACCGTTATGTATATATATATATAGAGTTTCCACTAGAAAAAAATTGGTGCGGTCACTTTCGTTTTACGGACATTTTGATGATATGCCGGTCAAATATCGCCTTTAATTAGTCAAGTTGAGGAAAACTGGAGGTAGGCTATGTAACTTAAAAAATGACATAATCAGGCCGGATAGAATGCAACATGTTATTATTAGCATAACTTTCAAATAGACGGAAAAAAACATGAACGTCCGATTGGCGTCAATAAACGCTGTTCTGACTCCTATCAGTGTCAGTGCTTTGTAGCGACGCCAATCGGACGCCTCTGATAAGACTTTGTTGCACTACCAGAGTTTCCATCCTCCCTCTCTAAAGCGTAGTCTGCCTTATAGTCAACTATTGAGAGTAAGACGTATTTGTAATGATGATGAGAGTTTTGAACGACAAGCGGGCGAACTATGTCAAAGATTTCTTGATGGGGTTATGTATACAATTTAGAGAGTGATTGTTTAGAGCGAGCGCAGAGTACTCAACGGGTAGACTTGATGACCAAACGTACTAATCAGAACGATTTTAACAACACTGCAAGTTACGTTGGTATCTACTTACGGTCAGATCTCTAACAGTTTAAAAATATTGTGCATCGCCATTGGCACATCTTAAGCAGTGATCCAGTGATAGGACACATTTTTCAAGTGCTGCCACGAAGCTGCATAGTTGCCAAGTCCGCTTATAATACGCGACTTTGGGCTTCTTTTTTTTGTAAGTCGCGTTAAAAAAGCACGGGTTGCGGGTTGCGTTTTTTTGGGCTTATTAAAAAAATATGGTTGCTTGTTAGGAAAATCTGACAAGCAACTTTGTTTTCTTTACATCTATGGTCACGGTTGCCGTTTTCTCAATCTCCAATACATTGATTGACACTGTCTGCTCACAGCCATAGCCAATCAGTGCAATTGTATAAGTGCTATTGCGTAATTCGTCAAAACATTCCGCCGAATGCGCCCCCTTATTGGAGAAAAATCCCGTTCAACGTGCAGGCAGCCGCGCGCGACGCTGTAATCCAATGATAGACGTTGGGGAGATCATAGGGGAGATGATGGACAGTGCAGTGGAGAAGAGGGATGACCTTCTTTTGTAAGGTAAATTTGTAATTTTTACAATATTTTTGTAATATATTAATTATCACAGGCTTTAAAAACAAAAAACAAAACAAAAAACTAGTCTATACTAACATAAGATACATATGGGTCAAATTTATTTTATTCAGATAAATATATATATATATATATATATATATATATATATATATATATATACATATATATATATAATGTGTGTGTGTGTTACATATCCCCGTCTTTTCTTGATTGTCTTTTTGTCCTTTTCCATCTCTCCTTTTTTAAATCCTTTTTTCCTAATCCGTTTATCCTTTTCTAATAAAGGAGTGGTTTCAGTTTAATATGTTGCAGGCTCATTTATTGGTAATAAAAAAAAATGATAATGCTGAAACTAAATAATCTAATAATATTGGGCTTGTTTTGGGCTTGTTTTTGAAGCTACAGTTGCTTATTTGTCTCGCGAGAGTTGGCAACTGTGCGAAGCTGCTATAAACGAGCACCCAACCTTCGAGATCGGTTAGTGCGGTCGCACCTCCCTGTACCTATTCAGTCACCTTTTCCCTTTAAAATTCCACATGGACATTTTAGATGTCTGAACTGTGCAGCATGCAACTTTATGCTCACAGATAACTCATTTACACATCCAAAAACAGGCAGGATACACAAAGTAAAGGGCAGAATTACATGCGTGTGTATTTATTGACGTGCCCTTGTGGGTTACTCTATGAAGGGAAAAACGAAGCGACAACTAAAAACCCCTTTTTCGAGCATAAATGTGCTATTAGGAAGAATGATGAAAAATCATCAGTTGCAAAGCACTTCAATTCTGCGGGCCATGCTGTCAATACGCTCAAATTTATGGGCTTAGAATGTGTTGATCAGGCTCCAAGAGGGGGAGACCGTGAGAACCGCCTCTTACAACGAGAAGCTTGGTATATCTTTAATTTGAACACATGTATCCCGTGTGGGATGAATGAGGATCTATCATTAAGTTGTTTCTTATAATTGGAACAATTGTATTATTATTTTTTTTAACCCTCTACTGCACAGTGTTGCCATATGGCAACATACCCTTTCTTTGGACATTTCTTGAAATTTGAAAATAAATATGAGCTCTGATTAATCTTAAATTCATGGTAGAACCTGGTGGTAACCAATGATATGCTTTGATGACATCACGACACTACACACACCCTTGCAACGTCATTCTTTTCACACACTTTTGATGACTCCAGCTGCTGAAAAAGTGCTCGTGTATATGTGAAGATTTTCCTCATTTTTTTCATATTTCTTCGGAATAAAAAAATACATCAAGCATCTGAGGTAAGTTCTAATATTTTTTCAATCATTGTCACATTGTTTTGATACTTATATCACCTTTTTATTTAATAAAATAGGTATGTTGCCATATGGCAACATTGTGCGGTAATGGAACAATATTTTGCCCATGCTAATGCAGAGTAGCTTTGTATGAATGACAATGTATGGATGCACTGATTTAGTTGGATGGTTGTATTCTACTCATATATTTATATATATTTATAAAGTAAAGTAAAAGTAAAGTATAAAAGTAAAATATATATCTGTCTTGACCGCTTTGATAACTGGCCAGAGATGGGTGCACCAAAAGGAAGGTGCAAGAATCCTGGCTGCAAGGGCATCGTCAGTGGGGTTTGCTTTAAGTGCAAGGTGCACCTCTGCCTTAAAGGTGGGGTATGTGATTTGCAAAACGGCCGGCAGATTTTTGAAAATACACAACTCAAAAGGTCCTACCTTCTTTCCTCCAACGCTGGCCCTGACTCCACCCACTCCACCCATTCGAAGAGGGGCATGGGGGAGGGGGATATGGTACGACCGTTTGATTGACGCGCTTACTGTCCAATGATTCTAGGTGGTCTTGGAAATGATTGGCTGGAGTTTTTCGAGTCCTGCCCGTTTCACAGATGATTACATTTTTTAATTTTCATGTCAGTGCTTCTAACTCAGTGGCTGTAAGTGGGTTAGGAATAGGATTTCAAGTGATTTTGAAAAAATGGTAAAAAAAGAAAATCACATACCCCACCTTTAACGGAGAGAACAACTGCTTTAAGGCGTGTCACATCGAGTAGTTTCAATTGACCAGTTCTTACGAGTTTGCGTCAGATGTTCTGTAAATGTTGTTGAAATAATACTTTGAAAATTAGTTTCATATGTTGTACACAAGCTCTTGAAAACATTTTAAATAATAAAAACAATTTCATTTCTAAAAGACAGGTCTGTAATCATCTATGAATTTCATGTCAGTTTGGGAGAAAACGCATCAGGCTGTTCCATTGTCGCACAATTCTGCCATATGGCAACGCACCCAAAAGTACCCCCCCCCCCCCCCCACCCCAAAAAAGAAGAAAAAAAAGATATGTTAATTTGAGTCCATTTTATATATAAAAAAACACTGTAATTTTTTTTCCATGATTGCATAATAATGCGTGCAGTAGAGGGTTAAATATTGTTGCAAATGTATAACAGCTTAATTTATGTACTGTTGGTATTATTGGTCTGGTCATTATCCTATATTATAGGCTGGTGTTAACATGGGTGTGGCAATGGGTGTGGATATATAAGACTGGGTACATTGTGATTTTGTTGCACACTGAAGAAGGCACACGCCGAAATGCGTCTGTGCAAAAATAAATAATATATGCATAGTGCGGCCTCTTTCCCATTTTATATGTTATATTTTAGGCCAGCACTCTTAAAATTCATCAGTATATACATTGAGTGAAGCCTGCTCCTATCCTCACTGACATATTTGACGGTAACATAGTGTTTATTTTATACTGTATTGCAGTTTTACAAAAAAGAAAACAACCAAGATTTCAGTAAAGAAAACACTCAACCTGGAGTCAAGCCTACTGATGTCACGGTTTGGGTTTTGTGTCTTGTTCCTTGTTCTTGTATGTCATGTGATTCCCTGTTTGCCATGTGTCTTGTCTATTGTTCCCAGGTGTTTCTCGTTAGCCACGCCCCCTTGTTATCTCGTTTAGCTTGTTTGTCCTTGAATTTAAGCCCTGTGTTTCAGTTCAGTCCTTGTGAGTTCTTATGTTGTTATCGTCGATGTTGGTCGTGCTTTCCCTGAGTCCTGTTCATAGCCTGAGTCTTTGTCTAGTTTCCAGTCTGTCTAATAAAGTGTGCTGCATGTGGATCCTGCTTCCTTCTCGTTTCTACCGCATTGTGACAACTGAGTCTTATTGTTAATGTTCGCTATCTGTCTAACAATACAGTGACGTATCTGCCAGGACAGAATAAACGCCAATTGTTTTTTACTATGGTTTCACACACATTCACTTTTTGAAACATTGAGGCACGGATGTACCTAATACAAATAAATAAAACATCTCCAGTTAACTAGCAGATAATTCATTTAGTTCGCTATTAAATAAGAGATCTAGCGCTAAAATCTGTTGTTTTTTAAATCAAGCTGAGCGCTCGTGTCCGCTGCTATCAGTTGCATGGATGACGTGCTGCGCGAGTTGCGCAATCTTCACTCAGATGCTCGTTTCAATCTATCGCCGTTGCGGAGACTCTCTAATCATTCCGGTGAAATCACAAAATAAAATGCACACAAACGTGTCCCTGCTTGATATAGGTTGTAACTAGGGGTGTGACGGTTATTATATAACCGTGAGACCGACGGTTATAGTTGAACACCGTCATTAGAACTCTATAACCGCCAAAACCGTGCTATTAAAATATTGTTTACAAACATTTTTTATCATAGAGAATGTTTAAATACTAATATCAGCTTAAGAGGGAAACGGAGGCTGCTACTGCTGGAGATGATTCGGGAGAGGTCTGTGCACCTTTACCGATCAGAGCGCACGCTGACACGGAGTAAAGCCTTGTTTATACTCGACGCGTCCGCACGATCGCGAAGGTGCGCGTGGCAAAAATGACGCGTTCGGTGCGCAAGACCGGCAAGACCCCATTTGGCTTGGCTGTGTGCACGGCTTTTTTTTTGTAACAGCGCGCGCGGTGCCGCGTCCGAGGATGACCGACTTCAAGCCGAATCTGCCCGAGCATGCACGTCTCACCGCACCGGCACGCAGTTTGCGCGTCTAAATTGCAAAGTTCATTCCAAAGTTTTTTCGTTAAGGTTTTGTTTACTGTGTGTGATTTATTAAAAAAAAGCACGTTCATTGCAACGTTTGTTTGTTTTGTTAGTTAAGGATTTGTTTACTGTGTGATACATTTAATGGAAAGCACATTCACTTTAGTTGTCTTGCTGTTCATGTTAAATAAACGTAGAGCCAGTAGTTAATCAGTGTCTGCTTGTTTATTCAAACTAAGTTGTCCTATAACAGACGAACAGTTATTCAACCCCCCCCCCCCACCCCCCGACGGGAGTTTGTCCTCCTGGCTTAGCGTATAAAAGCGGGCAGAGGTGGGTAGTAACGAAGTACATTTACATTTGTTTACTTCGTTACATTTACTTGAGTATTTGTTTGGAAAATTTGTACTTTTAAGAGTATATTTAATTGTGGGTACTTTTACTTTAACTCGAGTACATTTCTAATGAAAAAACTGTACTTTTACTTCGTTACGTTGGGCGACGTTCCTCTCGTTACTTTATTTTAATGCAATATGTTGTTAAAAGCGTAGTTTATTCTAAGCGCGCGCTCTCTCTTTTTTCTGGGCATGCGATGCTCAATTCACAAATGAATCACTCTTTTGAGTCGATTCTGTTCAAAGACTTCATCAAACAAGTTGGGCAGATCTGTCTAAATCGGTTTGCGAATCAGTTTGAATGATCTGTTCAGTTTCCTGCACGCACTGAATCGTTTCGGAGTCGTAACAGGAAGATTTAAGAACATAAAGAGCGTTGTATGAAGTGGCGGTCCACAGTCTACAGTACAGTCTAGAAAGTAAATCTGCAAATACATCATATTTTTTGCCAGCGATGAAGATCTTTATTAGTTGAACATCTTCGTATGTTACTTCTTAAGCTGTCTGTGAATGACCCAGCTAGAAATTTTACGTTCCCAGAACGTTCTGAGAACGTCCCCGCTGGTGTCAAGGACGTTGCCTGGTAATGTTCCCACAACGTTCCCAGACAGACACGATGTGGAGTTCTTTAAAGGGTTTGGGGACGTTATTTGGAGGACCTTCAGGGAACATTCACAATGTTCTGGGAACGTTTAGAGGACAATATTTAATTCAGAAATCCAATGTTTCCAAAACATTCTGAGAACGTCCCGCTGGTGTCAGGAACATCGCTTGGTAATTGTAATGATGCAGCAGACGAGGAGAGATCCATTTGCAGGCTTTATTAAATAACAGGGTCAGACAGGCAAGGGTCGAATACCAGCGATATAAGCAGAGCAGAATACACACAATCAGAGTCCAAGAACAGGCAAAGGGTTGAGGCAGGCGGCGAAACAATCAGAATACAGAGTCCAGGCAGAGAGTAAGGCAGGCAGCAGACAACGAGAAGTAAGGTCCAGACAAAGTCGTAACAGGCAAACAAACACAGGGTACAAACACTCAGAATAGTTCACTGGGAAAGCAATACTTTGCACCGAGTGAATGTGAAAACCAAGTATTTATGGTGTGAGAGAAACAAGGTGATAAGACACAGGTGAATGAAATGAGTGCTGATGAATCCGGGCAGTGAGTTATGGGAAATGTAGTTTGTGAGGAAGTGATCATAGTCTATTGTGGAGCACCCTCTGGTGGCTTTCGAGGGCACTCCAGCTGGTGATCGTTACAGTAATGTTCCCACAAAGTTCCCAGACAGTCACGATGTGGAGTTCTTTAAAGGGTTTGTAGACGTTATTTGGAGGACCTTCAGGGAACATTCAGGACGTTCTGGGAACATTTAGAAGACCATATTTAATTCAGAAATCCGATGTTTCCAAACATTCTGAGAACGTGGATGTTAGAAGGAAATACTTTTATTCTACAGACATTGGGAGATATTGTAGTTCTGTTTCAGTGACACAGACCTTTTATTTAGGAAATTTAATTGGCTGAATTCTGATTAATTTCAGTTTAAAAAACAAATGCTTGGAAATGATTCTGAAGACTCACTAAGCAGCATGGAAATAACAGAGAATGAATATGTGCCAGGGTCAGATTGTGAAAGTGAGACCAGCTCAGAGGGAGACAGTATATTAAAGAAAAATGCTGCCACCATGGCCAGTCCTGCTGTTAAAGATGGAACAAGAAAAACATACAAGGGACCTAGAAACCGGAACTCTGAATCTGACACATCTGGGGAAAGCTCCATAACTTCACTTACAGTCATGCACAGTCAAAAGACTGATGATGGATCTAGAAGATACACCAAAAAACATTACTGTCTCTTTTGTGAGAAACCACAATCCAAAATTGCCAGGCATCTGGAACTCGTTCACAAAGATCAATCTGAAGTCGCTAAAGCCATTTCATCTCCAAAGAACTCCAAGGAAAGAAAGCTCCAACTGACTATACTAAGGAAACAGGGGGACAGAGCACACAATGTAGATGTCATTAGAAAGGGAAAAGGTGTCATTGTTCCATGTAAACAAGCGAGTTCTCCAAATGTCAATCCAAATAAATTCTTACATTGTGCAAATTGCCAAGGACTTTTCAAAAAAAGATTT
This sequence comes from Rhinichthys klamathensis goyatoka, assembly GCF_029890125.1. Classification (NCBI taxonomy): domain Eukaryota; kingdom Metazoa; phylum Chordata; class Actinopteri; order Cypriniformes; family Leuciscidae; genus Rhinichthys; species Rhinichthys klamathensis. The sequence continues at coordinate 756,788 of NW_026606566.1, forward strand.
CTTTGGAAACATATGAAAAGGTGCCCACTTCGAGGTGTTCTTCCAAAACCTGGTAGAACTCGAGCCCAATCGATTTGCGCCTTTGCGCAACCTGTGCAGGAAGGAGTTAGCAAGGGACTGTGGAAACTTCTCAGTGATATGAAACACGGTGAAGTGGTAGATGTCATAAAGAGTGACCTCAAGTGTATCCTCAAGTATGGCGAGCAGAAATACAACATCATGGGACACCGGCGTTCTGATCATGAACTGATCCGTCAGAAAATGCGTGAGTTAGGGAGACTGGTTTTGAAAGGAAGGCAGGTGTCCCCTCTCAAATCACTTGAGGAATACATTGATCCAGCCAACTTCCAACACACAGTTAATGCAGTTAAAGCTGTTACAGGCTTTCAGTGTGAGACAAATAAGATAGCGGACCCATATGAGAACGTTTTGATTACGTCCTCTTTGTAACGTTGTTATGTGACCATAAGATTACCATTAAGGAACGTCCCCCTAAAGTCCTATAAGGAACGCTATAATAGGACCAACTTAGACCCATATGCGAACGTTTTGATTACATCCTCTTTGTAACGTTGTTATGTGACCATAAGATTACCATTACGGAACGTCTCCCTAAAGTCCTATAAGGAACGTTATAATAGGACCAACTTAGACCCGTATGAGAACGTTTTGATTACGTCCTCTTTGTAACGTTGTTATGTGACCATAAGATTACCATTACGGAACGTCTCCCTAAAGTCCTATAAGGAACGTTATAATATGACCAACTCAGACCCATATGAGAACGTTTTGATTACATCCTCTTTGTAACGTTGTTATGTGACCATAAGATTACCATTACGGAACGTCCCCCTAAAGTCCTATAAGGAACGCTATAATAGGACCAACTTAGACCCATATGCGAACGTTTTGATTACGTCCTCTTTGTAATGTTGTTATGTGAACATAAGATTACCATTACGGAACATCCCCCTAAAGTCCTATAAGGAACGCTATAATAGGACCAACTTAGACCCATATGAAAACATTTTGATTACATCCTCTTTGTAACGTTGTTATGTGACCATAAGATTACCATTACGGAACGTCTCCCTAAAGTCCTATAAGGAACGTTATAATATGACCAACTTAGACCCATATGAGAACGTTTTGATTACGTCCTCTTTGTAACGTTGTTTTGTGACCATAAGATTACCATTACGGAACGTCTCCCTAAAGTCCTATAAGGAACGTTATAATATGACCAACTTAGACCCATATGAGAACGTTTTGATTACATCCTCTTTGTAACGTTGTTATGTGACCATAAGATTACCATTACGGAACGTCCCCCTAAAGTCCTATAAGGAACGTTATAATATGACCAACTTAGACCCATATGAGAACGTTTTGATTACGTCCTCTTTGTAACGTTGTTATGTGACCATAAGATTACCATTACGGAACGTCTCCCTAAAGTAATTTAAGGAACGTTATAATAGGACCAACTTAGACCCATATGAGAACGTTTTGATTACGTCCTCTTTGTAACGTTGTTATGTGTCCATAAGATTACCATTACGGAACGTCTCCCTAAAGTAATTTAAGGAACGTTATAATAGGACCAACTTAAGGAACGTTGAACCGCAGCACTTTCATTACCAAAAGAGGACGTTTCACGAACGTCCCTAATGTTCTGTAAAGGTTCAGAATGTTCGTCACCTTTAGAGAACTTTTAGGTAACGTTACCCATGGTCGCGGGAACGTCACCTTCTACCTGGGGAATTATTCCTCACGACGATACATTCGATTTCATTCAGGTAATACATTTTACAACCAAACAGATTATTACGCCATATAGCACTACTACAAAGTATGACATTATCCTTTTTTAGACATATACATTACTTTATAGTTACACTGTTATGTGGATGCAGATTGACGAACCCAAAAGCAGACTGAATGCTCTTCACACAATTTATTGAAGACAAAAAGGGGAAAACAAAGCCCACGAGGGGGCAAAACAAGACAGGACTCTGGTGACTAACTAGACAACGACACTGACAAAATACTAGAAAACAAACAACACATCGAGAGATACTAACAATGACTAGACCTACAATGACTTTCAATGACAAGACTTTCACAAGACACTCACAAGTAACGTTTGGCAATGTACCAACACAAGACAGCAAACACAAGGGGATTAAATAAGGAGACTAATCAAGACATAACAGGTGACACGGGTGAAGCAATAAAGACTGAATCAGGATAACAAGGGGGCGGGGTTAAGAGACGAGACAACACAAGCACATGGCCTTGACAATTGGCCATGCGCTTGTACACAAAACATTGGTTCTGTCATGATCCTGCCACAAGACCAGGAATAATCAATAACATGATGGCAGAATCATGACATATACATTAAATAAGCTACCATCGTCCAGTTTATGAATGTGTGTACACACTCAATGTGTATTGCGCAGTGGCGTGCGAACTCGACTTGAAAACGAATGTCTTTGCCTGCCTTATTAGACACAGTTAACCTGTTTAAAGATGCTTTCATAAATATAGCCTACATTTAAATACATTTTGGAGAACAGACAGAAGAAGATCCTTGCATTTGATCGTTGTTTGTGTTGGGCATGACATGACTGCCATCCCTTTACATTTGAATGCAAAACTCCATAGAGTCACTTTATTCCGACATTGTCTAATAATCCAAATGTAGTTGCATAAGTTATTATACTATTATACAAACCAAAGGACAGGCAATGGTTTTCGGGCTATAGATATAATATACAGATATAACGTACAGAAATAATGTTTGTCTCTTCTGTTTTTGTTGCAAAGATAGCTTATCTAATTACGATAATTTTAGTCATTTAAATGAAAAAATATCTAAATAATATAATGTTATATATATATATATATATATATATATATATATATATATATATATATAGGCCTATGTGATCCAAAGTAACTAGTAACTAACTACTTGAGTAGTTTTTTCATTGTTGACTTTTTTACTCTTACTCAAGTAACTTTTAAGATTATTACTTTTACTTTTACTTTGAGTAAATATTTCTATAAGTACTTGTACTTTTACTTGAGTACAATTTTTGGATACTCTACCCACCTCTGTAAGCGGGGCTCGGAGGCTGATTCTCTGGTTTTCATCGACTGAAGCGAAATAGCGCTTGTGGCGTTTAGCACGGCAAGTTACGCAATACTCGTTCCCTCTTCTAGAGAGAACCGAGGTTACGTTAGTAACCAGTATCGTTCTCTTACGAGAGGTTCTCTCGTGTTGCGTAAGTTTAGCTTACGCTACGGGAACCCATTGTCCACGCCGTGCGCGCCCGCATCCACCTCATGAGTCACAACACTTCTGTGAACCCAGAAAGTGGGAACAACACGCATGTACATAAGCGCGAGTACTATGAGCGTATAAGCGCGTGTAGACAAGCACTGACAGGCAATACAGAGCGGCCGTGTGTGGCCGGTGTATAGGCATATATAGCACATAACCTGAAACAGCGCAGCTCAACCAGAAGAGCTGAATTCACGTGAGGGTAGTCTGCGCATGATAGTATCTGGACAGGGCTAGCCTCTCACTTAAACAGACAGCAGTTTCGCCTGCAGGGCGGGAACTTCTAGGTTATAAAACCTGACAAAGGTGGACAGGGAGGACCAGCCCGCCGCCACACATATGTCTTGAATGGAAATTCCGCTTGACCATGCCCACGATGAGGCCACGCCTCTAGTGGAATGAGCCCTGATGCCCAAGGGGCACTGCAGACCTTTTGCCGTGTAAGCGGCTGCGATTGCGTCTACTATCCGCCTGGGCAGGCTCTGTTTCGAGGAGGCGAGACCTTTAATGCGCCCACCGAACGAAACAAACAGCTGCTCAGAGTGCCTGAATGGGGCGGAGCGCGTAATGTACAATCTCAGAGCTCTGACTGGGCAGAGGAGATTAACATCACTTTCACTATCGGATGCTGGCAGAGCCGATAGAGAAATGACCTGTGCTCTGAATGGGGTGCCAACCACTTTGGGAACGTAACCATGTCTAGGCTTGAGGATGACTTTAGAGTCATTCGGGCCAAACTCAAGACACGACGCGCTTACAGACAGCGCGTGTAAATCCCCCACGCGTTTGACTGATGACAGTGCGATCAGAAAAACAGCTTTGAGCGACAGGTACTTCAGGTCCGCTGTGTCCAGGGGTTCAAAGGGCAATGCTTTCAGGGCCTCTAGGACCAGTGAAAGATCCCACATAGGAACCGAGGGGGGGCGCGGGGGGTTCATCCTTCTGGCTCCTCTGAGGAAGCGGATGATAAGCTCGTTTCTACCTATTGACTGGCCATGCATTGATTCAGAGAATGCTGCGACAGCCGCCACATAGACTTTGAGCGTGGAGGGGGATCTGCCCCTATCCAGCAGCTCCTGAAGGAAACTGAGCAGCCGCGGGACCCCACACGTTCGCGGATCCAGGTTTTTGCTAGTGCACCACTTAGAGAACACAGACCATTTGGACGCGTAGAGCCTTCTGGTAGAAGGTGCTCTAGACTGCGAGATTGTGTTCATTACTGCGTCTGGCAGGGATACCCGTTGATCACCCACACGTGTAGCGACCAGCGCTCCGGGTGGGGATGCCAGATTGAGCCGCGCGCTTGAGAGAGGAGGTCTGCTCTCAGCGGGACAGGCCATGGGGCTGTCTGTGACAGCCACATTAGCTCTGGGAACCAAGTCTGGTTCTCCCAACGCGGGGCTATGAGGAGCACTGAATGGCGCATTTCCCTGATTCTCTTGATCACCTGTGGTAACAGAGATACAGGAGGAAATGCATATAGCGGACGGCTGGGCCACGTCCGGGCAAGCGCGTCCCTGTCCTTCGAAAAGAACGTCGGGCAGTGAGCGTTGTCTTGTGACGCAAAAAGGTCGACTTCCGCTTTGCCGAAAAGGCGCCATAATAACTGGACTGTTTGGGGGTGCAGGGACCATTCTCCCGGGGGAACGTTGTCCCTGGACAGTCTGTCTGGGCCATCGTTCAGGTAACCCGGCACATGTGCAGCTCTCAGTGAGCGCAGATGGTGCTGAGACCAAACGAGGAGGCGTTCCGCCAGATTGCAGAGGTTCCTGGATCTGACGCCGCCCTGGCGATTTAAATAGGACACCACAGACATGTTGTCCGAACGGACTAGAACATGGTGGTCCTGAATGAGCGGGAGGTAGCGTTTCAGCGCGTTCTCGACCGCTATCATTTCCAGACAGTTTATATGGAGCAGTTTTTCCCAGTCTGACCACAGGCGGAAGACTGCTCTGCCCTCGAGGGTGGCGCCCCAACCTGCGTTGGACGCATCCGTCGAGATGACCTTCCTGTATGAGACCGCCCCCATAGTCACTCCCCTCTGGTACCAGTCGGCCGCTGATCAGGGCTGCAGAGCTGTGATACAGCTCTGAGTCACTCTGATCCGCTCGTGACCCGACCGCCAAGCTCGGTGTGGCACACGCGCGGCCAGCCAGTGCTGTAGCGGGCGCATGCGTAGTAAACCTAGCTGGAGTACCGCCGAGGCTGAAGCCATCAAACCTAGCATCCTCTGGAATTTTTTCAGAGGGGAAACGCTGCCCGCCGTGAATGACATGGCCAGTTGCCGGACACAGCGTGCGCGCTGTGTAGACAGGCGAGCCGTCTTGGTCACTGAGTCCAGTTCTATTCCTAAAAAGGAAATTGACTGACTGGGCAGTAATGAGCTCTTGGTCCAGTTGACCGTGAGACCTAGGCATTTCAGATGGCTGAGAAACGCAGTTCTGTGAGATAATAGCTCTGTCTCTGACTGTGCTAGAATCAACCAATCGTCCAGATAGTTCAAAATTCGCACGCCCTGGGTTCTCAAGGGGGCGAGAGCCGCGTCCATGCACTTTGTGAAAGTACGGGGTGCTAGGGACAGGCCGAACGGCAGGATGGTATATTGATAAACCCGATCGTCGAAGGCAGATCTCAAGAATGGCCTGTGACGGGGTATTATCTGAATCTGGAAATAGGCATCTTTCAGATCGAGAGATATAAACCAGTCGCCCTGGCGAATGTGCGCGAGGAGTTGTCTGGTTGTAAGCATTTTGAACGGTCTTTTCATAAGAGCTTTGTTCACATGCCTCAAATCCAGTATAGGTCTGAGTCCCCCGTCCTTCTTCGGCACGAGAAAATAACGGCTGTAAAAGCCTGACTCGCTCAGAGAAGGCGGTACCGGTTCTATGGCCCCTTTGCCCAGCAGTTTTGTTATTTGTGAGCGAAGTAGGTGTGCTACTTCTGCTTTCACTGTCGTTGCGGTCCGCGCTCGAAACCGAGGGGGACGGTGAGCGAACTGTAACGCATAACCCTGCTTTATAGTGCTTAGTACCCACTTCGATACCCCTGGGATGTATTCCCATGCTTTTATATGTGAAGCTAAGGGTAGAATGGACTCCGGGCTCTGGTCGCCGCGCTGTGCGGGCTCGAGAGACTGAACCGGAGGAGCGGGCGCAGCGCGGGACTCAGTGACCATGACGGCTCGCCTGTCTACACAGCGCGCACGCTGTGTCCGGCAACTAGCCATGTCATTCACGGCGGGCAGCGTTTCCCCTCTGAAAAAATTCCAGAGGATGCTGTGTGCTTATATGGGGCGGCTCGCTGAAAACAGTGACAGGCTGTTTCATATGCAGCTTCCCGATTACTGTGAATGGGGGGAGCTTTGTGATCACATTCTGATATGCGCGAGCGGCGCCTTGAGAGGCGTGCAGGCTTGTAAGTGCGGGCGCTCGTGGGCGGACGCGTGACTTACAACCATAGATTGACCGGCATGAGCTTGCGCTTTGTGGCGTGTGTTTAACAGCACTGGCGAAGCGCGAGTTAGTAAGCGTGGGCGCTTGTGAGTGGGCACGAGACTTACGTTTATATTGTGTCTCATGTGGGACTGTGCACTGTGGTGCTCGCGCAGCTTTATGTTAAGCGCGCGGCTTGGCCGTGTGACAGAGCGGGCAGATAGAAGATGTGTACACGTGGGCACATCTGCTATGGGCAACACTCGAGCAGCATTTGCCTGCTTCATGAGAGTGGGCTCTATGTGAGACACGGGAAGTGTTGTGATTACATGTAGGGGTGAACAATGGGTTGTGGGCACTTTTACTACACATAAAACACCTTCGGCATGAGCCGGATAACCAGATAACTTGCTCTTTATGAGATTTCTCTGGGTCGCCGTAAAAACGGCGTTTGTGTGCAGGCGAGCGGGTTGTGTAACCGACTCGTTGACTGCTAAATGATCCACTGCAGTAGCCTGAGATGAGGGGACTGACAGGGCTAGAAGTTTTGATGGTGGTCCGGCCGCGGCGAGACACAACCGTCTTTTTTCTCCTGATGGTGCTAGGAGGGCTTCGCGTGCTCAGGTTTCAACGCGATCCTCGGCCGAGGCCCTCGTGGGGGGTGCGGCCTGCTGCGGTGAGGGGCGTCGAGGAAAACGGATCGCTCAGACTCTCTCATGTCAGCCAGCGTCAGCCAAAGGTGCCTCTCAGTTACAGTTAACGAGGCCATGCATCTCCCCAGGGCCTGGGCCGCAGACTTGGTAGCGCGAAGGAAGAGATCCGTCGCGCTCCTCAGGTCCGTGACGGCAGCTGGGTCCCGGCCTTTCTCGTCCCACTCACGGAGGAGATCGGGTTGGAGAATTTGTAGAACAGCCATTGAGTGCAGGGCGGAAGCTGCTTGTCCAGCGGCGGCGTATGCGCGACCGATAAGGGCAGATGTGGTCCTGCAGGCTTTAGATGATAGGGCAGACTTTGAGCGCCATCTCGCGGAGGGCGGGCAAAGGTGCGCTGCGACAGCTTCCTCGACCTTTGGAATGGAGCTGTATCCCTTCTCGGCGGCGCCGTCCACTTGGGAGAGCGACGCGGAGACAGAGGAATGAAGCCTTGCGGAGAAAGGGGCATTCCACGATTTAGCCAGTTCTGAGTGCAGCTCAGGGAGGAAGGGCGCGGGCCTGGAAGCGGGCGCTTGACGGCGGCGACTCTGAAGAAAGCAGCCATCAAGCCTGTTGGGGGGCGGGCTCCTGAGGCGGTGACCACTCGAGCCCGAGGCGGTCGACGGCCTGTGACAGGAGGCGCATCAGTTCGGCTTCCGCTCCAGCACGTGTTCTCCCAGACTCCTGAATAGAAGAGGAGGCGGAGCGTTGAGAGCTCAACCAGTCCTCGCTATCCAAAGCTAGGATGGAACAGCTATCTCCTGCGGCGGATCCATCCGCGTCGTCCTCAGACTCGACGGCAGGGCGGGCCGTAGCCGGCGGCTGCGCGTCGTTGAGAAGAGGCGGGGAGGGCATCGGCGAGGCTCTAGGGAGGGACTCCGGCGAGCGCGTCGCGGCGGCGGCAGGCTCCTGCGGCCTTTGTGAACGGCGCTTCTTTTTCCTGCGCGGTGCAGCAAAGGGCGAAGAGATAGCTTCGTCCTGGAAGGCTTCGAGTCGAGCCCGCAGGGTCGACATCGGAAGATCCTCACAGTGCTCACATCCTCCCGAAGAGAGGGCAAGAGCAGCATGTTCCTGTCCCAGGCAGAGAGCGCATATAACGTGGCGGTCTCCGACGCTGAGAGGGGCTCTGCACGAGCCGCAAGTGGACCGAGGCATCTTTAAAAAGACGCTCGTGCTCTTTTAGATGCTCGGATTTGCAATGAGAAAAGGATACAACGCCGGATAGCGTAGCTCGCTTCGGAAGGCTGAAGGTGGTGAAGGCGGCCGGCTTCCTCAGTCACTGTCCTAGCTGGCTTTGTCGCTGTTTCAACGGCGGCGGCTTCTCAAGGTCCAGCTTCGCTGAAGAGATGAAAATCAGAGAATCAGCCCCTCCGAGCCCCGCTTATATACGCTAAGCCACGCCCATTCTGGCGGGCTAGGATGCGGCGAGGGCGCGAGCGCCCTCGATTGGACGTGACGTCACGTCGGGCTCACTGGTAGGCTGTGCAGTTCCCGCAGGGCAGCCTATGAGCGTGCTAGAATGCCCGCTCTAGGTCTGCTAGCTGCTGCACTGCATTGACAACATATACAAAATTAAGGATAATTTTTTGGCTTCAATATCTCGAGAAGATGAATCTTTCCTGTAGCGTAAGCTAAACTTACGCAATACGAGAGAACCTCTCGTAAGAGAACTGTATGCGCATGATATTGGCGCGCGTCTTTCAGTCAGGACATTCACAGGCAGCGTGCTCTCTTTTGACTTGTCTCGCTGAATGGTTTAAAGCATTCGCATGAATAAGAGCGGGATCATGTAACACTAGCCAAAGGATGACAAAAAATAACAGATGCTGCGTTAACAGCCCTAATTTGTTTATTTCATAAAATCGCAGTATTTTGCGTCATATAATCGCATAGGCTTGACATTGCGATTACGATTGCAATATGATTAATCTTGCAGCACTAATATATATACATATATATAAAATATACATATAAATGAAAGTCAAAAGCACATTTTTAGTCATACCTGGAAACAAATCCTGTTCAAATAGGCTATCTGGGCCATTCTATAGAATTGGTTCAAAGTTAAAGTTGGAAACATCTTGAAAAGAAAATGGTCTTTTTCCATAAAAAATCCTTTTTTAAAGTAGGCCAATACATTTTATCAAACATATTTCAAAGTTAAGGATTCATTATTTTGATATAGCCTGCATTGGAACAAACACTATAACATCTTAGTTGATTAGTTTATTTTTGACAAAACTTACTATATATTTAACATATGAGCAGAAACTCCTAACAAAAGCTTATTTGATGTCTATTTTAGAGTAAAATAATATTTATAATCTATCCAAAACTAGTCAACGAAATGTTGTCTTTCAAATTTCGTCTGTAACAGTGCCCATCTGTGCTGTTAATTCTCACACACAGAAACGTGATTCAAATTTAAACAGTATTTTTGCGTTTACAGACACTATCTATATCGTGATTAGAACAAAGCACAAGAATAAAAAACAATTCTCAGCTGGATACTTTGGATAAACCAGCACTTGTTCTGAGGTAAATGTCCCAGGATTATTCCTCACAGCCTCGCAAGACGTACATTAATCTGATTACCGTAATTCCTCAAATAAAAGCCGGGGCCTTTATTTACCTAAACTGCAGAAGGTAACCGGCTTTTATTTGGGGCGGCAGTGGCTCAGTGGTTCATGTAGGTTGTCTACAAACTGGAAGGTTGGTGGTTCAATCCCCGGTTCCACCTGACCAAGTGTCGAGGTGTCCATGAGCAAGACACCTAACCCCAGCTGCTCCCGACGAGCTGGATGGCGCCTTGTATGGCTGACACCGCCGTCGGTGGGTGAATGTGAGGCAAATTGTAAAGTGCTTTGGTGGCCATTGTGTCTGTGAAAGTGCTATATAAATGCAGTCAATTTACCATTTTATTTACAGCAGGCTTTTATTAGAGGCCTTTATTTAAAAAAAAAATCAAAATCAAATTTCCGTCTGGGTTCCAAATGCTCCTCAAGACATTTTCGTTTTCAATAAAGTTGTTGAAAAGACCGTTATACTTACTAGCAGCACTAAGTGATATCTGTGTTACAGTTCATCGTAACGTACAGCCAATAGATGGTAGTAATAGATGTAAGTTACATCTATTACTACCATCTATTGGCTGTACGTTACGATGAACTTGATTGCACATTAGGGGATGTTTACACGTGGCCACTTCATGCGTTTTCTCAGATCGGAAAGCTATCTGATTTATCAAAACAATTCTACTTAAATCTGCTCTCACAAATGCATTTTCGCAAAACGGATATAAATCGCGCTATGTGCATATTTAATGGAGTTCACAAAACCGAAAGCAACAGATATGAGCTGCTGCATTTGATAGATCAGCCAATTTCAAAATCAAAAGACCGCAATAAGAGAGCGCGGCAACAGCCCTGGTAAGATCATTTCGTTTCTTTACTTTTAATGATGAGGAGTATTGTCTGCGACTTACCTTCACTTTAATTTGCAATAGTTTGCACTTTTGCTTTATGAATAGATGCTCAGCTGCCGTGATGCGTGTTGCAGTAGTATTGTCACAACTTGCTATAACATTACATAGCCTATAACACGCTCTCACACATTTATTTCTTAGCGTTTTTGGGAGGAGTAAAATTTAAATACGTGGTTTCAACAATCAGATGCCTTTGATTTACACTTGTGCAGTTTCGTCTGGAATCTTGTCTCAGATCTCCTCCTGAAGAAGTGGTTTGAGTGATCGGCTTTAAATCGTCTCGAATGCGCTTCGGATGGCATTTATACCTGGTCTTTTCACAATCAGATAGCCATCAGATCACAGAACACGCATGAAGTGGACAGGTGTAACATCTCTTCAATGAAAGGCATTTAGGAGATTATCCACACTAATTTTCCCCCGGCCTTTATTTGAGACCGGCCTTTATTTGTCCGCGTTAATCACGCACCCGGCCACTATCAGAGGCCCGGCGTTTATTTGAATACCGGTTTTTATTTGAGGAATTACGGTATACTTGATGTGTTTTACCGAGTTTATGTGGGCGTTTACACGTCTCCATGTGTTGCTTCAGATCATTTGCGTTTGAATAGCGCGCGCTCTCTGTGGGCGTGTCACATTAGCAAAATAATCCAAGAAGTCCTCGCTGCAGCCTGTAGCACGATGACGTAGCTGGATGGTCCAATACGTAGTGGACGCTGTTATGCGCATGCACGGTGGTGTGTTTTGGTGACGTCATATGTACTAGAGAGTTGGTGAACAATCGGACGTGCTTTGATCTTCCAAGAAAAATTATGTAACAATTAACAACATTGATTGTATATCGGTAGGTATTTCATATTTGGAATCTTTATTTCACTGTTTTGTTGTTTCAACATGTATAGTCGTGTGTACTGTTATGCATCTGAAGCGAAACGTGTTTAGCTGATATGACTTTTAAAATAATCACAGCAATTATTTTAATATTTTACATCCACCCAAACATTTCCATCTCCGACAATTTCCTCTGTCCATGTTCCACCAGTGCAACCAACAGTAAATCGTCCTCAACCAAAGAAGAACAGAATCAGATGTGATCATTGTGATATGGAATTAAATAAAAAGAACTTACATGTTCACATTAGAAGAAAGCACACCAGTTGAAGAAAGCACAACAGTTAAAGAGGCCATCACATTAGAACGACATTTATCTTGCCAGTGCATTGACAGTAAGCATGGAATTTTTGCAGTGGCAAAATTTATAAATATAAATGCTCACTTTAGTGACAATCGCTTGATCTGACTGCTGTAATCAGTTTGTATATGAAACTTAAAATCAGTTGTTGTTGTTGTTGTTGTTTTATGTACGTACATACCCTGCAGACATTGAAATAAAAAAATATATATATACTTGTGGTGACAACATGCTATTAATCCATCAAATTTAGGTTTAAAATCATGTGATTTAAAATGTTGTAAAATTAACTATTTTGCATGCATGTAGAGAGAAACTAGGATCATATTTATGTAAATAATTATTCATCAATAATTACTTATTACTATTTATAAGTACTATTACTACACAGGTTAGAACATTATTCAATAAAATATTGAGCATACATGTCACTTAAGACCAGCGCATGCGCATTATAACCCAGAGATCAGTACTGCGCATGCGTCTATGACGTCGCCAAAACACACCCCCATCCAGTACGTATTGGACCATCCAGCTACGTCATCGAGCTACAGTCTGCAGCGAGGGGTGTCTCAAATAATGAGCTGCGAGAACGATAATTAGAACGGCTGACATCTCTCTCTTTTTATATAGATTACATAAACAGATAATATTTATTTTAGTTTTGAATTAGATAATTTAAAAGTACACACTTAAATGATTATAAAGATATATTGCTCATGCCTGGGTGAATGGTATTCGCTGAGTTTTGTTTAAGTTTTGAGACGTGCTCCAGAAAAAAAGTTCACGGAGACGGAGAGGCAGAAAGCACACCCTGTTTATTTTCTTTATTTTACAAAAGCACAATGTTTTATTTCGATTGTAAGTGGACACTGAAAAAAATAGACATTTAACAGTTTATTTTGTCACATTTCTTAACTCTGTATGACCAGAAATGATATTTTAAGTCTATTTTTCTGCTATGTGAAAAAAATCGAGCTTGTCGCGACGGCCGACCCCAGAGGGTTAATTGAGCGCGAGCAGAATAGACGCTCCTGCTCACGCGCTGCTCCCGGCGATTAACAGGCATTGATTAACAGGCACGCCGAAAAAAAGTGAAAAAAAAAAACGTGCTGCTCACGCCAGCGGTGTTAAATGGCCGTAATTCACAAGGTTTCCTACATGTGCGTTCCGCGTGCATGTGTGATGCTAATGTTGCGATGTTAATCATGCGGCGCCCGAGTGCATTTGACCGGCATAAAATCGGAAATATGTCAGACTGACCGGGCAGTCGCCGATCATGGCCGATCACGTGAAAATCGGTCCGATCACCAGCCGATCAATCGGTGCATCTCTACATGTATGCCTTAATCTCCAAATACATTATTTGTGTCTTACATTTCATAATGAACTCAGATAAACTCATTTTCCATCAGTTATTTTAAATGAACTGGAATGTGTGCAACGGATTGTGGGAGATTGAAGAACATGAAGGATACACTTGATGCATCCTTCAAAAATATCTGAATTAAAGATGCAAAATGAAGTCTGTTTTCAAAAGATCCTTCAAACTGAGACGGCCTTCAGAGGCGCTCGATGACGTGGCAGTCGAGATATGCAGCCTTACTAGGACACAGCCACGGTTTGAGAAACACCCGCAAATTACGTACAATATCCCAAAAATCAGTCTGTGCCCTGTGATTTAAACACCTCTGATCTCTTAGTTTCTCATTGTTTATAATATCTTTAGATTGTAATGATTGTACTCAGTGTAACTTACCGATCATTTCTGGCTCCAATTAAGTTGCTCATGTTAAACTCCTGCAGTGTCTTCTCTGAGGACAACAACACAAACACTAAAGCTGACCACTGAGACGAGGAGAGTTTCACATCACGTAATCCTCTAGAGCTCGTATGAGGTTGAGCTTCGTTCACAAGAGAAAGATCACCCAGTTCATTCAGACAGTGAAACAGATTGATGTATTTATCTGGGGAGGGATTCTCACTGATCTTTTCTTTAATATAGTCAACTGTTTTCTCATTGTTGTGCGAGCTGTTTGCTGTCTGCGTCTTTAGTTCTTGTAAGAGACTCTGATTAGACTTCACTGACAGACCCAGAAGGAAACGAAGGAAAAGGTCCAGATGCCCATTTTTACAGTCTAAAGCCTCATCCACAGCTCTCTGATGTAGATCAGATAGTGAAGCTTTGTCTCCATTAGTTGGTTTGGTAATCTGGTCAAACACATTGATATTATTGTTGATAAATGAGAGATGCACATATAGAGCTGCTAGATGTTCCTGAATGCTCAGATGAACAAAGCAGAAGACTTTCCCCTGATACAAGCCCAACTCCTCTCTGAAGATCTGAGTGCACAATCCTGAGTAAACTGATGCTTCTGTCACATCAATGCCACACTCGCTCAAGTCTTCCTCATAGAAGATCAGGTTGCCTTTCACAAGCTGCCGATACGCCAGTTTCCCCAGTTTGACAATCATGTCTTCATCTTTCACTTTCTTCTCATAGTCCTTCTCATGTTTGATGTTGGTCTGAATGAGCAGGAAGTGTGTGTACATCTGAGTGAGAGTCTTGGGAATCTCTCCTCTCTTTGCTTCACTGCACATCTCCTCTAGAACAGTGGCTGAGATCCAGCAGAACACTGGGATGTGGCACATAATAAAGAGGCTCCTTGAGGACTTCAGGTGTGAGATGATCCAGTCGGCCAGACTCTGATCACTGATTCTCTTCCTGAAGTATTCCTGCTTCTGTGTGTCACTGAAGCCTCGTACCTCTGTCACTCGATGGACACATTCAGAGGGGACAAGGTCCGCTGCTGCTGGTCTGGAGGTGATCCAGATGAGAGACGAGGGAAGCAGATTCCCCACAATGAGGTTCGTCAGCAGTTCGTCCACTGAGGCTGATTCAGTCACATCACACAACCTCACATCGCTCTGAAAATCCAGAGACAGACGACACTCATCCAGACCATCAAAGATGAACAGCACTTTATACTCATCACTGGATATGGCCATTTCTTTGGTTTCAGGGAAGAAGCGATAAAGAGAAGATCTGAAAGACTGAGTGTTTTGTCCTTCATCAAGTTGAGCTCTCTGAAAGCGAGTGGAAATATGAGCTGGACGTCCTGATTTTCTTTCCCTTCAGCCCAGTCCAGGATAAACTTCTGCACAGAGATTGTTTTTCCAATGCCAGCAACTCCCTTTGTAAGCACAGTTCTGATGGGTATGTCTTGTCCAGGTAAAGGTCTAAAGATGTCACTGCATTTGATCGGTGTGTCCTCTGTTTCTGCTCTCCTGGACTGTGTCTCAATCTGTCTCACCTCATGCTCATTATTGATCTCTCCACTTCCACTCTCTGTGATGTAGAGCTCTGTGTAGATCTCATTCAGGAGTGTTGGGTTTCCCTGCTTTGATATTCCCTTACACAAACACTCAAACTTCTGTCTCAGATTTGATCTCAATGTGTTGAGGACTTCAGCAGGTTTAGAGTCATGGCTGTAAGATTAAAATACCGCATTATTACACAAATCAGAGAAGTAAATAGCCATAAAATACTAAATGTATTATTCGTTGCTGTATTATGGGCAGAGGTGGTCCAGGTAAAGTCCAGGCTCAAGCCCCTGCCCCTTTTGTCTCAAAATGTATTGTGCCCTTTTCTGATAATTGTAAATAATAATAATTATTATTATAAATATTATAATAAATAACAATACACTTACACACCCTTGCCACTAACAATAATAATACACACAAATATTATATAAAAAAAAATTTGGCGGAGAAGTGGTAGGCGGAGTTTCCTTTGCAGCGCCTCGTACGCATTTAACGGTTCTGGTACGCACTACAGCAGTTCGCGCGAGTCTTCAAACGAGCAGCTAATACGGAAAATTACATTTATCCTACCATCACCATGCTACTCTAAAAGTTGCGGCAGCATGCGAGTTATTCTTAACTATAATAAAAGTATAACTCGATTTCAGACGCATTTTGAGTGACAATGTCATTTGTTTTTATCCAAGGAATAAAAGTGCAAGGGGAAATACATCTAGTTAAATGAAATCTTAAGTCCATGTCCAACTCTAAATTGTAAGGAAATTATATCTTTGATTTCATAGTAACGCTTTACAATAAGGTTAATTTGTTCACTCATGTATGAACTAACCATGAGCAACACATTTGTTACTGTATATCTTAGTTAATAATACAACTGTTAATTGTTTATTCATGTTATGTCACAGTCAGTGCATTAACTAATGATAACAAATACAACTTTTGATTTTAATGTTTTAGTAAATACTGAAATTAATATTAACTAAGATTAATAAATGCTGTAGAAGTGCAGTTCGTTATTAGCTAATGTTAACTAATTTAACTAATGAAACCTTATTGTAAAGTGTTACTGATTCATGATAGCTAACACTGCTTTCATACACATAAAATTTACAACATCAACAAAACTAAAAATTAATTTTCCATATTTACCTCCTTGATTCTCACTGTTTTGTTTGGTAAAGTAAATAATATTTAGTAATATTATCATCATTTCCCTATTTTCATTTGATGCGTTATGCATTCTAATAATTGTATCAACATATTTTCTTAGAATGCCAAGGAAAGAAAAAAAGAAAAAATAAAGAAAAAATCAAGGAACTCTCTGATGCAGCCAAAGGAAGCATCTCTCTCACAAGTTGGCTGAAAAGAGAGAATAAAAATGCAGGTACTGTTAAATTAAATAAAATAAAAAATTGAGTGCCCTTTTTGGTCCCTCCGCCCCTGCCCCTGAGGAGGTCTGTGCATGCCACTGTGTGAATGTATTAACAATACAACACACAGAGCTTTACACAAGAGCACAATGATAATCATTAATAGACTGAAACTTACAGAATTGAACTTAGAATTGTTTGGTTCAAATCCACATCATTAAACTGCTGTATATTAATAATGATTTAATTCAAATCCAATACTATAAGAACAACAGTAGTCTTTATGAGGGAGCTTCTGTCAAAAATGATTTATGACAGGTTATGATTTATGATTATGAATATGATTATGAAATATTTATGACAGGATGTGTAGTAGGGAGGGGGTTTTACGACCACCAGATGGTATGTGAACTTTTGACCCCGACCATGTGTTTCCGGAGTTTATGGCTATGTGTTTGTGTGTGTGTTTATGACGGGGCAATTTGCTTGGTGTGACTGAGGAATGTTTTCAGGGAAAGTTTTTATTATATCAGGATAATGTTCACAGAACGCCGAAATTATGAACATGAAGAGGTCTGACACGGATTTTCAGCCGGCACTGCATCATCCATATTGTCTGCTGGGGAGAATGAAACAAAATGAGTTTAAAGAAATAGCATTGATGACAAATAAAAGCTTATAAAATAAAACTTCATTATATATTTTAAAGCAAAGTTTTAAAACAACTCTTGAAATTAATGAGGAGGTATTTATGCGTCTATCTGGTTAGTCACAGACTCTTAAACCTTTCTGATCAGATGAAATGTCACAAAAATGAGTTTAAAGAAATAGCATTGTGCTTGAATAAAGCACATAAATAGTAATTAATTTTATTAAACATTTAAAGTAAGTTTTAACATGTGCTGAACTTAATTAGGTATCCTTTATGCGTCTGAATATTGTTGCGGATTCTTAAGTCTTTCTGAGCAGATGAAATATCACAAACAGTTTTAAGAAATGAAAAGCACTGTGCTCGAATAAAACACATGAATAGTTATTAAATGAAGTAAGATGTTGAATTGACTATAAGCATTTTAATCAAATACACCCCAATATACTGTCTTAAATAAAACAGTGAATAACAGTTCATTATTTGAAACAATATGTCGAATTGACTATAAGCATTTTAATCTATACATCAGTGGTATAGGGTCTTACGCAGATCAATAAATAAGATGTTAAATTATCATGTATTTTAATCTAATACAACACAATATAATACATCACAATATGCTGTTTTACACCAATAAATAAAATAGTGAATAATAGTTGATATTATATGAAATAAAGTTAAATTATCAAGTATTTTAATCTAATACACCACAAAATACTGGCTTACACAGATCAATAATAGTGATGAATAATAGTTACATAATATTAGTTATATAATAGTAATGAATTATAGTTCACATTATTATGGTTATATAATATATAATAAGAGGTTAAATTATCCACAATATATGGTTTTACAAAGTTAAATAAAACATAAAATAGTGAAAATAGTTTGTACTATTTGAAATAAGATGCTAATTATCAGGTATATAAGCATTTTAATATAATACGCACAATATACTTTCTTATACACCGATAAATAAAATAGTGAATAATAGTTGATATTATATGAAATAAGATTCTAAATTATTACGTATTTTATTCTAATACACCACGAAATACTGCCTTACATAGATAAATAAAAACATAAAATAGCGAATAATAGTTGATATATTATATTAAATAAGTTGTTAAATTACCAAGTATACACATTTTAATCTAATACAGGTTCCTAGGTTCCAATATTCTATTGCATCTTCACTTCACTGACCACTATGTTGTCTGCAATATACTGACTTACATAGATAAATAAAACATATAAATTAGTGAAACATATTATTTTAAACAAACTGTTAAATTACCAAGTATACAAACTTGAATCTAATACACACGAAATACGACCTTACACAGATAAATAAAACATATAATATAGTGAATAAGAGTTCATATTATTTGAAATAAGATATTAAATTATAAAGTATACGCATTTTAATCTAATGCACAACAATATACTGCCTTACACAGATAAATAAACATATAAAACAGTGTTTATACGAAATAAGATGACATTTTATTAAGTATTTAAAACTAGTTTTAAACGTATGTTGAAGTGTACCTACCATTGGTGAAATTAGGAGGTCTTTTTGGCTCTGGTTAAAATCACAGATCCTTGAATTTCTGAGGTGTTTGCTCTCCGTTTGCTAAATTGAAAATGAAGATCGCTTTCATCATGTCCGGGGCAATGGTCCGCCCCTTCCTCTCTGTGTAGATGCTATCTTATGCTAGGTAATAGCATTAGGAGTTTGTTTCAGAAAACATCAAGCAATTAAAAGATAGTGCGGCCACATGGTGTTTTACAATCAAAGACCACAACTGTCTCCAACCATAAAATCTTCTGATCTGAAGGATTCCTGTCTGGCGGGGAGACCCCAAAATGGGGCCCATTTGACACTTCACACAGACCAGGCTGTAAGATCAATATAATTAGATGTTTATACCGGCGTCTTCAGGAAAAAGTCAAAACAAAATGGTCGCAAAGTTACATATTATATAGCCTACTCTTATCCATTGATTGTGATGATAAGATAAATTGTCCTTATTTCCTGGGGAGTTGTCCCCATCCTGTTTTTCTTGACACCTCACCCCTGAGGAGCAGGTTTATTTTTCTAACATTTAAACTTACACATTAGAACACCCTCTGACTTTATGAATACACATAAATGACATCTTAATGATTTTTTATATTTTTGTGCATTTATTTAAAGTATGCATGCGGGCATACCATTCTGACACTAGTGATACCTTACTTCTTTGATAATATTAAAGGTTTTATGAAATATTATTTCTAATTTTTCAGCACATGTAGTCAGAGTCTCAGAAAATAATATTAGTGCAACAAATAAGGAGATTATGTTTTATTTATTTTGATCAGGTTTGTTAAAAGTATGCCTGAATGATGTTAGTTAATCTGCACTGATGATGCATTCCTTTAAATCTTAACTTTGAGAACATCAGAATTAAATGGATGTAAAATTATTATCATGTCACATGTGACATTAACATGACAGAAAAGACAGTAACACCAATGACACAACGAATCACCAATGCCACACATAAGACCATAATTAGATGAGACTAAATTGTTACATTTGGTATACAATCTAAATTAATAGCTTTGAATAAAGTTTATCTTTAAATGGGGATTTTACTTAACAGTATCTGCTCAAAAACTTTACAATTTTAATGCAAAACTGTGCTTTGTCGTCTTAGATCTAATTTATACAAAGATATGTAAGCAGTATTTTGTCCATCGACACACAACAGCAAGCAGTATTCCTGTTACCGTAACCGTTTAGCCTTTTCCACTATCAAAACATTTCAAATGGATGCATTCGACAATATACGGCTTATTACGGTAATTTCAGGCTTTCCGCCAGCAAATGACGCCAGCTTTCTGGCAGAGCGGGGTCGCGGAAGGATTTGAATGTTGAACAGAGAGATACGGAGCGCAACAGGACAGGGTGTTTTGGACAGCGTAAATAATAAAAGAAAGAACGAACAAAAACATAGTGATTCAAGCGGTAGACAACAGGTGAGGTGTTTGGGATGATTTTTTATGAAACTTGGGAGGTGGATGGCCGAATACTCTTTCAAGTATCTTAGCATGCGGTGTATGTAAAGTTATGTGTGTAGGCTATTTGTATATGAGTGCGTCGCGTATGAAAAAAGTATCCTAAATGAAAACTATGCAACTCCATGTCACGCACAAAAATACTTGTATATGTGCATTATAGTTCATTTTAAACTTAAACGTGTTAGTTTTTTATTTATTTATTACGATTTTTTCTCAATAAAATCAGTAATTTATTCAAGTTTCTATCATTCAACTCCATGTCACACACACACAAAAATACTTGTATATGTGCATTATAGTTAATTTTTCAACTTAAACGTGTTATTTTTATTTATTACGATTTTTTCTCAATAAAATCAGTAATTTATTCAAGTTTCCATCATTTGTCTATTTAAATTAAACAATTTTATACATTTACAAACACACCGCACACACACACACAGAGACTAATGGCCAATAACTGTAATTTATTGAAAGTCATCTTTTTCTGAAAAGATAATTCCTAGCACTTGAAGATAGCACAATGGTTTATAATTTTACAGTCAAAACAAAATATGTGAAAATCACCCATTTTAGTTCTTCAAGTTCTAAAGGGGTATGTTGTATCTTTTAGAAATTTGCACACATTTTCAGAGACAAGATGTGTACTTTCACAAAGCCATTGGTTCTTTTGAACAAGAGCATAATGATACCAAATAAGTCTGACACAATGTTTTGAGAAAAGCAGTGTTTAAAATACAGATGATTTTTCTTTTGACAAACATACATTTTAAATTATATCCCGTGGTGTTTAACATCAAGAAGTATTTTTATGCAAAGACGAATTAATTAAAAACAATACAAATAGTTTAAGTCGACATAAAACGATAATAAACAAAACACTTCCAGATCCTTCCATAGATGTAGTAAACATTTACAATATGTAAATAGATTCTGACAGATTTGTTAAGAGCGCCTGTACCACATTATTGTAATGCAATCACATTTGAGGACTAACGTTACCCGTCCCTTGCAAAGGCTATGGATACAATTCAAGCATAATCTTTATGCAACAATCACGCGTGCTCAATTTACTACAACAGTGTGTGCGGGGTATAAGAATAGAGGGTTGAAAAGCTCTTTTTATAATAAACACGCAAAAGTGTGCAAATGGCGGTTTTATTACACCGATAGATTTAGTCATCTTGTTCAGACAGCAGATGATACTGTTTCACATTATGTATGTTGGACTGTATGTGTTTTAGGTGAAGACTTTTCTTAAAGAGCTGTCGACATTCTGCGTTTTATAGGAATAAATGACAATTAATTTAAGTAATTGTCTTTCTGTTTGAGAATATTTGACTAAGCTGATACTTTGTTTAGGTCAACTTTCCCTCTATCTATGATGTGGAACATCACACACAGTATTAACACAAAAAGTAAGTGCATGCTGTTTTACACTTAAACTATACGGTAGAGTCACATCTGACTATTGCCCTGAGAGATGCATATTCATTAAAGCATGAGGTTGCAAAACAAAGTTCCACACTTCGGTAAAACCTGCAGATAAAATTGCACAAAAGCAAATTCTAGAGTTTCTAAAACAAAAAAGTCAAAACATAAAAAATAAAAATAAAATAAAAAAGTAAATACAACATGAGCCATTTAAAACAAATACAGGAACCCATTCTTCCGATTTACTGAAAAAGTTTGTAACCATGATTCTATGTTATTTTCCCCCACTAGCGGATGACGCTGTATACATCTTGTTTCTTTGTACAGTTTTTGACAAAGACTACTCTTTGAGCAGTGTCAAGCATGTTCATATAGTAATTAATGAACAAATACAGCATAAGAAAATTACAGAATTTAAACTGATATTATTTTAGGTCTGTCTACGAAGAGGTCACAAGACACATAATAGGCCCAACATCAAAAGTGAGGCTTGATGTTTTTCTGTAACATACTGTATATACAACTGTTACACTTAAAACAAACCTATCGATTAGCTATACACATTATGAGTCAAGGTGTCACAGACACACAATTTGTCATGTTTGTCTTCACAAATCGGGGCTTTCTTTAAGAAAAACAGTTTGTGTCCATCATCAGTGAATACCAAATTTGTTTAATATAGCTCAATCTCACAAATAAATATTTACATTTGTAAAAATTAAGATATGTTTCTTTGATTTTGTTCTCATTTTTCTAAAACAGTCTGTTTGAAACTTTTACCACGGTATCATTCTTAACAGCAGTATTCTTATTGTAATGCCGGGGTGTGATTGTAATGCTTGTGTGGTGTTTTCTTTACACTTGCCCCATGGATATCTGTTTCCTATGTCATGTTAGTGAACTCCAGATCTTCTAGCCTTTTATTCATATTCGACAGTATTCACATGAATTTGCGTGATTTAATAACTACGAACGCAGGGTATTACATCCATATCTGTGTTACACAACATCTTTTCAACAATAGACAAGCTGTTTAAGCATCGGTAAGTGTCAACATGTATCGAAAATACCATTGTGTTACAGCAAAACCACTACTGGTAGAATGATATTGTAACGTATAGAGTTTTTGCATCTGTTCTCGTCGCAGAGTCTCTTGCTATATGATCCAATTTTCAAAGAATCTTACAGACGTAATAATTATGGTTATTCAGAATTTAAACTACTTTTTAAAAGTCGACGTTTAGGGTTATATACAATCGGTACATTGTGTTTTAATTTCACTATAGAGTATAATAAACGCTACAGGGACTGAACTTTAGCATTTTAATCTCTGGTTAAAGTTAACTTAAAGTCTGCACAAAAAGAAATTGCATCCTAACTATCCTTTCTAAATGCACTCTACGAATCTATTGAGACAATGGCTTTGTGAAAGTACACATCTTGTCTCTGAAAATGTGTGCAAATTTCTAAAAGATACAACATACCCCTTTAGAACTTGAAGAACTAAAATGGGTGATTTTCACATATTTTGTTTTGACTGTAAAATTATAAACCAATGTGCTATCTTCAAGTGCTAGGAATTATCTTTTCAGAAAAAGATGACTTTCAATAAATTACAGTTATTGGCCATTAGTCTCTCTCTGTGTGTGTGTGTGTGTGTGTGTGTGTGTGTGTGTGCGGTGTGTTTGTAAATGTATAAAATTGTTTAGTTTAAATAGACAAATGATCGAAACTTGAATAAATTACTGATTTTATTGAGAAAAAATCGTAATAAATAAAAATGACACGTTTAAGTTGAAAAATTAACTATAATGCACATATACAAGTATTTTTGTGTGTGTGTGACATGGAGTTGAATGATAGAAACTTGAATAAATTACTGATTTTATTGAGAAAAAATCGTAATAAATAAATAAAACTAACACGTTTAAGTTTAAAATGAACTATAATGCACATATACAAGTATTTTTGTGCGTGACATGGAGTTGCATAGTTTTCATTTAGGATACTTTTTTCATACGCGACGCACTCATATACAAATAGCCTACACACATAACTTTACATACACCGCATGCTAAGATACTTGAAAGAGTATTCGGCCATCCACCTCCCAAGTTTCATAAAAAATCATCCCAAACACCTCACCTGTTTTCTACCGCTTGAATCACTATGTTTTTGTTCGTTCTTTCTTTTATTATTTACGCTGTCCAAAACACCCTGTCCTGTTGCGCTCCGTATCTCTCTGTTCAACATTCAAATCCTTCCGCGACCCCGCTCTGCCAGAAAGCTGGCGTCATTTGCTGGCGGAAAGCCTGAAATTACCGTAATAAGCCGTATATTGTCGAATGCATCCATTTGAAATGTTTTGATAGTGGAAAAGGCTAAACGGTTACGGTAACAGGAATACTGCTTGCTGTTGTGTGTCGATGGACAAAATACTGCTTACATATCTTTGTATAAATTAGATCTAAGACGACAAAGCACAGTTTTGCATTAAAATTGTAAAGTTTTTGAGCAGATACTGTTAAGTAAAATCCCCATTTAAAGATAAACTTTATTCAAAGCTATTAATTTAGATTGTATACCAAATGTAACAATTTAGTCTCATCTAATTATGGTCTTATGTGTGGCATTGGTGATTCGTTGTGTCATTGGTGTTACTGTCTTTTCTGTCATGTTAATGTCACATGTGACATGATAATAATTTTACATCCATTTAATTCTGATGTTCTCAAAGTTAAGATTTAAAGGAATGCATCATCAGTGCAGATTAACTAACATCATTCAGGCATACTTTTAACAAACCTGATCAAAATAAATAAAACATAATCTCCTTATTTGTTGAACTAATATTATTTTCTGAGACTGACTACATGTGCTGAAAAATTAGAAATAATATTTCATAAAACCTTTAATATTATCAAAGAAGTAAGGTATCACTAGTGTCAGAATGGTATGCCTGCATGCATACTTTAAATAAATGCATAAAAATATAAAAAATCATTAAGATGTCATTTATGTGTATTCATAAAGTCAGAGGGTGTTCTAATGTGTAAGTTTAAATGTTAGAAAAATAAACCTGCTCTTCAAAAGGAGTCATTGAGGTGTCAAGAAAAACAGGATGGGGACAACTCCCCAGGAAATAAGGACAATTTATCTTATCATCACAATCAATGGATAAGAGTAGGCTATATAATATGTAACTTTGCGACCATTTTGTTTTGACTTTTTCCTGAAGACGCCGGTATAAACATCTAATTATATTGATCTTACAGGCTGTGAAGTGTCAAAATGGCCCCTTTTTGGGGTCTCCCCGCCAGACAGGAATGCTTCAGATCAGAAGATTTTATGGTTGGAGACAGTTGTGGTCTTTGATTGTAAAACACCATGTGGCCGCACTATCTTTTAATTGCTTGATGTTTTCTGAAACAAACTGCTAATGCTATTACCTAGCATAAGATAGCAGCTACACAGAGAGGAAGGGGCGGACCCTTGCCCCGGACATGATGGAAGCGATCTTCATTTTCAATTTAGCAAACGGAGAGCAAACACCTCAGAAATTCAAGGATCTGTGATTTTAACCAGAGCCAAAAAGACCTCCTAATTTCACCAATGGTAGGTACACTTCAACATACGTTTAAAACTAGTTTTAAATACTTAATAAAAGGTCATCTTATTTCGTATAAACACTGTTTTATATATTTATTTATCTGTGTAAGGCAGTATATTGTTGTGCATTAGATTAAAATGCTTATACTTTATAATGTAATATCTTATTTCAAATAATATGAACTCTTATTCACTATATTATATGTTTTATTTATCTGTGTAAGGTCGTATTTCGTGTGTATTAGATTCAAGTTTGTATACTTGGTAATTTAACAGTTTGTTTAAAATAATATGTTTCACTAATTTATATGTTTTATTTATCTATGTAAGTCAGTATATTGCAGACAACATAGTGGTCAGTGAAGTGAAGATGCAATAGAATATTGGAACCTAGGAACCTGTATTAGATTAAAATGTGTATACTTGGTAATTTAACAACTTATTTAATATAATATATCAACTATTATTCGCTATTTTATGTTTTTATTTATCTATGTAAGGCAGTATTTCGTGGTGTATTAGAATAAAATACGTAATAATTTAGAATCTTATTTCATATAATATCAACTATTATTCACTATTTTATTTATCGGTGTATAAGAAAGTATATTGTGCGTATTATATTAAAATGCTTATATACCTGATAATTAGCATCTTATTTCAAATAGTACAAACTATTTTCACTATTTTATGTTTTATTTAACTTTGTAAAACCATATATTGTGGATAATTTAACCTCTTATTATATATTATATAACCATAATAATGTGAACTATAATTCATTACTATTATATAACTAATATTATGTAACTATTATTCATCACTATTATTGATCTGTGTAAGCCAGTATTTTGTGGTGTATTAGATTAAAATACTTGATAATTTAACTTTATTTCATATAATATCAACTATTATTCACTATTTTATTTATTGGTGTAAAACAGCATATTGTGATGTATTATATTGTGTT
Source organism: Rhinichthys klamathensis goyatoka (assembly GCF_029890125.1). NCBI lineage: Eukaryota > Metazoa > Chordata > Actinopteri > Cypriniformes > Leuciscidae > Rhinichthys > Rhinichthys klamathensis. The sequence goes on from NW_026606566.1 coordinate 783,373, forward strand.
GTATTAGATTAAAATACATGATAATTTAACATCTTATTTATTGATCTGCGTAAGACCCTATACCACTGATGTATAGATTAAAATGCTTATAGTCAATTCGACATATTGTTTCAAATAATGAACTGTTATTCACTGTTTTATTTAAGACAGTATATTGGGGTGTATTTGATTAAAATGCTTATAGTCAATTCAACATCTTACTTCATTTAATAACTATTCATGTGTTTTATTCGAGCACAGTGCTTTTCATTTCTTAAAACTGTTTGTGATATTTCATCTGCTCAGAAAGACTTAAGAATCTGCAACAATATTCAGACGCATAAAGGATACCTAATTAAGTTCAGCACATGTTAAAACTTACTTTAAATGTTTAATAAAATTAATCACTATTTATGTGCTTTATTCAAGCACAATGCTATTTCTTTAAACTCATTTTTGTGACATTTCATCTGATCAGAAAGGTTTAAGAGTCTGTGACTAACCAGATAGACGCATAAATACCTCCTCATTAATTTCAAGAGTTGTTTTAAAACTTTGCTTTAACCCTCTGGGGTCCAAGGTGTTTTTGGGGTCCTTGAGATGTTTTGACATACTCTGACATTTGTGCTTTTTTCAGTTGCTTATAAACATATTACTGGCAAAGGTGTAATTACACTCTATTTAGCACACACAGGGCTACCATAATGTGTTATCAACATGTATGTACATTTTTGTATTTTTGAGAGAATATTGTTTATGCGTGGTTATTGAAAAAACTAAAACTTAAAGTTTCTGAAATAAGGCCACAAAACACATACTAAATATGTGTCCACAAGACTTTTGACTAATGGATGTTGTGGCCTAGAGTTTTTTCTTCAAAATTATCTGAAAATCATCCTGTCTTATCATTCACATAAAACAATAGATTGGTTTAAATTTAAAAATGACACTTTTTGTTTGGAAAGGCAATATGCGCAGGGGTGTGACCTGCTGTGATTCACACCTGAGAAGACAATGGGCCCGCATAATGAGCGCATAATGGGGCTGCATACTAATGACCCTTTCATTCAGGTGTGTCACTGAGCCACAAGAATACAATGACAATATAAATATATATATATATATATATATATATATATATGCCTATATAATACAAAATTGGTTCACAGTTCAAATTATTTATTTATTTTTCAAATTGTGCTTGCAAATTGTATAATATCAAATGTAAAAATTTCTAGTAATTGTGCAGTTAATTATCATACTGTTTTTACAGAAAGTTTGGGAATGTATCCCAAATGTGTCACTAATAAAACACAATACAAATAATTTAAAGAGGAGGCTTATATTGAGCTTTTAAGATTTACCTAAGATTTCTTTATATGTAGCCTACATATATTTTTGCTATTTTAATAAAAAGGTTACCATTACAACAACAATTAAAATTGTAACTATATTTCAAATGTAAACTTTCTTTGTATTATATACTAAAGTATACATTTTATCATACATATTTCACAGTTCACAAACTAATTTAGTTTGAATATAGCTTACAATCGAACAAACACTATAATAACATCTTAGCAACAAGCTTATTTGATGTGGCAGTATTTTACAGTAAAAACGACATCTTGTCTTTCATATGTAACATATCGTTTTTATGATTAGGACATATAAATGTTAATTTGCAGTTTAATACGTTGCTTATACAAAAATATTTTATTTCAACATATTTCAGTTGATTTTTATTCATCTCAGTATTGGAATATAGTTAGGTAAAAGCTGTTCATTCATTCACACACAAAAACGCGATCCAAACAGTCTTTTTGTTTACAGACACTATTCCATATCGCGATTAGCACAAAGCACTTGAAAATAAAGAATGTACCTATTTCCTCGGCTGGATCCTTTGCTCCTCCAAATGAAACTACCTGTAGCCTACTTCTGAGGTAATTTTTTCCAGGATTATTATTAAGATAGTACTATTATTCCTCACAGCATCATAATATGTGTCTCTTTCGGTGGTTATCCAGCTGATGTGTGGGCGTGGATCGCCTCAGAGCATTTGTGTTTGAATAGAGCGCGCGCTCCGTGGGCGTGGTCAAATTAACTTTAATGAGCTGAGACGAGAACGACTATCATCTCTCTCTTTTCGTACAGATTACATAAAATGAGAAAAAATTTTTTTTATATAAATTACTTCATTTAAAAGAAGATAATTCAGGCTTCATGCCTGTGTGCCTGTATACCTGTTTGACTGAGTATTTACAGAGTTACAGATGATTTTTCGGACGCGTTTCAGAATAGACTTCACTGACAGAGAGAACGCAGAACGCGCATCATGTTTATTTTTCTTTATTAGGCGAAAAGCACAACACTTTGTTTTTATTGTGAGGTTCCACAAAAAAAATACAAACTTAACAGGATCGAATGATGTACAACACTTATATGTAAGATCAAAATTAACAGAGTAATTTGAGTCTCTTTTGCACTGATAAGGAAAAAAGTGAGCTGGTATCGCCGGCGAGACCGCCGACCCCAGAGAGTTAAAATATATAATGAAGTTTTATTTTATAAGCTTTTATTTGTCATCAATGCTATTTCTTTAAACTCATTTTGTTTCATTCTCCCCAGCAGACAATATGGATGATGCAGTGCCGGCTGAAAATTCGTGTCAGACCTCTTCATGTTCATAATTTCGGCGTTCTGTGAACATTATCCTGATATAATAAAAACTTTCCCTGAAAACATTCCTCAGTCACACCAAGCAAATTGCCCCGTCATAAACACACACACAAACACAAACACATAGCCATAAACTCCGGAAACACATGGTCGGGGTCAAAAGTTCACATACCATCTGGTGGTCGTAAAACCCCCCTCCCTACTACACATCCTGTCATAAATATTTCATAATCATATTCATAATCATAAATCATAACCTGTCATAAAAATCATATTTAGGGTCATAAATCATTTTTGACACAAGCTCCCTCATAAAGACTTTGATGAATAGTAATCGGGTATTCGGTTACATTTTTCATAAACACTTTCGCACTGTTACGCTCTACACGACCGAAAACCCTGATGTTTTTATACCAGGAGAAGACCCATGCCTGGTATTTCCTGAAAAAGACTGGACATTATTTTACACCCGCATCTGGACCGATTTGAATGATGGCGGAAGCGAGCCATTGTACATTGGTGAGTGGGACGGGGAAGGTACGAATCTCCGGTACCGTGTGGTTGGGGATCATACTACCAAGAAAGAGGACGAATGTGTCTACATATTCAGCTGTAGAGATAAGACAAAGCTTTGCGATCGTTCAGGAGCGGTTCCACAAAATGAGCATCAAGATCTGTACGCTATGCAATTTTTGTTCAAATGGAGTGACACGTGCCTGCTGGGTCTCCTTTTTTCATCGATAAACAAGATGTTCAAGTGGTGCGACATGTACAGCGGATACAATAAAATTAAAGTACAGCTGTTCCATCCTGAGAGATGCGCGCGCAGCTCAACATACACTCTCCCGTCCCCGCCCATTTACTACAGCCATTATAAACCAAGGTAAGTCTGGTCCCTCCTTACAGTTCCTCTTTATAAGCCATGTCTCAAGACGCTGATTCCGAATATGCCTGTGATTGTGGTTTCTCTTTATACCCCGATCTTGCTGATCCTGATGACAATGCCACTGATAACGTTCTAACAGACGCCCCAGACGCATCCGACTCTCAGAAAGACTGGCTGGATAAATTCTGCAAGGACCTTGGATGCCGCAACCTGACATTCCTGACTGACGTGGCTGGTGGTAGCTCTACTAAACCCGGTTTCGACGCTACTGATGGATGCTTCAGCGCTATTGGATTCAAAATCGTAAAAGCGACAATCGTACTGCTGCTACAACATATCATCGACGAGAAGCTGAAGGAGGAGTGCGAGGGCTGCGCAACGGATCATCCAAGCCAGCGACAACATTCCTGCCTGTATGAACCCCCCACATACTTCTTCGAAACCCACTTTGATGAACTGTCCAACCAGTTGCTTAAACCTAACCTACAACTCATCATAGCATTTGTCCTAAACAGGTCTGGATTAAAATCACATCCTCAGGCGATTCAAGGAATAGTCGGGTCTATTCTATATGAATTAAGAGACGAGCCATTCATCGGTACTAAACTACAAGAAATCAGGGACAAACTTCTGGACAAAACCTGCAAGGATTTCGTCTACGACGTTGTCGATCTGTGGACCGGATTCTCAGTCGTGAATGGACAGTGACCAAGTCCCCTGGCTGACCATGGCTGAGGCATTTAGCCGTAAGAGTTTCATCGAATACATGTTTAAAGAGCATTACAGAAAACAACTAATTTCATTGCTGCAAAAAGTCATCGAGTACGACAGACAATCGGACGCCGATGATAGCGATGATGATGATGATGATGATGATGATCTCGACACCAACCGCGTAAGAAAACTCAAGACACAAATGAAAATTTTAAGAGGTGTACCTAGTTCATGGGAAAATTTTACAAATATATGCGTCAATGGTATGACAGCCCCATGGGTACTGATAAAAGATGCTTTGGATGTGATGCTTGAATGTAGCGATGAGTTTGCAACCCCCGATTTGTTATGTATGTGTACATATGTAACAGATGTATGCCTGCTATTGATTTCAAAACGAAAAGACAATGACGAGGATGACACTACCCAAATTATTGAAATGTTTGTCAATTACATCCTAAACCGTAATATGATGGCATGTAGAAATTTTCTCTTCTGGGTAAGCTAATAGTTATGTTATTAATACTTTTTTACTATCGCCAAATACCATCATATAAAATGTCGCTGTATGGACTAACAGCCTGCCATTTATTAATTTTCTACTTTGAGCATGCAACCCATTATGTATCCAGTTCGGGGTATGCAATATTAATTTTGTGGTTTTGTATTGTTTGTTTTTTAATAAAAGATTGAAACACATAGTCTGTATGAGTTATTCTTTTACAGAGTTTGACACGTCAACATGTCGGAGCTTATGAAAAATGCTTATTATACACCATCCAATCCAGGGTCTTTAGGGGGTAAAAAGCGTTTAAAAGACGCCATCTTAAAGGATAGTGGACTTAGACTAAGTGATAAAGAGGTTTCCGATTGGTTGTCTGGAGAGGACGCCTATACATTACACAGAACAGCTCCTATAAAATACAAACGCAATAGAGTTGTGGTGTATGCGATAGATGCTCAATTCCAAGCCGATCTTGTGGACATGACAGCCTATTCCAAGGAAAATGATAATAATAAATATTTGCTGACGTGCATCGATGTATTTAGCAAGTACGCATGGGTCCGTGCACTGAAGAATAAGACTGGTATTGAAGTAACTAAAGCGTTTGTGTCTATACTCGAAGAGGGTCGTGTTCCGCAGAAATTGCAGACGGATCAGGGCAAGGAGTTTTTTAACAAACATTTTCAAGATGTTATGAAAAAGCATAAAATTAATCATTTCGCTACCGCTACCGATTTGAAAGCAAGCGTTGTGGAGCGTTTTAACAGAACATTAAAAAGTCGTATGTGGCGATTTTTAACGGCTACAAATTCCCGACGATACATCGATGTTTTACAAGATATCCTGCAGGGATACAACTCCAGTTATCATAGGAGTATTAGAATGAGACCGGTGGACGTTGATAAAATAAACGAGGCACAGGTTTATCAAAACTTGTACGGAGAAATAAAGAAGAACAAGAAATGTGAATTTAAGTTCAAAGTAGGTGATGTTGTGAGGATCTCCAAAGTGCGAGGTCCGTTCACCAAAGGTTATGAACAGAACTATACAGAGGAATTTTTCACCATATCAGCATGTATTCCGCGTCAACCCCCCGTCTACAGACTATCGGATTATGACGGCGAAACTATCGGCGGTGTTTTTTATGAAAAAGAGTTACAAAAAATAATTGTAAGTAAAAACAAATCTTTTAAGGTGGAAAAGATTTTAGGTCAGAAAAAACAGGGTCGATCTACACTAGTATTCGTGAAATGGTTAGGATGGCCTGCGAAATTCAATAGCTACATTGATAAAAAAGCTCTGGTGGACTTACAAAGACCTTAACCCTCTGAGGTCTAAGGGCATTTTTTCACTTTTTCCTTCGATTTTACAAATCTTATTAAATTCACCTTTTAAAGGTAATTACATAACATAATCCCACATGTTTTATATCAAAATGTGCAGAGAAAACCCAGCTCTCTTACTGGTGAGTTCACCACTTGTCCTGGAGAATTGTCTAAAGAGAGAGAGAGGGATAACCTGTCTCTAAAAGGTGAAAAATTTAAGTCCGATTTTTGAAATTCTTCAAATCTCTTGTGAAAACATACCATTACTCATGTGGACGAATTATTTTGGTCCTTGAAATGGGTTTCCCAAAGTCTTAGGGTCACAAAAGGAGTGTAATATATGAATAAAATAGTAGATAATGAATAATCATTGTCTAAAGTGACATTTTTGAAAAATCGTTTTTTAGTACAAGTTTTGTCTGTGACTCTACCTTCACCAAATGTTAGAGGGACTGAGATAAAATAGGACTAAAATAACTTCCTACTACATATCAAGCTTTATGGGATGTGTGCAAATGAAAAAGTAGCATTACAACAGGTCTTTCTTTCAAGCAAAATGTTTACTTTGTGAAAAAAACTCACTACTAACAATATTCACAAAATGTACACATTTTCATGTTTTACATGTCAAAAAAAAAATTCAAACCAAAGATGAACTATATATTAGAAATATATATATATATATATATATATATATAAACTTACCACTATTTACAATATTTACACAATGTGCATGTTTTCATGTTTCAGTTTTTCAGCTGTCATGCCATGCTGCAAAACAGTTTCTGTCCAGCTGCATGCAAAGCGCAACACCACACTCCCTGCATTTCCAAGGTGTGTCCTTTCTCTGGCCTTGGCTTTGGCAATGCTCACACCTGCTGCGACCTGTGGTGGCTTTTGTGGAAGAATCTGCTGCATGAACGACAATTGGCACAGGAATATGACCTGCAGGTACCGGGACCGGAGCAGTGTGAAGAGGCTTACCACAGAGTTCAGCAGTCAGCTCCTCCATGAAAGCTCTGTGTGTCATGGGTGTTGTTTGCTGGGCCAGACAGAGTTCCTTGTGGAGGATGTAGCTGTTGGTGGTGGCAATGTCCAGAAAATGGTAAAACAGGTGTCTGTACCAGCGCATTGTTTTGTGTTGTGCAGAGTAATATTGAATGAGCTGGTCTGAATGATCAACTCCCCCCATGTGTTCATTGTACGCCAAAACTGGTGTGGGACAGGGGATTGATGTCTTTGTCCAAGAGCCATCTTGTTGTTTCACCCTCCTCTGAACAGTGTTACCAGAGTGTGCTGTGTGAAGTGTGGAGCAGACTGATACTTCTCACGTGTCCATCCATTTCACATAGATGAGGGGCCCGTCCCGGATCCATCTTATGGAGCCTCTTTCTGATTTTTTTGTGAGGGCGTTATTTGTTGTCCGAGGGCAGTCCTTGCGGTTCTCCCTGTAGGTCCCACAGGCAGCAAATTTTTGCTCATGGAGAGCCCTGAAGAGTTTGGGGCTTGAATAAAAATTATCCATGTAAATGTGGTAGCCTGTGCCAAGGTAACCTGGTTGTACCAGGGACATCACAACATCATAGGAAAGGCCATGTCCAGAGGGGATGTCACTTTTGCCGGTGTAAACGGAAAAGTCCACTGTATAGCCATTCCGTGAGTCTGCCAAGACAAACAACTTGAATCCCCACTTTATCGGTTTTGCCTTCATGTACTGCGTCATCCCAGTTTTGGCCTTTGATGCAACCATTCTTTCATCCACAGCCACATCTCTGTGAGGATGATAAAATGACTTGCAGGCATTTTTGATGGTGTTCATCAGGGGTTTCAGTCTGAAAAGTTTGTCATGGTCAGCTGTGCCCTTTTTTTTGTCGTTCTGGACATCCTCTTCAGGGTCGCTAAGGTGAAGGTTCCAAGAAAGTGCTCTGTATCTGTCCCGTGGCATGATCTGCACTGGAAGTGGCAAAGAGAAGAAGTGATTCTGTCTCCAGTAATCTGCAATGCTGTCGAGTTTCACCATGGCCATGTACAGAAGCAGTCCAATGTACTTGTAAAACTCCCCTATGTTCACATCTAACCATTTATATTTCTTTCCCTGTGCCATTTGTTTAGCAGCCTGCTTGTTTGTGTTTTGGCACAGTGTTTGTATGATTTGTACAGGGAAGAAAAGTTTGAAGAGGTCGAGTGGTGTATATGTGGAAGTGGAGCTGAGCTGTGGCCCTGGTGTTCGAGCTGGTTGAAACCTGGAGACAGGGGGAGCGATGTCTGGGTCTTTTTCCGTCTTCCAAGACAGTGGAGCTGGCTGCTGTGTAGGTGGGGGTGCTGGTTGATGCTGGGCGTTACGGGACCTCTTGGCTGGCCGGGTTGGTGATGATGGCTGCTGTGTAGGTGGGGGTGCTGGTTGATGCTGGGCGTTACGGGACCTCTTGGCTGGCCGGGTTGGTGATGATGGTTGCTGTGTAGGTGGGGGTGCTGGTTGATGCTGGGGGGTACGGAACCTCTTGGCTGGCCGGGCTGGTGAGAATGACTGCGGTGTAGGGGCTGGTGGTGACCTGGTGGCAGGCACAGGTGAGGCTGCCTGTGTTACACTGGGCCCTGGTAGCTGTGAATCCTCTCTGAAAAAACACAAAAACATAAAGTTTACATCTCTCTCTCTCTCTCTCTCTCTCTCTCTCTCTCTCTCTCTCTCTCTCTCTCTCTCTCTCTCTCTCTCTCTCTCTCTCTCTCTCTCTCTCTCTCTCTCACACACACACACACACACACACACACACACACACAAACCAATCTCCACCTAACAAGAATGTGGAAGATGTGTGAGGATTTGACTTATTTTAACGTTATTCCAATTTATCACATGTGCTAGCTATCCTGTCCACCCCAAATCACAGCAAATAACACCTGAATGAGATGTGGGAATACTGTCTCTTCCATTTCAAAACTCCACAGAGATTTATAATTTTACATTCAGTATAAATATAGGCCTACTAAACATAAATAAAATTATATGAAAGATCAAGCCACATCTATACAAGTATAAACAATATGATAAAAAAGGTCAATGGCCAAACCATATCGATTCATCACTACAAGAGATAGGCCTAATGTTATTCAAATTGTGAATTGAGGTGAATAAATATTACATTAGTTATCATAAGGAGACCAGCAAGAACAGCCTACAACGTTACTATTTGTAAGTGTACCCCGGTTTTACACAAGAAAATAACTTTTACATAAAGTAAACACTTTGCTAAAGGCACAGTCAATTTGTCAAAGCAGCACAGCGCAGCTTATTTTAGCCAAGATGGTCACCATGCGAACGAGGTTTTTATAAAATAAATACGCTTACCCGTCCTCAACTGGATCTCTTCTGTGATCATAATCCTCATCTTCATCAGAAGAAAATCCATCAGGCTCGGAAACTCGCCTTTCATCCTCGTCGCTGCTATCCAAAATCGCCGCAAGTGCGTCTTTCAATGTCAATGTCTTCGCCATTTTCTCTCCTCGTCTTCTTCTTACTTTTCCTCTTCTTTATATATATTTTTGCCATGTTTTTTTCGCGGACTTTTTCTTTCGCGGACTTTTTTACTCTTTCTCTCTCCATGTCAGCTGGTATTTTCCTCACTGTGAGGAGATGGGAGGGTACTTAGGGATTTCAACCGCATCTATTGGTTGGTTTCACACAAAATGCAGACAGGCAAGCTAGCCCACCAATCACGCACGGTGAATGACCATCTTGTCTTCCCTCTTGCTCTCTGTGTGAGTCACATATGATCTCGCGAGAATAAGGACGTTGAAGCTGAGAATCTGTCGATTACGGCAAAATCAGAACCATTTATGTGTGCTGCACAATCGCGGAGATATTAATAGAAACATTGAGTAAACATTGAGTTGACGCGCCCGCGCGTCATCCGACCTCAGGGGGTTAATACACGCGAACAGCTGCCGGGCGAGATCATACGTGTGAAGGATTACCATGAAGGATCACGGCTTCTATGTTACGCTCCCATGCAATGCGTCGTTGTTGGTTTATCCTGAAAATCGTATATCCAGCTATACAACCAGGCTAGCAAAAACTATAAACTTGAAAGGCCCATGGGAGGTTGGACTCGCCGAAATTGAATATCCTAGAAGTTGGTACTCCTTTAATGATGAAGATGGATATTTCACCCTACACACTAACCCTGCACCGTCAAATAATACAAGACAGCAGGGCCCTACACCATTTAAAGAGTTATCAGGGTTTACAGTATCGAGGAAAATGCAAATAAACGGTGGATATTATGAGAACATTCGGGCTGTGATACGTGCGATAAATCAAGTTATAGCTCCGACGGCTGTATTAAATCATGATAATTTAAAAAACAAGGTGTTTCTGGTAGCGAAACCTAATGTTGCTATAAGCTTCTATGGAAGACTCGCCACTATTTTAGGAATGAATGCGGGTGAAGCTCTCGGCCGTTCGGCGTATCATGAAAAAGCTGATTTTACTACAAGCGTCATCACGGACGCGCCTCATCAAGCAGATATCAACGCGGGGTTCTATATGTTCTACGTCTACACCGACATTATTCAATATCAGTCAGTCGGGGATTCGTATGTACCCCTTTTGAGATGCGTACATATATCGGGTGAAGACAATGAAACAGTCAGTGTTAGATACGACAGCCCCCATTACGCGTCAATCAATAAGGACCACATCACCGACATCGCCATAGAGCTAAAGGACGATCAAAATCGTGAAATACCATTTTCTTACGGCAAAGTCATCGTAAAACTACACTTTAAGCCGGCGAATCATACAATTCTTTAAAAATGAGCTATTATTATAACCCCCGCGAGACGAATGCTGCTGAATATGTTAACTACTACCAAAATCAGGCCGGTGGAGGTCTACCCGGATATTCAGGTGGGGGAGTTATGTATGGGGCGGGGCTGGGAGGTCTTTTCAGGGGGCTGTTTAGGATGGCCATACCACTACTAAAAAGAGGATTTAGTATCGCGAAACCCCACCTAAAATCTGCTGCTAAAAATATAGTATCCGACGTTGTCTCAAATGCGTTGTCGAGATCGTATGCCAATAATACTAGAACTCAAGACGGCTCCGGTCTGATGGTCATGGCTCGTAAGAGAATGTCTAAACCACCGGGTGTGAGGAGGCGTGGTCGTCAGCTAAAGAAGAAAACAAAGCGGGGTCCTAAGAGACGCTCAGTCATACGACGAAAGCGTAAGAAGTCTGTGAGTCGGAAAGCCTCTGTTAAGAGAGCCATAAAATCCATATTCTAACATGGCGTTACTGCACCGCATGTCGGGTGAATGCATTAAGTCTGAGTTAGACTTATTTACGGTTCCACTAACACAAACGGTTATTGAGAAAAACGGCTATTTAGAAGTACCGCCTTTATCGGCTATATCGGACTCGGCCCCTTTGGAGTTTTTCATAGCGGGGAACGGCGAAGATTATGTGGATCTAAATAATACATTATTATATCTCAAACTTAAAATCACGAGACCTAACGGAGCAGACATTGCAGACCCTGCGAGGGTTGCTCTGATAAACTACCCCGGAGCCATATATATTCTCGGATATTCTCACAAGTTGATGTGAGCCTCGGCGATCGACTGATATCCCAGAGCTCGAGCACGTACCCTTACCGATGCATTATAGAGAGCCTGATCAACTACAGTAAAGATGCGCTGGAATCACTATTCTCAGCCGGTCTGTTTTTCAAAGACACCGCTGGTCATATGGATGTGAATGACCCCGTGGGTCGTAACGGGGGTTTGACGAAGCGATCGCTCTACACGAGTGGTAGTAAGGTGGTGGAGTTGTTGGCCCCTATTCATAGTGATATCTTCTTTCAAGAAAAATTAATGTTAAACGGGGTTGACATCAAAATACGCATGACCCGAGGTAAAGACGAATTCTGTCTGATGAGGTGTGATGACGTGGCGTACAAATTAAATATTGTGACTGCCTCCCTATACGTCAATAAAGTCTCTGTATCACCTCCTGTGAGACTGGGGCATGCCCAGGCGTTGTTATCGACTACTGCCAAGTACCCCATTGACCGGGTATGCCTAAAAAATTTCTCCATACCTGCCGGGGCTCGTGTATCAAATCAAGAAAATCTGTTTTTAGGAACGCTACCAAAATCTATCGTCCTAGCTATGGTCGATAACGACGCATTCACAGGGTCCTACGATAAAAACCCCTTTGCGTTCAAGCATTACGATTTGGAGTTCCTAGCGGTCTACGTTGATGGACAACAATTCCCGGCCAAGCCTCTACAACCGAATTTTGAAGCCGGATTGGCAGTTCGTGAATTTTATCAGCTTGCAATGACGACCGGAAGACATCTTAAGAACCAGGCCCTGTCTATCGACAGGAATGATTTCCTCAATGGGTACACACTTTACGCCTTCAACCTCACGCCTGATGAAGACTGCGGTCAGCATATATCCCTCGTCAAGTCCGGGAATATCAGACTCGAAGCCCGGTTCAGACAACCGCTGCCACACACTATTAACCTGATCATTTACGCAGTGTTTGACAGTATTGTTGAAGTGTCTAACCGTAGACAGGTCCTGGTCGATTACTACTGAAATGAATACGGTACAGCTCGTAGGAATCATGGATAAAATCACATGCAACACTCATTTTCTAGGAGTTCTTCCGAGCGATCAACTCCCTAAAAAAGCGTTAAGGATCTTTCCATCGATGTGTATAATTAATACACACCCTTCCCACCTACCGGGTGAACACTGGCTTGCTATTTATTTGACTCAAGATGGTACCGCTTGTTTTTTCGACAGTTTTGGCAACCCTCCCACCAGCGACCGGTTTCCACCTGCCATCAACAACTTCTTAGGAGCCAACGATGTCGATGTGTTATATTCAGACAGACGTGTTCAGGACTTTTCATCAGATACTTGTGGACAGCACTGTGTGTTTTTCCTATATCATCTAGTCAAGGGTCGTGACTATCGCGATGTGATGAAACTGTATAGTCATGATTATACTAAAAATGATAAAATGGTATCGGTCTTTGTACACAGATTAACCCCGTATGGTTGTAATGATAAAATGCTTTCGTGTATTCATTGTGTGCAAACCTGTAATACTTCGATGAATCATGATTGAGTAATCAATATATTTGTATCAACACAATAAAAATTCAATAAAAATTCTTTAAATTTGATAAAGTGCAATCTTTTATTTCGGTTCATTCATATGGCATACATACACATCGATTCATGCTTCAGATATTACATACACCTGAAAATATAGTCGTCTTAAAATTCTAACCATTGCCGACGTCAGCTTATTTCATTTTATTTTATATACTTTATTTATCATCAGTGGTATAAGCTCATTTGTCTCATTTATCTAATACTTATGTTTTATTGTTTAAAGTTTAAAACTTACTTTTAAATGTTTAATAAAATGCCATGTTGTTTTTTATCGGGCATCAATGCTATTTCTTTAAACTCATTTTGTTTCATTCTCTCCCACAGACATCATCCAAGATGACGTTCCATCTGAAAATCAATGGCAGATTTCTTCATGTCCATAATTTCATAATTTCATCATTCTGTGAACATTATCCTGATATAATAAAAACTTTCCCTGAAAAAACATTCCTCTCAGTCACACCAAGCAAATTGCCCCGTCATAAACACACACACACACACACACACACACACCATTCCTCTCAGTCACACCAAGCAAATTGCCCCGTCATAAACACACACACACACACACACACACATAAACACACAGCCATAAACTCCGGAAACACATGGTCGGGGTCAAAAGTTCACATACCATCTGGTGGTCGTAAAACCCCCATCCCTGCTACACATCCTGTCATAAATATTTCATAATAATATTCATAATCATAAATCATAACCTGTCATAAAAATCATATTTAGGGTCATAAATCATTTTTGACAGAAGCTCCCTCATAAAGACTACTAACAACATAGAAATTATATACCTGAGATAAGGCTGTGTGTCTCCACTCTTAAACTCCATAGAGTGATTACTCTTCATAGACACACCGCTGGACTCTGGGTTTGAGCTCTTCTGCTGGACTGAACTGGTTTTAAGTAAATAAAAAACATACAGAGTTATAAATGTTGTGCAGTTTTCCTGGAAACTTCTGTCTTAGGAAAGACCAGGGAGTGTTGTAACACTTTTGCATTAACATCTGTAACTTAATGGTGTTTCAAACTTAGTTACTTTGAGAAATTACCTTATTTGTTTGCAAATGTTAAGCATGATTTTAAAAAAATTTTTACCAAAGCGACAGTGAAATTATGGGGAGACTGGGGCACAACCCAACACTATCTGACTTTCAGAGTTTGTGTAAATCCACTTTGGGTATTATTATTTTTTCCCCACATTGATTTTACACATGTCTAGTACAATTATGTGGTTTCATTTCATTAATACAGTGAATACGTTTTTACCCCGAAAGAAGGAAAATAAAATGTGACAATATGCCCCATAGGTGAGGCACATTGTAACATGACCATATGACAGATTAAAATGCTCTTATCTAATAAAAAAAAGACAAACTAAAATATATTATCTATAAAATACAATTATTCACCTTTTTATATAAATAATAGCATTTTTTAATAATTAAAAATAAACAAATTTTTGAGTTTGACAACTAACACACCACAAAACACAGTACAGCATGATTCCACACATAAATGAATAATTTTTTAACATTGACTCATTGAGTCTTTATTCACCTTTTTCTCTTGGTTTCTCAGTAGATTTCATAAACGTTGTTAATGTGAATTATATCGCAACATCATAGAATAGCATAGTTCTAATAGGGAAGGGGTTGAGTAAGTTTGGCATCGGGCCAAAAACTTTTCACCAATGGATGGCGGGCCAGAACATAGTCAAAGGATAATTTAAGAAATTAATTGATTAAAAATGCAACTAGAATTGCCTGTGACAGACTGTTACACTAAAAAAAATGACATGTTGGCTTTAATTAACTTTTTTATGTCAACAGGTTCCACATAACTGGGTTACGTTAAACCAGTGGTTCTCAAACTTTTTTGGTCATTCCCCACTTTGGACAAGGGGGAATTTTCAAGCCCCACCTGCCCCCCTCGCCCCCATAAAATGTTCCAATTTATTGAAGTAACAAGTATTATCAGTATAGTAACAAGTTGTATCAAAATACAAACTATCTACTTCAAATAACAGCAAGTTCAAAAATAAAGAAAATAAAAGTGCAGCTGTGTCATAACTTGCATGAAATTAAAAAATAGAGAAAATAAAAGTGCAGCTGTGTCAAAATTTGTATCAAGTTCAAAAATAGAAAAGAAATAAAAGTGCCACTTTGCAATCTGTTAAAAAAAGAAAAGAATAGAAATCCATTTGGCAAGACAGGTCTATTTATCCCTGCATTAGTGGCTGCAATGTGCCTGTTTTGCATTGTACAATTTCTCAAAAGTCACGCTCAATGTTCAGCTGAGATCTGTACTTTGTTTTCAGTGAAGCAACATCTGAAAAGCCCATCTCACAGAGATATGATGTGGCAAAGGGAAGAAGAATGCACACAGCTCTCTGCCTTTACTTAAAAACGTGATTTTTTTTTAAATAGATAAAATAGACATAACATACTGTGTTTGATATGGGATTAAAATGATAGATATAATAGATATAAATATAGATATATAGATATAAACGAATGATTCATTATTTGAATATTCCTTTGTTCCAATCAGAACGTGTGAGCGGAGAGCGCATTTCTGAATATTCCTCCGCTCGCTCATTCCGCTCAACCCAGAATGCCCTGCTGGTTAGAAAATATGTAGAATAAGGGCTGCCTCCGATTAAAGTTTTTTCTAGTCGACTAGTTGTTAATTTAAGCCATTAGTGGACGAATCGCCCCTTTATATTAATTTAATTACTTAAATAGGCTATACAGGATAATGAGCGTTATATAGCCGCACACAAGCGCACGACCGCACGCATAAAAAGCTTGCCACAAAGAATCGGCAAAAGTAATGATTATGAATGTGTAAAAAATGTGCAAAAAATTGGTGTTTTCGGTGTCGCTGCAAAGATGAAGTTGACGATGCGGACTCGCCATGAACGAATAAAGATATAAAGGCATAAAACAGAAAATTTCCTCCCGTTTGGCGCCCCCCACCTGTTACGTCTCTATTCCCCACCAGTGGGGCACATCCCACACTTTGAGAACCGCTGCGTTAAACAAACATAATTTGTTCATGTAATTTCAACATCATGGAATCAAGTCATTTTAAGCGACCCAATTAAACTCTGAGCAGAGTGTTAAATGAAAACTGAAGCAGTGTTAAAGTTAATGAGATAATTAAGTGAATAATTGAGTGATGATTGAGCATTATTGAAGACACCTGATATTAACAAGCAGAATCACTGAAGGAGAAAACCGGAATTTAAAGTCACCATTATGGTGATCGGTTTTAGTTGGGTTCTTGACCATTAAATCGTTAACTTTAGATTGTGTTTTACTGCTGTACATGAGTTATATCAGACAGATGAACAAATAGTAAAGGTGATCTGATGGTGTTGGTTGTGTTTTAACATAATCGTTATTTCACAATCATTTGACCTGAATCACTGAACTCATATAGAGCCCAATTTCTGAGTTAACTTTACCTTATGGATTATAGCAGCGCTGTCATTGTAGAGCAATATCATTTTTAGCCTTTTCAATGAAATCCAAATGATCAAATGAACATTTAAGCTGGTGAGAGAAAATGTCACTATCAAATAATCTAAAGTCAAGTCAAGTCAAGTCATCTTCATTTATATAGCGCTTTTAACAATGAATTGTTTCAAAGCAGCTTTACAGAGATAAACATATAATTTAAGGTAACAGGTAAAGAGGAAAGTTGACAGCGAAAATAGGGCATGGAAAGACAACTATGCGTTCATCCTACCTAGTTTTGTGAATGCAACACCGGTGTGTCTTATCTGCAATGAAGCCATCCACAAACTCTTTTGAATGTCTTTCATAATTTTTCAAATTAAAAGCTCTTAATTCATCTCAAAATAAAACATTGCTGCAAAAACATTGTCGTACTTTTATTTTGAAGGCAAAATCGCTAAAGACGACGTGATTGTGAGTATTTTTAACTATTTCAGAACAGAGCATGTGAGCGGAGTGGAGCGGGAGCGAGCGGGGAGCGCGAGCGGGCGGATCTTGGACAGAGATCCGCCAAAATCAAAATGTTCAAAATGTTGGCCTAATAGTTAATTTACTTTAAAAACGTTTATGTAGGCCTATATTTTTTATATTTTTGTTTATATAATTTTTATTTATAAAAATTTGAGCGGCGGAGCGGAGGGGTGAACAGTTCCGTGAGCGAGGAGCAGAGATTCTCACCGCTCCACTCCGCTCATATGCTCTGTTTCAGAACCAGCCGCTGCTGGCTGCGTGTGCTGGCGAGATATTATTGCTGGCGGGCCGCGCCTGTTGCCGACCACTGTAATAATAGGGCCTCATTGTAATGCAGTGTTACTACGCCTGTGCAACTGGGATTTACACCCAGATAGTGTCTTATGCTGATTAGATCTAAACTGCTAAATAACAGATTGGAGATAAATGTCTAATTGTATAAACACTAAAAACTGTTCGAAAATTTCTTCCAAAGATTTTTTACATTTTGGAGCATTTTCTTTCTCTACATGTTGATATGGCAACTAGTAGAGTATGTTTACACGACGACAATATGCTTAAAACGGAGAAGTTTTTCCAATGAGATTTTCGCATACAGGCGACACCATTGTCAAAACGTTCCCCATTCAGACGGATCCGCAACAACAATTAAAAACCCCTGTATTCTGCTTCAAGACGATTAGATGGCGATGAAAACTACAGGAAAAACGGATCTGTTTTCAGCATATCATTGTCGTGTACCCTAAAACAAGTGTTACAACTAGCCCTGCTCACCTCTACACAACACATTATCATATTTGATATACCTGAGATCAGAGTGTGTGTTTCCACTCTTAAACTTCATTGGTGGATCCATAGAGCTGTTACTCTTCATAGACACACAGCTGGTCTCTGGGTTTGAGCTCTTCTGCTGGACTGAACTGGAACAGAAAACAGATTCAGTTTAATCCTTTAGATTACTGTGTTCACTCTTTATGAGAGGAACCATACTAATAAACATAAACATATTAATCTTTCATTAAAAACACTTTGAGGAAACTTTATGATTTTCTTATTTAACATTTCATGTTAGTTTTAAAACCAAAACACAGACAAAAATAATATTTTTTTTTCTGTAAACTGTTTATGTGATCTGTGAGATCTTTTTCTGTGATGTAACACAATATTTAACAGTGTTTGTTGAAAGTACCTGCATCCTGTAGAGAAATCTCCTTCTCTGGATCCTTGTAAATCAGCCATGATGAAGATGCAGGAGAATCTGATGAGTTTGATATCCTCCACTGACTCTGAATGAAGAAACATTCACACTAAATTAAATGATTAAGTTAATGAAACATCCTTCTTAATTTAGCTGAACATGTCTGAGGTGTGTGACAAAAAGGATCGTGTGACTGCAATAAAGCTCATTCATATTGTACATGTTGTAGGATTACAAATGTATTAATATGTTTAATTTAGATTCCAATATAATAATATTTTAACTGAGAAAGTTCTGCACACTGTTTTCCATTTTGAGGCAATCAAGGTGTCGGACATTAACCTCTTGTCACTTCTCAAAGTTCAGCTGGGCCTTTGTTGATCTAATCAGGCTGATTGGATTAACATCTCAAGGCTCTGAGTTACACTGTTATGCTGATGAAATCAGGTAACCAGCTGAATCATGATGCTTTGTTTCAGAGTATGTCCACCTCTATGTAACTCCTCCCCATTTTAAAGGTATAAACTCTGTGCTGAGCTATTGATGTTTAGATTCGAGGACTACAGCGCTGTGAGTCTTGATGACTGCAGCTACCAACAGCTCGTGTTCTCAATAAAGGATCCTGCTGAAGATACACCCGAGTCTCCTGGTCTTCGCTTCTCAGTTTTCAAACAGACAGATTACACATGCTGTTAAACTCCTGAAGAATCATAACCATCACCAAACACAAAAGAAAACCTTGAAGTGAAAGAAACCCTTTATTGAAGGTTTCATATCAAACAATCACTGTCATGATTCTGCCCTCTTGTCATTTTCTTTCTCTAGTCTTGAGGCAGGATCATGACAGACCCATGTTTTGTGTGCAGGCACATGGCCTTGTGTTTGGGCTGTGTGCTTGTGTTGTCTCGTTCTCTTACCCCGCCCCCTTGTTATCCTCATCTTGTCTTCATTGCCTGATCAGTGTCACCTGCTGTCGTTATCTGTTCTCCCTTTATTATCCCCTTGTGTTTGCTGTCCTGTGCTGGTTCATTGTGTATTCTTACATGGTTAACATATTCCTGTGAGTATCTTGTCTTGAGTTTTGTCTTGAGAAACGAAGAAGTTCCCTTTCGAAGGGAACTCAACAATACGTCATCGACGCTATGGGGAACGCCTCAGGCGTGACAGGTGTCTGAAATCACTATCAAATCACGTCAATCACATTGACCGGCGGCAGCCCGTGAATCATTAACGTGAATGATTAACGTGTGACCTGGAAGTATATAAGGGCGCCTTGCAAACATGACAAATCATCTCATCGTCTTCAGGGACTGTTTGTATGAAACGCTATTCAAGGTTACGTCAGAAAAAGGTAAGAGATGAAACGCACAGCAAAGGCGGATTGTTTTCGTAAGTGTGCCGACCCGTGTCCGAGGATTCTGACACCGGCTGACACACACGAGCTGTGCGTTTTTTGCCTGGGAGAAGAGCACGCACGGGAGGTTCTCGAGGGAGCCCTCTGTGCAAACTGCAAGCGTTTTTCTCTTAAAACGCTCCGCTCTCGTCTATCCCTCTTCTCGAGTGAAGGGGGTTTAGCGTCTGGTCCTCATGGTGCAGGTCCCGCTCGTGCCGAGGCCGAGCGAAGACTTACGTCATGGGGTTCCCAGATGGAGCAGGTCGATCGCCTCGAGAGGGCTGTTAACCTATCAGACGATTCGACGGCTGACGAGGGCGGACTGCAGGTCGATGGGGATGATTACTCACCGACTGTTCCTGCAGTTGCGGCTCTTCCGGACGCGCAGGAGATGGTTGAGGAGGTTTATGATCAGATAGATCCTGAACCTCCTCAGCCACCCTGCCCCGTGTATGCAGAGCTGGTGGATGTGATGGAGCGTGCTGCTGATAGGCTGCAGTTGCCTTGGCAGCGCGCTAGAGGAGAGACCGCTCGCGGTAGACTCGATGATCGGTTTCTCCCCGGCCATACAGCACCAGCTCGGGTGAGCCTTCCATTCCTTCCTGATCTTCACTTGGAGATCGAGAAGGCATGGAAGAACCCATACTCTGCCCGTATTCACCAACATCAGCGGGCTAGTTTCGCTGATGTTGAGGGGATCGGAGAGTATGGGTACGTGTCAATGCCGCCCATTGACGAGACGTTCGCGAACTATCTCTATCTGGGCGGGCAGCGACACTGAGAGCTCCAACCCTGCCATCCAAACCGCTGAAAACAACGGCTCGTTTGAATGGTAGAGCATACACGCCAGTAGGTCAGGCCGGTGCTGCACTGCACACTATGGCGGTGTTGCAGGCATACCAGGCCGACCTGATGGGGGATCTCGACCAGGGGGCAGGGATGTCCCGGTCGATTCGCCGGTTTCGCCTTCCGAACTCTTTGGCACCTCCGTAGAGGCGGTGGTGGAGAAGTTCAGGGAGGCAAAGGCGCGCTCAGCAGCATTTAAGACCTGTATACCGCTGAGATCCAAGTCCGGACCCGGGCAGGCGGGAGAGCCTGGCCCTTCACGGTCTGAGGACCGTAGGCAGGGCCAGCGAGCCAGTGTCGCCTCTCGTGCGCCCCCAGGTCGCAGAGGAGGCGTGACTGCCGCAACAGAGGAGATTTGAGGGAGGTTATCCAGCACAAACGCACACTGCGTTGGTAATGGATAACCTCCTCGGAGGGTCTCGAAATCTGCCCTCTCTCCTCTGACCCCCAGGCGTTCATTACATCAGGCCTGGGGATGGGCCTATGATGAGAACTATGTTCTGATGGCCCACCTAGGCTTGGTTAGTGGAAACGCCCCTTTCAGGCATGTAAAGTGGCGGATCCCAGGTTCGTAAGAACTATCTGGCGAGTCTTAGGAACTACATCCTGGACCGAGACATGGAGCGGTCGGCAGAGGCGACAGCTGCCCCCCCCACCTCCCACTAGCAGCAGCACCAGCACCAGCAGCAGCAGCAGCACCTCCACCACCACCAGCAGTGGCCCCAGCAAGGCCGCTGCCTCCACCACGCTGACACCACGCTGCCGCCACGCAAGCCGATCGCTCCCATGTTCTCGGCCCTACTGGGAAGGCGTCCAATGGCCCCAGGTGAGCTGCAGGCCAAGGTCAGGAAGCTGATGACTACACCAGCACGGCCTGCAGTTCCAGGTAGATCTCTTTCTTTCTCTTTAACACAACAGAGGTTCAGTGTACAGGATTAACTAACCATTGCCCCCCCCCCCCCACAGAGGTGACGGACGAGGAACTGGTCTAGATGGCCACTGACTTAGAAACGGGTAACTGGAACCACACTGGACGTGTCACACTGGAACATTTGCCCTCAATATATATATTCTTCTGGCGGTAATTTTGTATTAACTGTAATAGTTTCATTTACTGGTCTCTACAGCTGATGCTTGAAGACCAAAGGTAGGTTTGGCATGTAATGTAGCCGTCTTTGTCGGTGGTAGATGTGTAGAACGTAGTGGCAATGTAGATTTGCTTAACCACCTTCACATGTCTACTTCCCTTGGCCCTGCTGCATCTCTTAACATTCACCTTGTAGCACTAAACCATCTGCCCTATCACTGGCATGCTGTACGTCATCTATTCACTTGCATGTTGCACGCCATCTAATCACTGGTATGCTGCACATCATCTAATCACTGGGACGCTGCACGTCTCACTTAGTCTTGCCTGCCTGTGTGTTGCCCCATGACTATCATTGGGCTGACGCAATTTTGTTGTGTGTGTGAATGTGTCTGAAGCTCACGTACAGGTCCTTCAGACGCTCCCGCTGGTGGTGAGGCCTCCATCTCCACCTCCTCCGGCATTATCCTCCATCCCTCCCCCACCACCACCACTACCTCAAGTTGCGGCTGCTCCACCTCGGCTCGCGTTTCCTGCTCCAGCGTTGACCAGGGAGGAGACGCCATCTGGGGAGGCCACCCTGGCACCAGCGCCGGCGAAGAGGAAGAGGAAGGAGAGGAAAGTGGAGCAGCCCGCAACACCCACTCCTGCTTCGGCTGAGGTACAAACACACACACACGCACACACACACACACCGTGCCCGTACTCATGGACGGCACAACTCAGTGAAGTTGACTGTCAAACTGCATGTTGCACCTCCTCTCAGCCTCCTGACAGTTTGTTTGTTTGTTTGTGTGTTTTTTTTCCCCTCACAGTCCCGGTTGCCTAGAGCTGGCGGACAGCTCTCACCGTGGAAGAGCAGGAGTGGATCGGCCGGTAGCTGTTTAGGACAGACAGCGAGGGGAGGAGCAAACTCACCACAGACCTCAAGCTGTGGTGGGACCCCCCTCAGCCCCAGCCGAGTTAGACTCAGCCACCCGCCTCACCAGCTGCCTTCTTCGCGTGTCGGCTGTTCCTCTGGACGCCCCTGCGTCTGTGGGGCGTCCGGCCGACATGCTGTGATAGGGCCCTCACCAAGTGTGGGCTCTACAGCAGTGTTCCTCAACCAGTGGGTCGCGACCCACTAGTGGGTCGTTGTTTGTTCTATAGGGGGTCGCGAGACTTTCTCTGTGTTAACCGGCACAGCCAATAAGTGGGCTTCACAAAAGGCTCATTGCAACAGGCTACGTTTACATGCAACCAAATCCAAATAATCCATTAGTAAACGCATTGACGGTTCAATCGGACTAAAAAGCCTTCATGTAAACACCTTAATCGATCCGATTGAGCTCGATCCGAATAAAATTTCAATTCGATTGAAAGGGGTGGTTTATTCATTTTCTAATCCAACTGGGAGGACATAAACACTTGATCGGATTGAAAACCGAAACAAAAGGACTGCGCATAGCATAATGATGTATGACGCGCTGAACGAGCTGTTCTTCCTTTTGAGTAAAGTGTCGTAGCTATAAATGAGCGTACCATCATGCTAAAATTCTCCTTTCACTCAGCGTCTGTGAAGTGGAGCAGGACAACGTCCCAACAGTCCTTGTTTCAGACTCTCATTCACAGACGACTGGTTTTGGGTGCTGGGCATTTTTACTGCGTGATAAATAAGCAGCACGGCACAACGGTTCATATGCTTATTGTCTCCAAATTATGACCAGCAATGGATAAATATTAAGTCTGCTGTTTAAAACAAATAAAGAACCAATGTAAGAGAATAGTTAGTAGGCTATGCGCAAACAGCGGGAAACTGTATATTCGTGCAGTGTGCGCATGTCAAAAAAATATAATTCGATTTGAATCTTGTGACATATAAACGCGCATATTAACCCGAGCACGTTTAGCGTTCATGTAAACACTACATTCAGATTCATCAATCGGAATGAATTCAGTCCGATTGAAACAAAAGTTGTGCATGTAAACGTAGCCAATCCTCCGACGAATCGTAGGCTATTTTCATTCCTTGGATTCAAACCAGAAATGAATATCCACAACTCGCAGATTGTGCAACGAAGTTTCTCTTCCCATTTAGCACTACTATCTTTGTGAGTCGGGATTTTCAACAGTGACTGCAACGAAAACAAAAAGCAGGAATAGGCTGACAACAGTTATTTGTGTGCGACACTACGAGTCACACTTTTCCAAATTCCACCGCGTCTATGATCATTTCAGAGCGGCAGTCTCAAGGCTATCACATTAACGTGAGTAAAAAAATCAGTTTGCCTCATAGTCTGCCTAATTATTGAAAATGTTTGTGTGTTTTCATGATTATCATTAATTATAATAAGCATATAGGCCTACGGTGTAGCCTATAGATCTAAAGAGGCATTTCAGTTATTGATTTATTTAGTGGGTCATATGACTGGCATACAAAAGAAAAGTGGGTCGCAGTAGGCAAAAGGTTGAGAAACCCTGCTCTACAGGACCATCCGGAGGGTCCTGGACATCGACGGCTGGTACTTGATGGCCACCGAGTACCTGGAGTGCCGTCGGTGTAAGAGGAAGGTAGCTGCCTGGTCGCAGGAGGTCGTGAGTCAGCTGGGAGAGGGGCATCGCGCCCTCTTCCCTGCAATCCTCACCTACAAGTAAGTAGCTGTCTGAAAACTGTCACGCAGCCCCTCGGTCTGTCTGTGTGTGGCTTTTCTTTAACACATTATGTCCTCCTCTCTGTAGGCTTGCCTGCGACCGGCGGGTTATCATCCAGCTGCGTGAGCGTACTCGGGAGAACAGCGCCACGCAGTTGTACAAAAAACTCTGTGAGGCACACACAGAGGCCTGGATGCGGCGGTCCATACACTACCTCAGCGTCATGGAGCCCTTCACGTCGCGGGGTGTCGTGCGCATGTGCACCCCATCACCAAAACGGCCACCCATGCCCCAGTACGCGTGGCTGTTAATGATGTACTGCCACGACATCCTCTCCCGCCTGGAGGACGTGAAGGCCCGGGTCACCTCCGTCTTCGGAACGGTCCTGAAGATGGATTCGACCAAGAAGGTAAATGTGGTGCTATGTATGTATAAATATATATGTATATAAATGTGGTGCGGAGTCTCATACTCTGGCTATGTGCGTGCAGCCTTACTCAGATGCTTTATTCTTTCAAACAGGTGACCCGGAAGTTCGCCGGTGCTGCCGCCCAGACCGCAGCGTGGGCAACGAACGTCGGCAACGAGCACGGACAGGTGCTCATGTCCGTGCTCACGGACGCCGAGGGTGCCGGCCTGTTGTCCATGGCTGCGGGGTTAATGCGGCGGTATCGGGGCGCTGGGGTGGAGCCGCCTCAGCTCCTCTACGTCGACCGGGACTGTTGTTCGTCCCACGGGGGATCCAAGACAGCTGACATGTTCGGGAAGTGGGACAAGCTGGTGGTCCGGCTGGACATCTGGCACCTGATGCGGCGGTTCGCGTCAGGTGCGTCGTGGCAAAAACAATAATAAACAAACAGCATCACAGTAAGAGACATCATGGTTCCATAACTTGATATAACATGCATTTTTCCATAACAGGTGTCACCACCGAGAGCCACCAGCTGTATAAACCCTTCCTGCAGCAGCTGTCTTCGTGCATATTCCTGTGGGACCCAGAGGACGCAGCCCGGTTGCTCAAGGCGAAGAAGAGGATGCTTGAGGCACAGGGGATGACCTTCTCGTCCGACGCCGGAGTGTGGAAGCACGTCAGCTGCAAGAATATGGCTCTCCATTGCCGTCGCCACACGCGTGGAGCGTGTTGTTGTACTTCAGGGGAACTCATCGGCATCTAGTACCTGTACTCCCAGACGGGCAGAGTGCTGCAGGACGTCAGGTTGGACCCTGACATTCCGGACGGGGGGGGGGACGTTCCCCAACTCGTTGAGGATGATGAGCTCGCCGACAGCCCGCAGGAGGTGGAGGACCTCACCCTCCACGTGCCTGGCGAGTTCCCAGCTCCTCAGACGGACCCGCGGTCAGGGCGACCGGCTGACGCACCCGTGCCCGAGCCATCCAGCCCCCGAGCCCGCACCCCACTCCCCCGGCCGGTCCTCGCCAGAGCCTCAGCAGGCTGCTGAGGTAAGCACGCCACCTCTTTGTGGTCTGCGACTGCAGGGCATCTCGCATCACCAAAAATTGCGCTCGCTCTGTTCCATACAACTGACTTATTGTTTTCCATCTCTTCTTGTGTGTCTGCAGGACTACAGAGGACCGGATGACCAGCCGGGGTACCTGGCCGTGGTCCAGTTGGCCACGGCCTTGGTGGGGTTGCGTCACGACCCGGCCTTGTCCGAGGGGAGGGTAGATGAGCTTATCAGGCTATACGAGGCCCTGTCACCGTACGACAGGGCCCGAGTAGTTTACCCTCCCCGCTACAGGGACAGGCTAGCTCAGGGGCGCTTCATGGCAGCGAAGCCAAGCCGCACCAGTATACCTGGTGTGGAAAGCTTGAGACGGTAAGGCTACACTTCCATCATACATTTCCCTGGTGTACAAACAAGCTGCTTTATGTAATGTTGCCCATTATCATCCTCATATCTGTCATTGTCTTTGTCCATTGTCCACAGCTGCCTGGTCGGAGAGACCTCTGGACCTGCCAGCAGTCCCAGCGCAAGCCGGCTGGTTGAGGCAGTATGCACCCAGCTCTGCCGCTTGATCCCCTCGGGCAGCCGTGCGCGCGGTGCCCGGAGGTCATGGTGGGACAGCATACTGCTTCGGTACCAGCACATCCGGGACCTTGTGCTGGGCCACCAGAGGCTGATGGCTCGGGCGCCCATACAGCTCTTTGAGCTGAACTCCAGGACCCTCTCGCTGTGGTATGTTTGATGCTTTTGATGTTATGGTAATGACATGCTTGAATGGCATGCTCTCAAAATTGTACATGTAACTAAAATACTACGTTGAAATCCGTTCTCAGGTTCACCAGGATGCAGCGGGAGAAGGAGAGGACTGTGCTAGCTTCAGGCGTTGCAGCAGAGGGACGACCACCAGCGGCAGCGGTTTCGGCGCCGTGCCCAGCAGCAGCGGTGGATCGTTCTCCGGCAGCAGCAACAGGCCAGGCGAGGACAGCAGCGCCAAGGACGGCGGGACCTCTGGCAGCAGCACCGGCTGTGGCAGCACCGGTGCCTGTTCTGCCAGCGCCAGTGCGCCCACTGGCGCCTTTACCGCCTGCCCCCTCAGCTGTTGTCCTGGCTATACCACCAGCTGCTGCAGCTGCAACAGGACATTTTCCAGCAACACAGCCTCTCTTTCTGGACCTCTCACTGCCCCAGCAGAGTGTGAGGGTGCTCCCCATACCAACGCTCCCTCGGACAACGCCAGCCCCACACGTCCTCCCTCTGCCGCTGGCTGACGCACATCACGCCGGCCCTCGGCTGCCTGCACCTCCTGCTCCCCCTCCTCAGCCTCGCTCTGCATACAAAACTGAATGGCTGAGGAGGAAGAGGGCTGAGCAGATGGCAGCGGCAGGAGCAGTCGTCGCTGCCCGGGCCGGCGTGCCACAAGAACAAAAGTGCAGGAGATGCGGCCAGCCAAAGCGGAGGGAGACCGGACACACCCGCTACGGCAATGTGCATTTTTGCTCTGCCGCCGCGGCGGGTAAGAGTGTGGAGGACTGGCTGAGGGAGGTGAAGGACCAGGGTCGAGCCCCGGACTGATTTTGCATTCTCGCTGGGGCAGGTGTATATAGTTGTTTCAGTGTTTGTTTGTTTTTTAAAGACATTGACTTTACCCTCCACAAGGACCGGGACCTTGCCGCGGTGTGGAGGCTTCCTACAAACACCGGTCCACACCTGCCACAACTTTTCTACAGCAAAAAAAAAACATTGTGTATCCCATTCACACCTGTATAACATTGCCATGCCTTTGTACTATTCTGATTCTTTGCACTGTTACAAGTTATATAGGCCTATACTGTGTGTCTGCTGCCTATCATATGGCTTAAGAAAAAGAAAAGAAAACAATGTCTGTCCCATTCACACCTGTATAACACATTCACACCTGTATAACACATTGTCATGCATTTGTGCTGTTCTGATTTTATGCGCTGACAAGTTATATAGGCCTTTTGGACATGTGGGTATATTCAATAATGTGGTCACTGTCTTTGGAGTTACGTCCAGTTGCTACTGGCTCTGTTGCCGCCGCGTTGGTACTTCACACTGTATGCTGCTGCGTTATGTTTCCATGCATGTCTGTAATGACCCCACATACTATGCATCTGTCTGCTGTGATTGATGTGGTTTAAAATAAGAGGAATGAAGCCTTGTGCCACTGTTCTGCATCAATACCACTGTTCTGCATCTCACCCCAGAACATTTATGCCATGTGTCTGCTCTGATGCTCTATTTTTATTATTATTACTATCATCATCATCATCATCAAAATCATCATCATCATCATCATCATCATCATCATGTTTTATTTTATTGTAGTTTGAAATAAATAATGTATTTCACACTGTAGTCTACTGCTGCTGTGTTTGGTGTTTTCTGCATCTATACATCATCAACAACAACAACAACAACAACAACAACAACAACTGATATTTAATTGATTTTTTTTACTGAAGAAAAAGGTGAAACGAATAATACACGGCATGCAACTTTTATTTATACATTGAAATAAAATTATTGACATAAATGTAATATAATGTTTAACATAACAAATTTTAATATATATGCAGAAAAAGGTGAAACAATACAAAATACAATATATCTATGCAGAAAATGGTGAAACAATATAAAAAGGGGAAACAATATGAATACAATATATTATTTAACATACATTTTAATATCTATGCAAAAAAAGGTGAAACTACGGTGGCCGAGACAGCTCAACGCGCTGCAACTGAAGCAAACACATGCAAATAGAGAAAAACTGCTGCAAATAGAAAAAAACTCATGCAAATAGAAAAAAACACATGCAAATAGAAAAACACGCATGCAAATAGAAAAAACACACCTGCAAATTAAAAAAAAACATCATCAGTTTCACAACACACGTGTGCTCCAAATAAGGAAACGCGCTGCAAAAGTTCACAACACAACCAAATACAGAAAACGCGCTGCAAATAACACAGACCACAACGGAAATGTTTCCAGGGGAACCAAATAAGTGACGAACCCGGCCGAGACGTGCTTATTGCTCGTGAGCTTCCCTATGCCATACTCCCTTCGAAGGGCAGATTGCAGAGCCCTTTTGGAGTGAGCAAGGCTCTAGTGTGCTGTTAGGCAGCCGTGTGGAACGCACTTGATGAAGGAGCAAGAAAATTTTCACCTGGGATGTTCCCATGACAACGCAGCACGGTGTCCATCAGCTGGTCTTACGACAGAAATATGATGCTGTTAACATAACGGATGCAAATACATTTTTATTTTTAGTTTACAAAAAAAGCTTTTAAAATATGCGTTATATATCTGTGTCTCAACTTTAAAATTTTGGACCCTACATTACCTAACATTTCTTACGAAACTTTTCTTTATGAAAATGTAATAACATGAAACAATTTGTACAGTGTAACCGATCTATAGATAAATATCTTTCCTTCATGTTTTTCTTCTTTATCTTCTTTATTTATTTATTTTAGTTTCCAGCTCATTGTTCTTTTCTCATTTGTATTCTGATGACATTGAAAATATTGTTAATACATTTTGTACATTGTATACAAGTTGTATGTCATAAAAAAATGTAATATCTGTATGTTTTGCACAAACAAATAAATAAATAAACAAATAAATAAAGTATAATTTTAAGCTGTAAGCACCAGCACGCATAGATTTATGGATATCTATGCCAGCACGTCCCAGCCGGGTTCGTCACTTATTTGGTTCCCCTGGAAACATTTCCGTTGTGCTCTGTGTTATTTGCAGCGCGTTTATGTATTTGGTGGTGTTGTGAGTATTTGGAGCACACGTGTGTTGTGAAACTGATGAAGATGTTTTCTTAATTTGCGGGTGTTTTTTTATCTGCACGCGTTTTTTTCTATTTGCATGCGTTTTTTTCTATTTGCATGCGTTTTATTTTATTTGCATGTGTTTTTTTCTATTTGCACGCGTTGTTTTCTATTTGCATGTGTTTTCTTCTATTTGCATGCGTTTTCTTCAGTTGCAGCTCGTTGAGCTCTCTCGGTCACCGTATGAAACAATATAAATACAATATAATGTTGTTTCAAACAACAGATTTTAATATCTATGCAGAAAAAGGTGAAACAAATAATACACGGCATGTTACTTTTATGTATACACATGAAATAGGCATAATATGAATATAATAGTGTGTAATATAATGTTTAATATTTGTGCTTCGGTCGGGATTCGATCCTGCGTTTTGATGGTGTCGTTTTGAAGGCACTAATGCGCATGCGCGAAAACAGAGAAGAACGATGGCAGAGCTTTTCGCAGGGGCCATGCTAATCTTCTCTGTATCGATCCAATTTTAGTATATGTGCTGCCTTAGCAAGCACGATCCTGGCGGCCCGCCCAAGGCATATGTACACCTCGGGTTCCAGCGAGCTATCACCAAGGTGGTAGGGCCCAGCGAGCCATCTACTGAAAGAATGGGGTGGCCAGACTTATCGATGGTACCAAAATACAAGCTCTGAATGGGCTGTGTCCTCCAGGTTTTCGAGAAAGAAATGAGTTGGCGGAAAGTGGAAAACAGGAAAATGCTTTGCTGTCTGTGCCAAGGTTCCATGCACTCGATGTAACTGGACACGATCTATCGCAGCAGGAGGAGTTAATCCTCTGGAGACCTTTAGGCAGAGGCCCTCGGCCACGCGAGAGAAAAAAAAACCGTGAAGGACTCCACAGATTTTTTCCTTTGATTGATTTTTTGATTTTTTTCTCTGAATCGGTCTACTTTCAGCATAGGCGCTGCCTTAACAAGCAACAAACACAGCCTCATTTGAGGCATATGTATGGGGTCGAACCCTGTTCCCTGTCGGCATCTGCTGAAGAAAGGGAGTGGACACACTTTGCTGGAAAAATGAGAGTGCCCTATAGACATTGGAGATGCACCAGTTCTTGACACAAGAGATCAAGAATGAAAATAAATAGTGGCAGGAAGGTATGAATCAAGTCCAGTGAAGCAGGCTTGATCACAGCTGGAAAAATATGGAGCGCTTCACGGATTTGCGTGTCATCCTTTCGCAGGGGCCATGCTAATCTTCTCTGTATCGATCCAATTTTAGTATATGTGCTGCCTTAGCAAGCACGATCCTGGCGGCCCGCCCAAGGCATATGTACACCTCGGGTTCCAGCGAGCTATCACCAAGGTGGTAGGGCCCAGCGAGCCATTTACTGAAAGAATGGGGTGGGCAGACTTATCGATGGTACCAAAATACAAGCTCTGAATGGGCTGTGTCCTCCAGGTTTTCAAGAAAGAAATGAGTTGGCGGAAAGTGGAAAACAGGAAAATGCTTTGCTGTCTGTGCCAAGGTTCCATGCACTCGATGTAACTGGACACGATCTATCGCAGCAGGAGGAGTTAATCCTCTGGAGACCTTTAGGCAGAGGCCCTCGGCCACGCGACAGAAACAAAACCGTGAAGGACTCCACAGATTTTTTCCTTTGATTTATTCTTTGATTTTTTTCTCTGAATCGGTCTACTTTCAGCATAGGCGCTGCCTTAACAAGCAACAAACACAGCCTCATTTGAGGCATATGTATGGGGTCGAACCCTGTTCCCTGTCGGCATCTGCTGAAGAAAGGGAGTGGACACACTTTGCTGGAAAAATGAGAGTGCCCTATAGACATTGGAGATGCACCAGTTCTTGACACAAGAGATCAAGAATGAAAATAAATAGTGGCAGGAAGGTATGAATCAAGTCCACTGAAGCAGGCTTGATCACAGCTGCAAAAATATGGAGCGCTTCACGGATTTGCGTGTCATCCTTTCGCAGGGGCCATGCTAATCTTCTCTGTATCGATCCAATTTTAGTATATGTGCTGCCTTAGCAAGCACGATCCTGGCGGCCCGCCCAAGGCATATGTACACCTCGGGTTCCAGCGAGCTATCACCAAGGTGGTAGGGCCCAGCGAGCCATCTACTGAAAGAATGGGGTGGCCAGACTTATCGATGGTACCAAAATACAAGCTCTGAATGGGCTGTGTCCTCCAGGTTTTCGAGAAAGAAATGAGTTGGCGGAAAGTGGAAAACAGGAAAATGCTTTGCTGTCTGTGCCAAGGTTCAATGCACTCGATGTAACTGGACACGATCTATCGCAGCAGGAGGAGTTAATCCTCTGGAGACCTTTAGGCAGAGGCCCTCGGCCACGCGACAGAAACAAAACCGTGAAGGACTCCACAGATTTTTTCCTTTGATTTATTCTTTGATTTTTTTCTCTGAATCGGTCTACTTTCAGCATAGGCGCTGCCTTAACAAGCAACAAACACAGCCTCATTTGAGGCATATGTATGGGGTCGAACCCTGTTCCCTGTCGGCATCTGCTGAAGGAAGGGAGTGGACACACTTTGCTGGAAAAATGAGAGTGCCCTATAGACATTGGAGATGCACCAGTTCTTGACACAAGAGATCAAGAATCCAGAATCCAGTGAAGCAGGCTTGATCACAGCTGCAAAAATATGGAGCGCTTCACGGATTTGCGGGTCATCCTTTCGCAGGGGCCATGCTAATCTTCTCTGTATCGATCCAATTTTAGTATATGTGCTGCCTTAGCAAGCACGATCCTGGTTGCCCGCCCAAGGCATATGTACACCTCGGGTTCCAGCGAGCTATCACCAAGGTGGTAGGGCCCAGCGAGCCATCTACTGAAAGAATGGGGTGGGCAGACTTATCGATGGTACCAAAATACAAGCTCTGAATGGGCTGTGTCCTCCAGGTTTTCGAGAAAGAAATGAGTTGGCGGAAAGTGGAAAACAGGAAAATGCTTTGCTGTCTGTGCCAAGGTTCCATGCACTCGATGTAACTGGACACGATCTATCGCAGCAGGAGGAGTTAATCCTCTGGAGACCTTTAGGCAGAGGCCCTCGGCCACGCGAGAGAAAAAAAACCGTGAAGGACTCCACAGATTTTTTCCTTTGATTTATTCTTTGATTTTTTTCTCTGAATCGGTCTACTTTCAGCATAGGCGCTGCCTTAACAAGCAACAAACACAGCCTCATTTGAGGCATATGTATGGGGTCGAACCCTGTTCCCTGTCGGCATCTGCTGAAGAAAGGGAGTGGACACACTTTGCTGGAAAAATGAGAGTGCCCTATAGACATTGGAGATGCACCAGTTCTTGACACAAGAGATCAAGAATGAAAATAAATAGTGGCAGGAAGGTATGAATCAAGTCCAGTGAAGCAGGCTTGATCACAGCTGCAAAAATATGGAGCGCTTCACGGATTTGCGTGTCATCCTTTCGCAGGGGCCATGCTAATCTTCTCTGTATCGATCCAATTTAAGTATATGTGCTGCCTTAGCAAGCACGATCCTGGCGGCCCGCCCAAGGCATATGTACACCTCGGGTTCCAGCGAGCTATCACCAAGGTGGTAGGGCCCAGCGAGCCATCTACTGAAAGAATGGGGTGGGCAGACTTATCGATGGTACCAAAATACAAGCTCTGAATGGGCTGTGTCCTCCAGGTTTTCGAGAAAGAAATGAGTTGGCGGAAAGTGGAAAACAGGAAAATGCTTTGCTGTCTGTGCCAAGGTTCCATGCACTCGATGTAACTGGACACGATCTATCGCAGCAGGAGGAGTTAATCCTCTGGAGACCTTTAGGCAGAGGCCCTCGGCCACGCGACAGAAACAAAACCGTGAAGGACTCCACAGATTTTTTCCTTTGATTTATTCTTTGATTTTTTTCTCTGAATCGGTCTACTTTCAGCATAGGCGCTGCCTTAACAAGCAACAAACACAGCCTCATTTGAGGCATATGTATGGGGTCGAACCCTGTTCCCTGTCGGCATCTGCTGAAGAAAGGGAGTGGACACACTTTGCTGGAAAAATGAGAGTGCCCTATAGACATTGGAGATGCACCAGTTCTTGACACAAGAGATCAAGGATCCAGAATCCAGTGAAGCAGGCTTTATCACAGCTGCAAAAATATGGAGCGCTTCACGGATTTGCGTGTCATCCTTTCGCAGGGGCCATGCTAATCTTCTCTGTATCGATCCAATTTTAGTATATGTGCTGCCTTAGCAAGCACGATCCTGGCTGCCCGCCCAAGGCATATGTACACCTCGGGTTCCAGCGAGCTATCACCAAGGTGGTAGGGCCCAGCGAGCCATCTACTGAAAGAATGGGGTGGGCAGACTTATCGATGGTACCAAAATACAAGCTCTGAATGGGCTGTGTCCTCCAGGTTTTCGAGAAAGAAATGAGTTGGCGGAAAGTGGAAAACAGGAAAATGCTTTGCTGTCTGTGGCAAGGTTCCATGCACTCGATGTAACTGGACACGATCTATCGCAGCAGGAGGAGTTAATCCTCTGGAGACCTTTAGGCAGAGGCCCTCGGCCACGCGAGAGAAAAAAAAACCGTGAAGGACTCCACAGATTTTTTCCTTTGATTTATTTTTTGATTTTTTTCTCTGAATCGGTCTACTTTCAGCATAGGCGCTGCCTTAACAAGCAACAAACACAGCCTCATTTGAGGCAAATGTATGGGGTCGAACCCTGTTCCCTGTCGGCATCTGCTGAAGAAAGGGAGTGGACACACTTTGCTGGAAAAATGAGAGTGCCCTATAGACATTGGAGATGCACCAGTTCTTGACACAAGAGATCAAGAATGAAAATAAATAGTGGCAGGAAGGTATGAATCAAGTCCAGTGAAGCAGGCTTGATCACAGCTGGAAAAATATGGAGCGCTTCACGGATTTGCGTGTCATCCTTTCGCAGGGGCCATGCTAATCTTCTCTGTATCGATCCAATTTTAGTATATGTGCTGCCTTAGCAAGCACGATCCTGGCGGCCCGCCCAAGGCATATGTACACCTCAGGTTCCAGCGAGCTATCACCAAGGTGGTAGGGCCCAGCGAGCCATCTACTGAAAGAATGGGGTGGCCAGACTTATCGATGGTACCAAAATACAAGCTCTGAATGGGCTGTGTCCTCCAGGTTTTCGAGAAAGAAATGAGTTGGCGGAAAGTGGAAAACAGGAAAATGCTTTGCTGTCTGTGCCAAGGTTCCATGCACTCGATGTAACTGGACACGATCTATCGCAGCAGGAGGAGTTAATCCTCTGGAGACCTTTAGGCAGAGGCCCTCGGCCACGCGAGAGAAAAAAAAACCGTGAAGGACTCCACAGATTTTTTCCTTTGATTGATTTTTTGATTTTTTTCTCTGAATCGGTCTACTTTCAGCATAGGCGCTGCCTTAACAAGCAACAAACACAGCCTCATTTGAGGCATATGTATGGGGTCGAACCCTGTTCCCTGTCGGCATCTGCTGAAGAAAGGGAGTGGACACACTTTGCTGGAAAAATGAGAGTGCCCTATAGACATTGGAGATGCACCAGTTCTTGACACAAGAGATCAAGAATGAAAATAAATAGTGGCAGGAAGGTATGAATCAAGTCCAGTGAAGCAGGCTTGATCACAGCTGGAAAAATATGGAGCGCTTCACGGATTTGCGTGTCATCCTTTCGCAGGGGCCATGCTAATCTTCTCTGTATCGATCCAATTTTAGTATATGTGCTGCCTTAGCAAGCACGATCCTGGCGGCCCGCCCAAGGCATATGTACACCTCGGGTTCCAGCGAGCTATCACCAAGGTGGTAGGGCCCAGCGAGCCATTTACTGAAAGAATGGGGTGGGCAGACTTATCGATGGTACCAAAATACAAGCTCTGAATGGGCTGTGTCCTCCAGGTTTTCAAGAAAGAAATGAGTTGGCGGAAAGTGGAAAACAGGAAAATGCTTTGCTGTCTGTGCCAAGGTTCCATGCACTCGATGTAACTGGACACGATCTATCGCAGCAGGAGGAGTTAATCCTCTGGAGACCTTTAGGCAGAGGCCCTCGGCCACGCGACAGAAACAAAACCGTGAAGGACTCCACAGATTTTTTCCTTTGATTTATTCTTTGATTTTTTTCTCTGAATCGGTCTACTTTCAGCATAGGCGCTGCCATAACAAGCAACAAACACAGCCTCATTTGAGGCATATGTATGGGGTCGAACCCTGTTCCCTGTCGGCATCTGCTGAAGAAAGGGAGTGGACAAACTTTGCTGGAAAAATGAGAGTGCCCTATAGACATTGGAGATGCACCAGTTCTTGACACAAGAGATCAAGAATGAAAATAAATAGTGGCAGGAAGGTATGAATCAAGTCCACTGAAGCAGGCTTGATCACAGCTGCAAAAATATGGAGCGCTTCACGGATTTGCGTGTCATCCTTTCGCAGGGGCCATGCTAATCTTCTCTGTATCGATCCAATTTTAGTATATGTGCTGCCTTAGCAAGCACGATCCTGGCGGCCCGCCCAAGGCATATGTACACCTCGGGTTCCAGCGAGCTATCACCAAGGTGGTAGGGCCCAGCGAGCCATCTACTGAAAGAATGGGGTGGCCAGACTTACCGATGGTACCAAAATACAAGCTCTGAATGGGCTGTGTCCTCCAGGTTTTCGAGAAAGAAATGAGTTGGCGGAAAGTGGAAAACAGGAAAATGCTTTGCTGTCTGTGCCAAGGTTCAATGCACTCGATGTAACTGGACACGATCTATCGCAGCAGGAGGAGTTAATCCTCTGGAGACCTTTAGGCAGAGGCCCTCGGCCACGCGACAGAAACAAAACCGTGAAGGACTCCACAGATTTTTTCCTTTGATTTATTCTTTGATTTTTTTCTCTGAATCGGTCTACTTTCAGCATAGGCGCTGCCTTAACAAGCAACAAACACAGCCTCATTTGAGGCATATGTATGGGGTCGAACCCTGTTCCCTGTCGGCATCTGCTGAAGAAAGGGAGTGGACACACTTTGCTGGAAAAATGAGAGTGCCCTATAGACATTGGAGATGCACCAGTTCTTGACACAAGAGATCAAGAATCCAGAATCCAGTGAAGCAGGCTTGATCACAGCTGCAAAAATATGGAGCGCTTCACGGATTTGCGTGTCATCCTTTCGCAGGGGCCATGCTAATCTTCTCTGTATCGATCCAATTTTAGTATATGTGCTGCCTTAGCAAGCACGATCCTGGCTGCCCGCCCAAGGCATATGTACACCTCGGGTTCCAGCGAGCTATCACCAAGGTGGTAGGGCCCAGCGAGCCATCTACTGAAAGAATGGGGTGGGCAGACTTATCGATGGTACCAAAATACAAGCTCTGAATGGGCTGTGTCCTCCAGGTTTTCGAGAAAGAAATGAGTTGGCGGAAAGTGGAAAACAGGAAAATGCTTTGCTGTCTGTGCCAAGGTTCCATGCACTCGATGTAACTGGACACGATCTATCGCAGCAGGAGGAGTTAATCCTCTGGAGACCTTTAGGCAGAGGCCCTCGGCCACGCGAGAGAAAAAAAACCGTGAAGGACTCCACAGATTTTTTCCTTTGATTTATTCTTTGATTTTTTTCTCTGAATCGGTCTACTTTCAGCATAGGCGCTGCCTTAACAAGCAACAAACACAGCCTCATTTGAGGCATATGTATGGGGTCGAACCCTGTTCCCTGTCGGCATCTGCTGAAGAAAGGGAGTGGACACACTTTGCTGGAAAAATGAGAGTGCCCTATAGACATTGGAGATGCACCAGTTCTTGACACAAGAGATCAAGAATGAAAATAAATAGTGGCAGGAAGGTATGAATCAAGTCCAGTGAAGCAGGCTTGATCACAGCTGGAAAAATATGGAGCGCTTCACGGATTTGCGTGTCATCCTTTCGCAGGGGCCATGCTAATCTTCTCTGTATCGATCCAATTTTAGTATATGTGCTGCCTTAGCAAGCACGATCCTGGCGGCCCGCCCAAGGCAAATGTACACCTCGGGTTCCAGCGAGCTATCACCAAGGTGGTAGGGCCCAGCGAGCCATCTACTGAAAGAATGGGGTGGGCAGACTTATCGATGGTACCAAAATACAAGCTCTGAATGGGCTGTGTCCTCCAGGTTTTCGAGAAAGAAATGAGTTGGCGGAAAGTGGGGCTCCCAGCGAGCCATCTACTGAAAGAATGGGGTGGGCAGTAGGGATGTAACGATTCACTCATCTCACGATGCGATACGATTCACGATACTGGTTTCACGATACGATTTTCTCACGATTTTTTTAACAAATGCGATTTAAGACAAAAGTGTCCCTTTTATTATTTCTCAGACAAAATGCTGCACATTTCTTTTTAATTTAAAATATATTTCTCAAATAATAAAACTACATTAAAAAAATTCCCTTCAAGGTTGTTTCAACTCAGTCTTTCTGTCTGTTTGGTCAAGAGGCTGGACACTGGTACCTTCGCACACTATGTAAAAGACTGTGTAAAATTAGTAGTACCAGATTGACAGGGGTTTTACATTGTAATAAAGGCAAGATTCTAATTTTGTTATAATTTGTATCATTACACTAGTAAGAGTAAAAAAAAAACACATTTAGAGAAAGAGATAGTAAAATAAATACAACACCTGGTTGCCACGGAAACACTGATGCACCTTGTGATCTCCGTGGCTCTCGCAATTGTAGTATTAATGACTTTTACATGAAAACGGAGGTGACTGGTGTTACTCACGGTGGTGATTATTATTAGTCTACGGAAAGTCAAAATGCCGCCACACCTCCGATTTGAATGAGTCAACGTCAACATCTACGCTTGCCGTCGCCAAAGCCATGTCTACTGTTTGACGGCACGTGCACACCAGTCTATGGCACACACTGGTGCGGCGCGAGCGGAGCAAACCGAGCGTTTTCAGTTCATTCCTATGGAAGTTGAGCTTGGCTCACACAAGATCAAGTTCCATGAATGAAGTGAAAACACTCGCTAGCTTCACGCCAGTGTGTGCTCGCTGCTATTGTGCTATTGTAAAGCGAGGTTCACAACTTCACAGTAGGCTATAGTAAACGCGCCCTGCTGTTTAAAACGTGTATCGCGATTCGTTTAACATTTCAACCGACTTGAATCGTCACACATTTTTATCGATTTTCAACCGGTTGCGAGTGAATCGTTACATCCC
This sequence comes from Rhinichthys klamathensis goyatoka, assembly GCF_029890125.1. Taxonomy (NCBI): domain Eukaryota; kingdom Metazoa; phylum Chordata; class Actinopteri; order Cypriniformes; family Leuciscidae; genus Rhinichthys; species Rhinichthys klamathensis. The sequence continues at coordinate 822,280 of NW_026606566.1, forward strand.
TAGTGGGCAGACTTATCGATGGTACCAAAATACAAGCTCTGAATGGGCTGTGTCCTCCAGGTTTTCGAGAAAGAAATGAGTTGGCGGAAAGTGGAAAACAGGAAAATGCTTTGCTGTCTGTGCCAAGGTTCCATGCACTCGATGTAACTGGACACGATCTATCGCAGTGTAGTGACTCTGACAGGGTATCCGGAGAGATGTATCTAAATTAGCGAATCCCGATTTGCAAACAAAGGTCAGTTCTTTGTGAGTAAACAAAGGGGGCATTCTGTATACGACCCCCTTCGGGCATGTTGACCAGATTGGTGCCACTATGGCTAGCACATGACACATTTGGAACAAGCCAGCGTTGTCTTCAACAAATGGTCAACCATTCGTACCTCGCCGTCTCACGAGACACGCATCCCCCCCCCCACAGAAAGAGTCCACAAAGCTGCCTGAACGCTTAAGGACAATCACACATTAATGCACACACACACACAAATGTCCTATAATGTGTATATAAATGTATATAACACAGAAATTGTATCCAACCTTCCTGTACGCATGCATATCTTATTAGCTTTGCTTTATAATAGAAGTGTGGTTTGCTAGTGTATAGCTCTGAAGTCTAAGAGTTCATCAAAAGAATGTTCCAACACATTAACACACAACACCAGCCATGGAACTTTTCAGAGAAAAGTACCTCTAAATGTTTTAAATGTATTCATTTTGTGCTTAGATGTCGTCACATGCCATACAGGAAGTACTGACAATTTTATAGCGTGTTAACCAACTTTAAAATGCTTGTAATTCTGCATATGAATGTAACTCTATGTTCTTCTACTTTTACCTGCCATGTCTGGTAGCTGTTTGACCGTCTTGTCTTGACTGAACCAGTCATACATAGGATATTACTGTAAAATCTATTGTCCGGTTTGTACAATCTTTCTGGGTAGGAATGACAAAATGTTATACCATCATAAATGATCCTGACAAGACAAAGAGGAATCTTCCGCGGGCACTTTTCTCCCAGCTGAGTGGTGCCTTCATGCCAGAAGGGGCGTGAACCTAAGTGTCCTTAAAGAGACGCGCCGAGCTTCCCTAGGCTGCTGCTGAAACCCTTCTGAAACGCTTCTGAAAGCTTCCTGAAAACTCTCTGCCAAAACTCCCTGGCTCTTCCTGCTCTTCGTGGCTTCATCATGTGACCCCTCGTGCATCTGGACATCGCCTTAGTGTGATGATCCATCGTTTCTCTTTTTGTTTTCTTCAAGTTTATTCTATCTTTTTCGAAGGCTCCTCTGTTCATGTCTTCTCGCGAAGAAAATGAACACAGCCAGACTGGCAAGCTTCACCTACAAGGACATTCAAACACGCCGCGCTCGCTGGACGAACCCGAACGCTCGGCAGCCACATGACAGAGATACACACACACGCAAGATACAGTTTTCCTCAGCAACACCAGGAGAACCAAAGACCTTTAAGCCTTCATTCAAACTAACGCGCTTTGCCCGCTCTGAAAGACCACGTGAACGCATGACGCGAGGACAGAGACACGCACCCTGCTTCACATCAACCACAAAGAGCTTTACCTGTGCAAGTAACCGTTTACCATTCTTTCAAGGTTTAAGATCTGTTGATTCTTGGTGTCTAAAAAGGTTCTGTGTCTGTGATGAATTTTGCCAAACCAGAAGATCTCTCATCTTCTCACTCTCTCTCTCTCTCTCTCTCTCTCTCTCTCACTCCCAATCTTGCGCTCTCGCAATCTCTCTCTCTCACTCCTGTTTGTTGTTCGTCTGTATCATTAGTTTTACTGTTTACTGTACATACATGTATCCCGTGTTTAAATGTAGAATTCTGTATCCGTAGTTTCATTTTATTAAAACCATTATATTTTTGATTGTTTTTGAATGCTCATACTTTATAAGTCAATGAAATGCGGTCCTATAGCTACAAAAGCTTTACAAGTTGTTACTATATCAGTAACGTAAATTTTATAAACACCTGAAAATTAATGTTCACGGCCGGAACATTGAGATTTCTTGGAGTTTATAAAAAGGGACAACCTTGTTGAGAAGTGGGTTAGTTAACCTTACGGCTGTTTGCTGGACAAACCGATTGTTTGATAAACTAAATTGATTCCCTTAAAGTTGTCTCATATAATCGATCTGTAATGAGACCATTGATATATGAATGAGGAATTATAATTCGTTATGATTTACCATTCATATATACAATCGATCTATTTTCAATTTCGATAATTTAACTGTAATATGCAATATATTAATCATATTCATGATTAATTATTAAAATTCCCTATGCATAATTTGAGCTAATTAAGGCACATCTCAATGTGGCTACAAAGATGGTGGAGAACGCGACGCATTTCAAACTTTGTTTTATGAGCAAATTCAGTTTCAATCTGTCTATATGATTTAATTTAATTTACTCTCTTGTTCGAATGTGGTTCCATTTCCCATTGGGCCCAGAAAGGAAACAGAGACACCTTTATTTGTGATTGTGCTTACTTTCAACAAGTGCACTCATTTTTGTGACCCTGCAACACAGGTAATTTCAACAATTTACTAGGGCACAACTATAGTCCAAAGGATTGATAATAAGCATAATTGGAATAGGAAAGCTGTCCTTTTTCTCCCCATCATTCACTTCGTCAAGCCGTAGTGAACCACTACTTAAGTCCAGAGAAATAATTAAGTCGTAAGAGCCATCTTAAGTCATTTATTTAATCTCGGCTATGCCCTTTCCAGGAAATACTCTCGGAACCACATAAGTCTTAACATCCACAGCCAAGATGATAAAGATAAAAGAGACACATCACTAGCTAGATACACATCACTAGCTAGATACACATGAAACACCTAACTTTATGCTACATATCTAGCGAACCCATTAAACCGTGGTTCTGAACTCTTAGGGTCATGCATTAGTCTCTCACCACAAGTATGACCAAATGTCACAGAGCCCCTGCTTCACCTGACCTTAACCTTATAGCTACCAGAGACTGTGAAAAAAACAATGGACACTATGAGACACCACCTCTCTACCCCGCCAACCACCCACGAACGACGTCTGCACCCAGCGACAACCAGTGCCCCTGACACCCTACGTCAACAAGCACATGCTGCGTGCACAGGACAACATTCAGCGTTCTGCACCTGATGCCATCACTGCGCCAAAGCTTGTGATGCCACAGTGCAAAAGGGGGGTCATGCCAATGTACGCCCTGGACGCACCACGTGCTGCTCAGCACCAGAGACACTTGCAAGACACCGAAGCAAGTGGCATACCGGCATCCTCAAAGCGAAAAGACTGTCCGAGCCAACCGAGGACGACACTCGCTGAAATTTTTCCTCCCTTTCTCTTTCTCTCTCCCTTTCACTTTTACCAGGATGATGCTGTGGTTCGCGATGCCTGTGCCTCCAGCCAACCAGAGGACAGCCGCAATCGGACATCTCACCAGGTCCGACAGCAGGCATCGTCCGGAGAGGACAACAACTCCTGATCACCAACTGCAGGAACCACACCCAGAAAGTGTGTGTTCGACGCAACCCCCGCAACGTCTACAGAGCACCTCACCCCAGCACAGCAGCCCAGCTGTACAGCTGGACCCATGCCCGATGGACAGAGGACTCCCTCGCTCACGACAAGGCCAAGGCCGAGCACATGCTCAACCAACTTGATAAAATGACTGTCACACAAGCGGACTTAGGTGGACACAACCACCGTTTCAAACGGTTCCTGGGAGCTTTGCTCGGAGCCGCCGCTGCTGTCAGAACTCTGTTAAGCATTGGTATGCCCAGTGCCAACGCAGTGAACCATGTGACTGAAATTCGGACTGAGGTCCCACAGCTAAGACTGCAACTCACAACACAGAGTGCATCCCTGTAGACCATCGGAAAGACATTGATGGGAACTGTGGTAATTCTCAACAGTCACAGCGTTCTGCTGAACCAGACAGTAAAATCCATGAAACAGCTGTTTACTGTCTTCCAGAAAGACTTTGCTCAAACTCCGCTGGTCACAGCCCCGGACGGGGTGGCCTACCACATGACCAGCGACACGCTGCACCTGGCCCCACATGTACAGCCCACGACCAAAGACACACACTATCTCTGCCCTAGCAAACCCTTCCTCAAAGACAACACTGACGGAATCTGCGGTTTGCAACCCATGATCAGCGACACACGCTGCCTTGCAGAAGCCAAGCCTCGCACGCAAGTCACCGAGATACAAGCAGAGACTGTAGGTGACAGATGGCTCGTCAACACTCCCGTGCGAACAGCTACGCTCACTTACAACCAACATGACACTGCCACCCGTGTCACCTTGCTCAAACAGAGCGTGTGGTTTCCAGTACCGAAAGGTGCCATCCTCCACCTGGATGACCTGACATTGGTCCATCTTCCAAGCAAAGAGTACAGATTAGAACTGGAAACCCCATCCTTCTTCAGGAACCACACTGTCACCCTAACTCCAGAACGGGAATTGTGGTTTGCAAAAGGGGGTCCCAGTGAATTGACATTGCTCCTATCGACACAGCCCTCCAAGCTGTGTCTCGACTGCCAGTCTTGACTACCGCACCTGTTGTCCAAGCCTGGACCGCAGCCGACACTGCGCGTTGCATCTCTACGGTAACCGGCCACACTCTGACACTAGGTTTGGCCTCCACTCTGCAAAGGAGACTCAACGAGATGCAAACATCTTCAGCCAAGCTCACGAAAGCCGTGCCTGAAGGTCTCAGACAGCATCCCCGGAAAAGGGGGTGCCAAGCCAGAGACCACGCCGAACCCCATCGAGCTGAGCCCTCAGCTCTAAGCTCCACCTGCTGCCTTACCATCCTGGCCCACCTGCTACAAGCCCATCCTGATTCGCCTGTCATCCTGCCATCGTGATGTCGTCCGATGATGTCCACAACAGGGACGTCATCCGACAAAAAGGGGGACTGTAGTGACTCTGACAGGGTATCCGGAGAGATGTATCTAAATTAGCGAATCCCGATTTGCAAACAAAGGTCAGTTCTTCGTGAGTAAACAAAGGGGGCATTCTGTATACGACCCCCTTCGGGCATGTTGACCAGATTGGTGCCACTATGGCTAGCACATGACACATTTGGAACAAGCCAGCGTTGTCTTCAACAAATGGTCAACCATTCGTACCTCGCCGTCTCACGAGACACGCATCCCCCCCCCACAGAAAGAGTCCACAAAGCTGCCTGAACGCTTAAGGACAATCACACATTAATGCACACACACACACAAATGTCCTATAATGTGTATATAAATGTATATAACACAGAAATTGTATCCAACCTTCCTGTACGCATGCATATCTTATTAGCTTTGCTTTATAATAGAAGTGTGGTTTGCTAGTGTATAGCTCTGAAGTCTAAGAGTTCATCAAAAGAATGTTCCAACACATTAACACACAACACCAGCCATGGAACTTTTCAGAGAAAAGTACCTCTAAATGTTTTAAATGTATTCATTTTGTGCTTAGATGTCGTCACATGCCATACAGGAAGTACTGACAATTTTATAGCGTGTTAACCAACTTTAAAATGCTTGTAATTCTGCATATGAATGTAACTCTATGTTCTTCTACTTTTACCTGCCATGTCTGGTAGCTGTTTGACCGTCTTGTCTTGACTGAACCAGTCATACATAGGATATTACTGTAAAATCTATTGTCCGGTTTGTACAATCTTTCTGGGTAGGAATGACAAAATGTTATACCATCATAAATTATCCTGACAAGACAAAGAGGAATCTTCCGCGGGCACTTTTCTCCCAGCTGATTGGTGCCTTCATGCCAGAAGGGGCGTGAACCTAAGTGTCCTTAAAGAGACGCGCCGAGCTTCCCTAGGCTGCTGCTGAAACCCTTCTGAAACGCTTCTGAAAGCTTCCTGAAAACTCTCTGCCAAAACTCCCTGGCTCTTCCTGCTCTTCGTGGCTTCATCATGTGACCCCTCGTGCGTCTGGACATCGCCTTAGTGTGATGATCCATCGTTTCTCTTTTTGTTTTCTTCAAGTTTATTCTATCTTTTTCGAAGGCTCCTCTGTTCATGTCTTCTCGCGAAGAAAATGAACACAGCCAGACTGGCAAGCTTCACCTACAAGGACATTCAAACACGCCGCGCTCGCTGGACGAACCCGAACGCTCGGCAGCCACATGACAGAGATACACACACACGCAAGACACAGTTTTCCTCAGCAACACCAGGAGAACCAAAGACCTTTAAGCCTTCATTCAAACTAACGCGCTTTGCCCGCTCTGAAAGACCACGTGAACGCATGACGCGAGGACAGAGACACGCACCCTGCTTCACATCAACCACAAAGAGCTTTACCTGTGCAAGTAACCGTTTACCATTCTTTCAAGGTTTAAGATCTGTTGATTCTTGGTGTCTAAAAAGGTTCTGTGTCTGTGATGAATTTTGCCAAACCAGAAGATCTCTCATCTTCTCACTCTCTCTCTCTCTCTCTCTCTCTCTCTCTCTCTCACTCCCAATCTTGCGCTCTCGCAATCTCTCTCCCTCACTCCTGTTTGTTGTTCGTCTGTATCATTAGTTTTACTGTTTACTGTACATACATGTATCCCGTGTTTAAATGTAGAATTCTGTATCCGTAGTTTCATTTTATTAAAACCATTATATTTTTGATTGTTTTTGAATGCTCATACTTTATAAGTCAATGAAATGCGGTCCTATAGCTACAAAAGCTTTACAAGTTGTTACTATATCAGTAACGTAAATTTTATAAACACCTGAAAATTAATGTTCACGGCCGGAACATTGAGATTTCTTGGAGTTTATAAAAAGGGACAACCTTGTTGAGAAGTGGGTTAGTTAACCTTACGGCTGTTTGCTGGACAAACCGATTGTTTGATAAACTAAATTGATTCCCTTAAAGTTGTCTCATATAATCGATCTGTAATGAGACCATTGATATATGAATGAGGAATTATAATTCGTTATGATTTACCATTCATATATACAATCGATCTATTTTCAATTTCGATAATTTAACTGTAATATGCAATATATTAATCATATTCATGATTAATTATTAAAATTCCCTATGCATAATTTGAGCTAATTAAGGCACATCTCAATGTGGCTACAGCAGCAGGAGGAGTTAATCCTCTGGAGACCTTTAGGCAGAGGCCCTCGGCCACGCGACAGAAACAAAACCGTGAAGGACTCCACCGATTTTTTCCTTTGATTTATTCTTTGATTTTTTTCTCTGAATCGGTCTACTTTCAGCATAGGCGCTGCCTTAACAAGCAACAAACACAGCCTCATTTGAGGCATATGTATGGGGTCGAACCCTGTTCCCTGTCGGCATCTGCTGAAGAAAGGGAGTGGACACACTTTGCTGGAAAAATGAGAGTGCAAAATAGACATTGGAGATGCACCAGTTCTTGACACAAGAGATCAAGAATGAAAATAAATAGTGGCAGGAAGGTATGAATCAAGTCCAGTGAAGCAGGCTTGATCACAGCTGGAAAAATATGGAGCGCTTCACGGATTTGCGTGTCATCCTTTCGCAGGGGCCATGCTAATCTTCTCTGTATCGATCCAATTTTAGTATATGTGCTGCCTTAGCAAGCACGATCCTGGCGGCCCGCCCAAGGCATATGTACACCTTAGGTTCCAGCGAGCTATCACCAAGGTGGTAGGGCCCAGCGAGCCATTTACTGAAAGAATGGGGTGGGCAGACTTATCGATGGTACCAAAATACAAGCTCTGAATGGGCTGTGTCCTCCAGGTTTTCAAGAAAGAAATGAGTTGGCGGAAAGTGGAATACAGGAAAATGCTTTGCTGTCTGTGCCAAGGTTCCATGCACTCGATGTAACTGGACACGATCTATCGCAGCAGGAGGAGTTAATCCTCTGGAGACCTTTAGGCAGAGGCCCTCGGCCACGCGACAGAAACAAAACCGTGAAGGACTCCACAGATTTTTTCCTTTGATTTATTCTTTGATTTTTTTCTCTGAATCGGTCTACTTTCAGCATAGGCGCTGCCTTAACAAGCAACAAACACAGCCTCATTTGAGGCATATGTATGGGGTCGAACCCTGTTCCCTGTCGGCATCTGCTGAAGGAAGGGAGTGGACACACTTTGCTGGAAAAATGAGAGTGCCCTATAGACATTGGAGATGCACCAGTTCTTGACACAAGAGATCAAGAATGAAAATAAATAGTGGCAGGAAGGTATGAATCAAGTCCACTGAAGCAGGCTTGATCACAGCTGCAAAAATATGGAGCGCTTCACGGATTTGCGTGTCATCCTTTCGCAGGGGCCATGCTAATCTTCTCTGTATCGATCCAATTTTAGTATATGTGCTGCCTTAGCAAGCACGATCCTGGCGCCCCGCCCAAGGCATATGTACACCTCGGGTTCCAGCGAGCTATCACCAAGGTGGTAGGGCCCAGCGAGCCATCTACTGAAAGAATGGGGTGGCCAGACTTATCGATGGTACCAAAATACAAGCTCTGAATGGGCTGTGTCCTCCAGGTTTTCGAGAAAGAAATGAGTTGGCGGAAAGTGGAAAACAGGAAAATGCTTTGCTGTCTGTGCCAAGGTTCAATGCACTCGATGTAACTGGACACGATCTATCGCAGCAGGAGGAGTTAATCCTCTGGAGACCTTTAGGCAGAGGCCCTCGGCCACGCGACAGAAACAAAACCGTGAAGGACTCCACAGATTTTTTCCTTTGATTTATTCTTTGATTTTTTTCTCTGAATCGGTCTACTTTCAGCATAGGCGCTGCCTTAACAAGCAACAAACACAGCCTCATTTGAGGCATATGTATGGGGTCGAACCCTGTTCCCTGTCGGCATCTGCTGAAGGAAGGGAGTGGACACACTTTGCTGGAAAAATGAGAGTGCCCTATAGACATTGGAGATGCACCAGTTCTTGACACAAGAGATCAAGAATCCAGAATCCAGTGAAGCAGGCTTGATCACAGCTGCAAAAATATGGAGCGCTTCACGGATTTGCGTGTCATCCTTTCGCAGGGGCCATGCTAATCTTCTCTGTATCGATCCAATTTTAGTATATGTGCTGCCTTAGCAAGCACGATCCTGGTTGCCCGCCCAAGGCATATGTACACCTCGGGTTCCAGCGAGCTATCACCAAGGTGGTAGGGCCCAGCGAGCCATCTACTGAAAGAATGGGGTGGGCAGACTTATCGATGGTACCAAAATACAAGCTCTGAATGGGCTGTGTCCTCCAGGTTTTCGAGAAAGAAATGAGTTGGCGGAAAGTGGAAAACAGGAAAATGCTTTGCTGTCTGTGCCAAGGTTCCATGCACTCGATGTAACTGGACACGATCTATCGCAGCAGGAGGAGTTAATCCTCTGGAGACCTTTAGGCAGAGGCCCTCGGCCACGCGAGAGAAAAAAAACCGTGAAGGACTCCACAGATTTTTTCCTTTGATTTATTCTTTGATTTTTTTCTCTGAATCGGTCTACTTTCAGCATAGGCGCTGCCTTAACAAGCAACAAACACAGCCTCATTTGAGGCATATGTATGGGGTCGAACCCTGTTCCCTGTCGGCATCTGCTGAAGAAAGGGAGTGGACACACTTTGCTGGAAAAATGAGAGTGCCCTATAGACATTGGAGATGCACCAGTTCTTGACACAAGAGATCAAGAATGAAAATAAATAGTGGCAGGAAGGTATGAATCAAGTCCAGTGAAGCAGGCTTGATCACAGCTGCAAAAATATGGAGCGCTTCACGGATTTGCGTGTCATCCTTTCGCAGGGGCCATGCTAATCTTCTCTGTATCGATCCAATTTTAGTATATGTGCTGCCTTAGCAAGCACGATCCTGGCGGCCCGCCCAAGGCATATGTACACCTCGGGTTCCAGCGAGCTATCACCAAGGTGGTAGGGCCCAGCGAGCCATCTACTGAAAGAATGGGGTGGGCAGACTTATCGATGGTACCAAAATACAAGCTCTGAATGGGCTGTGTCCTCCAGGTTTTCGAGAAAGAAATGAGTTGGCGGAAAGTGGAAAACAGGAAAATGCTTTGCTGTCTGTGCCAAGGTTCCATGCACTCGATGTAACTGGACACGATCTATCGCAGCAGGAGGAGTTAATCCTCTGGAGACCTTTAGGCAGAGGCCCTCGGCCACGCGACAGAAACAAAACCGTGAAGGACTCCACAGATTTTTTCCTTTGATTTATTCTTTGATTTTTTTCTCTGAATCGGTCTACTTTCAGCATAGGCGCTGCCTTAACAAGCAACAAACACAGCCTCATTTGAGGCATATGTATGGGGTCGAACCCTGTTCCCTGTCGGCATCTGCTGAAGAAAGGGAGTGGACACACTTTGCTGGAAAAATGAGAGTGCCCTATAGACATTGGAGATGCACCAGTTCTTGACACAAGAGATCAAGGATCCAGAATCCAGTGAAGCAGGCTTTATCACAGCTGCAAAAATATGGAGCGCTTCACGGATTTCCGTGTCATCCTTTCGCAGGGGCCATGCTAATCTTCTCTGTATCGATCCAATTTTAGTATATGTGCTGCCTTAGCAAGCACGATCCTGGCTGCCCGCCCAAGGCATATGTACACCTCGGGTTCCAGCGAGCTATCACCAAGGTGGTAGGGCCCAGCGAGCCATCTACTGAAAGAATGGGGTGGGCAGACTTATCGATGGTACCAAAATACAAGCTCTGAATGGGCTGTGTCCTCCAGGTTTTCGAGAAAGAAATGAGTTGGCGGAAAGTGGAAAACAGGAAAATGCTTTGCTGTCTGTGCCAAGGTTCCATGCACTCGATGTAACTGGACACGATCTATCGCAGCAGGAGGAGTTAATCCTCTGGAGACCTTTAGGCAGAGGCCCTCGGCCACGCGAGAGAAAAAAAAACCGTGAAGGACTCCACAGATTTTTTCCTTTGATTGATTTTTTTATTTTTTTCTCTGAATCGGTCTACTTTCAGCATAGGCGCTGCCTTAACAAGCAACAAACACAGCCTCATTTGAGGCATATGTATGGGGTCGAACCCTGTTCCCTGTCGGCATCTGCTGAAGAAAGGGAGTGGACACACTTTGCTGGAAAAATGAGAGTGCCCTATAGACATTGGAGATGCACCAGTTCTTGACACAAGAGATCAAGAATGAAAATAAATAGTGGCAGGATGGTATGAATCAAGTCCAGTGAAGCAGGCTTGATCACAGCTGGAAAAATATGGAGCGCTTCACGGATTTGCGTGTCATCCTTTCGCAGGGGCCATGCTAATCTTCTCTGTATCGATCCAATTTTAGTATATGTGCTGCCTTAGCAAGCACGATCCTGGTGGCCCGCCCAAGGCATATGTACACCTCGGGTTCCAGCGAGCTATCACCAAGGTGGTAGGGCCCAGCGAGCCATTTACTGAAAGAATGGGGTGGGCAGACTTATCGATGGTACCAAAATACAAGCTCTGAATGGGCTGTGTCCTCCAGGTTTTCAAGAAAGAAATGAGTTGGCGGAAAGTGGAAAACAGGAAAATGCTTTGCTGTCTGTGCCAAGGTTCCATGCACTCGATGTAACTGGACACGATCTATCGCAGCAGGAGGAGTTAATCCTCTGGAGACCTTTAGGCAGAGGCCCTCGGCCACGCGACAGAAACAAAACCGTGAAGGACTCCACAGATTTTTTCCTTTGATTTATTCTTTGATTTTTTTCTCTGAATCGGTCTACTTTCAGCATAGGCGCTGCCTTAACAAGCAACAAACACAGCCTCATTTGAGGCATATGTATGGGGTCGAACCCTGTTCCCTGTCGGCATCTGCTGAAGAAAGGGAGTGGACACACTTTGCTGGAAAAATGAGAGTGCACTATAGACATTGGAGATGCACGAGTTCTTGACACAAGAGATCAAGAATGAACATAAATAGTGGCAGGAAGGTATGAATCAAGTCCACTGAAGCAGGCTTGATCACAGCTGCAAAAATATGGAGCGCTTCACGGATTTGCGTGTCATCCTTTCGCAGGGGCCATGCTAATCTTCTCTGTATCGATCCAATTTTAGTATATGTGCTGCCTTAGCAAGCACGATCCTGGCGGCCCGCCCAAGGCATATGTACACCTCGGGTTCCAGCGAGCTATCACCAAGGTGGTAGGGCCCAGCGAGCCATCTACTGAAAGAATGGGGTGGCCAGACTTATCGATGGTACCAAAATACAAGCTCTGAATGGGCTGTGTCCTCCAGGTTTTCGAGAAAGAAATGAGTTGGCGGAAAGTGGAAAACAGGAAAATGCTTTGCTGTCTGTGCCAAGGTTCAATGCACTCGATGTAACTGGACACGATCTATCGCAGCAGGAGGAGTTAATCCTCTGGAGACCTTTAGGCAGAGGCCCTCGGCCACGCGACAGAAACAAAACCGTGAAGGACTCCACAGATTTTTTCCTTTGATTTATTCTTTGATTTTTTTCTCTGAATCGGTCTACTTTCAGCATAGGCGCTGCCTTAACAAGCAACAAACACAGCCTCATTTGAGGCATATGTATGGGGTCGAACCCTGTTCCCTGTCGGCATCTGCTGAAGAAAGGGAGTGGACACACTTTGCTGGAAAAATGAGAGTGCCCTATAGACATTGGAGATGCACCAGTTCTTGACACAAGAGATCAAGAATCCAGAATCCAGTGAAGCAGGCTTGATCACAGCTGCAAAAATATGGAGCGCTTCACGGATTTGCGTGTTATCCTTTCGCAGGGGCCATGCTAATCTTCTCTGTATCGATCCAATTTTAGTATATGTGCTGCCTTAGCAAGCACGATCCTGGCTGCCCGCCCAAGGCATATGTACACCTCGGGTTCCAGCGAGCTATCACCAAGGTGGTAGGGCCCAGCGAGCCATCTACTGAAAGAATGGGGTGGGCAGACTTATCGATGGTACCAAAATACAAGCTCTGAATGGGCTGTGTCCTCCAGGTTTTCGAGAAAGAAATGAGTTGGCGGAAAGTGGAAAACAGGAAAATGCTTTGCTGTCTGTGCCAAGGTTCCATGCACTCGATGTAACTGGACACGATCTATCGCAGCAGGAGGAGTTAATCCTCTGGAGACCTTAAGGCAGAGGCCCTCGGCCACGCGAGAGAAAAAAAACCGTGAAGGACTCCACAGATTTTTTCCTTTGATTTATTCTTTGATTTTTTTCTCTGAATCGGTCTACTTTCAGCATAGGCGCTGCCTTAACAAGCAACAAACACAGCCTCATTTGAGGCATATGTATGGGGTCGAACCCTGTTGGCATCTGCTGAAGAAAGGGAGTGGACACACTTTGCTGGAAAAATGAGAGTGCCCTATAGACATTGGAGATGCACCAGTTCTTGACACAAGAGATCAAGAATGAAAATAAATAGTGGCAGGAAGGTATGAATCAAGTCCAGTGAAGCAGGCTTGATCACAGCTGCAAAAATATGGAGCGCTTCACGGATTTGCGTGTCATCCTTTCGCAGGGGCCATGCTAATCTTCTCTGTATCGATCCAATTTTAGTATATGTGCTGCCTTAGCAAGCATGATCCTGGCGGCCCGCCCAAGGCATATGTACACCTCGGGTTCCAGCGAGCTATCACCAAGGTGGTAGGGCCCAGCGAGCCATCTACTGAAAGAATGGGGTGGGCACACTTATCGATGGTACCAAAATACAAGCTCTGAATGGGCTGTGTCCTCCAGGTTTTCGAGAAAGAAATGAGTTGGCGGAAAGTGGAAAACAGGAAAATGCTTTGCTGTCTGTGCCAAGGTTCCATGCACTCGATGTAACTGGACACGATCTATCGCAGCAGGAGGAGTTAATCCTCTGGAGACCTTTAGGCAGAGGCCCTCGGCCACGCGACAGAAACAAAACCGTGGAGGACTCCACAGATTTTTTCCTTTGATTTATTCTTTGATTTTTTTCTCTGAATCGGTCTACTTTCAGCATAGGCGCTGCCTTAACAAGCAACAAACACAGCCTCATTTGAGGCATATGTATGGGGTCGAACCCTGTTCCCTGTCGGCATCTGCTGAAGAAAGGGAGTGGACACACTTTGCTGGAAAAATGAGAGTGCCCTATAGACATTGGAGATGCACCAGTTCTTGACACAAGAGATCAAGAATGAAAATAAATAGTGGCAGGAAGGTATGAATCAAGTCCAGTGAAGCAGGCTTGATCACAGCTGCAAAAATATGGAGCGCTTCACGGATTTGCGTGTCATCCTTTCGCAGGGGCCATGCTAATCTTCTCTGTATCGATCCAATTTTAGTATATGTGCTGCCTTAGCAAGCACGATCCTGGCGCCCCGCCCAAGGCATATGTACACCTCGGGTTCCAGCGAGCTATCACCAAGGTGGTAGGGCCCAGCGAGCCATTTACTGAAAGAATGGGGTGGGCAGACTTATCGATGGTACCAAAATACAAGCTCTGAATGGGCTGTGTCCTCCAGGTTTTCAAGAAAGAAATGAGTTGGCGGAAAGTGGAATACAGGAAAATGCTTTGCTGTCTGTGCCAAGGTTCCATGCACTCGATGTAACTGGACACGATCTATCGCAGCAGGAGGAGTTAATCCTCTGGAGACCTTTAGGCAGAGGCCCTCGGCCACGCGACAGAAACAAAACCGTGAAGGACTCCACAGATTTTTTCCTTTGATTTATTCTTTGATTTTTTTCTCTGAATCGGTCTACTTTCAGCATAGGCGCTGCCTTAACAAGCAACAAACACAGCCTCATTTGAGGCATATGTATGGGGTCGAACCCTGTTCCCTGTCGGCATCTGCTGAAGGAAGGGAGTGGACACACTTTGCTGGAAAAATGAGAGTGCCCTATAGACATTGGAGATGCACCAGTTCTTGACACAAGAGATCAAGAATGAAAATAAATAGTGGCAGGAAGGTATGAATCAAGTCCACTGAAGCAGGCTTGATCACAGCTGCAAAAATATGGAGCGCTTCACGGATTTGCGTGTCATCCTTTCGCAGGGGCCATGCTAATCTTCTCTGTATCGATCCAATTTTAGTATATGTGCTGCCTTAGCAAGCACGATCCTGGCGCCCCGCCCAAGGCATATGTACACCTCGGGTTCCAGCGAGCTATCACCAAGGTGGTAGGGCCCAGCGAGCCATCTACTGAAAGAATGGGGTGGCCAGACTTATCGATGGTACCAAAATACAAGCTCTGAATGGGCTGTGTCCTCCAGGTTTTCGAGAAAGAAATGAGTTGGCGGAAAGTGGAAAACAGGAAAATGCTTTGCTGTCTGTGCCAAGGTTCAATGCACTCGATGTAACTGGACACGATCTATCGCAGCAGGAGGAGTTAATCCTCTGGAGACCTTTAGGCAGAGGCCCTCGGCGACGCGACAGAAACAAAACCGTGAAGGACTCCACAGATTTTTTCCTTTGATTTATTCTTTGATTTTTTTCTCTGAATCGGTCTACTTTCAGCATAGGCGCTGCCTTAACAAGCAACAAACACAGCCTCATTTGAGGCATATGTATGGGGTCGAACCCTGTTCCCTGTCGGCATCTGCTGAAGGAAGGGAGTGGACACACTTTGCTGGAAAAATGAGAGTGCCCTATAGACATTGGAGATGCACCAGTTCTTGACACAAGAGATCAAGAATCCAGAATCCAGTGAAGCAGGCTTGATCACAGCTGCAAAAATATGGAGCGCTTCACGGATTTGCGTGTCATCCTTTCGCAGGGGCCATGCTAATCTTCTCTGTATCGATCCAATTTTAGTATATGTGCTGCCTTAGCAAGCACGATCCTGGTTGCCCGCCCAAGGCATATGTACACCTCGGGTTCCAGCGAGCTATCACCAAGGTGGTAGGGCCCAGCGAGCCATCTACTGAAAGAATGGGGTGGGCAGACTTATCGATGGTACCAAAATACAAGCTCTGAATGGGCTGTGTCCTCCAGGTTTTCGAGAAAGAAATGAGTTGGCGGAAAGTGGAAAACAGGAAAATGCTTTGCTGTCTGTGCCAAGGTTCCATGCACTCGATGTAACTGGACACGATCTATCGCAGCAGGAGGAGTTAATCCTCTGGAGACCTTTAGGCAGAGGCCCTCGGCCACGCGAGAGAAAAAAAACCGTGAAGGACTCCACAGATTTTTTCCTTTGATTTATTCTTTGATTTTTTTCTCTGAATCGGTCTACTTTCAGCATAGGCGCTGCCTTAACAAGCAACAAACACAGCCTCATTTGAGGCATATGTATGGGGTCGAACCCTGTTCCCTGTCGGCATCTGCTGAAGAAAGGGAGTGGACACACTTTGCTGGAAAAATGAGAGTGCCCTATAGACATTGGAGATGCACCAGTTCTTGACACAAGAGATCAAGAATGAAAATAAATAGTGGCAGGAAGGTATGAATCAAGTCCAGTGAAGCAGGCTTGATCACAGCTGCAAAAATATGGAGCGCTTCACGGATTTGCGTGTCATCCTTTCGCAGGGGCCATGCTAATCTTCTCTGTATCGATCCAATTTTAGTATATGTGCTGCCTTAGCAAGCACGATCCTGGTGGCCCGCCCAAGGCATATGTACACCTCGGGTTCCAGCGAGCTATCACCAAGGTGGTAGGGCCCAGCGAGCCATCTACTGAAAGAATGGGGTGGGCAGACTTATCGATGGTACCAAAATACAAGCTCTGAATGGGCTGTGTCCTCCAGGTTTTCAAGAAAGAAATGAGTTGGCGGAAAGTGGAAAACAGGAAAATGCTTTGCTGTCTGTGCCAAGGTTCCATGCACTCGATGTAACTGGACACGATCTATCGCAGCAGGAGGAGTTAATCCTCTGGAGACCTTTAGGCAGAGGCCCTCGGCCACGCGACAGAAACAAAACCGTGAAGGACTCCACAGATTTTTTCCTTTGATTTATTCTTTGATTTTTTTCTCTGAATCGGTCTACTTTCAGCATAGGCGCTGCCTTAACAAGCAACAAACACAGCCTCATTTGAGGCATATGTATGGGGTCGAACCCTGTTCCCTGTCGGCATCTGCTGAAGAAAGGGAGTGGACACACTTTGCTGGAAAAATGAGAGTGCACTATAGACATTGGAGATGCACGAGTTCTTGACACAAGAGATCAAGAATGAACATAAATAGTGGCAGGAAGGTATGAATCAAGTCCACTGAAGCAGGCTTGATCACAGCTGCAAAAATATGGAGCGCTTCACGGATTTGCGTGTCATCCTTTCGCAGGGGCCATGCTAATCTTCTCTGTATCGATCCAATTTTAGTATATGTGCTGCCTTAGCAAGCACGATCCTGGCGGCCCGCCCAAGGCATATGTACACCTCGGGTTCCAGCGAGCTATCACCAAGGTGGTAGGGCCCAGCGAGCCATCTACTGAAAGAATGGGGTGGCCAGACTTATCGATGGTACCAAAATACAAGCTCTGAATGGGCTGTGTCCTCCAGGTTTTCGAGAAAGAAATGAGTTGGCGGAAAGTGGAAAACAGGAAAATGCTTTGCTGTCTGTGCCAAGGTTCAATGCACTCGATGTAACTGGACACGATCTATCGCAGCAGGAGGAGTTAATCCTCTGGAGACCTTTAGGCAGAGGCCCTCGGCCACGCGACAGAAACAAAACCGTGAAGGACTCCACAGATTTTTTCCTTTGATTTATTCTTTGATTTTTTTCTCTGAATCGGTCTACTTTCAGCATAGGCGCTGCCTTAACAAGCAACAAACACAGCCTCATTTGAGGCATATGTATGGGGTCGAACCCTGTTCCCTGTCGGCATCTGCTGAAGAAAGGGAGTGGACACACTTTGCTGGAAAAATGAGAGTGCCCTATAGACATTGGAGATGCACCAGTTCTTGACACAAGAGATCAAGAATCCAGAATCCAGTGAAGCAGGCTTGATCACAGCTGCAAAAATATGGAGCGCTTCACGGATTTGCGTGTTATCCTTTCGCAGGGGCCATGCTAATCTTCTCTGTATCGATCCAATTTTAGTATATGTGCTGCCTTAGCAAGCACGATCCTGGCTGCCCGCCCAAGGCATATGTACACCTCGGGTTCCAGCGAGCTATCACCAAGGTGGTAGGGCCCAGCGAGCCATCTACTGAAAGAATGGGGTGGGCAGACTTATCGATGGTACCAAAATACAAGCTCTGAATGGGCTGTGTCCTCCAGGTTTTCGAGAAAGAAATGAGTTGGCGGAAAGTGGAAAACAGGAAAATGCTTTGCTGTCTGTGCCAAGGTTCCATGCACTCGATGTAACTGGACACGATCTATCGCAGCAGGAGGAGTTAATCCTCTGGAGACCTTAAGGCAGAGGCCCTCGGCCACGCGAGAGAAAAAAAACCGTGAAGGACTCCACAGATTTTTTCCTTTGATTTATTCTTTGATTTTTTTCTCTGAATCGGTCTACTTTCAGCATAGGCGCTGCCTTAACAAGCAACAAACACAGCCTCATTTGAGGCATATGTATGGGGTCGAACCCTGTTGGCATCTGCTGAAGAAAGGGAGTGGACACACTTTGCTGGAAAAATGAGAGTGCCCTATAGACATTGGAGATGCACCAGTTCTTGACACAAGAGATCAAGAATGAAAATAAATAGTGGCAGGAAGGTATGAATCAAGTCCAGTGAAGCAGGCTTGATCACAGCTGCAAAAATATGGAGCGCTTCACGGATTTGCGTGTCATCCTTTCGCAGGGGCCATGCTAATCTTCTCTGTATCGATCCAATTTTAGTATATGTGCTGCCTTAGCAAGCACGATCCTGGCGGCCCGCCCAAGGCATATGTACACCTCGGGTTCCAGCGAGCTATCACCAAGGTGGTAGGGCCCAGCGAGCCATCTACTGAAAGAATGGGGTGGGCACACTTATCGATGGTACCAAAATACAAGCTCTGAATGGGCTGTGTCCTCCAGGTTTTCGAGAAAGAAATGAGTTGGCGGAAAGTGGAAAACAGGAAAATGCTTTGCTGTCTGTGCCAAGGTTCCATGCACTCGATGTAACTGGACACGATCTATCGCAGCAGGAGGAGTTAATCCTCTGGAGACCTTTAGGCAGAGGCCCTCGGCCACGCGACAGAAACAAAACCGTGAAGGACTCCACAGATTTTTTCCTTTGATTTATTCTTTGATTTTTTTCTCTGAATCGGTCTACTTTCAGCATAGGCGCTGCCTTAACAAGCAACAAACACAGCCTCATTTGAGGCATATGTATGGGGTCGAACCCTGTTCCCTGTCGGCATCTGCTGAAGGAAGGGAGTGGACACACTTTGCTGGAAAAATGAGAGTGCCCTATAGACATTGGAGATGCACCAGTTCTTGACACAAGAGATCAAGAATGAAAATAAATAGTGGCAGGAAGGTATGAATCAAGTCCACTGAAGCAGGCTTGATCACAGCTGCAAAAATATGGAGCGCTTCACGGATTTGCGTGTCATCCTTTCGCAGGGGCCATGCTAATCTTCTCTGTATCGATCCAATTTTAGTATATGTGCTGCCTTAGCAAGCACGATCCTGGCGCCCCGCCCAAGGCATATGTACACCTCGGGTTCCAGCGAGCTATCACCAAGGTGGTAGGGCCCAGCGAGCCATCTACTGAAAGAATGGGGTGGCCAGACTTATCGATGGTACCAAAATACAAGCTCTGAATGGGCTGTGTCCTCCAGGTTTTCGAGAAAGAAATGAGTTGGCGGAAAGTGGAAAACAGGAAAATGC
This sequence comes from Rhinichthys klamathensis goyatoka, assembly GCF_029890125.1. Classification (NCBI taxonomy): domain Eukaryota; kingdom Metazoa; phylum Chordata; class Actinopteri; order Cypriniformes; family Leuciscidae; genus Rhinichthys; species Rhinichthys klamathensis. Next base: position 841,926 of record NW_026606566.1, read on the forward strand.
TTTGCTGTCTGTGCCAAGGTTCAATGCACTCGATGTAACTGGACACGATCTATCGCAGCAGGAGGAGTTAATCCTCTGGAGACCTTTAGGCAGAGGCCCTCGGCGACGCGACAGAAACAAAACCGTGAAGGACTCCACAGATTTTTTCCTTTGATTTATTCTTTGATTTTTTTCTCTGAATCGGTCTACTTTCAGCATAGGCGCTGCCTTAACAAGCAACAAACACAGCCTCATTTGAGGCATATGTATGGGGTCGAACCCTGTTCCCTGTCGGCATCTGCTGAAGGAAGGGAGTGGACACACTTTGCTGGAAAAATGAGAGTGCCCTATAGACATTGGAGATGCACCAGTTCTTGACACAAGAGATCAAGAATCCAGAATCCAGTGAAGCAGGCTTGATCACAGCTGCAAAAATATGGAGCGCTTCACGGATTTGCGTGTCATCCTTTCGCAGGGGCCATGCTAATCTTCTCTGTATCGATCCAATTTTAGTATATGTGCTGCCTTAGCAAGCACGATCCTGGTTGCCCGCCCAAGGCATATGTACACCTCGGGTTCCAGCGAGCTATCACCAAGGTGGTAGGGCCCAGCGAGCCATCTACTGAAAGAATGGGGTGGGCAGACTTATCGATGGTACCAAAATACAAGCTCTGAATGGGCTGTGTCCTCCAGGTTTTCGAGAAAGAAATGAGTTGGCGGAAAGTGGAAAACAGGAAAATGCTTTGCTGTCTGTGCCAAGGTTCCATGCACTCGATGTAACTGGACACGATCTATCGCAGCAGGAGGAGTTAATCCTCTGGAGACCTTTAGGCAGAGGCCCTCGGCCACGCGAGAGAAAAAAAACCGTGAAGGACTCCACAGATTTTTTCCTTTGATTTATTCTTTGATTTTTTTCTCTGAATCGGTCTACTTTCAGCATAGGCGCTGCCTTAACAAGCAACAAACACAGCCTCATTTGAGGCATATGTATGGGGTCGAACCCTGTTCCCTGTCGGCATCTGCTGAAGAAAGGGAGTGGACACACTTTGCTGGAAAAATGAGAGTGCCCTATAGACATTGGAGATGCACCAGTTCTTGACACAAGAGATCAAGAATGAAAATAAATAGTGGCAGGAAGGTATGAATCAAGTCCAGTGAAGCAGGCTTGATCACAGCTGCAAAAATATGGAGCGCTTCACGGATTTGCGTGTCATCCTTTCGCAGGGGCCATGCTAATCTTCTCTGTATCGATCCAATTTTAGTATATGTGCTGCCTTAGCAAGCACGATCCTGGTGGCCCGCCCAAGGCATATGTACACCTCGGGTTCCAGCGAGCTATCACCAAGGTGGTAGGGCCCAGCGAGCCATCTACTGAAAGAATGGGGTGGGCAGACTTATCGATGGTACCAAAATACAAGCTCTGAATGGGCTGTGTCCTCCAGGTTTTCAAGAAAGAAATGAGTTGGCGGAAAGTGGAAAACAGGAAAATGCTTTGCTGTCTGTGCCAAGGTTCCATGCACTCGATGTAACTGGACACGATCTATCGCAGCAGGAGGAGTTAATCCTCTGGAGACCTTTAGGCAGAGGCCCTCGGCCACGCGACAGAAACAAAACCGTGAAGGACTCCACAGATTTTTTCCTTTGATTTATTCTTTGATTTTTTTCTCTGAATCGGTCTACTTTCAGCATAGGCGCTGCCTTAACAAGCAACAAACACAGCCTCATTTGAGGCATATGTATGGGGTCGAACCCTGTTCCCTGTCGGCATCTGCTGAAGAAAGGGAGTGGACACACTTTGCTGGAAAAATGAGAGTGCACTATAGACATTGGAGATGCACGAGTTCTTGACACAAGAGATCAAGAATGAACATAAATAGTGGCAGGAAGGTATGAATCAAGTCCACTGAAGCAGGCTTGATCACAGCTGCAAAAATATGGAGCGCTTCACGGATTTGCGTGTCATCCTTTCGCAGGGGCCATGCTAATCTTCTCTGTATCGATCCAATTTTAGTATATGTGCTGCCTTAGCAAGCACGATCCTGGCGGCCCGCCCAAGGCATATGTACACCTCGGGTTCCAGCGAGCTATCACCAAGGTGGTAGGGCCCAGCGAGCCATCTACTGAAAGAATGGGGTGGCCAGACTTATCGATGGTACCAAAATACAAGCTCTGAATGGGCTGTGTCCTCCAGGTTTTCGAGAAAGAAATGAGTTGGCGGAAAGTGGAAAACAGGAAAATGCTTTGCTGTCTGTGCCAAGGTTCAATGCACTCGATGTAACTGGACACGATCTATCGCAGCAGGAGGAGTTAATCCTCTGGAGACCTTTAGGCAGAGGCCCTCGGCCACGCGACAGAAACAAAACCGTGAAGGACTCCACAGATTTTTTCCTTTGATTTATTCTTTGATTTTTTTCTCTGAATCGGTCTACTTTCAGCATAGGCGCTGCCTTAACAAGCAACAAACACAGCCTCATTTGAGGCATATGTATGGGGTCGAACCCTGTTCCCTGTCGGCATCTGCTGAAGAAAGGGAGTGGACACACTTTGCTGGAAAAATGAGAGTGCCCTATAGACATTGGAGATGCACCAGTTCTTGACACAAGAGATCAAGAATCCAGAATCCAGTGAAGCAGGCTTGATCACAGCTGCAAAAATATGGAGCGCTTCACGGATTTGCGTGTTATCCTTTCGCAGGGGCCATGCTAATCTTCTCTGTATCGATCCAATTTTAGTATATGTGCTGCCTTAGCAAGCACGATCCTGGCTGCCCGCCCAAGGCATATGTACACCTCGGGTTCCAGCGAGCTATCACCAAGGTGGTAGGGCCCAGCGAGCCATCTACTGAAAGAATGGGGTGGGCAGACTTATCGATGGTACCAAAATACAAGCTCTGAATGGGCTGTGTCCTCCAGGTTTTCGAGAAAGAAATGAGTTGGCGGAAAGTGGAAAACAGGAAAATGCTTTGCTGTCTGTGCCAAGGTTCCATGCACTCGATGTAACTGGACACGATCTATCGCAGCAGGAGGAGTTAATCCTCTGGAGACCTTAAGGCAGAGGCCCTCGGCCACGCGAGAGAAAAAAAACCGTGAAGGACTCCACAGATTTTTTCCTTTGATTTATTCTTTGATTTTTTTCTCTGAATCGGTCTACTTTCAGCATAGGCGCTGCCTTAACAAGCAACAAACACAGCCTCATTTGAGGCATATGTATGGGGTCGAACCCTGTTGGCATCTGCTGAAGAAAGGGAGTGGACACACTTTGCTGGAAAAATGAGAGTGCCCTATAGACATTGGAGATGCACCAGTTCTTGACACAAGAGATCAAGAATGAAAATAAATAGTGGCAGGAAGGTATGAATCAAGTCCAGTGAAGCAGGCTTGATCACAGCTGCAAAAATATGGAGCGCTTCACGGATTTGCGTGTCATCCTTTCGCAGGGGCCATGCTAATCTTCTCTGTATCGATCCAATTTTAGTATATGTGCTGCCTTAGCAAGCACGATCCTGGCGGCCCGCCCAAGGCATATGTACACCTCGGGTTCCAGCGAGCTATCACCAAGGTGGTAGGGCCCAGCGAGCCATCTACTGAAAGAATGGGGTGGGCACACTTATCGATGGTACCAAAATACAAGCTCTGAATGGGCTGTGTCCTCCAGGTTTTCGAGAAAGAAATGAGTTGGCGGAAAGTGGAAAACAGGAAAATGCTTTGCTGTCTGTGCCAAGGTTCCATGCACTCGATGTAACTGGACACGATCTATCGCAGCAGGAGGAGTTAATCCTCTGGAGACCTTTAGGCAGAGGCCCTCGGCCACGCGACAGAAACAAAACCGTGAAGGACTCCACAGATTTTTTCCTTTGATTTATTCTTTGATTTTTTTCTCTGAATCGGTCTACTTTCAGCATAGGCGCTGCCTTAACAAGCAACAAACACAGCCTCATTTGAGGCATATGTATGGGGTCGAACCCTGTTCCCTGTCGGCATCTGCTGAAGAAAGGGAGTGGACACACTTTGCTGGAAAAATGAGAGTGCCCTATAGACATTGGAGATGCACCAGTTCTTGACACAAGAGATCAAGAATGAAAATAAATAGTGGCAGGAAGGTATGAATCAAGTCCAGTGAAGCAGGCTTGATCACAGCTGCAAAAATATGGAGCGCTTCACGGATTTGCGTGTCATCCTTTCGCAGGGGCCATGCTAATCTTCTCTGTATCGATCCAATTTTAGTATATGTGCTGCCTTAGCAAGCACGATCCTGGCGCCCCGCCCAAGGCATATGTACACCTCGGGTTCCAGCGAGCTATCACCAAGGTGGTAGGGCCCAGCGAGCCATTTACTGAAAGAATGGGGTGGGCAGACTTATCGATGGTACCAAAATACAAGCTCTGAATGGGCTGTGTCCTCCAGGTTTTCAAGAAAGAAATGAGTTGGCGGAAAGTGGAATACAGGAAAATGCTTTGCTGTCTGTGCCAAGGTTCCATGCACTCGATGTAACTGGACACGATCTATCGCAGCAGGAGGAGTTAATCCTCTGGAGACCTTTAGGCAGAGGCCCTCGGCCACGCGACAGAAACAAAACCGTGAAGGACTCCACAGATTTTTTCCTTTGATTTATTCTTTGATTTTTTTCTCTGAATCGGTCTACTTTCAGCATAGGCGCTGCCTTAACAAGCAACAAACACAGCCTCATTTGAGGCATATGTATGGGGTCGAACCCTGTTCCCTGTCGGCATCTGCTGAAGGAAGGGAGTGGACACACTTTGCTGGAAAAATGAGAGTGCCCTATAGACATTGGAGATGCACCAGTTCTTGACACAAGAGATCAAGAATGAAAATAAATAGTGGCAGGAAGGTATGAATCAAGTCCACTGAAGCAGGCTTGATCACAGCTGCAAAAATATGGAGCGCTTCACGGATTTGCGTGTCATCCTTTCGCAGGGGCCATGCTAATCTTCTCTGTATCGATCCAATTTTAGTATATGTGCTGCCTTAGCAAGCACGATCCTGGCGCCCCGCCCAAGGCATATGTACACCTCGGGTTCCAGCGAGCTATCACCAAGGTGGTAGGGCCCAGCGAGCCATCTACTGAAAGAATGGGGTGGCCAGACTTATCGATGGTACCAAAATACAAGCTCTGAATGGGCTGTGTCCTCCAGGTTTTCGAGAAAGAAATGAGTTGGCGGAAAGTGGAAAACAGGAAAATGCTTTGCTGTCTGTGCCAAGGTTCAATGCACTCGATGTAACTGGACACGATCTATCGCAGCAGGAGGAGTTAATCCTCTGGAGACCTTTAGGCAGAGGCCCTCGGCGACGCGACAGAAACAAAACCGTGAAGGACTCCACAGATTTTTTCCTTTGATTTATTCTTTGATTTTTTTCTCTGAATCGGTCTACTTTCAGCATAGGCGCTGCCTTAACAAGCAACAAACACAGCCTCATTTGAGGCATATGTATGGGGTCGAACCCTGTTCCCTGTCGGCATCTGCTGAAGGAAGGGAGTGGACACACTTTGCTGGAAAAATGAGAGTGCCCTATAGACATTGGAGATGCACCAGTTCTTGACACAAGAGATCAAGAATCCAGAATCCAGTGAAGCAGGCTTGATCACAGCTGCAAAAATATGGAGCGCTTCACGGATTTGCGTGTCATCCTTTCGCAGGGGCCATGCTAATCTTCTCTGTATCGATCCAATTTTAGTATATGTGCTGCCTTAGCAAGCACGATCCTGGTTGCCCGCCCAAGGCATATGTACACCTCGGGTTCCAGCGAGCTATCACCAAGGTGGTAGGGCCCAGCGAGCCATCTACTGAAAGAATGGGGTGGGCAGACTTATCGATGGTACCAAAATACAAGCTCTGAATGGGCTGTGTCCTCCAGGTTTTCGAGAAAGAAATGAGTTGGCGGAAAGTGGAAAACAGGAAAATGCTTTGCTGTCTGTGCCAAGGTTCCATGCACTCGATGTAACTGGACACGATCTATCGCAGCAGGAGGAGTTAATCCTCTGGAGACCTTTAGGCAGAGGCCCTCGGCCACGCGAGAGAAAAAAAACCGTGAAGGACTCCACAGATTTTTTCCTTTGATTTATTCTTTGATTTTTTTCTCTGAATCGGTCTACTTTCAGCATAGGCGCTGCCTTAACAAGCAACAAACACAGCCTCATTTGAGGCATATGTATGGGGTCGAACCCTGTTCCCTGTCGGCATCTGCTGAAGAAAGGGAGTGGACACACTTTGCTGGAAAAATGAGAGTGCCCTATAGACATTGGAGATGCACCAGTTCTTGACACAAGAGATCAAGAATGAAAATAAATAGTGGCAGGAAGGTATGAATCAAGTCCAGTGAAGCAGGCTTGATCACAGCTGCAAAAATATGGAGCGCTTCACGGATTTGCGTGTCATCCTTTCGCAGGGGCCATGCTAATCTTCTCTGTATCGATCCAATTTTAGTATATGTGCTGCCTTAGCAAGCACGATCCTGGTGGCCCGCCCAAGGCATATGTACACCTCGGGTTCCAGCGAGCTATCACCAAGGTGGTAGGGCCCAGCGAGCCATCTACTGAAAGAATGGGGTGGGCAGACTTATCGATGGTACCAAAATACAAGCTCTGAATGGGCTGTGTCCTCCAGGTTTTCGAGAAAGAAATGAGTTGGCGGAAAGTGGAAAACAGGAAAATGCTTTGCTGTCTGTGCCAAGGTTCCATGCACTCGATGTAACTGGACACGATCTATCGCAGCAGGAGGAGTTAATCCTCTGGAGACCTTTAGGCAGAGGCCCTCGGCCACGCGACAGAAACAAAACCGTGAAGGACTCCACAGATTTTTTCCTTTGATTTATTCTTTGATTTTTTTCTCTGAATCGGTCTACTTTCAGCATAGGCGCTGCCTTAACAAGCAACAAACACAGCCTCATTTGAGGCATATGTATGGGGTCGAACCCTGTTCCCTGTCGGCATCTGCTGAAGAAAGGGAGTGGACACACTTTGCTGGAAAAATGAGAGTGCCCTATAGACATTGGAGATGCACCAGTTCTTGACACAAGAGATCAAGGATCCAGAATCCAGTGAAGCAGGCTTTATCACAGCTGCAAAAATATGGAGCGCTTCACGGATTTCCGTGTCATCCTTTCGCAGGGGCCATGCTAATCTTCTCTGTATCGATCCAATTTTAGTATATGTGCTGCCTTAGCAAGCACGATCCTGGCTGCCCGCCCAAGGCATATGTACACCTCGGGTTCCAGCGAGCTATCACCAAGGTGGTAGGGCCCAGCGAGCCATCTACTGAAAGAATGGGGTGGGCAGACTTATCGATGGTACCAAAATACAAGCTCTGAATGGGCTGTGTCCTCCAGGTTTTCGAGAAAGAAATGAGTTGGCGGAAAGTGGAAAACAGGAAAATGCTTTGCTGTCTGTGCCAAGGTTCCATGCACTCGATGTAACTGGACACGATCTATCGCAGCAGGAGGAGTTAATCCTCTGGAGACCTTTAGGCAGAGGCCCTCGGCCACGCGAGAGAAAAAAAAACCGTGAAGGACTCCACAGATTTTTTCCTTTGATTGATTTTTTGATTTTTTTCTCTGAATCGGTCTACTTTCAGCATAGGCGCTGCCTTAACAAGCAACAAACACAGCCTCATTTGAGGCATATGTATGGGGTCGAACCCTGTTCCCTGTCGGCATCTGCTGAAGAAAGGGAGTGGACACACTTTGCTGGAAAAATGAGAGTGCCCTATAGACATTGGAGATGCACCAGTTCTTGACACAAGAGATCAAGAATGAAAATAAATAGTGGCAGGAAGGTATGAATCAAGTCCAGTGAAGCAGGCTTGATCACAGCTGGAAAAATATGGAGCGCTTCACGGATTTGCGTGTCATCCTTTCGCAGGGGCCATGCTAATCTTCTCTGTATCGATCCAATTTTAGTATATGTGCTGCCTTAGCAAGCACGATCCTGGCGGCCCGCCCAAGGCATATGTACACCTCGGGTTCCAGCGAGCTATCACCAAGGTGGTAGGGCCCAGCGAGCCATTTACTGAAAGAATGGGGTGGGCAGACTTATCGATGGTACCAAAATACAAGCTCTGAATGGGCTGTGTCCTCCAGGTTTTCAAGAAAGAAATGAGTTGGCGGAAAGTGGAAAACAGGAAAATGCTTTGCTGTCTGTGCCAAGGTTCCATGCACTCGATGTAACTGGACACGATCTATCGCAGCAGGAGGAGTTAATCCTCTGGAGACCTTTAGGCAGAGGCCCTCGGCCACGCGACAGAAACAAAACCGTGAAGGACTCCACAGATTTTTTCCTTTGATTTATTCTTTGATTTTTTTCTCTGAATCGGTCTACTTTCAGCATAGGCGCTGCCTTAACAAGCAACAAACACAGCCTCATTTGAGGCATATGTATGGGGTCGAACCCTGTTCCCTGTCGGCATCTGCTGAAGAAAGGGAGTGGACACACTTTGCTGGAAAAATGAGAGTGCACTATAGACATTGGAGATGCACGAGTTCTTGACACAAGAGATCAAGAATGAACATAAATAGTGGCAGGAAGGTATGAATCAAGTCCACTGAAGCAGGCTTGATCACAGCTGCAAAAATATGGAGCGCTTCACGGATTTGCGTGTCATCCTTTCGCAGGGGCCATGCTAATCTTCTCTGTATCGATCCAATTTTAGTATATGTGCTGCCTTAGCAAGCACGATCCTGGCGGCCCGCCCAAGGCATATGTACACCTCGGGTTCCAGCGAGCTATCACCAAGGTGGTAGGGCCCAGCGAGCCATCTACTGAAAGAATGGGGTGGCCAGACTTATCGATGGTACCAAAATACAAGCTCTGAATGGGCTGTGTCCTCCAGGTTTTCGAGAAAGAAATGAGTTGGCGGAAAGTGGAAAACAGGAAAATGCTTTGCTGTCTGTGCCAAGGTTCAATGCACTCGATGTAACTGGACACGATCTATCGCAGCAGGAGGAGTTAATCCTCTGGAGACCTTTAGGCAGAGGCCCTCGGCCACGCGACAGAAACAAAACCGTGAAGGACTCCACAGATTTTTTCCTTTGATTTATTCTTTGATTTTTTTCTCTGAATCGGTCTACTTTCAGCATAGGCGCTGCCTTAACAAGCAACAAACACAGCCTCATTTGAGGCATATGTATGGGGTCGAACCCTGTTCCCTGTCGGCATCTGCTGAAGAAAGGGAGTGGACACACTTTGCTGGAAAAATGAGAGTGCCCTATAGACATTGGAGATGCACCAGTTCTTGACACAAGAGATCAAGAATCCAGAATCCAGTGAAGCAGGCTTGATCACAGCTGCAAAAATATGGAGCGCTTCACGGATTTGCGTGTTATCCTTTCGCAGGGGCCATGCTAATCTTCTCTGTATCGATCCAATTTTAGTATATGTGCTGCCTTAGCAAGCACGATCCTGGCTGCCCGCCCAAGGCATATGTACACCTCGGGTTCCAGCGAGCTATCACCAAGGTGGTAGGGCCCAGCGAGCCATCTACTGAAAGAATGGGGTGGGCAGACTTATCGATGGTACCAAAATACAAGCTCTGAATGGGCTGTGTCCTCCAGGTTTTCGAGAAAGAAATGAGTTGGCGGAAAGTGGAAAACAGGAAAATGCTTTGCTGTCTGTGCCAAGGTTCCATGCACTCGATGTAACTGGACACGATCTATCGCAGCAGGAGGAGTTAATCCTCTGGAGACCTTAAGGCAGAGGCCCTCGGCCACGCGAGAGAAAAAAAACCGTGAAGGACTCCACAGATTTTTTCCTTTGATTTATTCTTTGATTTTTTTCTCTGAATCGGTCTACTTTCAGCATAGGCGCTGCCTTAACAAGCAACAAACACAGCCTCATTTGAGGCATATGTATGGGGTCGAACCCTGTTGGCATCTGCTGAAGAAAGGGAGTGGACACACTTTGCTGGAAAAATGAGAGTGCCCTATAGACATTGGAGATGCACCAGTTCTTGACACAAGAGATCAAGAATGAAAATAAATAGTGGCAGGAAGGTATGAATCAAGTCCAGTGAAGCAGGCTTGATCACAGCTGCAAAAATATGGAGCGCTTCACGGATTTGCGTGTCATCCTTTCGCAGGGGCCATGCTAATCTTCTCTGTATCGATCCAATTTTAGTATATGTGCTGCCTTAGCAAGCACGATCCTGGCGGCCCGCCCAAGGCATATGTACACCTCGGGTTCCAGCGAGCTATCACCAAGGTGGTAGGGCCCAGCGAGCCATCTACTGAAAGAATGGGGTGGGCAGACTTATCGATGGTACCAAAATACAAGCTCTGAATGGGCTGTGTCCTCCAGGTTTTCAAGAAAGAAATGAGTTGGCGGAAAGTGGAATACAGGAAAATGCTTTGCTGTCTGTGCCAAGGTTCCATGCACTCGATGTAACTGGACACGATCTATCGCAGCAGGAGGAGTTAATCCTCTGGAGACCTTTAGGCAGAGGCCCTCGGCCACGCGACAGAAACAAAACCGTGAAGGACTCCACAGATTTTTTCCTTTGATTTATTCTTTGATTTTTTTCTCTGAATCGGTCTACTTTCAGCATAGGCGCTGCCTTAACAAGCAACAAACACAGCCTCATTTGAGGCATATGTATGGGGTCGAACCCTGTTCCCTGTCGGCATCTGCTGAAGGAAGGGAGTGGACACACTTTGCTGGAAAAATGAGAGTGCCCTATAGACATTGGAGATGCACCAGTTCTTGACACAAGAGATCAAGAATGAAAATAAATAGTGGCAGGAAGGTATGAATCAAGTCCACTGAAGCAGGCTTGATCACAGCTGCAAAAATATGGAGCGCTTCACGGATTTGCGTGTCATCCTTTCGCAGGGGCCATGCTAATCTTCTCTGTATCGATCCAATTTTAGTATATGTGCTGCCTTAGCAAGCACGATCCTGGCGCCCCGCCCAAGGCATATGTACACCTCGGGTTCCAGCGAGCTATCACCAAGGTGGTAGGGCCCAGCGAGCCATCTACTGAAAGAATGGGGTGGCCAGACTTATCGATGGTACCAAAATACAAGCTCTGAATGGGCTGTGTCCTCCAGGTTTTCGAGAAAGAAATGAGTTGGCGGAAAGTGGAAAACAGGAAAATGCTTTGCTGTCTGTGCCAAGGTTCAATGCACTCGATGTAACTGGACACGATCTATCGCAGCAGGAGGAGTTAATCCTCTGGAGACCTTTAGGCAGAGGCCCTCGGCGACGCGACAGAAACAAAACCGTGAAGGACTCCACAGATTTTTTCCTTTGATTTATTCTTTGATTTTTTTCTCTGAATCGGTCTACTTTCAGCATAGGCGCTGCCTTAACAAGCAACAAACACAGCCTCATTTGAGGCATATGTATGGGGTCGAACCCTGTTCCCTGTCGGCATCTGCTGAAGGAAGGGAGTGGACACACTTTGCTGGAAAAATGAGAGTGCCCTATAGACATTGGAGATGCACCAGTTCTTGACACAAGAGATCAAGAATCCAGAATCCAGTGAAGCAGGCTTGATCACAGCTGCAAAAATATGGAGCGCTTCACGGATTTGCGTGTCATCCTTTCGCAGGGGCCATGCTAATCTTCTCTGTATCGATCCAATTTTAGTATATGTGCTGCCTTAGCAAGCACGATCCTGGTTGCCCGCCCAAGGCATATGTACACCTCGGGTTCCAGCGAGCTATCACCAAGGTGGTAGGGCCCAGCGAGCCATCTACTGAAAGAATGGGGTGGGCAGACTTATCGATGGTACCAAAATACAAGCTCTGAATGGGCTGTGTCCTCCAGGTTTTCGAGAAAGAAATGAGTTGGCGGAAAGTGGAAAACAGGAAAATGCTTTGCTGTCTGTGCCAAGGTTCCATGCACTCGATGTAACTGGACACGATCTATCGCAGCAGGAGGAGTTAATCCTCTGGAGACCTTTAGGCAGAGGCCCTCGGCCACGCGAGAGAAAAAAAACCGTGAAGGACTCCACAGATTTTTTCCTTTGATTTATTCTTTGATTTTTTTCTCTGAATCGGTCTACTTTCAGCATAGGCGCTGCCTTAACAAGCAACAAACACAGCCTCATTTGAGGCATATGTATGGGGTCGAACCCTGTTGGCATCTGCTGAAGAAAGGGAGTGGACACACTTTGCTGGAAAAATGAGAGTGCCCTATAGACATTGGAGATGCACCAGTTCTTGACACAAGAGATCAAGAATGAAAATAAATAGTGGCAGGAAGGTATGAATCAAGTCCAGTGAAGCAGGCTTGATCACAGCTGCAAAAATATGGAGCGCTTCACGGATTTGCGTGTCATCCTTTCGCAGGGGCCATGCTAATCTTCTCTGTATCGATCCAATTTTAGTATATGTGCTGCCTTAGCAAGCACGATCCTGGCGGCCCGCCCAAGGCATATGTACACCTCGGGTTCCAGCGAGCTATCACCAAGGTGGTAGGGCCCAGCGAGCCATCTACTGAAAGAATGGGGTGGGCACACTTATCGATGGTACCAAAATACAAGCTCTGAATGGGCTGTGTCCTCCAGGTTTTCGAGAAAGAAATGAGTTGGCGGAAAGTGGAAAACAGGAAAATGCTTTGCTGTCTGTGCCAAGGTTCCATGCACTCGATGTAACTGGACACGATCTATCGCAGCAGGAGGAGTTAATCCTCTGGAGACCTTTAGGCAGAGGCCCTCGGCCACGCGACAGAAACAAAACCGTGAAGGACTCCACAGATTTTTTCCTTTGATTTATTTTTTGATTTTTTTCTCTGAATCGGTCTACTTTCAGCATAGGCGCTGCCTTAACAAGCAACAAACACAGCCTCATTTGAGGCATATGTATGGGGTCGAACCCTATTCCCTGTCGGCATCTGCTGAAGAAAGGGAGTGGACACACTTTGCTGGAAAAATGAGAGTGCCCTATAGACATTGGAGATGCACCAGTTCTTGACACAAGAGATCAAGAATGAAAATAAATAGTGGCAGGAAGGTATGAATCAAGTCCAGTGAAGCAGGCTTGATCACAGCTGGAAAAATATGGAGCGCTTCACGGATTTGCGTGTCATCCTTTCGCAGGGGCCATGCTAATCTTCTCTGTATCGATCCAATTTTAGTATATGTGCTGCCTTAGCAAGCACGATCCTGGCGGCACGCCCAAGGCATATGTACACCTCGGGTCCCAGCGAGCTATCACCAAGGTGGTAGGGCCCAGCGAGCCATCTACTGAAAGAATGGGGTGGGCAGATTTATCGATGGTACCAAAATACAAGCTCTGAATGGGCTGTGTCCTCCAGGTTTTCGAGAAAGAAATGAGTTGGCGGAAAGTGGAAAACAGGAAAATGCTTTGCTGTCTGTGCCAAGGTTCCATGCACTCGATGTAACTGGACACGATCTATCGCAGCAGGAGGAGTTAATCCTCTGGAGACCTTTAGGCAGAGGCCCTCGGCCACGCGACAGAAACAAAACCGTGAAGGACTCCACAGATTTTTTCCTTTGATTTATTCTTTGATTTTTTTCTCTGAATCGGTCTACTTTCAGCATAGGCGCTGCCTTAACAAGCAACAAACACAGCCTCATTTGAGGCATATGTATGGGGTGGAACCCTGTTCCCTGTCGGCATCTGCTGAAGAAAGGGAGTGAACACACTTTGCTGGAAAAATGAGAGTGCCCTAAAGACATTGGAGATGCACCAGTTCTTGACACAAGAGATCAAGAATGAAAATAAATAGTGGCAGGAAGGTATGAATCAAGTCCAGTGAAGCAGGCTTGATCACAGCTGCAAAAATATGGAGCGCTTCACGGATTTGCGTGTCATCCTTTCGCAGGGGCCATGCTAATCTTCTCTGTATCGATCCAATTTTAGTATATGTGCTGCCTTAGCAAGCACGATCCTGGTGGCCCGCCCAAGGCATATGTACACCTTGGGTTCCAGCGAGCTATCACCAAGGTGGTAGGGCCCAGCGAGCCATCTACTGAAAGAATGGGGTGGGCAGACTTATCGATGGTACCAAAATACAAGCTCTGAATGGGCTGTGTCCTCCAGGTTTTCGAGAAAGAAATGAGTTGGCGGAAAGTGGAAAACAGGAAAATGCTTTGCTGTCTGTGCCAAGGTTCCATGCACTCGATGTAACTGGACACGATCTATCGCAGCAGGAGGAGTTAATCCTCTGGAGACCTTTAGGCAGAGGCCCTCGGCCACGCGACAGAAACAAAACCGTGAAGGACTCCACAGATTTTTTCCTTTGATTTATTCTTTGATTTTTTTCTCTGAATCGGTCTACTTTCAGCATAGGCGCTGCCTTAACAAGCAACAAACACAGCCTCATTTGAGGCATATGTATGGGGTCGAACCCTGTTGGCATCTGCTGAAGAAAGGGAGTGGACACACTTTGCTGGAAAAATGAGAGTGCCCTATAGACATTGGAGATGCACCAGTTCTTGACACAAGAGATCAAGAATGAAAATAAATAGTGGCAGGAAGGTATGAATCAAGTCCAGTGAAGCAGGCTTGTTCACAGCTGCAAAAATATGGAGCGCTTCACGGATTTGCGTGTCATCCTTTCGCAGGGGCCATGCTAATCTTCTCTGTATCGATCCAATTTTAGTATATGTGCTGCCTTAGCAAGCACGATCCTGGTGGCCCGCCCAAGGCATATTTACACCTCGGGTTCCAGCGAGCTATCACCAAGGTGGTAGGGCCCAGCGAGCCATCTACTGAAAGAATGGGGTGGGCAGACTTATCGATGGTACCAAAATACAAGCTCTGAATGGGCTGTGTCCTCCAGGTTTTCGAGAAAGAAATGAGTTGGCGGAAAGTGGAAAACAGGAAAATGCTTTGCTGTCTGTGCCAAGGTTCCATGCACTCGATGTAACTGGACACGATCTATCGCAGCAGGAGGAGTTAATCCTCTGGAGACCTTTAGGCAGAGGCCCTCGGCCACGCGACAGAAACAAAACCGTGAAGGACTCCACAGATTTTTTCCTTTGATTTATTCTTTGATTTTTTTCTCTGAATCGGTCTACTTTCAGCATAGGCGCTGCCTTAACAAGCAACAAACACAGCCTCATTTGAGGCATATGTATGGGGTCGAACCCTGTTCCCTGTCGGCATCTGCTGAAGAAAGGGAGTGGACACACTTTGCTGGAAAAATGAGAGTGCCCTATAGACATTGGAGATGCACCAGTTCTTGACACAAGAGATCAAGAATGAAAATAAATAGTGGCAGGAAGGTATGAATCAAGTCCAGTGAAGCAGGCTTGATCACAGCTGCAAAAATATGGAGCGCTTCACGGATTTGCGTGTCATCCTTTCGCAGGGGCCATGCTAATCTTCTCTGTATCGATCCAATTTTAGTATATGTGCTGCCTTAGCAAGCACGATCCTGGCGGCCCGCCCAAGGCATATGTACACCTCGGGTTCCAGCGAGCTATCACCAAGGTGGTAGGGCCCAGCGAGCCATCTACTGAAAGAATGGGGTGGGCACACTTATCGATGGTACCAAAATACAAGCTCTGAATGGGCTGTGTCCTCCAGGTTTTCGAGAAAGAAATGAGTTGGCGGAAAGTGGAAAACAGGAAAATGCTTTGCTGTCTGTGCCAAGGTTCCATGCACTCGATGTAACTGGACACGATCTATCGCAGCAGGAGGAGTTAATCCTCTGGAGACCTTTAGGCAGAGGCCCTCGGCCACGCGACAGAAACAAAACCGTGAAGGACTCCACAGATTTTTTCCTTTGATTTATTCTTTGATTTTTTTCTCTGAATCGGTCTACTTTCAGCATAGGCGCTGCCTTAACAAGCAACAAACACAGCCTCATTTGAGGCATATGTATGGGGTCGAACCCTGTTCCCTGTCGGCATCTGCTGAAGAAAGGGAGTGGACACACTTTGCTGGAAAAATGAGAGTGCCCTATAGACATTGGAGATGCACCAGTTCTTGACACAAGAGATCAAGAATGAAAATAAATAGTGGCAGGAAGGTATGAATCAAGTCCAGTGAAGCAGGCTTGATCACAGCTGCAAAAATATGGAGCGCTTCACGGATTTGCGTGTCATCCTTTCGCAGGGGCCATGCTAATCTTCTCTGTATCGATCCAATTTTAGTATATGTGCTGCCTTAGCAAGCACGATCCTGGCGGCCCGCCCAAGGCATATGTACACCTCGGGTTCCAGCGAGCTATCACCAAGGTGGTAGGGCCCAGCGAGCCATCTACTGAAAGAATGGGGTGGGCAGACTTATCGATGGTACCAAAATACAAGCTCTGAATGGGCTGTGTCCTCCAGGTTTTCGAGAAAGAAATGAGTTGGCGGAAAGTGGAAAACAGGAAAATGCTTTGCTGTCTGTGCCAAGGTTCCATGCACTCGATGTAACTGGACACGATCTATCGCAGCAGGAGGAGTTAATCCTCTGGAGACCTTTAGGCAGAGGCCCTCGGCCACGCGAGAGAAAAAAAACCGTGAAGGACTCCACAGATTTTTTCCTTTGATTTATTCTTTGATTTTTTTCTCTGAATCGGTCTACTTTCAGCATAGGCGCTGCCTTAACAAGCAACAAACACAGCCTCATTTGAGGCATATGTATGGGGTCGAACCCTGTTCCCTGTCGGCATCTGCTGAAGAAAGGGAGTGGACACACTTTGCTGGAAAAATGAGAGTGCCCTATAGACATTGGAGATGCACCAGTTCTTGACACAAGAGATCAAGAATGAAAATAAATAGTGGCAGGAAGGTATGAATCAAGTCCAGTGAAGCAGGCTTGATCACAGCTGCAAAAATATGGAGCGCTTCACGGATTTGCGTGTCATCCTTTCGCAGGGGCCATGCTAATCTTCTCTGTATCGATCCAATTTTAGTATATGTGCTGCCTTAGCAAGCACGATCCTGGCGGCCCGCCCAAGGCATATGTACACCTCGGGTTCCAGCGAGCTATCACCAAGGTGGTAGGGCCCAGCGAGCCATCTACTGAAAGAATGGGGTGGGCAGACTTATCGATGGTACCAAAATACAAGCTCTGAATGGGCTGTGTCCTCCAGGTTTTCAAGAAAGAAATGAGTTGGCGGAAAGTGGAAAACAGGAAAATGCTTTGCTGTCTGTGCCAAGGTTCCATGCACTCGATGTAACTGGACACGATCTATCGCAGCAGGAGGAGTTAATCCTCTGGAGACCTTTAGGCAGAGGCCCTCGGCCACGCGACAGAAACAAAACCGTGAAGGACTCCACAGATTTTTTCCTTTGATTTATTCTTTGATTTTTTTCTCTGAATCGGTCTACTTTCAGCATAGGCGCTGCCTTAACAAGCAACAAACACAGCCTCATTTGAGGCATATGTATGGGGTCGAACCCTGTTCCCTGTCGGCATCTGCTGAAGAAAGGGAGTGGACACACTTTGCTGGAAAAATGAGAGTGCCCTATAGACATTGGAGATGCACCAGTTCTTGACACAAGAGATCAAGGATCCAGAATCCAGTGAAGCAGGCTTTATCACAGCTGCAAAAATATGGAGCGCTTCACGGATTTGCGTGTCATCCTTTCGCAGGGGCCATGCTAATCTTCTCTGTATCGATCCAATTTTAGTATATGTGCTGCCTTAGCAAGCACGATCCTGGCTGCCCGCCCAAGGCATATGTACACCTCGGGTTCCAGCGAGCTATCACCAAGGTGGTAGGGCCCAGCGAGCCATCTACTGAAAGAATGGGGTGGGCAGACTTATCGATGGTACCAAAATACAAGCTCTGAATGGGCTGTGTCCTCCAGGTTTTCGAGAAAGAAATGAGTTGGCGGAAAGTGGAAAACAGGAAAATGCTTTGCTGTCTGTGCCAAGGTTCCATGCACTCGATGTAACTGGACACGATCTATCGCAGCAGGAGGAGTTAATCCTCTGGAGACCTTTAGGCAGAGGCCCTCGGCCACGCGAGAGAAAAAAAAACCGTGAAGGACTCCACAGATTTTTTCCTTTGATTTATTTTTTGATTTTTTTCTCTGAATCGGTCTACTTTCAGCATAGGCGCTGCCTTAACAAGCAACAAACACAGCCTCATTTGAGGCATATGTATGGGGTCGAACCCTGTTCCCTGTCGGCATCTGCTGAAGAAAGGGAGTGGACACACTTTGCTGGAAAAATGAGAGTGCCCTATAGACATTGGAGATGCACCAGTTCTTGACACAAGAGATCAAGAATGAAAATAAATAGTGGCAGGAAGGTATGAATCAAGTCCAGTGAAGCAGGCTTGATCACAGCTGGAAAAATATGGAGCGCTTCACGGATTTGCGTGTCATCCTTTCGCAGGGGCCATGCTAATCTTCTCTGTATCGATCCAATTTTAGTATATGTGCTGCCTTAGCAAGCACGATCCTGGCGGCCCGCCCAAGGCATATGTACACCTCGGGTTCCAGCGAGCTATCACCAAGGTGGTAGGGCCCAGCGAGCCATCTACTGAAAGAATGGGGTGGCCAGACTTATCGATGGTACCAAAATACAAGCTCTGAATGGGCTGTGTCCTCCAGGTTTTCGAGAAAGAAATGAGTTGGCGGAAAGTGGAAAACAGGAAAATGCTTTGCTGTCTGTGCCAAGGTTCCATGCACTCGATGTAACTGGACACGATCTATCGCAGCAGGAGGAGTTAATCCTCTGGAGACCTTTAGGCAGAGGCCCTCGGCCACGCGAGAGAAAATAAAACCGTGAAGGACTCCACAGATTTTTTCCTTTGATTGATTTTTTGATTTTTTTCTCTGAATCGGTCTACTTTCAGCATAGGCGCTGCCTTAACAAGCAACAAACACAGCCTCATTTGAGGCATATGTATGGGGTCGAACCCTGTTCCCTGTCGGCATCTGCTGAAGAAAGGGAGTGGACACACTTTGCTGGAAAAATGAGAGTGCCCTATAGACATTGGAGATGCACCAGTTCTTGACACAAGAGATCAAGAATGAAAATAAATAGTGGCAGGAAGGTATGAATCAAGTCCAGTGAAGCAGGCTTGATCACAGCTGCAAAAATATGGAGCGCTTCACGGATTTGCGTGTCATCCTTTCGCAGGGGCCATGCTAATCTTCTCTGTATCGATCCAATTTTAGTATATGTGCTGCCTTAGCAAGCACGATCCTGGCGGCCCGCCCAAGGCATATGTACACCTCGGGTTCCAGCGAGCTATCACCAAGGTGGTAGGGCCCAGCGAGCCATCTACTGAAAGAATGGGGTGGGCAGACTTATCGATGGTACCAAAATACAAGCTCTGAATGGGCTGTGTCCTCCAGGTTTTCGAGAAAGAAATGAGTTGGCGGAAAGTGGAAAACAGGAAAATGCTTTGCTGTCTGTGCCAAGGTTCCATGCACTCGATGTAACTGGACACGATCTATCGCAGCAGGAGGAGTTAATCCTCTGGAGACCTTTAGGCAGAGGCCCTCGGCCACGCGACAGAAACAAAACCGTGAAGGACTCCACAGATTTTTTCCTTTGATTTATTCTTTGATTTTTTTCTCTGAATCGGTCTACTTTCAGCATAGGCGCTGCCTTAACAAGCAACAAACACAGCCTCATTTGAGGCATATGTATGGGGTCGAACCCTGTTCCCTGTCGGCATCTGCTGAAGAAAGGGAGTGGACACACTTTGCTGGAAAAATGAGAGTGCCCTATAGACATTGGAGATGCACCAGTTCTTGACACAAGAGATCAAGGATCCAGAATCCAGTGAAGCAGGCTTTATCACAGCTGCAAAAATATGGAGCGCTTCACGGATTTCCGTGTCATCCTTTCGCAGGGGCCATGCTAATCTTCTCTGTATCGATCCAATTTTAGTATATGTGCTGCCTTAGCAAGCACGATCCTGGCTGCCCGCCCAAGGCATATGTACACCTCGGGTTCCAGCGAGCTATCACCAAGGTGGTAGGGCCCAGCGAGCCATCTACTGAAAGAATGGGGTGGGCAGACTTATCGATGGTACCAAAATACAAGCTCTGAATGGGCTGTGTCCTCCAGGTTTTCGAGAAAGAAATGAGTTGGCGGAAAGTGGAAAACAGGAAAATGCTTTGCTGTCTGTGCCAAGGTTCCATGCACTCGATGTAACTGGACACGATCTATCGCAGCAGGAGGAGTTAATCCTCTGGAGACCTTTAGGCAGAGGCCCTCGGCCACGCGAGAGAAAAAAAAACCGTGAAGGACTCCACAGATTTTTTCCTTTGATTGATTTTTGGATTTTTTTCTCTGAATCGGTCTACTTTCAGCATAGGCGCTGCCTTAACAAGCAACAAACACAGCCTCATTTGAGGCATATGTATGGGGTCGAACCCTGTTCCCTGTCGGCATCTGCTGAAGAAAGGGAGTGGACACACTTTGCTGGAAAAATGAGAGTGCCCTATAGACATTGGAGATGCACCAGTTCTTGACACAAGAGATCAAGAATGAAAATAAATAGTGGCAGGAAGGTATGAATCAAGTCCAGTGAAGCAGGCTTGATCACAGCTGCAAAAATATGGAGCGCTTCACGGATTTGCGTGTCATCCTTTCGCAGGGGCCATGCTAATCTTCTCTGTATCGATCCAATTTTAGTATATGTGCTGCCTTAGCAAGCACGATCCTGGCGGCCCGCCCAAGGCATATGTACACCTCGGGTTCCAGCGAGCTATCACCAAGGTGGTAGGGCCCAGCGAGCCATCTACTGAAAGAATGGGGTGGGCAGACTTATCGATGGTACCAAAATACAAGCTCTGAATGGGCTGTGTCCTCCAGGTTTTCGAGAAAGAAATGAGTTGGCGGAAAGTGGAAAACAGGAAAATGCTTTGCTGTCTGTGCCAAGGTTCCATGCACTCGATGTAACTGGACACGATCTATCGCAGCAGGAGGAGTTAATCCTCTGGAGACCTTTAGGCAGAGGCCCTCGGCCACGCGACAGAAACAAAACCGTGAAGGACTCCACAGATTTTTTCCTTTGATTTATTCTTTGATTTTTTTCTCTGAATCGGTCTACTTTCAGCATAGGCGCTGCCTTAACAAGCAACAAACACAGCCTCATTTGAGGCATATGTATGGGGTCGAACCCTGTTCCCTGTCGGCATCTGCTGAAGAAAGGGAGTGGACACACTTTGCTGGAAAAATGAGAGTGCCCTATAGACATTGGAGATGCACCAGTTCTTGACACAAGAGATCAAGGATCCAGAATCCAGTGAAGCAGGCTTTATCACAGCTGCAAAAATATGGAGCGCTTCACGGATTTCCGTGTCATCCTTTCGCAGGGGCCATGCTAATCTTCTCTGTATCGATCCAATTTTAGTATATGTGCTGCCTTAGCAAGCACGATCCTGGCTGCCCGCCCAAGGCATATGTACACCTCGGGTTCCAGCGAGCTATCACCAAGGTGGTAGGGCCCAGCGAGCCATCTACTGAAAGAATGGGGTGGGCAGACTTATCGATGGTACCAAAATACAAGCTCTGAATGGGCTGTGTCCTCCAGGTTTTCGAGAAAGAAATGAGTTGGCGGAAAGTGGAAAACAGGAAAATGCTTTGCTGTCTGTGCCAAGGTTCCATGCACTCGATGTAACTGGACACGATCTATCGCAGCAGGAGGAGTTAATCCTCTGGAGACCTTTAGGCAGAGGCCCTCGGCCACGCGAGAGAAAAAAAAACCGTGAAGGACTCCACAGATTTTTTCCTTTGATTGATTTTTGGATTTTTTTCTCTGAATCGGTCTACTTTCAGCATAGGCGCTGCCTTAACAAGCAACAAACACAGCCTCATTTGAGGCATATGTATGGGGTCGAACCCTGTTCCCTGTCGGCATCTGCTGAAGAAAGGGAGTGGACACACTTTGCTGGAAAAATGAGAGTGCCCTATAGACATTGGAGATGCACCAGTTCTTGACACAAGAGATCAAGAATGAAAATAAATAGTGGCAGGAAGGTATGAATCAAGTCCAGTGAAGCAGGCTTGATCACAGCTGGAAAAATATGGAGCGCTTCACGGATTTGCGTGTCATCCTTTCGCAGGGGCCATGCTAATCTTCTCTGTATCGATCCAATTTTAGTATATGTGCTGCCTTAGCAAGCACGATCCTGGTGGCCCGCCCAAGGCATATGTACACCTCGGGTTCCAGCGAGCTATCACCAAGGTGGTAGGGCCCAGCGAGCCATTTACTGAAAGAATGGGGTGGGCAGACTTATCGATGGTACCAAAATACAAGCTCTGAATGGGCTGTGTCCTCCAGGTTTTCAAGAAAGAAATGAGTTGGCGGAAAGTGGAAAACAGGAAAATGCTTTGCTGTCTGTGCCAAGGTTCCATGCACTCGATGTAACTGGACACGATCTATCGCAGCAGGAGGAGTTAATCCTCTGGAGACCTTTAGGCAGAGGCCCTCGGCCACGCGACAGAAACAAAACCGTGAAGGACTCCACAGATTTTTTCCTTTGATTTATTCTTTGATTTTTTTCTCTGAATCGGTCTACTTTCAGCATAGGCGCTGCCTTAACAAGCAACAAACACAGCCTCATTTGAGGCATATGTATGGGGTCGAACCCTGTTCCCTGTCGGCATCTGCTGAAGAAAGGGAGTGGACACACTTTGCTGGAAAAATGAGAGTGCACTATAGACATTGGAGATGCACGAGTTCTTGACACAAGAGATCAAGAATGAACATAAATAGTGGCAGGAAGGTATGAATCAAGTCCACTGAAGCAGGCTTGATCACAGCTGCAAAAATATGGAGCGCTTCACGGATTTGCGTGTCATCCTTTCGCAGGGGCCATGCTAATCTTCTCTGTATCGATCCAATTTTAGTATATGTGCTGCCTTAGCAAGCACGATCCTGGCGGCCCGCCCAAGGCATATGTACACCTCGGGTTCCAGCGAGCTATCACCAAGGTGGTAGGGCCCAGCGAGCCATCTACTGAAAGAATGGGGTGGCCAGACTTATCGATGGTACCAAAATACAAGCTCTGAATGGGCTGTGTCCTCCAGGTTTTCGAGAAAGAAATGAGTTGGCGGAAAGTGGAAAACAGGAAAATGCTTTGCTGTCTGTGCCAAGGTTCAATGCACTCGATGTAACTGGACACGATCTATCGCAGCAGGAGGAGTTAATCCTCTGGAGACCTTTAGGCAGAGGCCCTCGGCCACGCGACAGAAACAAAACCGTGAAGGACTCCACAGATTTTTTCCTTTGATTTATTCTTTGATTTTTTTCTCTGAATCGGTCTACTTTCAGCATAGGCGCTGCCTTAACAAGCAACAAACACAGCCTCATTTGAGGCATATGTATGGGGTCGAACCCTGTTCCCTGTCGGCATCTGCTGAAGAAAGGGAGTGGACACACTTTGCTGGAAAAATGAGAGTGCCCTATAGACATTGGAGATGCACCAGTTCTTGACACAAGAGATCAAGAATCCAGAATCCAGTGAAGCAGGCTTGATCACAGCTGCAAAAATATGGAGCGCTTCACGGATTTGCGTGTTATCCTTTCGCAGGGGCCATGCTAATCTTCTCTGTATCGATCCAATTTTAGTATATGTGCTGCCTTAGCAAGCACGATCCTGGCTGCCCGCCCAAGGCATATGTACACCTCGGGTTCCAGCGAGCTATCACCAAGGTGGTAGGGCCCAGCGAGCCATCTACTGAAAGAATGGGGTGGGCAGACTTATCGATGGTACCAAAATACAAGCTCTGAATGGGCTGTGTCCTCCAGGTTTTCGAGAAAGAAATGAGTTGGCGGAAAGTGGAAAACAGGAAAATGCTTTGCTGTCTGTGCCAAGGTTCCATGCACTCGATGTAACTGGACACGATCTATCGCAGCAGGAGGAGTTAATCCTCTGGAGACCTTAAGGCAGAGGCCCTCGGCCACGCGAGAGAAAAAAAACCGTGAAGGACTCCACAGATTTTTTCCTTTGATTTATTCTTTGATTTTTTTCTCTGAATCGGTCTACTTTCAGCATAGGCGCTGCCTTAACAAGCAACAAACACAGCCTCATTTGAGGCATATGTATGGGGTCGAACCCTGTTGGCATCTGCTGAAGAAAGGGAGTGGACACACTTTGCTGGAAAAATGAGAGTGCCCTATAGACATTGGAGATGCACCAGTTCTTGACACAAGAGATCAAGAATGAAAATAAATAGTGGCAGGAAGGTATGAATCAAGTCCAGTGAAGCAGGCTTGATCACAGCTGCAAAAATATGGAGCGCTTCACGGATTTGCGTGTCATCCTTTCGCAGGGGCCATGCTAATCTTCTCTGTATCGATCCAATTTTAGTATATGTGCTGCCTTAGCAAGCACGATCCTGGCGGCCCGCCCAAGGCATATGTACACCTCGGGTTCCAGCGAGCTATCACCAAGGTGGTAGGGCCCAGCGAGCCATCTACTGAAAGAATGGGGTGGGCACACTTATCGATGGTACCAAAATACAAGCTCTGAATGGGCTGTGTCCTCCAGGTTTTCGAGAAAGAAATGAGTTGGCGGAAAGTGGAAAACAGGAAAATGCTTTGCTGTCTGTGCCAAGGTTCCATGCACTCGATGTAACTGGACACGATCTATCGCAGCAGGAGGAGTTAATCCTCTGGAGACCTTTAGGCAGAGGCCCTCGGCCACGCGACAGAAACAAAACCGTGAAGGACTCCACAGATTTTTTCCTTTGATTTATTCTTTGATTTTTTTCTCTGAATCGGTCTACTTTCAGCATAGGCGCTGCCTTAACAAGCAACAAACACAGCCTCATTTGAGGCATATGTATGGGGTCGAACCCTGTTCCCTGTCGGCATCTGCTGAAGAAAGGGAGTGGACACACTTTGCTGGAAAAATGAGAGTGCACTATAGACATTGGAGATGCACGAGTTCTTGACACAAGAGATCAAGAATGAACATAAATAGTGGCAGGAAGGTATGAATCAAGTCCACTGAAGCAGGCTTGATCACAGCTGCAAAAATATGGAGCGCTTCACGGATTTGCGTGTCATCCTTTCGCAGGGGCCATGCTAATCTTCTCTGTATCGATCCAATTTTAGTATATGTGCTGCCTTAGCAAGCACGATCCTGGCGGCCCGCCCAAGGCATATGTACACCTCGGGTTCCAGCGAGCTATCACCAAGGTGGTAGGGCCCAGCGAGCCATCTACTGAAAGAATGGGGTGGCCAGACTTATCGATGGTACCAAAATACAAGCTCTGAATGGGCTGTGTCCTCCAGGTTTTCGAGAAAGAAATGAGTTGGCGGAAAGTGGAAAACAGGAAAATGCTTTGCTGTCTGTGCCAAGGTTCAATGCACTCGATGTAACTGGACACGATCTATCGCAGCAGGAGGAGTTAATCCTCTGGAGACCTTTAGGCAGAGGCCCTCGGCCACGCGACAGAAACAAAACCGTGAAGGACTCCACAGATTTTTTCCTTTGATTTATTCTTTGATTTTTTTCTCTGAATCGGTCTACTTTCAGCATAGGCGCTGCCTTAACAAGCAACAAACACAGCCTCATTTGAGGCATATGTATGGGGTCGAACCCTGTTCCCTGTCGGCATCTGCTGAAGAAAGGGAGTGGACACACTTTGCTGGAAAAATGAGAGTGCCCTATAGACATTGGAGATGCACCAGTTCTTGACACAAGAGATCAAGAATCCAGAATCCAGTGAAGCAGGCTTGATCACAGCTGCAAAAATATGGAGCGCTTCACGGATTTGCGTGTTATCCTTTCGCAGGGGCCATGCTAATCTTCTCTGTATCGATCCAATTTTAGTATATGTGCTGCCTTAGCAAGCACGATCCTGGCTGCCCGCCCAAGGCATATGTACACCTCGGGTTCCAGCGAGCTATCACCAAGGTGGTAGGGCCCAGCGAGCCATCTACTGAAAGAATGGGGTGGGCAGACTTATCGATGGTACCAAAATACAAGCTCTGAATGGGCTGTGTCCTCCAGGTTTTCGAGAAAGAAATGAGTTGGCGGAAAGTGGAAAACAGGAAAATGCTTTGCTGTCTGTGCCAAGGTTCCATGCACTCGATGTAACTGGACACGATCTATCGCAGCAGGAGGAGTTAATCCTCTGGAGACCTTAAGGCAGAGGCCCTCGGCCACGCGAGAGAAAAAAAACCGTGAAGGACTCCACAGATTTTTTCCTTTGATTTATTCTTTGATTTTTTTCTCTGAATCGGTCTACTTTCAGCATAGGCGCTGCCTTAACAAGCAACAAACACAGCCTCATTTGAGGCATATGTATGGGGTCGAACCCTGTTGGCATCTGCTGAAGAAAGGGAGTGGACACACTTTGCTGGAAAAATGAGAGTGCCCTATAGACATTGGAGATGCACCAGTTCTTGACACAAGAGATCAAGAATGAAAATAAATAGTGGCAGGAAGGTATGAATCAAGTCCAGTGAAGCAGGCTTGATCACAGCTGCAAAAATATGGAGCGCTTCACGGATTTGCGTGTCATCCTTTCGCAGGGGCCATGCTAATCTTCTCTGTATCGATCCAATTTTAGTATATGTGCTGCCTTAGCAAGCACGATCCTGGCGGCCCGCCCAAGGCATATGTACACCTCGGGTTCCAGCGAGCTATCACCAAGGTGGTAGGGCCCAGCGAGCCATCTACTGAAAGAATGGGGTGGGCACACTTATCGATGGTACCAAAATACAAGCTCTGAATGGGCTGTGTCCTCCAGGTTTTCGAGAAAGAAATGAGTTGGCGGAAAGTGGAAAACAGGAAAATGCTTTGCTGTCTGTGCCAAGGTTCCATGCACTCGATGTAACTGGACACGATCTATCGCAGCAGGAGGAGTTAATCCTCTGGAGACCTTTAGGCAGAGGCCCTCGGCCACGCGACAGAAACAAAACCGTGAAGGACTCCACAGATTTTTTCCTTTGATTTATTCTTTGATTTTTTTCTCTGAATCGGTCTACTTTCAGCATAGGCGCTGCCTTAACAAGCAACAAACACAGCCTCATTTGAGGCATATGTATGGGGTCGAACCCTGTTCCCTGTCGGCATCTGCTGAAGAAAGGGAGTGGACACACTTTGCTGGAAAAATGAGAGTGCCCTATAGACATTGGAGATGCACCAGTTCTTGACACAAGAGATCAAGAATGAAAATAAATAGTGGCAGGAAGGTATGAATCAAGTCCAGTGAAGCAGGCTTGATCACAGCTGCAAAAATATGGAGCGCTTCACGGATTTGCGTGTCATCCTTTCGCAGGGGCCATGCTAATCTTCTCTGTATCGATCCAATTTTAGTATATGTGCTGCCTTAGCAAGCACGATCCTGGCGGCCCGCCCAAGGCATATGTACACCTCGGGTTCCAGCGAGCTATCACCAAGGTGGTAGGGCCCAGCGAGCCATCTACTGAAAGAATGGGGTGGGCAGACTTATCGATGGTACCAAAATACAAGCTCTGAATGGGCTGTGTCCTCCAGGTTTTCGAGAAAGAAATGAGTTGGCGGAAAGTGGAAAACAGGAAAATGCTTTGCTGTCTGTGCCAAGGTTCCATGCACTCGATGTAACTGGACACGATCTATCGCAGCAGGAGGAGTTAATCCTCTGGAGACCTTTAGGCAGAGGCCCTCGGCCACGCGACAGAAACAAAACCATGAAGGACTCCACAGATTTTTTCCTTTGATTTATTTTTTGATTTTTTTCTCTGAATCGGTCTACTTTCAGCATAGGCGCTGCCTTAACAAGCAACAAACACAGCCTCATTTGAGGCATATGTATGGGGTCGAACCCTATTCCCTGTCGGCATCTGCTGAAGAAAGGGAGTGGACACACTTTGCTGGAAAAATGAGAGTGCCCTATAGACATTGGAGATGCACCAGTTCTTGACACAAGAGATCAAGAATGAAAATAAATAGTGGCAGGAAGGTATGAATCAAGTCCAGTGAAGCAGGCTTGATCACAGCTGGAAAAATATGGAGCGCTTCACGGATTTGCGTGTCATCCTTTCGCAGGGGCCATGCTAATCTTCTCTGTATCGATCCAATTTTAGTATATGTGCTGCCTTAGCAAGCACGATCCTGGCGGCACGCCCAAGGCATATGTACACCTCGGGTCCCAGCGAGCTATCACCAAGGTGGTAGGGCCCAGCGAGCCATCTACTGAAAGAATGGGGTGGGCAGATTTATCGATGGTACCAAAATACAAGCTCTGAATGGGCTGTGTCCTCCAGGTTTTCGAGAAAGAAATGAGTTGGCGGAAAGTGGAAAACAGGAAAATGCTTTGCTGTCTGTGCCAAGGTTCCATGCACTCGATGTAACTGGACACGATCTATCGCAGCAGGAGGAGTTAATCCTCTGGAGACCTTTAGGCAGAGGCCCTCGGCCACGCGACAGAAACAAAACCGTGAAGGACTCCACAGATTTTTTCCTTTGATTTATTCTTTGATTTTTTTCTCTGAATCGGTCTACTTTCAGCATAGGCGCTGCCTTAACAAGCAACAAACACAGCCTCATTTGAGGCATATGTATGGGGTGGAACCCTGTTCCCTGTCGGCATCTGCTGAAGAAAGGGAGTGAACACACTTTGCTGGAAAAATGAGAGTGCCCTAAAGACATTGGAGATGCACCAGTTCTTGACACAAGAGATCAAGAATGAAAATAAATAGTGGCAGGAAGGTATGAATCAAGTCCAGTGAAGCAGGCTTGATCACAGCTGCAAAAATATGGAGCGCTTCACGGATTTGCGTGTCATCCTTTCGCAGGGGCCATGCTAATCTTCTCTGTATCGATCCAATTTTAGTATATGTGCTGCCTTAGCAAGCACGATCCTGGCGGCCCGCCCAAGGCATATGTACACCTTGGGTTCCAGCGAGCTATCACCAAGGTGGTAGGGCCCAGCGAGCCATCTACTGAAAGAATGGGGTGGGCAGACTTATCGATGGTACCAAAATACAAGCTCTGAATGGGCTGTGTCCTCCAGGTTTTCGAGAAAGAAATGAGTTGGCGGAAAGTGGAAAACAGGAAAATGCTTTGCTGTCTGTGCCAAGGTTCCATGCACTCGATGTAACTGGACACGATCTATCGCAGCAGGAGGAGTTAATCCTCTGGAGACCTTTAGGCAGAGGCCCTCGGCCACGCGACAGAAACAAAACCGTGAAGGACTCCACAGATTTTTTCCTTTGATTTATTCTTTGATTTTTTTCTCTGAATCGGTCTACTTTCAGCATAGGCGCTGCCTTAACAAGCAACAAACACAGCCTCATTTGAGGCATATGTATGGGGTCGAACCCTGTTGGCATCTGCTGAAGAAAGGGAGTGGACACACTTTGCTGGAAAAATGAGAGTGCCCTATAGACATTGGAGATGCACCAGTTCTTGACACAAGAGATCAAGAATGAAAATAAATAGTGGCAGGAAGGTATGAATCAAGTCCAGTGAAGCAGGCTTGTTCACAGCTGCAAAAATATGGAGCGCTTCACGGATTTGCGTGTCATCCTTTCGCAGGGGCCATGCTAATCTTCTCTGTATCGATCCAATTTTAGTATATGTGCTGCCTTAGCAAGCACGATCCTGGTGGCCCGCCCAAGGCATATTTACACCTCGGGTTCCAGCGAGCTATCACCAAGGTGGTAGGGCCCAGCGAGCCATCTACTGAAAGAATGGGGTGGGCAGACTTATCGATGGTACCAAAATACAAGCTCTGAATGGGCTGTGTCCTCCAGGTTTTCGAGAAAGAAATGAGTTGGCGGAAAGTGGAAAACAGGAAAATGCTTTGCTGTCTGTGCCAAGGTTCCATGCACTCGATGTAACTGGACACGATCTATCGCAGCAGGAGGAGTTAATCCTCTGGAGACCTTTAGGCAGAGGCCCTCGGCCACGCGACAGAAACAAAACCGTGAAGGACTCCACAGATTTTTTCCTTTGATTTATTCTTTGATTTTTTTCTCTGAATCGGTCTACTTTCAGCATAGGCGCTGCCTTAACAAGCAACAAACACAGCCTCATTTGAGGCATATGTATGGGGTCGAACCCTGTTCCCTGTCGGCATCTGCTGAAGAAAGGGAGTGGACACACTTTGCTGGAAAAATGAGAGTGCCCTATAGACATTGGAGATGCACCAGTTCTTGACACAAGAGATCAAGAATGAAAATAAATAGTGGCAGGAAGGTATGAATCAAGTCCAGTGAAGCAGGCTTGATCACAGCTGCAAAAATATGGAGCGCTTCACGGATTTGCGTGTCATCCTTTCGCAGGGGCCATGCTAATCTTCTCTGTATCGATCCAATTTTAGTATATGTGCTGCCTTAGCAAGCACGATCCTGGCGGCCCGCCCAAGGCATATGTACACCTCGGGTTCCAGCGAGCTATCACCAAGGTGGTAGGGCCCAGCGAGCCATCTACTGAAAGAATGGGGTGGGCAGACTTATCGATGGTACCAAAATACAAGCTCTGAATGGGCTGTGTCCTCCAGGTTTTCGAGAAAGAAATGAGTTGGCGGAAAGTGGAAAACAGGAAAATGCTTTGCTGTCTGTGCCAAGGTTCCATGCACTCGATGTAACTGGACACGATCTATCGCAGCAGGAGGAGTTAATCCTCTGGAGACCTTTAGGCAGAGGCCCTCGGCCACGCGACAGAAACAAAACCATGAAGGACTCCACAGATTTTTTCCTTTGATTTATTTTTTGATTTTTTTCTCTGAATCGGTCTACTTTCAGCATAGGCGCTGCCTTAACAAGCAACAAACACAGCCTCATTTGAGGCATATGTATGGGGTCGAACCCTATTCCCTGTCGGCATCTGCTGAAGAAAGGGAGTGGACACACTTTGCTGGAAAAATGAGAGTGCCCTATAGACATTGGAGATGCACCAGTTCTTGACACAAGAGATCAAGAATGAAAATAAATAGTGGCAGGAAGGTATGAATCAAGTCCAGTGAAGCAGGCTTGATCACAGCTGGAAAAATATGGAGCGCTTCACGGATTTGCGTGTCATCCTTTCGCAGGGGCCATGCTAATCTTCTCTGTATCGATCCAATTTTAGTATATGTGCTGCCTTAGCAAGCACGATCCTGGCGGCACGCCCAAGGCATATGTACACCTCGGGTTCCAGCGAGCTATCACCAAGGTGGTAGGGCCCAGCGAGCCATCTACTGAAAGAATGGGGTGGGCAGATTTATCGATGGTACCAAAATACAAGCTCTGAATGGGCTGTGTCCTCCAGGTTTTCGAGAAAGAAATGAGTTGGCGGAAAGTGGAAAACAGGAAAATGCTTTGCTGTCTGTGCCAAGGTTCCATGCACTCGATGTAACTGGACACGATCTATCGCAGCAGGAGGAGTTAATCCTCTGGAGACCTTTAGGCAGAGGCCCTCGGCCACGCGACAGAAACAAAACCGTGAAGGACTCCACAGATTTTTTCCTTTGATTTATTCTTTGATTTTTTTCTCTGAATCGGTCTACTTTCAGCATAGGCGCTGCCTTAACAAGCAACAAACACAGCCTCATTTGAGGCATATGTATGGGGTGGAACCCTGTTCCCTGTCGGCATCTGCTGAAGAAAGGGAGTGAACACACTTTGCTGGAAAAATGAGAGTGCCCTAAAGACATTGGAGATGCACCAGTTCTTGACACAAGAGATCAAGAATGAAAATAAATAGTGGCAGGAAGGTATGAATCAAGTCCAGTGAAGCAGGCTTGATCACAGCTGCAAAAATATGGAGCGCTTCACGGATTTGCGTGTCATCCTTTCGCAGGGGCCATGCTAATCTTCTCTGTATCGATCCAATTTTAGTATATGTGCTGCCTTAGCAAGCACGATCCTGGCGGCCCGCCCAAGGCATATGTACACCTTGGGTTCCAGCGAGCTATCACCAAGGTGGTAGGGCCCAGCGAGCCATCTACTGAAAGAATGGGGTGGGCAGACTTATCGATGGTACCAAAATACAAGCTCTGAATGGGCTGTGTCCTCCAGGTTTTCGAGAAAGAAATGAGTTGGCGGAAAGTGGAAAACAGGAAAATGCTTTGCTGTCTGTGCCAAGGTTCCATGCACTCGATGTAACTGGACACGATCTATCGCAGCAGGAGGAGTTAATCCTCTGGAGACCTTTAGGCAGAGGCCCTCGGCCACGCGACAGAAACAAAACCGTGAAGGACTCCACAGATTTTTTCCTTTGATTTATTCTTTGATTTTTTTCTCTGAATCGGTCTACTTTCAGCATAGGCGCTGCCTTAACAAGCAACAAACACAGCCTCATTTGAGGCATATGTATGGGGTCGAACCCTGTTCCCTGTCGGCATCTGCTGAAGAAAGGGAGTGGACACACTTTGCTGGAAAAATGAGAGTGCCCTATAGACATTGGAGATGCACCAGTTCTTGACACAAGAGATCAAGAATGAAAATAAATAGTGGCAGGAAGGTATGAATCAAGTCCAGTGAAGCAGGCTTGATCACAGCTGCAAAAATATGGAGCGCTTCACGGATTTGCGTGTCATCCTTTCGCAGGGGCCATGCTAATCTTCTCTGTATCGATCCAATTTTAGTATATGTGCTGCCTTAGCAAGCACGATCCTGGCGGCCCGCCCAAGGCATATGTACACCTCGGGTTCCAGCGAGCTATCACCAAGGTGGTAGGGCCCAGCGAGCCATCTACTGAAAGAATGGGGTGGGCAGACTTATCGATGGTACCAAAATACAAGCTCTGAATGGGCTGTGTCCTCCAGGTTTTCGAGAAAGAAATGAGTTGGCGGAAAGTGGAAAACAGGAAAATGCTTTGCTGTCTGTGCCAAGGTTCCATGCACTCGATGTAACTGGACACGATCTATCGCAGCAGGAGGAGTTAATCCTCTGGAGACCTTTAGGGAGAAACAAAACCGTGAAGGACTCCACAGATTTTTTCCTTTGATTTATTCTTTGATTTTTTTCTCTGAATCGGTCTACTTTCAGCATAGGCGCTGCCTTAACAAGCAACAAACACAGCCTCATTTGAGGCATATGTATGGGGTCGAACCCTGTTCCCTGTCGGCATCTGCTGAAGAAAGGGAGTGGACACACTTTGCTGGAAAAATGAGAGTGCCCTATAGACATTGGAGATGCACCAGTTCTTGACACAAGAGATCAAGAATGAAAATAAATAGTGGCAGGAAGGTATGAATCAAGTCCAGTGAAGCAGGCTTGATCACAGCTGCAAAAATATGGAGCGCTTCACGGATTTGCGTGTCATCCTTTCGCAGGGGCCATGCTAATCTTCTCTGTATCGATCCAATTTTAGTATATGTGCTGCCTTAGCAAGCACGATCCTGGCAGCCCGCCCAAGGCATATGTACACCTCGGGTTCCAGCGAGCTATCACCAACGTGGTAGGGCCCAGCGAGCCATCTACTGAAAGAATGGGGTGGGCAGACTTATCGATGGTACCAAAATACAAGCTCTGAATGGGCTGTGTCCTCCAGGTTTTCGAGAAAGAAATGAGTTGGCGGAAAGTGGAAAACAGGAAAATGCTTTGCTGTCTGTGCCAAGGTTCCATGCACTCGATGTAACTGGACACGATCTATGGCAGCAGGAGGAGTTAATCCTCTGGAGACCTTTAGGCAGAGGCCCTCGGCCACGCGACAGAAACAAAACCGTGAAGGACTCCACAGATTTTTTCCTTTGATTTATTCTTTGATTTTTTTCTCTGAATCGGTCTACTTTCAGCATAGGCGCTGCCTTAACAAGCAACAAACACAGCCTCATTTGAGGCATATGTATGGGGTCGAACCCTGTTCCCTGTCGGCATCTGCTGAAGAATGGGAGTGGACAGACTTTGCTGGAAAAATGAGAGTGCCCTATAGACATTGGAGATGCACCAGTTCTTGACACAAGAGATCATGAATGAAAATAAATAGTGGCAGGAAGGTATGAATCAAGTCCAGTGAAGCAGGCTTGATCACAGCTGCAAAAATATGGAGCGCTTCACGGATTTGCGTGTCATCCTTTCGCAGGGGCCATGCTAATCTTCTCTGTATCGATCCAATTTTAGTATATGTGCTGCCTTAGCAAGCACGATCCTGGCGGCCCGCCCAAGGCATATGTACACCTCGGGTTCCAGCGAGCTATCACCAAGGTGGTAGGGCCCAGCGAGCCATCTACTGAAAGAATGGGGTGGGCAGACTTATCGATGGTACCAAAATACAAGCTCTGAATGGGCTGTGTCCTCCAGGTTTTCGAGAAAGAAATGAGTTGGCGGAAAGTGGAAAACAGGAAAATGCTTTGCTGTCTGTGCCAAGGTTCCATGCACTCGATGTAACTGGACACGATCTATCGCAGCAGGAGGAGTTAATCCTCTGGAGACCTTTAGGCAGAGGCCCTCGGCCACGCGACAGAAACAAAACCGTGAAGGACTCCACAGATTTTTTCCTTTGATTTATTCTTTGATTTTTTTCTCTGAATCGGTCTACTTTCAGCATAGGCGCTGCCTTAACAAGCAACAAACACAGCCTCATTTGAGGCATATGTATGGGGTCGAACCCTGTTCCCTGTCGGCATCTGCTGAAGAAAGGGAGTGGACACACTTTGCTGGAAAAATGAGAGTGCCCTATAGACATTGGAGATGCACCAGTTCTTGACACAAGAGATCAAGAATGAAAATAAATAGTGGCAGGAAGGTATGAATCAAGTCCAGTGAAGCAGGCTTGATCACAGCTGCAAAAATATGGAGCGCTTCACAGATTTGCGTGACATCCTTTCGCAGGGGCCATGCTAATCTTCTCTGTATCGATCCAATTTTAGTATATGTGCTGCCTTAGCAAGCATGATCCTGGCGGCCCGCCCAAGGCATATGTACACCTCGGGTTCCAGCGAGCTATCACCAAGGTGGTAGGGCCCAGCGAGCCATCTACTGAAAGAATGGGGTGGGCAGACTTATCGATGGTACCAAAATACAAGCTCTGAATGGGCTGTGTCCTCCAGGTTTTCGAGAAAGAAATGAGTTGGCGGAAAGTGGAAAACAGGAAAATGCTTTGCTGTCTGTGCCAAGGTTCCATGCACTCGATGTAACTGAACACGATCTATCGCAGCAGGAGGAGTTAATCCTCTGGAGACCTTTAGGCAGAGGCCCTCGGCCACGCGACAGAAACAAAACCGTGAAGGACTCCACAGATTTTTTCCTTTGATTTATTCTTTGATTTTTTTCTCTGAATCGGTCTACTTTCAGCATAGGCGCTGCCTTAACAAGCAACAAACACAGCCTCATTTGAGGCATATGTATGGGGTGGAACCCTGTTCCCTGTCGGCATCTGCTGAAGAAAGGGAGTGAACACACTTTGCTGGAAAAATGAGAGTGCCCTAAAGACATTGGAGATGCACCAGTTCTTGACACAAGAGATCAAGAATGAAAATAAATAGTGGCAGGAAGGTATGAATCAAGTCCAGTGAAGCAGGCTTGATCACAGCTGCAAAAATATGGAGCGCTTCACGGATTTGCGTGTCATCCTTTCGCAGGGGCCATGCTAATCTTCTCTGTATCGATCCAATTTTAGTATATGTGCTGCCTTAGCAAGCACGATCCTGGTGGCCCGCCCAAGGCATATGTACACCTCGGGTTTCAGCGAGCTATCACCAAGGTGGTAGGGCCCAGCGAGCCATCTACTGAAAGAATGGGGTGGGCAGACTTATCGATGGTACCAAAATACAAGCTCTGAATGGGCTGTGTCCTCCAGGTTTTCGAGAAAGAAATGAGTTGGCGGAAAGTGGAAAACAGGAAAATGCTTTGCTGTCTGTGCCAAGGTTCCATGCACTCGATGTAACTGGACACGATCTATCGCAGCAGGAGGAGTTAATCCTCTGGAGACCTTTAGGCAGAGGCCCTCGGCCACGCGACAGAAACAAAACCGTGAAGGACTCCACAGATTTTTTCCTTTGATTTATTCTTTGATTTTTTTCTTTGAATCGGTCTACTTTCAGCATAGGCGCTGCCTTAACAAGCAACAAACACAGCCTCATTTGAGGCATATGTATGGGGTCGAACCCTGTTCCCTGTCGGCATCTGCTGAAGAAAGGGAGTGGACACACTTTGCTGGAAAAATGAGAGTGCCCTATAGACATTGGAGATGCACCAGTTCTTGACACAAGAGATCAAGAATGAAAATAAATAGTGGCAGGAAGGTATGAATCAAGTCCAGTGAAGCAGGCTTGATCACAGCTGCAAAAATATGGAGCGCTTCACGGATTTGCGTGTCATCCTTTCGCAGGGGCCATGCTAATCTTCTCTGTATCGATCCAATTTTAGTATATGTGCTGCCTTAGCAAGCACGATCCTGGCGGCCCGCCCAAGGCATATGTACACCTCGGGTTCCAGCGAGCTATCACCAAGGTGGTAGGGCCCAGCGAGCCATCTACTGAAAGAATGGGGTGGGCAGACTTATCGATGGTACCAAAATACAAGCTCTGAATGGGCTGTGTCCTCCAGGTTTTCGAGAAAGAAATGAGTTGGCGGAAAGTGGAAAACAGGAAAATGCTTTGCTGTCGCGCCAAGGTTCCATGCACTCGATGTAACTGGACACGATCTATCGCAGCAGGAGGAGTTAATCCTCTGGAGACCTTTAGGGAGAAACAAAACCGTGAAGGACTCCACAGATTTTTTCCTTTGATTTATTCTTTGATTTTTTTCTCTGAATCGGTCTACTTTCAGCATAGGCGCTGCCTTAACAAGCAACAAACACAGCCTCATTTGAGGCATATGTATGGGGTCGAACCCTGTTCCCTGTCGGCATCTGCTGAAGAAAGGGAGTGGACACACTTTGCTGGAAAAATGAGAGTGCCCTATAGACATTGGAGATGCACCAGTTCTTGACACAAGAGATCAAGAATGAAAATAAATAGTGGCAGGAAGGTATGAATCAAGTCCAGTGAAGCAGGCTTGATCACAGCTGCAAAAATATGGAGCGCTTCACGGATTTACGTGTCATCCTTTCGCAGGGGCCATGCTAATCTTCTCTGTATCGATCCAATTTTAGTATATGTGCTGCCTTAGCAAGCACGATCCTGGCAGCCCGCCCAAGGCATATGTACACCTCGGGTTTCAGCAAGCTATCACCAAGGTGGTAGGGCCCAGCGAGCCATCTACTGAAAGAATGGGGTGGGCAGACTTATCGATCGTACCAAAATACAAGCTCTGAATGGGCTGTGTCCTCCAGGTTTTCGAGAAAGAAATGAGTTGGCGGAAAGTGGAAAACAGGAAAATGCTTTGCTGTCTGTGCCAAGGTTCCATGCACTCGATGTAACTGGACACGATCTATCGCAGCAGGAGGAGTTAATCCTCTGGAGACCTTTAGGCAGAGGCCCTCGGCCACGCGACAGAAACAAAACCGTGAAGGACTCCACAGATTTTTTCCTTTGATTTATTCTTTGATTTTTTTCTCTGAATCGGTCTACTTTCAGCATAGGCGCTGCCTTAACAAGCAACAAACACAGCCTCATTTGAGGCATATGTATGGGGTCGAACCCTGTTGGCATCTGCTGAAGAAAGGGAGTGGACACACTTTACTGGAAAAATGAGAGTGCCCTATAGACATTGGAGATGCACCAGTTCTTGACACAAGAGATCAAGAATGAAAATAAATAGTGGCAGGAAGGTATGAATCAAGTCCAGTGAAGCAGGCTTGATCACAGCTGCAAAAATATGGAGCGCTTCACGGATTTGCGTGTCATCCTTTCGCAGGGGCCATGCTAATCTTCTCTGTATCGATCCAATTTTAGTATATGTGCTGCCTTAGCAAGCACGATCCTGGTGGCCCGCCCAAGGCATATGTACACCTCGGGTTCCAGCAAGCTATCACCAAGGTGGTAGGGCCCAGCGAGCCATCTACTGAAAGAATGGGGTGGGCAGACTTATCGATGGTACCAAAATACAAGCTCTGAATGGGCTGTGTCCTCCAGGTTTTCGAGAAAGAAATGAGTTGGCGGAAAGTGGAAAACAGGAAAATGCTTTGCTGTCTGTGCCAAGGTTCAATGCACTCGATGTAACTGGACACGATCTATCGCAGCAGGAGGAGTTAATCCTCTGGAGACCTTTAGGCAGAGGCCCTCGGCCACGCGACAGAAACAAAACCGTGAAGGACTCCACAGATTTTTTCCTTTGATTTATTCTTTGATTTTTTTCTCTGAATCGGTCTACTTTCAGCATAGGCGCTGCCTTAACAAGCAACAAACACAGCCTCATTTGAGGCATATGTATGGGGTCGAACCCTGTTCCCTGTCGGCATCTGCTGAAGAAAGGGAGTGGACACACTTTGCTGGAAAAATGAGAGTGCCCTATAGACATTGGAGATGCACCAGTTCTTGACACAAGAGATCAAGAATCCAGAATCCAGTGAAGCAGGCTTGATCACAGCTGCAAAAATATGGAGCGCTTCACGGATTTGCGTGTCATCCTTTCGCAGGGGCCATGCTAATCTTCTCTGTATCGATCCAATTTTAGTATATGTGCTGCCTTAGCAAGCACGATCCTGGCGGCCTGCCCAAGGCATATGTACACCTCGGGTTCCAGCGAGCTATCACCAAGGTGGTAGGGCCCAGCGAGCCATCTACTGAAAGAATGGGGTGGGCAGACTTATCGATGGTACCAAAATACAAGCTCTGAATGGGCTGTGTCCTCCAGGTTTTCGAGAAAGAAATGAGTTGGCGGAAAGTGGAAAACAGGAAAATGCTTTGCTGTCTGTGCCAAGGTTCCATGCACTCGATGTAACTGGACACGATCTATCGCAGCAGGAGGAGTTAATCCTCTGGAGACCTTTAGGGAGAAACAAAACCGTGAAGGACTCCACAGATTTTTTCCTTTGATTTATTCTTTGATTTTTTTCTCTGAATCGGTCTACTTTCAGCATAGGCGCTGCCTTAACAAGCAACAAACACAGCCTCATTTGAGGCATATGTATGGGGTCGAACCCTGTTCCCTGTCGGCATCTGCTGAAGAAAGGGAGTGGACACACTTTGCTGGAAAAATGAGAGTGCCCTATAGACATTGGAGATGCACCAGTTCTTGACACAAGAGATCAAGAATGAAAATAAATAGTGGCAGGAAGGTATGAATCAAGTCCAGTGAAGCAGGCTTGATCACAGCTGCAAAAATATGGAGCGCTTCACGGATTTACGTGTCATCCTTTCGCAGGGGCCATGCTAATCTTCTCTGTATCGATCCAATTTTAGTATATGTGCTGCCTTAGCAAGCACGATCCTGGCGGCCCGCCCAAGGCATATGTACACCTCGGGTTTCAGCAAGCTATCACCAAGGTGGTAGGGCCCAGCGAGCCATCTACTGAAAGAATGGGGTGGGCAGACTTATCGATCGTACCAAAATACAAGCTCTGAATGGGCTGTGTCCTCCAGGTTTTCGAGAAAGAAATGAGTTGGCGGAAAGTGGAAAACAGGAAAATGGTTTGCTGTCTGTGCCAAGGTTCAATGCACTCGATGTAACTGGACACGATCTATCGCAGCAGGAGGAGTTAATCCTCTGGAGACCTTTAGGCAGAGGCCCTCGGCCACGCGACAGAAACAAAACCGTGAAGGACTCCACAGATTTTTTCCTTTGATTTATTCTTTGATTTTTTTCTCTGAATCGGTCTACTTTCAGCATAGGCGCTGCCTTAACAAGCAACAAACACAGCCTCATTTGAGGCATATGTATGGGTTCGAACCCTGTTCCCTGTCGGCATCTGCTGAAGAAAGGGAGTGGACACACTTTGCTGGAAAAATGAGAGTGCCCTATAGACATTGGAGATGCACCAGTTCTTGACACAAGAGATCAAGAATCCAGAATCCAGTGAAGCAGGCTTGATCACAGCTGCAAAAATATGGAGCGCTTCACGGATTTGCGTGTCATCCTTTCGCAGGGGCCATGCTAATCTTCTCTGTATCAATCCAATTTTAGTATATGTGCTGCCTTAGCAAGCACGATCCTGGCGGCCCGCCCAAGGCATATGTACACCTCGGGTTCCAGCGAGCTATCACCAAGGTGGTAGGGCCCAGCGAGCCATCTACTGAAAGAATGGGGTGGGCAGACTTATCGATGGTACCAAAATACAAGCTCTGAATGGGCTGTGTCCTCCAGGTTTTCGAGAAAGAAATGAGTTGGCGGAAAGTGGAAAACAGGAAAATGCTTTGCTGTCTGTGCCAAGGTTCCATGCACTCGATGTAACTGGACACGATCTATCGCAGCAGGATGAGTTAATCCTCTGGAGACCTTTAGGCAGAGGCCCTCGGCCACGCGACAGAAACAAAACCGTGAAGGACTCCACAGATTTTTTCCTTTGATTTATTCTTTGATTTTTTTCTCTGAATCGGTCTACTTTCAGCATAGGCGCTGCCTTAACAAGCAACAAACACAGCCTCATTTGAGGCATATGTATGGGGTCGAACCCTGTTGGCATCTGCTGAAGAAAGGGAGTGGACACACTTTGCTGGAAAAATGAGAGTGCCCTATAGACATTGGAGATGCACCAGTTCTTGACACAAGAGATCAAGAATGAAAATAAATAGTGGCAGGAAGGTATGAATCAAGTTCAGTGAAGCAGGCTTGATCACAGCTGCAAAAATATGGAGCGCTTCACGGATTTGCGTGTCATCCTTTCGCAGGGGCCATGCTAATCTTCTCTGTATCGATCCAATTTTAGTATATGTGCTGCCTTAGCAAGCACGATCCTGGCGGCCCGCCCAAGGCATATGTACACCTCGGGTTCCAGCGAGCTATCACCAAGGTGGTAGGGCCCAGCGAGCCATCTACTGAAAGAATGGGGTGGGCAGACTTATCGATGGTACCAAAATACAAGCTCTGAATGGGCTGTGTCCTCCAGGTTTTCGAGAAAGAAATCAGTTGGCGGAAAGTGGAAAACAGGAAAATGCTTTGCTGTCTGTGCCAAGGTTCAATGCACTCGATGTAACTGGACACGATCTATCGCAGCAGGAGGAGTTAATCCTCTGGAGACCTTTAGGCAGAGGCCCTCGGCCACGCGACAGAAACCAAACCGTGAAGGACTCCACAGATTTTTTCCTTTGATTTATTCTTTGATTTTTTTCTCTGAATCGGTCTACTTTCAGCATAGGCGCTGCCTTAACAAGCAACAAACACAGCCTCATTTGAGGCATATGTATGGGGTCGAACCCTGTTGGCATCTGCTGAAGAAAGGGAGTGGACACACTTTGCTGGAAAAATGAGAGTGCCCTATAGACATTGGAGATGCACCAGTTCTTGACACAAGAGATCAAGAATGAAAATAAATAGTGGCAGGAAGGTATGAATCAAGTCCAGTGAAGCAGGCTTGATCACAGCTGCAAAAATATGGAGCGCTTCACGGATTTGCGTGTCATCCTTTCGCAGGGGCCATGCTAATCTTCTCTGTATCGATCCAATTTTAGTATATGTGTCAAGTCAAGTCAAGTCACATTTATTTATATAGCGCTTTTCACAATACAGATTGCATCAAAGCAGCTTCACAGTGATAACATGAAAGTAGTACAACACAGTTCAATAATATTGTTGAATATTAAATATCCCCAACTAAGCAAGCCAAAAGCAAGGCGACAGTGGCAAGGAACCAAAACTCCATCAGATTGGATGGAGAAAAAAACCTTGGGAGAACCCAGGCTAGTCAGGGGCCAGTTCTCCTCTGGCTAACAATCATAGGGTTTTAAAGAAGCTTTACAGTAAGTGCATATCAGAGAGTACCTGGAAAAAATACATTTAGTTAATCATGTAATATTTAGGGGATAACATATCGCCGGCGTTGAGTCGTCTCTTCGCAGGCGTTGAGTCGTCTCTTCACAGGCGTTGGTCTTCTCATCACAGGCGTTGAGGCATCCGAAATCCCCGTGAGAGGCAGGATACCAAACTGGAGCCTACGAACGCCATTTTTCTCGGGACAAGCGTCCCGAGATAACAGCAGAAAGGCAGATGGGAAATAATTAGCATAGCTGATGTTCATAATGATTTCCATTACACGGGAGTAGGTGTTAGAAAACCATAATCTCACAACTCTCCGCAACCCAAACCCTCCGCAACCCAACCGCAACCATACGGACCGACCCGTTTGTCTATAAGGCTGTCGAGCCCCACTGGTGCGTTAAGCAGTTTCAGTGGCAAACGGTTCCGTATGGCATAGCAGAGGACTAAAAGGTAAGCATTATGTGAATGCTTGACTAAAGAGACACGTCTTTAGTCTAGTTTTAAACTGTGTCAGCGAGTCAGAGCATCGGACCGTATCGGGAAGGCTATTCCAGAGTTTTGGAGCTAAATGCGAGAATGCCCTCCCTCCTTTCGTGGACTTCGATATCCTAGGAATGACCAGAAGCCTTGAATTTAGTGATCTTAGAGAACGCGGTGGATTGTAGGGCGAAAGAAGGTCCGTTAAGTACATAGGAGCTAAACCATTAAGGGCTTTATAGGTCAGTAGTAGTACTTTGTAATTGATACGGAACTTAATAGGTAACCAGTGCAGAGATGATAAAATCGGTCTTATATGATCATATTTTCTTGATCTAGTAAGAACTCTAGCGGCTGCATTTTGCACTAACTGTAGCTTGTTTATTGAGGATGCAGGACAACCAGCTAATAAAGCATTACAGTAATCTAGTCTCGAGGTCATGAATGCATGAACTAACTTTTCTGCATCAGAAACAGATAGCATGTTACGTAATTTAGCAATGTTTCTAAGGTGGAAAAAGGCTGTTCTTGTAACAGATGAAATATGATTTTCGAAAGACAAGTTGCGGTCTAGTATAACACCCAGGTCTTTTACTGTAGTGGAAAAAGTAACAGGGCATCCTTCTATATTAAAGTCGTATTGTAAGAGGTTTTGTGTGTAGTTTTTTGGACCAATAAGTAATACCTCCGTTTTATCTGAATTTAATAGCAGGAAATTACGCGTCATCCAGCATTTTATATCTTTGAGACATTCTGTCAATTTAGATGAGGTAATGTTTTCATCTGGTCGTGATGAAATATATAATTGAGTGTCGTCAGCATAACAGTGGAAATTAATTCCATGTTTTCTTATAATATTACCAAGTGGCAGCATATATATTGAGAATAGCAGAGGGCCTAGCACCGATCCTTGCGGTACTCCGTAGTCTACTGACGTTAACTTTGATTTTCCCCCGTGTAAAGAGACAAAATGATAACGGTCAGATAAGTACGATCTAAACCAGCTTAATGCCTGTCCCTGAACACCAGTGTAGTTTTGTAGTCGATCCAAGAGTATTTTATGATCTATAGTGTCGAACGCGGCGCTAAGATCAAGTAGGACTAGTATTGAGATACAGCCTTGGTCAGAAGCTAAGAGTAGATCATTTGTAATTTTAACTAGCGCAGTTTCTGTACTATGATGCGGTCTGAATCCTGACTGGAATTTTTCATAGATATCATTTTCTTGCAAAAAAGAGCACAGTTGAGCGGATACAACTTTTTCTAGTATTTTGGACATAAATGGAAGATTTGAAATGGGTCTGTAATTTGCTAGGTTATTTGGATCTAGTTGCGGTTTCTTAATGAGAGGTTTTATTACTGCCAACTTGAATATTCTTGGAACATGACCTAAGAATAAAGACGAGTTAATAATATTAAGAAGAGGCTCTTCCACTACAGGTAACACTTCTTTCAGTAGTTTAGTGGGTATTGGATCTAATGAGCATGTTGTTGGTTTAGATGCAATAATAAGTTTATTTAGCTCTTCCTGTCCTATCGTTGCAAAGCGGTGTAGTTGTTCTTGAGGGACGATAATTGAGGCTGAATCATAAGAGACCATAGAGGATTGTACATTTATAATTGTGTTTCGAATGCTTTCTATTTTCTCATTGAAATAATTCATAAAATCATTACTACTAAACTGTAACGGTATATTTTGCTCTGGTGATGTCTGTTTATTTGTTAGTCTAGCCACGGTGTTAAATAAGAACCTTGGATTATTTTGGTTATTTTCTATTAGTTTGCGGAGGTGCTCAGCCCTGGCTGTTTTTAGAGCCTTTTTATAACGTGACATACTGTCTTTCCACGCGATTCTAAAGACCTCTAAATTAGTTTGTTTCCATTTACGCTCTAGGTTACGAGTTTCTCTCTTGATATCATGCGTAACACTGTTGTACCATGGTGCTTTAGTTTTCTCTTTAACCTTTTTTAATCTAATTGGTGCAACAATATCTAATGTACTAGTGAAAATGGTGCTCAAACTGCTAGTCATTTCCTCTAGTTCATCTGTTTGTTTGGGTTCACTGAGCAGCTGAGATAGATCAGGTAAGCTATTTGAGAATCTATCTATAGTGGTTGGAAGGATTGTTCTGCCTGGTCTATAACGTGGCGCAACATGACATATTTCAGCAGTACGTATTATGCACGTTACCATGTAATGATCAGTGACATCATCACTTTGCGGTATAATATCTATATCAGTTGGATTGGTTCCATATGATATAATTAAATCTAGTGTATGATTTAGACGATGAGTGGGACCACGGACGTTTTGCTTGACCCCAAAGGAGTTTAATAAATCTGTAAACGCAGCCCCTAAGGCATCATTTTTGTTGTCT
This sequence comes from Rhinichthys klamathensis goyatoka, assembly GCF_029890125.1. Taxonomy (NCBI): domain Eukaryota; kingdom Metazoa; phylum Chordata; class Actinopteri; order Cypriniformes; family Leuciscidae; genus Rhinichthys; species Rhinichthys klamathensis. The sequence goes on from NW_026606566.1 coordinate 886,310, forward strand.
ACGTGTATGTTAAAATCTCCAACAATTATTGCTTTATCGACATTGACCAATAGATCCGAGAGAAAGTCTGCAAACTCTTTTAGAAATTCAGCATATGGCCCTGGAGGTCTATATACAGTAGCCAAGGCTAGAGATAATATGGATTTCTTTCTTACATCTAAGAGCGTAACATTTAGCATAAGTACTTCAAACGAATTAAATCTGTGACCTGTTTTCTGAGAAATATTAAGAATATCTTTATAGATTGTTGCAACACCGCCGCCACGACCAGTCAGACGGGGCTCATGCTTATAACAGTATCTTGGCGGAGTAGACTCATTTAGACCGAAATACTCATTTGGTTTAAGCCAGGTTTCAGTAAGGCAAAGTATATCGAAATTATTATCTGTGACCATTTCATTTACAATAACCGCTTTAGGTGTGAGCGATCTAATGTTTAGAAGACCTTGCTTTAGAAATTCTTTTTGTTCACTGATATTTAGATTTTCTGGTTTAATTACAATAAGATTTTTGCTAGATCCTGCACTAGATTTATTGTTTGGCTTCACTAAACGAGGAATAGACACAGTTTCTATATAATGTTCTTCACTACGTATATCAATTAAGTTTGGACAGCAAAGACTGTGATTTGGATTTTGACTTATTAGTCATCTGGTGCGTAACGTCTTGGAGATATTATCCGACAGAACAGCCGCTCCGGCTCTGCTGGGGTGCAGGCCATCAGCACGGTACAGCCTGGGTCGCTCCCAAAACAGATTCCAATTATTTACAAAGAGCAGTTTCTGTTCATTACACAGTGACATTAACCATTCATTTAGTGCAAATAGTCTACTGAACCTTTCTTGTCCTAGTCGGTACGTGGGAAGCGGTCCAGACACGATGATCGTTGCCTCAGGCGCTGTGTTGCGGAGTGGACACACTTTGCTGGAAAAATGAGAGTGCCCTATAGACATTGGAGATGCACCAGTTCTTGACACAAGAGATCAAGAATGAAAATAAATAGTGGCAGGAAGGTATGAATCAAGTCCAGTGAAGCAGGCTTGATCACAGCTGCAAAAATATGGAGCGCTTCACTGATTTGCGTGTCATCCTTTCGCAGGGGCCATGCTAATCTTCTCTGTATCGATCCAATTTTAGTATATGTGCTGCCTTAGCAAGCACGATCCTGGCGGCCCGCCCAAGGCATATGTACACCTCGGGTTCCAGCGAGCTATCACCAAGGTGGTAGGGCCCAGCGAGCCATCTACTGAAAGAATGGGGTGGGCAGACTTATCGATGGTACCAAAATACAAGCTCTGAATGGGCTGTGTCCTCCAGGTTTTCGAGAAAGAAATGAGTTGGCGGAAAGTGGAAAACAGGAAAATGCTTTGCTGTCTGTGCCAAGGTTCCATGCACTCGATGTAACTGGACACGATCTATCGCAGCAGGATGAGTTAATCCTCTGGAGACCTTTAGGCAGAGGCCCTCGGCCATGCGACAGAAACAAAACCGTGAAGGACTCCACAGATTTTTTCCTTTGATTTATTCTTTGATTTTTTTCTCTGAATCGGTCTACTTTCAGCATAGGCGCTGCCTTAACAAGCAACAAACACAGCCTCATTTGAGGCATATGTATGGGGTCGAACCCTGTTGGCATCTGCTGAAGAAAGGGAGTGGACACACTTTGCTGGAAAAATGAGAGTGCCCTATAGACATTGGAGATGCACCAGTTCTTGACACAAGAGATCAAGAATGAAAATAAATAGTGGCAGGAAGGTATGAATCAAGTCCAGTGAAGCAGGCTTGATCACAGCTGCAAAAATATGGAGCGCTTCACGGATTTGCGTGTCATCCTTTCGCAGGGGCCATGCTAATCTTCTCTGTATCGATCCAATTTTAGTATATGTGTCAAGTCAAGTCAAGTCACATTTATTTATATAGCGCTTTTCACAATACAGATTGCATCAAAGCAGCTTCACAGTGATAACATGAAAGTAGTACAACACAGTTCAATAATATTGTTGAATATTAAATATCCCCAACTAAGCAAGCCAAAAGCAAGGCGACAGTGGCAAGGAACCAAAACTCCATCAGATTGGATGGAGAAAAAAACCTTGGGAGAACCCAGGCTAGTCAGGGGCCAGTTCTCCTCTGGCTAACAATCATAGGGTTTTAAAGAAGCTTTACAGTAAGTGCATATCAGAGAGTACCTGGAAAAAATACATTTAGTTAATCATGTAATATTTAGGGGATAACATATCGCCGGCGTTGAGTCGTCTCTTCGCAGGCGTTGAGTCGTCTCTTCACAGGCGTTGGTCTTCTCATCACAGGCGTTGAGGCATCCGAAATCCCCGTGAGAGGCAGGATACCAAACTGGAGCCTACGAACGCCATTTTTCTCGGGACAAGCGTCCCGAGATAACAGCAGAAAGGCAGATGGGAAATAATTAGCATAGCTGATGTTCATAATGATTTCCATTACACGGGAGTAGGTGTTAGAAAACCATAATCTCACAACTCTCCGCAACCCAAACCCTCCGCAACCCAACCGCAACCATACGGACCGACCCGTTTGTCTATAAGGCTGTCGAGCCCCACTGGTGCGTTAAGCAGTTTCAGTGGCAAACGGTTCCGTATGGCATAGCAGAGGACTAAAAGGTAAGCATTATGTGAATGCTTGACTAAAGAGACACGTCTTTAGTCTAGTTTTAAACTGTGTCAGCGAGTCAGAGCATCGGACCGTATCGGGAAGGCTATTCCAGAGTTTTGGAGCTAAATGCGAGAATGCCCTCCCTCCTTTCGTGGACTTCGATATCCTAGGAATGACCAGAAGCCTTGAATTTAGTGATCTTAGAGAACGCGGTGGATTGTAGGGCGAAAGAAGGTCCGTTAAGTACATAGGAGCTAAACCATTAAGGGCTTTATAGGTCAGTAGTAGTACTTTGTAATTGATACGGAACTTAATAGGTAACCAGTGCAGAGATGATAAAATCGGTCTTATATGATCATATTTTCTTGATCTAGTAAGAACTCTAGCGGCTGCATTTTGCACTAACTGTAGCTTGTTTATTGAGGATGCAGGACAACCAGCTAATAAAGCATTACAGTAATCTAGTCTCGAGGTCATGAATGCATGAACTAACTTTTCTGCATCAGAAACAGATAGCATGTTACGTAATTTAGCAATGTTTCTAAGGTGGAAAAAGGCTGTTCTTGTAACAGATGAAATATGATTTTCGAAAGACAAGTTGCGGTCTAGTATAACACCCAGGTCTTTTACTGTAGTGGAAAAAGTAACAGGGCATCCTTCTATATTAAAGTCGTATTGTAAGAGGTTTTGTGTGTAGTTTTTTGGACCAATAAGTAATACCTCCGTTTTATCTGAATTTAATAGCAGGAAATTACGCGTCATCCAGCATTTTATATCTTTGAGACATTCTGTCAATTTAGATGAGGTAATGTTTTCATCTGGTCGTGATGAAATATATAATTGAGTGTCGTCAGCATAACAGTGGAAATTAATTCCATGTTTTCTTATAATATTACCAAGTGGCAGCATATATATTGAGAATAGCAGAGGGCCTAGCACCGATCCTTGCGGTACTCCGTAGTCTACTGACGTTAACTTTGATTTTCCCCCGTGTAAAGAGACAAAATGATAACGGTCAGATAAGTACGATCTAAACCAGCTTAATGCCTGTCCCTGAACACCAGTGTAGTTTTGTAGTCGATCCAAGAGTATTTTATGATCTATAGTGTCGAACGCGGCGCTAAGATCAAGTAGGACTAGTATTGAGATACAGCCTTGGTCAGAAGCTAAGAGTAGATCATTTGTAATTTTAACTAGCGCAGTTTCTGTACTATGATGCGGTCTGAATCCTGACTGGAATTTTTCATAGATATCATTTTCTTGCAAAAAAGAGCACAGTTGAGCGGATACAACTTTTTCTAGTATTTTGGACATAAATGGAAGATTTGAAATGGGTCTGTAATTTGCTAGGTTATTTGGATCTAGTTGCGGTTTCTTAATGAGAGGTTTTATTACTGCCAACTTGAATATTCTTGGAACATGACCTAAGAATAAAGACGAGTTAATAATATTAAGAAGAGGCTCTTCCACTACAGGTAACACTTCTTTCAGTAGTTTAGTGGGTATTGGATCTAATGAGCATGTTGTTGGTTTAGATGCAATAATAAGTTTATTTAGCTCTTCCTGTCCTATCGTTGCAAAGCGGTGTAGTTGTTCTTGAGGGACGATAATTGAGGCTGAATCATAAGAGACCATAGAGGATTGTACATTTATAATTGTGTTTCGAATGCTTTCTATTTTCTCATTGAAATAATTCATAAAATCATTACTACTAAACTGTAACGGTATATTTTGCTCTGGTGATGTCTGTTTATTTGTTAGTCTAGCCACGGTGTTAAATAAGAACCTTGGATTATTTTGGTTATTTTCTATTAGTTTGCGGAGGTGCTCAGCCCTGGCTGTTTTTAGAGCCTTTTTATAACGTGACATACTGTCTTTCCACGCGATTCTAAAGACCTCTAAATTAGTTTGTTTCCATTTACGCTCTAGGTTACGAGTTTCTCTCTTGATATCATGCGTAACACTGTTGTACCATGGTGCTTTAGTTTTCTCTTTAACCTTTTTTAATCTAATTGGTGCAACAATATCTAATGTACTAGTGAAAATGGTGCTCAAACTGCTAGTCATTTCCTCTAGTTCATCTGTTTGTTTGGGTTCACTGAGCAGCTGAGATAGATCAGGTAAGCTATTTGAGAATCTATCTATAGTGGTTGGAAGGATTGTTCTGCCTGGTCTATAACGTGGCGCAACATGACATATTTCAGCAGTACGTATTATGCACGTTACCATGTAATGATCAGTGACATCATCACTTTGCGGTATAATATCTATATCAGTTGGATTGGTTCCATATGATATAATTAAATCTAGTGTATGATTTAGACGATGAGTGGGACCACGGACGTTTTGCTTGACCCCAAAGGAGTTTAATAAATCTGTAAACGCAGCCCCTAAGGCATCATTTTTGTTGTCTACGTGTATGTTAAAATCTCCAACAATTATTGCTTTATCGACATTGACCAATAGATCCGAGAGAAAGTCTGCAAACTCTTTTAGAAATTCAGCATATGGCCCTGGAGGTCTATATACAGTAGCCAAGGCTAGAGATAATATGGATTTCTTTCTTACATCTAAGAGCGTAACATTTAGCATAAGTACTTCAAACGAATTAAATCTGTGACCTGTTTTCTGAGAAATATTAAGAATATCTTTATAGATTGTTGCAACACCGCCGCCACGACCAGTCAGACGGGGCTCATGCTTATAACAGTATCTTGGCGGAGTAGACTCATTTAGACCGAAATACTCATTTGGTTTAAGCCAGGTTTCAGTAAGGCAAAGTATATCGAAATTATTATCTGTGACCATTTCATTTACAATAACCGCTTTAGGTGTGAGCGATCTAATGTTTAGAAGACCTTGCTTTAGAAATTCTTTTTGTTCACTGATATTTAGATTTTCTGGTTTAATTACAATAAGATTTTTGCTAGATCCTGCACTAGATTTATTGTTTGGCTTCACTAAACGAGGAATAGACACAGTTTCTATATAATGTTCTTCACTACGTATATCAATTAAGTTTGGACAGCAAAGACTGTGATTTGGATTTTGACTTATTAGTCATCTGGTGCGTAACGTCTTGGAGATATTATCCGACAGAACAGCCGCTCCGGCTCTGCTGGGGTGCAGGCCATCAGCACGGTACAGCCTGGGTCGCTCCCAAAACAGATTCCAATTATTTACAAAGAGCAGTTTCTGTTCATTACACAGTGACATTAACCATTCATTTAGTGCAAATAGTCTACTGAATCTTTCTTGTCCTAGTCGGTACGTGGGAAGCGGTCCAGACACGATGATCGTTGCCTCAGGCGCTGTGTTGCGTACGGTCTCGATCAGGCTCATGTAGTCCTTCTTCAGAACCTCCGTCTGCCGCAGCCTGACGTGTGCTGCCTTAGCAAGCACGATCCTGCTGGCCCGCCCAAGGCATATGTACACCTCGGGTTCCAGCGAGCTATCACCAAGGTGGTAGGGCCCAGCGAGCCATCTACTGAAAGAATGGGGTGGGCAGACTTATCGATGGTACCAAAATACAAGCTCTGAATGGGCTGTGTCCTCCAGGTTTTCGAGAAAGAAATGAGTTGGCGGAAAGTGGAAAACAGGAAAATGGTTTGCTGTCTGTGCCAAGGTCCCATGCACTCGATGTAACTGGACACGATCTATCGCAGCAGGAGGAGTTAATCCTCTGGAGACCTTTAGGGAGAAACAAAACCGTGAAGGACTCCACAGATTTTTTCCTTTGATTTATTCTTTGATTTTTTTCTCTGAATCGGTCTACTTTCAGCATAGGCGCTGCCTTAACAAGCAACAAACACAGCCTCATTTGAGGCATATGTATGGGGTCGAACCCTGTTGGCATCTGCTGAAGAAAGGGAGTGGACACACTTTGCTGGAAAAATGAGAGTGCCCTATAGACATTGGAGATGCACCAGTTCTTGACACAAGAGATCAAGAATGAAAATAAATAGTGGCAGGAAGGTATGAATCAAGTCCAGTGAAGCAGGCTTGATCACAGCTGCAAAAATATGGAGCGCTTCACTGATTTGCGTGTCATCCTTTCGCAGGGGCCATGCTAATCTTCTCTGTATCGATCCAATTTTAGTATATGTGCTGCCTTAGCAAGCACGATCCTGGCGGCCCGCCCAAGGCATATGTACACCTCGGGTTCCAGCGAGCTATCACCAAGGTGGTAGGGCCCAGCGAGCCATCTACTGAAAGAATGGGGTGGGCAGACTTATCGATGGTACCAAAATACAAGCTCTGAATGGGCTGTGTCCTCCAGGTTTTCGAGAAAGAAATGAGTTGGCGGAAAGTGGAAAACAGGAAAATGCTTTGCTGTCTGTGCCAAGGTTCCATGCACTCGATGTAACTGGACACGATCTATCGCAGCAGGAGGAGTTAATCCTCTGGAGACCTTTAGGCAGAGGCCCTCGGCCACGCGACAGAAACCAAACCGTGAAGGACTCCACAGATTTTTTCCTTTGATTTATTCTTTGATTTTTTTCTCTGAATCGGTCTACTTTCAGCATAGGCGCTGCCTTAACAAGCAACAAACACAGCCTCATTTGAGGCATATGTATGGGGTCGAACCCTGTTGGCATCTGCTGAAGAAAGGGAGTGGACACACTTTGCTGGAAAAATGAGAGTGCCCTATAGACATTGGAGATGCACCAGTTCTTGACACAAGAGATCAAGAATGAAAATAAATAGTGGCAGGAAGGTATGAATCAAGTCCAGTGAAGCAGGCTTGATCACAGCTGCAAAAATATGGAGCGCTTCACGGATTTGCGTGTCATCCTTTCGCAGGGGCCATGCTAATCTTCTCTGTATCGATCCAATTTTAGTATATGTGCTGCCTTAGCAAGCACGATCCTGGCGGCCCGCCCAAGGCATATGTACACCTCGGGTTCCAGCGAGCTATCACCAAGGTGGTAGGGCCCAGCGAGCCATCTACTGAAAGAATGGGGTGGGCAGACTTATCGATGGTACCAAAATACAAGCTCTGAATGGGCTGTGTCCTCCAGGTTTTCGAGAAAGAAATGAGTTGGCGGAAAGTGGAAAACAGGAAAATGGTTTGCTGTCTGTGCCAAGGTTCAATGCACTCGATGTAACTGGACACGATCTATCGCAGCAGGAGGAGTTAATCCTCTGGAGACCTTTAGGCAGAGGCCCTCGGCCACGCGACAGAAACAAAACCGTGAAGGACTCCACAGATTTTTTCCTTTGATTTATTCTTTGATTTTTTTCTCTGAAACGGTCTACTTTCAGCATAGGCGCTGCCTTAACAAGCAACAAACACAGCCTCATTTGAGGCATATGTATGGGGTCGAACCCTGTTCCCTGTCGGCATCTGCTGAAGAAAGGGAGTGGACACACTTTGCTGGAAAAATGAGAGTGCCCTATAGACATTGGAGATGCACCAGTTCTTGACACAAGAGATCAAGAATCCAGAATCCAGTGAAGCAGGCTTGATCACAGCTGCAAAAATATGGAGCGCTTCACGGATTTGCGTGTCATCCTTTCGCAGGGGCCATGCTAATCTTCTCTGTATCGATCCAATTTTAGTATATGTGCTGCCTTAGCAAGCACGATCCTGGCTGCCCGCCCAAGGCATATGTACACCTCGGGTTCCAGCGAGCTATCACCAAGGTGGTAGGGCCCAGCGAGCCATCTACTGAAAGAATGGGGTGGGCAGACTTATCGATGGTACCAAAATACAAGCTCTGAATGGGCTGTGTCCTCCAGGTTTTCGAGAAAGAAATGAGTTGGCGGAAAGTGGAAAACAGGAAAATGCTTTGCTGTCTGTGCCAAGGTTCCATGCACTCGATGTAACTGGACTCGATCTATCGCAGCAGGAGGAGTTAATCCTCTGGAGACCTTTAGGGAGAAACAAAACCGTGAAGGACTCCACAGATTTTTTCCTTTGATTTATTCTTTGATTTTTTTCTCTGAATCGGTCTACTTTCAGCATAGGCGCTGCCTTAACAAGCAACAAACACAGCCTCATTTGAGGCATATGTATGGGGTCGAACCCTGTTCCCTGTCGGCATCTGCTGAAGAAAGGGAGTGGACACACTTTGCTGGAAAAATGAGAGTGCCCTATAGACATTGGAGATGCACCAGTTCTTGACACAAGAGATCAAGAATGAAAATAAATAGTGGCAGGAAGGTATGAATCAAGTCCAGTGAAGCAGGCTTGATCACAGCTGCAAAAATATGGATCGCTTCACGGATTTGCGTGTCATCCTTTCGCTCTCTGCCCAGCAATGTTCTCTGGATGCCGGCCAATCAGCAGCTCGGGATTATCAAGCGTTTGTCAAGCGTTTTCGGTTTTGGGCCAATCAGCAGCTCGGATTATCAAGCCTTTGTCAAGCGTTTTCGGTTTTGGGCCAATCAGAAGCTCGGATTATCAAGCGTTTGTCAAGCGTTTTGGGCCAATCAGCGGTTAGTATAATCAAGCGTTTGTCATAGCAACCATCAACAATCCGGACCTGACACGACACCGACCGAGTCACCAAGTGAGTGAGTAAAACAAAAATAAATAGAATATTACGAATGTTCTGACATAGCATTGTCTTCCCAGAGTACTTTTACCATGTACTGACATGGAATTCGTCGATGTATTATTACGTCTTGCCGTCAATCGCTGGTTTTGATATTTAAAAATACGTTAACGTTTGTTAATTAACGTCAACGTCAGGCGTCCGTTACACATTTAAACCATATTTACACTTTGAATTTCGACTCCAAACTGTAGTAACTACATCTACATGGTCTAATGAAGATAACCAGGTAGTCTGATCAAAGATTAAATACATTTTGAGAGATCGCTAACATGTAATGCAATGCATTGGAAATTAATGGGACAACATGTGGCGATCTCTGAAAACAAAATTAAATTATGAAAAGACTATACATTTAGTATCGTTAGACCCTTAAGATTATAATATCACCACGTGAAATCAAAATATAAAGTTTAGGTGTGTCTTTTAAATGCATTAAGAATAAGCCTGTTTGTTTAATGGCTGCCAATGCACCCTGGGGTCATTATTTACCTGTTGTGTCACGTTATATTAATTTGTTAACGTTAATATTTCAATAGCGAATGTGTAGTTCTAGTATATCATTAATCTTATGTGTGATAGTCCTGTTAATATGGCAATTAACATATAGCTGCTAGTTTAACCTGTAATGCTCGTTTAATGCTGTGCCATTTGTCGTTGAAGATATGTCTTTAGCAAATTTAAAACTGACGGCCTCGCAGCAGCTTGTCCTGCGGGCCTCTGATGAGGCGGTGGCCTTCATCGCCGCCAAGGGGCCACGCGGGACCGCCGCTGCTGCGAGGGCCAAGAAGCCAGAGGAGGTGGAGAAGGAGGCCCAAGCCCACGTTGTCTCCAAGGGTGGTGACCCTGGTAACCCCATGCTGGTGCTGGGCTGCCACAGCATCCAGTTTGGCAAGTACCAGGGTCAAACTTTCCGTTGGCTCCTGGAGAACGACGTGGGCTACACCACGCAGTTGGTTGCCAGCCACCAGCGGGAGCGGGAGAAAAGTGCCTCCGACAGCCCCCTTATGGCCAACAAGGACGCACTCGCCCGGTACTCGTGCGCCCACCCTGCTTTTGCTGAGCAGCTGCGGTACCACCGGGCGCACGAGGAGGCCCGGGCTCGCGCCACTCAGCCCGGGTGTGAGGGCGAGGCGCTTGTTGGCTTTGGGGACTACAAGGAGGCCACCCTGAAGGACCTGTACGAATCCAAGGAGAAGAAGCACCAGACGTAAGTCTTGTTGTGGTGAAGGGCAGTGTACTGTCGACAGGGTGCTGTAACTTGTTGATATGCGTGTTAATCTTTGATCATTGTCTTGCAGCTTTGTCAAGTGGCTACGGCGGAAGACACCGCAGCCTGGGACCTCGATGGACGCCGCCAGGAAGTACATCCTGGGCCGAGACAAGGAGCGGTCGGCAGAGGTGGCTGCTACCCCCCCACCTCCCAGCAGCAGCAGCACCACCACCAGCAGTGGCCCCAGCAAGGCCGCTGCTTCCACCGCGCTGCCGCCACGCAAGCCGATCGCTCCCATGTTCTCGGCCCTACTGGGAAGGCGTCCAATGGCCCCAGGTGAGCTGTTCCAGGTAGATCTCTTTCTTTCTCTTTAACACAACAGTGGTTCAGTGTACAGGATTAACTAACCATTGCCCTCCCACCCCACAGCGGTGTCTACATCCGTCAGAGACCAGCGCCCCTCGGTTCCGCCGCCGCCCCCCCCCACAGAGGTGACGGACGAGGAACTGGTCCAGATGGCCACTGACTTAGAAACGGGTAACTGGCACCACACTGGACACGTCACACTGTAACATTTGCCCTCAATATATATTCTTCTGGCGGTATTTTTGTATTAACTGTAATGGTCTCATTTACTGGTCTCTACAGCTGATGCTTGAAGACCAAAGGTAGGTTTGGCAGGTAATGTAGCCGTCTTTGTCGGTGGTAGATGTGTAGAACGTAGTGGCAATGTAGATTTGCTTAACCACCTTCACATGTCTACTTCCCTTGGCCCTGCTGCATCTCTTGACATTCACCTTGTAGCACTAGACCATCTGCCCTATCACTGGTATGCTGCACGTCATCTAATCACTGGCATGCTGCACGTCATCTAATCACAGGCATTCTGCACGTCATCTAATCACTGGCATTCTGCACGTCATCTAATCACTGGCATGCTGCACGTCATCTAATCACAGGCATTCTGCACGTCATCTAATCACTGGCATTCTGCACGTCATCTAATCACTGGCATGCTGCATGTCATCAACACTCAGACTCACTTAGGCTTGCCTGCCTGTGTGTTGCCCCATGACTATCATTGTGCTGATGCCATTTTGTTGTGTGTGAATGTGTCTGAAGCTCGCGTACAGGTCCTTCAGACTCTCCCGCTCCCGCTGGTGGTGAGGCCTCCATCTCCACCTCCTCCGGCATTGTCCTCCATCCCCCCCCCACCGCCACCACCTCGAGTTGCGGCTGCTCCACCTACGCTCGCGGTTCCGGCTCCGGCGTTGACCAGGGAGGAGTCCCGTCGCGTCTCCGTGGAGGAGACGCCATCTGGGGAGGCCACCCTGGCACCAGCGCCGGCGAAGAGGAAGAGGAAGGAGAGGAAAGTGGAGCAGCCCGCAACACCCACTCCTGCTTCGGCTGAGGTACAAACACACGCACGCACGCACGCACACGCACGCACGCACACACACACACACACACACACACACACACCGTGCCCGTACTCATGGACGGCACAACTCAGTGAAGTTGACTGTCAAACTGCATGTAGCACCTCCTCTCAGCCTCCTTACAGTGTGTTTGTTTGTGTTTTTTTTCTTCCTCACAGTCCCGGTTGCCTGAGAGCTGGCGGACAGCTCTCACCGTGGAAGAGCAGGAGTGGATCGGCCGGGAGCTGTTTAGGAAAGACAGCGAGGGGAGGAGCAAACTCACCACAGACCTCAAGCTGTGGTGGGACCCCCCTCAGCCCCGGCCGAGTTACACTCAGCCACCCGCCTCGCCAGCTGCCTTCTTCGCGTGTCGGCTGTTCCTCTGGACCCCCCTGCGTCTGTGGGGCGTCCGGCCGACATGCTGTAATAGGGCCCTCACCAAGTGTGGGCTCTACAGGACCATCCGGAGGGTCCTGGACATCGACGGCTGGTACTTGATGGCCACCGAGTACCTGGAGTGCCGTCGGTGTAAGAGGAAGGTAGCTGCCTGGTCGCAGGAGGTCGTGAGTCAGCTGGGAGAGGGGCATCGCGCCCTCTTCCCGGCAATCCTCACCTACAAGTAAGTAGCTGTCTGAAAACTGTCACGCAGCCCCTCGGTCTGTCTGTGTGTGGCTCTTCTGTAACACACGATGTGCTCCTCTCTGTAGGCTTGCCTGCGACCGGCGGGTCATCATCCAGCTGCGTGAGCGTACTCGGGGGAACAGCGCCACGCAGCTGTACAAAAAACTCTGTGAGGCACACACAGAGGCCTGGATGCGGCGGTCCATACACTACCTCAGCGTCATGGAGCCCTTCACGTCGCGGGGTGTCGTGCGCATGTGCACCCCACCACCAAAACCGCCACCCGTGCCCCAGTACGCGTGGCTGTTAATGGTGTACTGCCACGACATCCTCTCCCGCCTGGAGGACGTGAAGGCCCGGGTCACCTCCGTCTTCGGAACGGTCCTGAAGATGGATTCGACCAAGAAGGTAAATGTGGTGCTATAGCGCAAACGGAGTATCATGCTCTGGCTATGTGTGTGCAGCCTTACTGAGATGCTTTTTTCTTTCAAACAGGTGACCCGGAAGCTCTCCGGTGCTGCCGCCCAGACCGCAGCGTGGGCAACGAACGTCGGCAACGAGCACGGACAGGTGCTCATGTCCGTGCTCACGGACGCCGAGGGTGCCGGCCTGTTGCCCATGGCTGCGGGGTTAATGCGGCGGTATCGGGACGCTGGGGTGGAGCCGCCTCAGCTCCTCTACGTTGACCGGGACTGTTGTTCGTCCCACGGGGGATCCAAGACAGCTGACATGTTCAGGAAGTGGGACAAGCTGGTGGTCCGGCTGGACATCTGGCACCTGATGCGGCGGTTCGCGTCAGGTGTGTTGTGGCATAAACAATAATTAAACAAACAGCATCACAGTAAGAGACGTCATGGTTCCATAACTTGATATAACATGCATTTTTCCACAACAGGTGTCACCACCGAGAGCCACCAGCTGTATAAACCCTTCCTGCAGCAGCTGTCTTCGTGCATCTTCCTGTGGGACCCAGAGGACACAGCCCGGTTGCTCAACGCCAAGAAGAGGATGCTTGAGGCGCAGGGGATGACCTTCTCGTCCGACGCCGGAGTGTGGAGGCACGTCAGCCGCAAGAATATGGCTCTCCATTGCCGTCGCCGCACGCGTGGAGCGGCGGAGACGGAGCGGCTGATCGGTGACCTCCTGGAAACCTTCGGCGGTGCCAACGGACGAGACACCATGGGGATTTCCCTGCTGGACCAAGACCGCATCCAGAAGATCTGGACGGAGCAGCGGCGCCACCTCCATTGCATCCAGGACCCGCCGGGCGTGGAGCTGTACACTGAGACCGGCAGGGTGACCCAGGGGGGGATCAGCCTGCCGGTGTACCGTTGTGCACGAGGCTCCACGTCCCTGGAGTCGTTCCACCTGCATCTCAACCGCTTCATTCCAGGTAGAGCACATGTTTGACTGTCATGTCAATCTTTCACTGTCATCGACTCGTTGTTATTCACATTGTGTGCACTGAATAAACTGCTAAAAACATCTGCGTTCCTCCTCAGGAGAAAGTGCCAATCCCTGGCACTTCCAGGCATTTCTCCTGGAGGGGTTGACGCGGTGGAACGCGGACAGGGCGGCGTCCGTGGCACAGGAGGGACGGCAGCTGCTCCGCTCCTACAATGGCCCCCTGCAGCACTCCCTTGACCAGCTCAGCCAAAGGGTGCTTGGCACGAGTGTGGTCAAGGATTACACCAAGCCCAGGGAGTACACCGGTAAGAACACTCGAGCCACCGCGCTTACACATGTCCACACTGAATGATATTTGTACCTGACTGACTGTTGTTGTTGTACTTCAGGGGAACTCATCGGCATCGAGTACCTGTACTCCCAGACGGGCAGAGTGCTGCAGGACGTCAGCTTGGACCCTGACATTCCGGACGCGGGGGGGGACGTTCCCCAACTCGTTGAGGATGACGAGCTCGCCGACGGCCAGCAGGAGGTGGAGGACCTCACCCTCCACGTGCCTGGCGAGTTCCCCTCTCCTCAGACGGACCCGCGGTCAGGGCGACCGGCTGACGCACCCGCGCCCGAGCCATCCAGTCCGACCGGTGCCCCCGAACCCGCACCCCACTCCCCCGGCCGGTCCTCTCCAGAGCCTCAGCAGGCTGCTGAGGTAAGCACGCCACCTCTTTGTGGTCTGCGACTGCAGTGCGCTCGCTCTGTTCCATCCAACTGACTTATTGTTTTCCATCTCTTCTTGTGTGTCTGCAGGACTACAGAGGACCAGATGACCAGCCGGGGTACCTGGCCGTGGTCCAGTTGGCCACGGCCTTGGTGGGGTTGCGTCACGAACCGGCCTTGTCCGAGGGGAGGGTAGATGAGCTCATCAGGCTCTACGAGGCCCTGTCACCGTACGACAGGGCCCGAGTAGTTTACCCTCCCCGCTACAGGGACAGGCCAGCTCAGGGGCGCTTCATGGCAGCCAAGCCGCACCAGTATACCTGGTGTGGAAAGCTTGAGGCGGTAAGGCTACACTTCCATCATACATTTCCCTGATGTACACACAAGCTGCTCTATGTAATGTTGCCCATTATCATGCTCATATCTGTCATTGTTTTTTGTCCATTGTCCGCAGCTGCCTGGTCGGAGAGACCTCTGGACCTGCCAGCAGTCCCAGCGCAAGCCGGCTGGTAGAGGCAGTATGCACCCAGCTCTGCCGCTTCATCCCCTCGGGCAGCCGTGCGCGCGGTGCCCGGAGGTCGCGGTGGGACAGCATACTGCTTCGGTACCAGCACATCCGGGACCTTGTGCTGGGCCACCAGAGGCTGATGGCTCGGGCGCCCATACAGCTCTTTGAGCTGAACGCCAGGACCCTCTCGCTGTGGTATGTTTGATGCTTTGGCCAGTGTTATGGTAATGACATGCTTGAATGGCATGCTCTCAAAATTGTACATGTAACTAAAATACTACGTTGAAATCCGTTCTCAGGTTCACCAGGACGCAGCGGGAGAAGGAGAGGACTGTGCTAGCTTCAGGCGTTGCAGCAGAGGGACGACCACCAGCGGCAGCGGGTTCGGCAGTGGCAGCGCCGGGCCCAGCAGCAGTGGATCGTTCTCCGGCAGCAGCAGCAGCAACAGGCCAGGCGACGACAGCAGCGCCAAGGACGGCGGGACCTCTGGCAGCAGCACCGGCTGTGGCAGCACCGGTGCCTGTTCTGCCAGCGCCAGTGCGCCCACTGGCGCCTTTACCGCCTGCCCCCTCAGCTGTTGTCCTGGCTGTACCACCGGCTGCTGCAGCTGCAACAGGACCTTTTCCGGCAACACAGCCTCTCCTTCTGGACCTCTCACTGCCCCAGCAGAGTGTGAGGGTGCTCCCCATCCCAACGCTCCCTCGGACAACGCCAGCCCCACACGTCCTCCCTCTGCCGCTGGCCGCCGCATTTCACGCCGGCCCTCAGCTGCCTGCAGCACCTCCTGCTCGCCCTCCTCAGCCTCTCTCTATGTACAAAACTGATTGGCTGAGGAGGTCGAAGGCTGAGCAGAGGGCAGCGGCAGGAACAGTCGTCGCTGCCCGGGCCGGCGTGCCGCAGGTACAAAAGTGCCGGAAATGCGGCCAGCCAAGGCGGAGGGAGACCGGACACACCCGCTACGGCTATGTGCATTTTTGCTCTGCCGCGGCGGGTAAGAGTGTGGAGGACTGGCTGAGGGAGATGAAGGACAAGGACCAGGGTCGAGCCCCGGACTGATTTCGCATTCTCGCTGGGGCAGGTGTATATAGTTGTTTCAGTGTTTGTTTGTTTTTTAAAGACATTGACTTTACCCTCCACAAGGACCGGGACCTTGCCGCGGTGTGGAGGCTTTCTACAAACACCGGTCCACACCTGCCACAACTTTTCTACAGCAAAAAAAAAAAACATTGTGTATCCCATTCACACCTGTATAACATTGCCATGCCTTTGTACTATTCTGATTCTTTGCACTGACAAGTTATATAGGCCTATACTGTGTTGCCGCGGTGTGGAGGCTTCCTACAAACACCGGTCCACACCTGCCACAACTTTTCTACAGCAAAAAAAAAAAACATTGTGTATCCCATTCACACCTGTATAACATTGCCATGCCTTTGTACTATTCTGATTCTTTGCACTGACAAGTTATATAGGCCTATACTGTGTTGCCGCGGTGTGGAGGCTTCCTACAAACACCGGTCCACACCTGCCACAACTTTTCTACAGCAAAAAAAAAACATTGTGTATCCCATTCACACCTGTATAACATTGCCATGCCTTTGTACTATTCTGATTCTTTGCACTGACAAGTTATATAGGCCTATACTGTGTGTCTGCTGCCTATCATATGGCTTAAGAAAAAGAAAAGAAAACATTGTCTGTCCCATTCACACCTGTATAACACATTCACACCTGTATAACACATTGTCATGCATTTGTGCTGTTCTGATTTTATGCCCTGACAAGTTATATAGGCCTTTTGGACATGTGGGTATGTTCAATAATGTGGTCACTGTCTTTGGAGTTACGTCCAGTTGCCACTGGCTCTGTTGCCGCCACGTTGGTACTTCACACTGTATGCTGCTGCATTATTTATCCATGCATGTCTGTAATGAGCCCATATACTATGCATCTGTCTGCTGTGATTGATGTGGTTTAAAATAAGAGGAATGAAGCCTTGTGCCACTGTTCTGCATCAATACCACTGTTCTGCATCTCACCCCAGAACATTTATGCCATGTGTCTGCTCTGATGCTCTATTTTTATTATTATTACTACTATCATCATCATCATCATCATCATCATGTTTTATTGTATTGTAGTTTGAAATAAATAATCTATTTCACACTGTAGTCTACTGCGGCTGTGTTTGGTGTTTTCTGCATCTATACATCATCATCATCATCATCATCATCATCAACAACAACAACAACAACAAAAACTGATTTTTAATTGATATTTTTTTACTGAAGAAAAAGGTGAAACGAATAATACACGGCATGTAACTTTTATTTATACATTGAAATAAAATTATTGACATAATATAAATGTAATATAATGTTTAACATAACAAATTTTAATATATAAGGTGAAACAATACAAAATACAATATATCTATGCAGAAAATGGTGAAACAATATGAATACAATATATTATTTAACATACATTTTAATATCTATGCAGAAAAAGGTGTTACTTTTATGTATACACATGAAATAGGCATAATATGAATATAATAGTGTGTAATATAATGTTTAATATTTGTGCTTCGGTCGGGATTCGATCCTGCGTTTTGATGGTGTCTCGTTTGTACCGCGTTTGTGCGACTGGGCATGCGCGAAGGCACTAATGCGCATGCGCGAAAACAAAGAAGAACGATGGCGAAGCTTTTCGCAGGGGCCATGCTAATCTTCTCTGTATCGATCCAATTTTAGTATATGTGCTGCCTTAGCAAGCACGATCCTGGCGGCCCGCCCAAGGCATATGTACACCTCGGGTTCCAGCGAGCTATCACCAAGGTGGTAGGGCCCAGCGAGCCATCTACTGAAAGAATGGGGTGGGCAGACTTATCGATGGTACCAAAATACAAGCTCTGAATGGGCTGTGTCCTCCAGGTTTTCGAGAAAGAAATGAGTTGGCGGAAAGTGGAAAACAGGAAAATGCTTTGCTGTCTGTGCCAAGGTTCCATGCACTCGATGTAACTGGACACGATCTATCGCAGCAGGAGGAGTTAATCCTCTGGAGACCTTTAGGCAGAGGCCCTCGGCCACGCGACAGAAACAAAACCGTGAAGGACTCCACAGATTTTTTCCTTTGATTTATTCTTTGATTTTTTTCTCTGAATCGGTCTACTTTCAGCATAGGCGCTGCCTTAACAAGCAACAAACACAGCCTCATTTGAGGCATATGTATGGGGTCGAACCCTGTTGGCATCTGCTGAAGAAAGGGAGTGGACACACTTTGCTGGAAAAATGAGAGTGCCCTATAGACATTGGAGATGCACCAGTTCTTGACACAAGAGATCAAGAATGAAAATAAATAGTGGCAGGAAGGTATGAATCAAGTCCAGTGAAGCAGGCTTGATCACAGCTGCAAAAATATGGAGCGCTTCACAGATTTGCGTGTCATCCTTTCACAGGGGCCATGCTAATCTTCTCTGTATCGATGCAATTTTAGTATATGTGCTGCCTTAGCAAGCACGATCCTGGCTGCCCGCCCAAGGCATATGTACACCTCGGGTTCCAGCGAGCTATCACCAAGGTGGTAGGGCCCAGCGAGCCATCTACTGAAAGAATGGGGTGGGCAGACTTATCGATGGTACCAAAATACAAGCTCTGAATCGGCTGTGTCCTCCAGGTTTTCGAGAAAGAAATGAGTTGGCGGAAAGTGGAAAACAGGAAAATGCTTTGCTGTCTGTGCCAAGGTTCCATGCACTCGATGTAACTGGACACGATCTATCGCAGCAGGAGGAGTTAATCCTCTGGAGACCTTTAGGCAGAGGCCCTCGGCCACGCGACAGAAACAAAACCGTGAAGGACTCCACAGATTTTTTCCTTTGATTTATTCTTTGATTTTTTTCTCTGAATCGGTCTACTTTCAGCATAGGCGCTGCCTTAACAAGCAACAAACACAGCCTCATTTGAGGCATATGTATGGGGTCGAACCCTGTTCCCTGTCGGCATCTGCTGTAGAAAGGGAGTGGACACACTTTGCTGGAAAAATGAGAGTGCCCTATAGACATTGGAGATGCACCAGTTCTTGACACAAGAGATGAAGAATCCAGAATCCAGTGAAGCAGGCTTGATCACAGCTGCAAAAATATGGAGCGCTTCACAGATTTGCGTGTCATCCATTCACAGGGGCCATGCTAATCTTCTCTGTATCGATGCAATTTTAGTATATGTGCTGCCTTAGCAAGCACGATCCTGGCTGCCCGCCCAAGGCATATGTACACCTCGGGTTCCAGCGAGCTATCACCAAGGTGGTAGGGCCCAGCGAGCCATCTACTGAAAGAATGGGGTGGGCAGACTTATCGATGGTACCAAAATACAAGCTCTGAATCGGCTGTGTCCTCCAGGTTTTCGAGAAAGAAATGAGTTGGCGGAAAGTGGAAAACAGGAAAATGCTTTGCTGTCTGTGCCAAGGTTCCATGCACTCGATGTAACTGGACACGATCTATCGCAGCAGGAGGAGTTAATCCTCTGGAGACCTTTAGGCAGAGGCCCTCGGCCACGCGACAGAAACAAAACCGTGAAGGACTCCACAGATTTTTTCCTTTGATTTATTCTTTGATTTTTTTCTCTGAATCGGTCTACTTTCAGCATAGGCGCTGCCTTAACAAGCAACAAACACAGCCTCATTTGAGGCATATGTATGGGGTCGAACCCTGTTCCCTGTCGGCATCTGCTGTAGAAAGGGAGTGGACACACTTTGCTGGAAAAATGAGAGTGCCCTATAGACATTGGAGATGCACCAGTTCTTGACACAAGAGATGAAGAATCCAGAATCCAGTGAAGCAGGCTTGATCACAGCTGCAAAAATATGGAGCGCTTCACGGATTTGCGTGTCATCCTTTCGCAGGGGCCATGCTAATCTTCTCTGTATCGATCCAATTTTAGTATATGTGCTGCCTTAGCAAGCACGATCCTGGCGGCCCGCCCAAGGCATATGTACACCTCGGGTTCCAGCGAGCTATCACCAAGGTGGTAGGGCCCAGCGAGCCATCTACTGAAAGAATGGGGTGGGCAGACTTATCGATGGTACCAAAATACAAGCTCTGAATGGGCTGTGTCCTCCAGGTTTTCGAGAAAGAAATGAGTTGGCGGAAAGTGGAAAACAGGAAAATGCTTTGCTGTCTGTGCCAAGGTTCCATGCACTCGATGTAACTGGACACGATCTATCGCAGCAGGAGGAGTTAATCCTCTGGAGACCTTTAGGCAGAGGCCCTCGGCCACGCGACAGAAACAAAACCGTGAAGGACTCCACAGATTTTTTCCTTTGATTTATTCTTTGATTTTTTTCTCTGAATCGGTCTACTTTCAGCATAGGCGCTGCCTTAACAAGCAACAAACACAGCCTCATTTGAGGCATATGTATGGGGTCGAACCCTGTTGGCATCTGCTGAAGAAAGGGAGTGGACACACTTTGCTGGAAAAATGAGAGTGCCCTATAGACATTGGAGATGCACCAGTTCTTGACACAAGAGATCAAGAATGAAAATAAATAGTGGCAGGAAGGTATGAATCAAGTCCAGTGAAGCAGGCTTGATCACAGCTGCAAAAATATGGAGCGCTTCACAGATTTGCGTGTCATCCATTCACAGGGGCCATGCTAATCTTCTCTGTATCGATGCAATTTTAGTATATGTGCTGCCTTAGCAAGCACGATCCTGGCTGCCCGCCCAAGGCATATGTACACCTCGGGTTCCAGCGAGCTATCACCAAGGTGGTAGGGCCCAGCGAGCCATCTACTGAAAGAATGGGGTGGGCAGACTTATCGATGGTACCAAAATACAAGCTCTGAATCGGCTGTGTCCTCCAGGTTTTCGAGAAAGAAATGAGTTGGCGGAAAGTGGAAAACAGGAAAATGCTTTGCTGTCTGTGCCAAGGTTCCATGCACTCGATGTAACTGGACACGATCTATCGCAGCAGGAGGAGTTAATCCTCTGGAGACCTTTAGGCAGAGGCCCTCGGCCACGCGACAGAAACAAAACCGTGAAGGACTCCACAGATTTTTTCCTTTGATTTATTCTTTGATTTTTTTCTCTGAATCGGTCTACTTTCAGCATAGGCGCTGCCTTAACAAGCAACAAACACAGCCTCATTTGAGGCATATGTATGGGGTCGAACCCTGTTCCCTGTCGGCATCTGCTGTAGAAAGGGAGTGGACACACTTTGCTGGAAAAATGAGAGTGCCCTATAGACATTGGAGATGCACCAGTTCTTGACACAAGAGATGAAGAATCCAGAATCCAGTGAAGCAGGCTTGATCACAGCTGCAAAAATATGGAGCGCTTCACGGATTTGCGTGTCATCCTTTCGCAGGGGCCATGCTAATCTTCTCTGTATCGATCCAATTTTAGTATATGTGCTGCCTTAGCAAGCACGATCCTGGCGGCCCGCCCAAGGCATATGTACACCTCGGGTTCCAGCGAGCTATCACCAAGGTGGTAGGGCCCAGCGAGCCATCTACTGAAAGAATGGGGTGGGCAGACTTATCGATGGTACCAAAATACAAGCTCTGAATGGGCTGTGTCCTCCAGGTTTTCGAGAAAGAAATGAGTTGGCGGAAAGTGGAAAACAGGAAAATGCTTTGCTGTCTGTGCCAAGGTTCCATGCACTCGATGTAACTGGACACGATCTATCGCAGCAGGAGGAGTTAATCCTCTGGAGACCTTTAGGCAGAGGCCCTCGGCCACGCGACAGAAACAAAACCGTGAAGGACTCCACAGATTTTTTCCTTTGATTTATTCTTTGATTTTTTTCTCTGAATCGGTCTACTTTCAGCATAGGCGCTGCCTTAACAAGCAACAAACACAGCCTCATTTGAGGCATATGTATGGGGTCGAACCCTGTTCCCTGTCGGCATCTGCTGAAGAAAGGGAGTGGACACACTTTGCTGGAAAAATGAGAGTGCCCTATAGACATTGGAGATGCACCAGTTCTTGACACAAGAGATCAAGAATGAAAATAAATAGTGGCAGGAAGGTATGAATCAGGTCCAGTGAAGCAGGCTTGATCACAGCTGCAAAAATATGGAGCGCTTCACGGATTTGCGTGTCATCCTTTCGCAGGGGCCATGCTAATCTTCTCTGTATCGATCCAATTTTAGTATATGTGCTGCCTTAGCAAGCACGATCCTGGCGGCCCGCCCAAGGCATATGTACACCTCGGGTTCCAGCGAGCTATCACCAAGGTGGTAGGGCCCAGCGAGCCATCTACTGAAAGAATGGGGTGGGCAGACTTATCGATGGTACCAAAATACAAGCTCTGAATGGGCTGTGTCCTCCAGGTTTTCGAGAAAGAAATGAGTTGGCGGAAAGTGGAAAACAGGAAAATGCTTTGCTGTCTGTGCCAAGGTTCCATGCACTCGATGTAACTGGACACGATCTATCGCAGCAGGAGGAGTTAATCCTCTGGAGACCTTTAGGCAGAGGCCCTCGGCCACGCGACAGAAACAAAACCGTGAAGGACTCCACAGATTTTTTCCTTTGATTTATTCTTTGATTTTTTTCTCTGAATCGGTCTACTTTCAGCATAGGCGCTGCCTTAACAAGCAACAAACACAGCCTCATTTGAGGCATATGTATGGGGTCGAACCCTGTTCCCTGTCGGCATCTGCTGAAGAAAGGGAGTGGACACACTTTGCTGGAAAAATGAGAGTGCCCTATAGACATTGGAGATGCACCAGTTCTTGACACAAGAGATCAAGAATGAAAATAAATAGTGGCAGGAAGGTATGAATCAGGTCCAGTGAAGCAGGCTTGATCACAGCTGCAAAAATATGGAGCGCTTCACGGATTTGCGTGTCCTTTCGCAGGGGCCATGCTAATCTTCTCTGTATCGATCCAATTTTAGTATATGTGCTGCCTTAGCAAGCACGATCCTGGCGGCCCGCCCAAAGCATATGTACACCTCGGGTTCCAGCGAGCTATCACCAAGGTGGTAGGGCCCAGCGAGCCATCTACTGAAAGAATGGGGTGGGCAGACTTATCGATGGTACCAAAATACAAGCTCTGAATGGGCTGTGTCCTCCAGGTTTTCGAGAAAGAAATGAGTTGGCGGAAAGTGGAAAACAGGAAAATGCTTTGCTGTCTGTGCCAAGGTTCCATGCACTCGATGTAACTGGACACGATCTATCGCAGCAGGAGGAGTTAATCCTCTGGAGACCTTTAGGCAGAGGCCCTCGGCCACGCGACAGAAACAAAACCGTGAAGGACTCCACAGATTTTTTCCTTTGATTTATTCTTTGATTTTTTTCTCTGAATCGGTCTACTTTCAGCATAGGCGCTGCCTTATCAAGCAACAAACACAGCCTCATTTGAGGCATATGTATGGGGTCGAACCCTGTTCCCTGTCGGCATCTGCTGTAGAAAGGGAGTGGACACACTTTGCTGGAAAAATGAGAGTGCCCTATAGACATTGGAGATGCACCAGTTCTTGACACAAGAGATCAAGAATCCAGAATCCAGTGAAGCAGGCTTGATCACAGCTGCAAAAATATGGAGCGCTTCACGGATTTGCGTGTCATCCTTTCGCAGGGGCCATGCTAATCTTCTCTGTATCGATCCAATTTTAGTATATGTGCTGCCTTAGCAAGCACAATCCTGGCGGCCCGCCCAAGGCATATGTACACCTCGGGTTCCAGCGAGCTATCACCAAGGTGGTAGGGCCCAGCGAGCCATCTACTGAAAGAATGGGGTGGGCAGACTTATCGATGGTACCAAAATACAAGCTCTGAATGGGCTGTGTCCTCCAGGTTTTCGAGAAAGAAATGAGTTGGCGGAAAGTGGAAAACAGGAAAATGCTTTGCTGTCTGTGCCAAGGTTCCATGCACTCGATGTAACTGGACACGATCTATCGCAGCAGGAGGAGTTAATCCTCTGGAGACCTTTAGGCAGAGGCCCTCGGCCACGCGACAGAAACAAAACCGTGAAGGACTCCACAGATTTTTTCCTTTGATTTATTCTTTGATTTTTTTTTCTGAATCGGTCTACTTTCAGCATAGGCGCTGCCTTAACAAGCAACAAACACAGCCTCATTTGAGGCATATGTATGGGGTCGAACCCTGTTGGCATCTGCTGAAGAAAGGGAGTGGACACACTTTGCTGGAAAAATGAGAGTGCCCTATAGACATTGGAGATGCACCAGTTCTTGACACAAGAGATCAAGAATGAAAATAAATAGTGGCAGGAAGGTATGAATCAAGTCCAGTGAAGCAGGCTTGATCACAGCTGCAAAAATATGGAGCGCTTCACAGATTTGCGTGTCATCCTTTCACAGGGGCCATGCTAATCTTCTGTGTATCGATGCAATTTTAGTATATGTGCTGCCTTAGCAAGCACGATCCTGGCTGCCCGCCCAAGGCATATGTACACCTCGGGTTCCAGCGAGCTATCACCAAGGTGGTAGGGCCCAGCGAGCCATCTACTGAAAGAATGGGGTGGGCAGACTTATCGATGGTACCAAAATACAAGCTCTGAATCGGCTGTGTCCTCCAGGTTTTCGAGAAAGAAATGAGTTGGCGGAAAGTGGAAAACAGGAAAATGCTTTGCTGTCTGTGCCAAGGTTCCATGCACTCGATGTAACTGGACACGATCTATCGCAGCAGGAGGAGTTAATCCTCTGGAGACCTTTAGGCAGAGGCCCTCGGCCACGCGACAGAAACAAAACCGTGAAGGACTCCACAGATTTTTTCCTTTGATTTATTCTTTGATTTTTTTCTCTGAATCGGTCTACTTTCAGCATAGGCGCTGCCTTAACAAGCAACAAACACAGCCTCATTTGAGGCATATGTATGGGGTCGAACCCTGTTCCCTGTCGGCATCTGCTGTAGAAAGGGAGTGGACACACTTTGCTGGAAAAATGAGAGTGCCCTATAGACATTGGAGATGCACCAGTTCTTGACACAAGAGATGAAGAATCCAGAATCCAGTGAAGCAGGCTTGATCACAGCTGCAAAAATATGGAGCGCTTCACGGATTTGCGTGTCATCCTTTCGCAGGGGCCATGCTAATCTTCTCTGTATCGATCCAATTTTAGTATATGTGCTGCCTTAGCAAGCACGATCCTGGCGGCCCGCCCAAGGCATATGTACACCTCGGGTTCCAGCGAGCTATCACCAAGGTGGTAGGGCCCAGCGAGCCATCTACTGAAAGAATGGGGTGGGCAGACTTATCGATGGTACCAAAATACAAGCTCTGAATGGGCTGTGTCCTCCAGGTTTTCGAGAAAGAAATGAGTTGGCGGAAAGTGGAAAACAGGAAAATGCTTTGCTGTCTGTGCCAAGGTTCCATGCACTCGATGTAACTGGACACGATCTATCGCAGCAGGAGGAGTTAATCCTCTGGAGACCTTTAGGCAGAGGCCCTCGGCCACGCGACAGAAACAAAACCGTGAAGGACTCCACAGATTTTTTCCTTTGATTTATTCTTTGATTTTTTTCTCTGAATCGGTCTACTTTCAGCATAGGCGCTGCCTTAACAAGCAACAAACACAGCCTCATTTGAGGCATATGTATGGGGTCGAACCCTGTTCCCTGTCGGCAGAGGTGTAGTGGTAAAAAAAGAGGTGGGTAAACTATAAATTCTGGTGGACCACGATGTGGTCACCCGGTAAGGTGGGCCACTGCCTACCTGATGATATTGCTAACATTGCTCGACATTAAGCCTTCGGACAAGTAAATCTGTCATTCACTTGTCTGAGTAAAAAAATTGCTCATCCGGATTTTTTTTTTTTTTTTGGTGTGTGTGTTAATTTATTCTGAAACAATATTCTCATTTATTCTGATTATTCTCATCAGTGTTCAATCAGCTTTGATATTTAAATCGGCATATTGTAATATCTGCACCTTTAAAGGGCATCCCCTCCCCCAATATTATTAAATGTATGCTTCATCTTTCATTTTAAATTCATAAATTTGGTCAATAAATTCAATTATTTAGAATAATAAGACACTATAGGGCTGTTACCCTAGGGGCTGATCAAAATAAATAATTTACACTGAAAAATTACAATTGTGTTAAATAATGTTATGAAATTTATTCAAATTTACATATAAGAAACATTGGAAAGAATGATACTACTTTTAAACATAACACTAAACCGCCAGTAGGTGGCGGCAGGCGACCGTCTTAATGAGTGAGTCATTGATTCATTCATTCAAACAAACAAACGATTCGTTCAAACGGCTGATTCATTCAAGAATGAGACAGATGTTTATGAATGGGTCATTGAATCTTTGACTCAATCGATTCGTTCAAAATGCTGAATCATTCAGTAATGAAAACAGGTTGAGTGTTCCTGTGAGATATGCGCCGTGGTTCTGCTGTGATTTTTGTTTGGAACTATTTTCCCTGCTGAAACAGAACGAAAACAGCCAATATTGCATCTAAAATGTAAGTGACTTAATTAGGTGTTCAAGCACGAAGTGCTGAAAACCTATTGTATTTGTACTGATTAGGTGTTCAAGCACGAAGTGCTGAAAACCTATTGTAATTGTACTGATTTTTATTATTAGGTGTTCAAGCACGAAGTGCTGAAAACCTATTGTAATTGTGCTGATTTTTATTATTATTATTATTATTCCGCCCTAAAACGCATCGTGCAGACCAAACCGTAAGAGCTAGAGACTTGATATTTGGGATTAAGGTAGCACAGAAATCGAGGAGAGGTTATCAAAATATGAGCCCGATTGGCCCATAGGTGGCGCTATAGCGCAAAAAACAAAAAAATGGCACTATTTTCCTTAAATCTCAATAACCCTGTGTCCCAGCATCAAGTGTCTTATATCATTGGAATCCTTGGCTCAAGCAGAACAAAAAAGGCCTCAAGGATTTCATTTCCGGTATGCAAATTTTTCCGCTATTTCCGGTTTTGTCTAAAACCTACTTTTGCGAACTAGTCCCTGGTTTTTTGCCCGATTGGAACCAAACCAGTGCAGAAAGATTCTCTGGACACTGAATATCAATAATTATCGAAAAAAAGTTGAAATTTCGATTCACGGTTGCGAGGGAGTGCCCAAACGTTCGAAGGAGGCGGAGCTAATTTTACTAAAATGGGTATAACTCGTGAGAGAAATGAAATATTTTCACCAAACTTGGTACACATGTGTATGAGCTCAATTCGAGGTCACAGTAAAAAAACCGCGGTGATTGGCCTCATGGTGGCGCTATAACATTTAAAAAACATAAAAGGGGGTGTGGCCACCTGACCGTTAGTCCGATTGACTTGAAAATTGGTATGCAGTGTCTTGGTCCAAGGTGCCATGTATGTGTAAAAGGATATTGGCATATCTCAAAAAACATGGCCGCCATTGACCAATGAAGTTTGAGCACCTGTGAGACGAGGTTAACGGAGGCCAATCGGAACGAAACTCGATGGGCATGTTCGACTCATGGCCCAAGAGGTCTGTAAGAGTTTTGAAAGAAATCGGCCACTAGTTGGCGCTAACGAGTTTTACGGCTCTGTAATCACTTGGTGTTGCACACATCCCCACAATATGAATATCATTTGATAGATCTCCTCATGTTGAACAACTTTGCCTTTAGAACCATTGCTGTCAATCAAACCGTTCATTAAATATTCACGAATATGTTAAAAACCTACTTTTGCGAACTAGTCCCTGGTTTTTCGCCCGATCGGAACCAGACCAGTCTAGGACAATTCTCTGGACTCTCTAGATCAATAATTATCGAAAAAAAGTTGAACTTTGCCCTTTGCTTTGCTATAACAGGGTCATTTATAAAAGGGGTGTGTCAAAACACACTAAAAAGCCTATAAATCATAAATAAATGCTCAGAACTTCACAAAAATTGATGAGCATATGTGTCATACCATGGTGAAGAAGCATGCAAAGTTTCATGGAGATCGGACAATAGGTGGCGCTATAACTGTTGAAAAGCTTTAAAACCATGTATTTCCTATGGTAAAGTGCCTGTATTGGCTGTAAATGGTCTTTTCCATCTATGATCGTATAATTTTCATATCTTAATGTTTAAAACCAGTGCAGTACAATTATCTGGACTCTCTAGATCAATAATTATCAGAAAAGGTATAATTACTTCATTTGGATGGCTATAATAGAGTGTAAATCGGATGGCTATAACAGCTTGGATGGCTATAACAGCCAATAAGTGGTATTTTACTGCCCCCTGCTGTCATTTCATCATACTACTCTCTAATATTTTTATATATAATTGATATTTACACTTTATTAAATCATTATTTTAACATTTACAATCACATTTTGTCAAAATTCATCTATTGCTCTGTACTCTCTAGAACAATAATTATAGAAAAATGTATAACTTCTTCATTTGGATGACTATAATAGGGTCACTTCAATATGTAACCTTGACCGAAAGCCAATATCTTTTCAATAAATGCTCATAGCTTCTTAAAAAAAGGTCAAGAACAGCTATAACTGCTTGAAAAAAGGCTAACAGCAATAAGTGGTATTTTACTGCCCCCTTCTGTTTAAAAAAAGTCATTTTGTCACACTACTCAACTATAATTAATATTTAGACTTTATAAATTCACTATTTTAACATTTACAATAACATTTAGTCAAAAATCGTCTATTGAAGTGACAATTGAGTCACATTGGCTCCTGAAGTTCCAAATGTCTCTATCTACATCAGAATGAGCGTGTGTAGATTAAATGATATGAAAAACATGGCCTATTGTATAAGTAGGCTGTAATAACACTGTTGTCCACTAGATGGAGCAGCAGCATTAGACATTTTTAATCTTTTTTTATCAGCTTTCAGCATTGGCTAACAAACAAATGCTTAAAGCATTTTCTTTAATGTGTTTTATATTATTACATTGCAAAGAAATATGTGAAATGCTCATATACCATTAAAACTGATTTTCACAATAACATATCCCAAAAATGTGTGTGTGTGTGTGTGTGTGTGTGTGTGTGTGTGTGTGTGTGTGTGTGTGTGTAAGCAGGCATTATGGAGTTAACATGAAAAAAATGGTTTGCTTCAGTGGAGAATACTGGAGAAACAAAGTAGTTGAAAATGAAAGTGAGCCAATAAGTGGTCTTCTACTGCCCTCTGCTGGCCACTCTTCTTATTAATAGTCTTTTTTTTGTATATAGACACTATAAAATCACTTATATAACAATTACTATTATAACACATTCATATTTTGTCAGAGTTTATCACTTCAATTGTTCTTATGCTTCACATAATTGCTATCAACGTGGTAAATCATGGTAAATAACGCCAGAAACATGGTAAATCATAGTAAAAAAGGTAAATCATGCTAGAATCCTGGTAAATTATTCTAGAATGTGCTATATCATGGTAAATCATCATATAACATGGTATATCAAGGTAAACTATGGAAAATCATGTTAGATTCATGGTAAATCATACTGAAACATGGTAAATCATGAAAAATCACACTGAAATGTAGTATATCACTGTAAATCATGCTTGCTACATAAAACTTAATGTCTTTTCATGCTTTTGTGCTTAACGGCCTGAAAGGCCTTAACTGCTTGAACGCCGCTAAAATGCTGCTTGTTATTATTATTAGGTGTTCAAGCACGAAGTGCTGAAAACCTATTGTAATTGTACTGATTTTTATTATTATTATTATTATTATTATTCTTCTGCCGTAAAACGCATTGTGCAGACCAAACCGTAAGAGCTAGAGACTTGAAACTTTGTCAGATGGTAGTACAAAAATCGAGGAGAGGTTATCAAATTATGAGCCCAATTGGCCCATAGGTGGCGCTATAGCAACCAATTGCGCGTAACTGGTCATAACTCCTAGACCGTAAGTCGTAGACTCAAGTGTCTTATATCACTGGAAAGCTGGTCACCGGACGAAAAAAACGTATATCTCCGATTTCATTTCCGTCATGATAGATTTTCCGCCATTTTGAATTTTGTCAAAAAACGACTTTTGCGAACTAGTCCCTGATTTTTCGCCCGATCGGAACCAAACCAGTGCACAAATGTTCTGTGGAGTCTGAATATACATTATAATCGAAAAAAAGTTGAAATTTCGATTTCCGGTCGCTAGGGGGCACAAAAAGAACGTTGTGGGAGGAGCCTATTTTACTAAAATGGCTATAACTCCAGAAGTAAATTAGGTAGGCTCACCAAACTTGGTACAGGTGTGCATGACTTCAATCTGAGGTCACAGTAAAAAAATCGCGACGATCGAACACTAGGTGGCGCTATAACATGAAAAAAACATATAAAGGACTGACCGTTAGTCCGATTGACTTGAAAATTGGTATGCAGTGTCTTGGTCCAAGGCCCCATGTATGTCTATAAGGACATTGGCGTATCTCAAAAAACATGGCCGCCATCAACCAATGAAGTTTGAGCCCCTATGAGACGAGGTTAACGGAGGCCAATCGGAACGAAACTCGATGGGCATGTTTGACTCATGGCCTAAGAGGTCTGTAAGAGTTTTGAAAGAAATCGGCCACTAGTTGGCGCTAACGAGTTTTACGGCTCTGTAATCACGTGATGTTGCACACATCCCCCCAAAATGCATATCAATTGATAGATCTCCTCATGGTGAACAACTTTGCCTCTAGAACCATTGCTGTCAATCAAATCATTCATTAAATATTCACGAATATGTTAAAAACCTACTTTTGCGAACTAGTCCCTGGTTTTTCGCCCGATCAAAACCAGACCAGTCTAGGACAATTCTCTGGACTCTCTAGATCAATAATTATCAAAAAAAAGTTGAACTTTGCCCTTTGCTTTGCTATAACAGCATTATTTATGAAAATAGGTGTGTCATAACACACTCAAAAGCCTATAAATCATAAATAAAAACTCAGAACTTCACAAAAATTGGTAAGCATATGTGACATAACATCATGAACATGCATGCAAAGTTTTATGGAGATCGGACCATAGGTGGCGCTATAACTGTTGAAAAGCTTTAAAACCATGTATTTCCTATGGTAAATTGCCTGTATTTGCTGTAAATGGTCTTTTCCATCTATTATCATATAATCTTTATATTATAATGTTCAAAATCAGGGCAGTACAATTCTCTGGACTCTCTAGATCAATAATTATCGAAAAAAAGTTGAACTTTGCCATTTGGTTCATTATAACAGGATAATTTACAAAAAGGGGCGTGTCAAAATACACTCAAAAGCCTATAAATCATAAATAAAAACTCAGAACTTTACAAAAATTGGTGAGCATATGTGACATAACATGCTGAGGAAGCATGCAAAGTTTCATGGAGATCGGACAATAGGTGGCGCTATAACTGTTGAAAAGCTTTAAAACCATGTATTTCCTATGGTAAATTGCCTGTATTGGCTGTAAATGGTGTGTTCCATCTATGATCATATAATATTTATATCATAATGTTCAAAATCAGTGCAGTACAATTATCTGGACTCTCTAGATAAATAATTATCAAAAAAGTTATAACTTCTTCATTTGGATGGCTATAATAGGGTCACTTCAATATGTAGCCTTGACCAAGAAAGCCTATATCTCTTCAATGAATGTTCAGATTTTCTTAAAAACAAGTCAGAACATGTGACTCTAAATAAGATAAGAAATAATGCATCTATAACAGTTAAAAAGGTTAAAGTTATAACATAATGGCATATTAAGCCAATAAGTGGTATTCTACTGCCCCCTGCTGTTTAAAATAGTCATTTTGTCATGCTACTAACTACTAATATTCTATAATTCTTATTTAGAGTTTATAAAATCACTATTTTAACATTTACACTCACATTTTGTCAAAATTCATCTATTGAAGCATTGTGTCACAGACAAATGTTAATCCTGAATGAGAGACAGTTCAAATCACTTTATCTACAACAGAATGTGTGTGTGTAGTCCCATGTTTCTGAATAAATCCTGAATAATCTGATTAATAGCTTGCAAAGACATATTTGAATGGTCTATAAGCATTTCATATATTTTCATAATGACGTGTGTGTGTGTGTGTGTGTCTAGATATGAATGCAAAAAGACTTTATTAATAAGTAGAGTGGCCAGCAGAGGGCAGTAGAAGACCACTTATTGGCTCACTTTCATTTTAACAGCCTTGAGTTTCAACAACATTCTGAACTAAAGCAAATCATGCTAGAACAGGGTAAATCATGTAAAGCATACTACAAAATGGAATATCATGGTAAAACTATGGTAAATCATGCTAGATTCATGGCAAATCATACTAGAACATGGTAAATCATGGTAAAAGTATGGTAAAGCATGGTAAAACTATGGTAAATCATGGTAAAACTATGGTAAATCATGCTAGAATCATGGTAAATCATACCAGAGCGTGGTAAATCATGGTAAACGATGGTAAATTATGCTACAACAGGGTAAATCATGTAAAGCATACTAGAACATTGTGAATCATGCTAGATTCATGGTAAATCATACTGGAACATGGTAAATCATGGTAAAACTATGGTGAATCATGTTAGATTCATGGTAATTCATACCAGAGCGTGGTAAATCGTGGCAAACGATGGTAAATTATGCTACAACAGGGTAAATCATGTAAAGCATACTAGAACATTGTGAATCATGCTAGATTCATGGTAAATCATACTAGAACATGATAAATTATGGTAAAACTATGGTAAATCATACTAGATTCATGGTAAATCATATTAGAACATGGTAAATCATGGTAAAACTATGGTAAATCATGCTAGATTCATGGTAATTCATACCAGAGCGTGGTAAATCATGGTAAACGATGGTAAATTAGGCTACAACAGGGTAAATCATGTAAAGCATACTAGAACATTGTGAATCATGCTAGATTCATGGTAAATCATACTAGAACATGGTAAATCATGGTAAAACTATGGTAAATCATACTAGATTCATGGTAAATCATTCTAGAACATGGTAAATCATGGTAAAACTATGGTAAATCATGCTAGATTCATGGTAATTCATACCAGAGCATTGTAAATCATGGTAAACGATGGTAAATTATGCTACAACAGGGTAAATCATGTAAAGCATACTAGAACATTGTGAATCATGCTAGATTCATGGTAAATCAAACTAGAACATGGTAAATCATGGTAAAACTATGGTAAATCATGGTAAAGCTATGGTAAATCATACTAGAACATGGTTAATCATGGTAAAATTATGGTAAATCATGCTAGTATCATGGTAAATCATGGTAAACGGTTTTCCATCTATTATGTCAGTGGTTACATGCTTGCTAAATGTCTTTAATGTCTTTAAAAAGCCTATTTTTCTAAAATGGCTATAACTCCAGAAGTAAATTAGATAGGCTCACCAAACTTGGTACACGTATGCATGAGTTCAATCTGAGGTCACAGTAAAAAAATCGCGATGATCGAACACTAGGTGGCGCTATAACATGAAAAAAACATATAAAGGACTGACCGTTAGTCCGATTGACTTGAAAATTGGTATGCAGTGTCTTGGTCCAAGGCCCCATGTATGTCTATGAGGACATTGACGTATCTCAAAAAACATGGCCGCCATTGACCAATGAATTTGAGACGAGGTTAACAGAGGCCAATCGGAACGAAACTCGATGGGCATGTTCGACTCATGGCCTAAGAGGTCTGTAAGAGTTTTGAAAGAAATCGGCCACTAGTTGGCGCTAACGAGTTTTACGGCTCTGTAATCACGTGGTGTTGTACACATCCCCCCAAAATGCATATCATTTGATAGATCTCCTCATGGTGAACAACTTTGCCTCTAGAACCATTGCTGTCAATCAAATCGTTCATTAAATATTCACGAATATGTTAAAAACCTACTTTTGCGAACTAGTCCCTGGTTTTTCGCCCGATCAAAACCAGACCAGTCTAGGACAATTCTCTGGACTCTCTAGATCAATAATTATCAAAAAAAAGTTGAACTTTGCCCTTTGGTTCACTGTAACAGGGTCATTTAGAAAAGGGGCGTGTCAAAATACACTCAAAAGCCTATAAATCATAAATGAAAACTCAGAACTTGACAAAAATTGATGAGCATATGTGACATAACATCATTAACAAGCATGCAAAGTTTTATGGAGATTGGACCATAGGTGGCGCTATAACTGTTAAAAAGCTTTAAAACTATATATTTCCTATGGTAAATTGCCTGTATTGGCTTTAAATGGTGTTTTCCATCTATTATGTCAGTGGTTAAATGTATGCTTAATAAAACTTAATGTCTTTTGATGCTTTTGTGCTTAACGGCCTTAAAGGCCTTAACTGCTTGAACACCGCTAAATGCTGCTTGCAGCTTTAATTATTATTATTATTATTATTCTTCTGCCGTAAAACGCATCGTGCAGACCAAACCGTAAGAGCTAGAGACTTGAAACTTTGTCAGATGGTAGTACAAAAATCGAGGAGAGCTTATCAAATTATGAGCCCGATTGGCCCATAGGTGGCGCTATAGCAACCAATTGCGCAAAACTGCTCATAACTCCTAGACCGTAAGTCGTAGACTCAAGTGTCTTATATCATTGGAAAGCTGGACTCCTGACTTAAAAAACGTATATCTCCGATTTCATTTCCGTCATGATAGATTTTCCGCCATTTTGAATTTTGTTAAAAAACGACTTTTGCAAACTAGTCCCTGGTTTTTCGCCCGATCGGAACCAAACCAGTGCACAAATGTTCTGTGGAGTCTGAATATAAATTATAATCGAAAAAAAGTTGAAATTTCTATTTTCGGTCGCAAGGGGGCGCAAAAAGAACGTTGTGGGAGGAGCCTATTTTACTAAAACGGCTATAACTCCAGAAGTAAATTAGGTAGGTTCACCAAACTTGGTACAGGTGTGCATGACTTCAATCTGAGGTCACAGTAAAAAAATTGCGACGATCGAACACTAGGTGGCGCTATAACATGAAAAAAACATATAAAGGACTGACCGTTAGTCCGATTGACTTGAAAATTGGTATGCAGTGTCTTGGTCCAAGGCCCCATGTATGTCTATGAGGACATTGGCGTATCTCAAAAAACATGGCCGCCATCGACCAATGAAGTTTGAGCCCCTATGAGACGAGGTTAACGGAGGCCAATCGGAACGAAACTCGATGGGCATGTTCGACTCATGGCCTAAGAGGTCTGTAAGAGTTTTGAAAGAAATCGGCCACTAGTTGGCGCTAACGAGTTTTACGGCTCTGTAATCACGTGGTGTTGCACACATGCCCCCAAAATGCATATTATTTGATAGATCTCCTCATGGTGAACAACTTTGCCTCTAGAACCATTGCTGTCAATCAAATCGTTCATTAAATATTCACGAATATGTTAAAAACCTACTTTTGCGAACTAGTCCCTGGTTTTTCGCCCGATCAAAACCAGACCAGTCTAGGACAATTCTCTGGACTCTCTAGATCAATAATTATCAAAAAAAAGTTGAACTTTGCCCTGTGGTTCACTGTAACAGGGTCATTTAGAAAAGGGGCGTGTCAAAATATACTCAAAAGCCTATAAATCATAAATGAAAACTCAGAACTTGACAAAAATTGATGAGCATATGTGTCATACCATGGTGAGGAAGCATGCAAAGTTTCATGGAGATCGGACCATAGGTGGCGCTATAACTGTTAAAAAGCTTTAAAACCATGTATTTCCTATGGTAAATTGCCTGTATTGGCTGTAAATGGGGTTTTCCATCTATGATCATATAATGTTCATATAATAATGTTAAAACCAGTGCAGTACAATTCTCTGGACTCTCTAGAGCAATAATTATCAGAAAAGGTATAACTTCTTCATTTGGATAGCTATAATAGGGTCACTTCAATATGTAGCCTTGACCAAGTGTCCCCAAACGCCTATATATCTCTTCAATGAATGCTCAGATCTTCTTCAAATCAAGTCAGAACATGTGACACATGACTCTAAACAAGCGTGAAAAATTTCAGACAGATCGGACAAAATATGCCTCTATAACAATTAAAAAGGTGCAAATGATATGAAGAATGGCATGTTAAGCCAATAAGTGGTATTCTACTGCCCCCTGCTGTTTAAAATAGTCATTTTGTCATGCTACTAACTAATATTATTCTATAATTCTTATTTAGACTTTATAAAATCACTATTTTAACATTGACACTCACATTTAGTCAAAATTCATTGTCACATTGACAAATGTGAACCCTGAATGAGACAGTTTAATCTACAATAGAATGTGTGTGTGTGTAGTCCCATGTTTCTGAATAAATTCTGAATAATCTGATTACTAGCTTGCAAAGACATGAAATGCTTATAGACCATTAAAATATCTTTTCATAATGACTTTGTGTGTGTGTGTGTGTGTGTGTGTGTGTGTGTGTGTGTGTGTGTGTGTGTGTGTGTGTGTGTGTGTGTGTGTGTGTGTGTGTGTGTGTGAGCAAATGTCTACATATGATTGCAAAAGCACCTGTAAAAACACTTTATTAATAAGTAGAAGGCCAGCAGAGGGCAGTAAAAGACCACTTATTGGCTCACTCTCATTTTGACACACTTGATTTTCAACAGTAAATCAAAGCACTAAAGCAAACCAGTTTTTCCATGTTAACTATTATAACACCATCATTATTTTTTTCGTCAGAGTTTATCACTTCATTTTTATTGGCCCTTCACATCAATGCAGCAATGTGGTAAATCATGGTAAATCACGATAGAAACATGGTAAATCATAGTAAAAAATACTATTACATGGTGTATCATGGCAAATCATGCTAGCAATGTGATGAATCTTGTTAAATCATGCTACAATCCTGGTAAATCATTCTAGAATGTGGTATATCATGGTAAATCATCCTATAACATGGTAAATCATGGTAAACTGTGGTAAATCATGCTAGATTCATATTAAATCATACTGGAACATGGTAGATCATGAAAAATCACACTAAATTTGGTATATCATGGTAAATCATGCTAAAACATGGTCTATTCCATCTATGATGTCAATGGTTAAATGCTTGCTAAATACAACTTAATGTCTTTTGATGCTTTTGTGCTTAACGGCCTTAAAGGCCTTAACTGCTTGAACACCGCTAAATGCTGCTTGCAGCTTTAATTTTTATTATTATTATTCTCCGCTAAAACGCATCGTACAGCCCAAACCGTAAGTGCTAGAGACTTGATATTTGGGATTAAGGTAGCACAGAAATCGAGGAGAGGTTGAGAGAGTATGAGCCCGATTGGCCCATAGGTGGCGCTATAGCAACAAAAGCGCGAAAGTGATCATAACTCCTAGACCGTATGTCGTAGACTCAAGTGTCTTATATCATTGGAAAGCTGGACTTCTGACTTAAAAAACGTATATCTCCGATTTCATTTGCGGTATGCAAATTTTTCCGCCATTTTGAATTTTGTCAAAAAACTACTTTTGCGAACTAGTCCCTGGTTTTTCGCCCGATCGGAACCAAACCAGTGCATACATGTTCTTTGGAGTCTGAATATCAATAATTATCGAAAAAAAGTCGAAATTTCGATTTCTGGTCGCTAGGGGGCGCAAAATAAACGTTGTGGGAGGAGCCTATTTTACTAAAATGGCTATAACTCCAGAAGTAAATGAGATATCTTCACCAAACTTGACACACATGTGTATGAGGACAGTTTGGGGTCACAGTAAAAAAACCGCGTCGATCTACCGCTAGGTGGCGCTATAACATTAAAAAAACATAAATAGGGCTATGACCACGTGACCGTTAGTCCGATTGACTTGAAAATTGGTATGCAGTGTCTTGGTCCAAGGCCCCATGTATGTGTATGAGGACATTGGCGTATCTCAAAAAACATGGCCGCCATCGGCCAATGAAGTTTGAGCACCTATGAGACGAGGTTAACGAAGGCTGATCGGAACGAAACTCAATGGGCATGTTCGACTCATGGCCCAAGAGGTCTGTAAGAGTTTTGAAAGAAATCGGCCACTAGTTGGCGCTAACGAGTTTTATGGCTCTGTAATCACGTGGTGTTGCACACATCACGTGGTGTTTCCCATAATATGCATATCATTTGATAGATCTCCTCATGTTGAACAACTTTGCCTCTAAATCCATTGCTGTCAATCAAATCATTCATTAAATATTCACAAATATGTTAAAAACCTACTTTCGCAAACTAGTCCCTGGTTTTTCGCCCGATCGGAACCAGACCAGTCTAGGACAATTCTCTGGACTCTCTAGATCAATAATTATCGAAAAAATGTTGAACTTTGCCCTTTGGTTCACTGTAACAGGGTCATTAAGAAAAGGGGGCGTGTCAAAATACACTTAAAAGCCTATAAATCATAAATAAAAACTCAGAACTTCACAAAAATTGATGAGCACATGTGTCATAACATGGTGAAGAAGCATGCAAAGTTTCATGGAGATCGGACCATAGGTGGCGCTATAACTGTCAAAAAGGTCGCCTGTTATTAGGTGTTCAAGCTCGAAGTGCTGAAAACCTATTGTAATTGCTATTTGAAAAAAGAAAAAAAAAACCTAAAACGCATCGTGCAGCCCAAACCGTAAGGCCTAGAGACTTAAAACCAGGCCAGGTGGTAGGGCCTCAGTTTGGGGAGAACCTATCAGAGTATGACCCCGATTGGCCCATAGGTGGCGTTACAGTACCCAAAAGTACTAAATTGCTCATAACTCCTATACCGTTTGACTTAGAATCAAGCTTTTTACACCACTGTGATCCTTGGGTCAAGGCGGTAAAAATGTATATCTCCAAAATCGATTTAGGCCAGAAAAATTTCTGCTATGTCCAATTTTGTCCAAAACCTACTTTCGCAAACTAGTCCCTGGTTTTTCGCCCGATCGGAACCAAACCAATCTAGGACAATTCTCTGGACTCTCTAGATCAATAATTATCAAAAAAATGTTGAACTTTGCCCTTTGGTTCACTGTAACAGGGTCATTAAGAAAAGGGGACGTGTCAAAATACACTCAAACGCCTATAAATCATAAATAAAAACTCAGAACTTCACAAAAATTGGTGAGCCTATGTGTAATAACTTGGTGAAGAAGCATGCAAAGTTTCATGGAGATCGGACCATAGTTGGTGCTATAACTGTCAAAAAGCTTTAAAACCATATATTTCCTATGTTAAATTGCCTGTATTGACTGTAAATGCTGATCTCTTAAATGAATGCTCAGATCTTCTTTAAAAAAGGTCAAGAACATGTCTAATATCACTCTGAACAGCATTGAAAAATTTCAGACAAATCGGACAAAATTTGCCTCTATTATTAATTGTAACAATTGCAGTAAACATTTCTTTTTTCCATCACATAGTTCAAATAACTGTATCTACAACAGAATGTGTGTGTGTAGTCCTAGGTTTCTGAATAAATGCAAAATAATCTGATTAATAGTTTACAAACACATTATGTGAAATGCTTATAGACCATTAAAGTATATTTTCATAATGACACATCCCAATAGCATTGAAAACCACAACAACAACATTTGTCTTTATTTGTGTGTGTGTGTATGTGTGCTAGCATGCTAGAATCATATTACATCATAGGCTACTAGAATGTGTTCAATTGTGGTAAATCATGCAAGAACAGGGTAAACCATGGTGAATCATACTAGAACTCGGTATATCATAGTAAACTATGGTAAATCACACTGTAACATAGTAAATCATTAACAATCACACTGAAATGTGGTATATCATGGTAAATCATGCTAAAACATGGTCTATTCCATCTATGATGTCAATAGTTAAATGCTTGCTACATAAAACTTATTGTCTTTTGATGCTTTTGTGCTTAACGGCCTTAAAGGCCTTAACTGCTTGAACACCGCTAAATGCTGCTAGCAGCTTTAATTTTAACTGTTTATTGAACTGTTGTAGGAAATGTCACATTTTCAATTGTGATGGTGTTCAGGAAAAATAATTGAGGTTGCTTAACATATGTTAAAAATATAAAAACTCCACATTTAGATTTTTTTTATAGGCAGTATGTTGTTAACTGGTTAACTGAGTGTGTGTGTGCGCTCATTTGTGTAGATTTCTCCTCGAGAGGCTGCGCGAGCGTCAACAGCGCAACTTTACCGTCCGTCAGTAAAAGTCAACAACACTGACAGTAAAGCAGCGCAATATGAAAGAGTTCGTCTTAGTTTTAAAAACCTATGAAACTAATAATGAACAATATGAAACTAAAACGACATAAGCTTAATTTAAAATGTCTTAGGAACTACGGGCTATTTAGAGGTGGATAAACGCTATTTAGAGGTAGATAAACGCAATTTAGAGGTGGATAAACGCACTTTGGAGGTGGGTAAACGCTATTTCCGAATATTGGGAGGTGCGTAAACGGCGTTTACGTGCGTTTAGCCTCCACTACATCCTTGGCTATGGTTAGACGTCTTATTCTTGGGCTATGGTTAGACGTCTATAGATTTTCACTGACAGCCCAAATTTAGCCTTGTTTTAGCCTAGACGTCTGGGCTGTGTTTAGACGGCTATTAGACGTCTTTTAGACGCAAAATTGCTTGCTGGGTAATGATCGTTGCGACAGAAGTGAATCAATCAAAACTAACTTTAACTGAAAAAATAACTTAATTCTAGAGCTGCCATAAAGCCAAAACAATCTGTTACTTTAATTTCCTATTATCACTGTAAAGCCGCATTGTGGAACAATCTACATTGTTAAAAGCGCTATATAAATGAAGATGACTTGACTTGGCACGTTCCAATTCAGCCTATTGCAAAAGTTCCACCAGTAGTGGACACTCATGCAGCGTAAGCAATGACGTACATCCAAGTGAATGAGACGGAGGGAAGTTAGCGAGTAAACGGCATGACAATTTTGGACTGGAACGCAGCCCCAGTAGATAGAAATGGCTCATTCTAAGGTAATAAAACATAACGGTTCATTATCTAATACTGAAGAGTCAAAAAATACAAAGCTGGTGTGCACATCCCAAACACCCAAATTGGGCTCAGGTGCAGGACAACTAAGTGAAATAAACTTCTTTATTTCATTATCTAATACACCACTGAAAACATAGTATACTATATTGCATTTCTGTCTACAGATCCTCCTAAATATTATACAATGCACCTTTAAATAGTTAATTAATTAAAAGATGAGCAGCAATATGTAACTTCACATTTTATAAATAATTAAGAGGGTAGGCCTACGCTTTTTCTCACTTAAGCACCTGCTTAAAGATTATTTTTTAAAAACCATTGCAACCCGATTATTTCGGGAAATTACGTCATGACAGTATTGCTGAGGCTCCAACCAACCACTTTTGACATACTTTTGTAATAATGTGTGTTCTGTTTTGTGGAGCTGACGCGCGATGGCGCTAAAGTCCATGAATGCTTTCACGCGCGCACTTCAACCACCATCACCACCACTTCAAGACAGTTTGGTTAAAATTACATGCTCACCGAGATTATCGCAGTAAGACTACTTTTTATGCATACGGACTGTAAATATTTAACATATCAAGATGTTGGGCGTCTTAATGTCATATTAATTATAATCTCGGTCAAAGAATGTTTAAATGCACTTGATCTGTTGACTTGTATGCACTGCATTTGACATTCTGATGATGTGGAATCAGTTAAAGCAAGACTGGTCGGGATGGTCTGTCTGCACCACATGAATACATTCATCTCAATTAGGCTATTATAATCCATCGCTCGACACTATCAGGGTTTGCATTATTGTTCCTTCTACTGGCAATGCTTGGGAATGCTACTAAAATGCTGAATTCCAGGAGCACGGTCTGTATGATTGCTGAGTAACCCGAGCCCTGCCCACCGCGCTTGTAGTAAAGCTGCTGAGTGGAAGCGACAGTGAGACGAAGGACGTGCATTTGCAGTCTTTCGATTTCAACGTGATAAACACATTACGGATTCGTGGCACACACTGCAGATTGTAGCCCCGAATGTACCGATGAAGAAATGGCAGCGGAATCGACCCGGAGATTTACGAAAAGCCTACTGAAGCCGGGAAGCGCCGCTGAGATACGGCAAACCGCATCCAATGCCGTAAGGAATGCTACTATAACGGTAAGACATGCGGACAAGGACAGGGCTCCTTTTGCCTTATTTTGATGCTTTTTGGTGGACGGACAAGACAACGTGTACACCATTTTCCAGTGATTTGCGTAAAGAGAATCACACTGTGCCTGGATCCCCGACCTAACGGGAAATAGAGGAGAATCTCTCTTTTGCCAAATATTGTAACGATTCGTTTTCACGCATGTAGTGAGGTCATGCCAGACACATTCTGCGGCGAATGATTGTGGAAGTTGTAAATGAACAAGGTGAGTGTTCGAAAATGACTGTGTCTGTGGGCCAGTAATGGCCTCTGTTAGCGGTGCATGTCTTGTTTTGGATCTATAACGATGTTCTTCAACAAATAAACCGCTCAGTGACGTTCGCAGTGAAAACGCCGCAGAGGAATGTAGTGCTGGGCTGTAGCAGTGAGAGCGGTTTCCAACCCTGGCTTCCCCTCTTCAGCACTGCACATTTTGGACGTCTCTCTTATCTGACACACCCACTCCAGGTCTTGGAATTAATGATCAGTTGAATCCATAATCAGGTGTGTTTGATTGAGATGTCATCTGAAGTGTGCGGTGTACTGGGGGCTCCAGGGCCAACGGCTTGGTTGTTAATGAATACAATGGCAAGGATTGATGATATTAATATAGTATTATTGATTTGCAGTATAGTTCTAGCCTCATTCATTAATGCAGTTACACAACATATGAACATGCGAATGCAATTACAAAACTTTAGTGCTGCTGCAACTAAACATTGTACTGTAGTTACTTATTTTTTGTCTTTTTTACAAGTGCACATTTATGTTTTGCAATGTATTTCACTATACCTTAAATGTAAGGAGTCTGTTTAAATGTAAGTTTTGAGTGAAAAGGTGCCGTAGGGTGGTTTCACGCTGTAGGATTGCAGAATGACTGAAAAGGTTATCATCAAGATGGTCATTTTATTTTGTATTTCCATCCTCTGCCACGTTTAACTAATGGCACAAATACATATGTGAGCATTGTTAGAATGTGATTTTATTACCATAGATAGCCATAGATAGATGTGTTAACATTCAATCAACTAGTTTGGACATTTTGTTTTCTTTCACGAGCAAGGACCACGCCACAACTATGAATGTTGGAGAATTATTTATTGAAGAAAGTTGGAAATGGAAGGGGGAAATGGATGGTAGTCCGGTTGATCTGGGCGTCTGGTGTTGGTGGCCGGGAGACTCAGAGAGCCCAGAGAGAAAACAAAAAAATGATCATTGGTAATGGCCTTCTTTTATTCTTTCCTTGACCATGTATCTAAAACCAAATCTGAGACATTACCAATCAGCAAATTACAGATGTCCCCACTGTAGGCCTAAAGGTAAACCTCTCCGCCAATAGGCTTCGGTCACAATCAGCACTTTTGTGACTTTAGTCATTGCAAATAGTAACAATGGGGTTTTTGTCAAATGTATTTTATAAATGTTCAACCCTACATTGTAGTTTTTATTTTGTGTATGTTTGCATGAGTTTGTGTGATATCTATGAGAAATTTGAATACAAGTGACACTGACTGGCACTCTGTGTTGCTCTGTCCATTGTTAAGGCAGGGAGATAACATAAGGTTACAACATAACTTTCTGAATCATTCATTTCATTTTATGAATGTCATTCCAGCAATAGCTACAAAACCAAAATAAATATAAATAATAAATGTTTATAAATGTCTTTATTAAAGGATTATGTCACATTGCCAGTGATTGGCACTAAGTTGCTGATCCCTGATATAAATATAAAAGACAAAAACTCATACAGGGGCCTTTTTTGTCCCAATATCTTGAATTTTTGCGGCATTCTCACTGCATTCTTAGGTTACATCACTTTTTGTTGGTTTGGAAGTTTGAGCATTTCAGTTGTTTGTGCTTAAGTAGATTGGGGGGAACAAAACAAACCACTCCAGTGTCCAAAATGCAGCATATGCTACATAGTGACCATGAGGGTCTTTTAAGGAGGATCTTCTCAGGAGTCTTCCAGTCTGATTCCAGAGCCTTCTTCTTTGATATTTTGCTTTGTACATCTTCATTTTGTTTGGATGGATGTGTGTTGGCACGAA
Organism: Rhinichthys klamathensis goyatoka; assembly: GCF_029890125.1. Classification (NCBI taxonomy): domain Eukaryota; kingdom Metazoa; phylum Chordata; class Actinopteri; order Cypriniformes; family Leuciscidae; genus Rhinichthys; species Rhinichthys klamathensis. Next base: position 930,483 of record NW_026606566.1, read on the forward strand.
GAACCAGGTCAGCAGAATCAGGCCTGGTGTGAGGCACCTTTTTGCTCTCTTTGCATTTTATCTTTCACCAAGTCTCTCTTCTGCCATCATGACTGACTTTGACCGCAAGTAGATGTAGATTTCTCATGAGATAGCTTAAACACACTGCTGTGTTTGAGTATTTGTGGGGCAGACATGTTGGTAACTGAACTCGATGCAAAAGAAGAGCAGTTATTTTTATTTTCAAGCTACATAGATGAACAGTTTCAACTGGTAATTGTAACATTTCAAACTAAACCATAACTATAACTATACAGTTGTGGTCCGAATTATTGGCACCCCTGATAAATATGATATAAAAAAAACTGCATTGTTTATCCTTTTGATCATTCATTCAAAAAATTAGCAAAACTCTAACCTTTCATTGAAGTAAAATAATTGAAAGTGGGGGGGAAATCACATTTTGAAAACACCGCTATAATTATTGGCACCCTTTTATTAAATACTTTTTGCAACCTCCTTTTGCTCTGAGTTTTCGCCTAAAAAAAAAAAAATATATATATATATATATATATATATAACTGCTTAAATCGTATAGTTTAAACCAGTGTTTCTCCTGGAGGACCCACAGGATGCACATTTTGAAAGTCTCATCTTTCTGACACCCATTACAGGTCCTGGAGTTTCTTGTAACGAGCCGATGCGTTGAATCAGGTGTGTTTGATTAGGGCGACAAAGAAAACGTGCAGTGTTAGGGATCCTTCAGGAGCAGGGTTGAGAAACACTGGTTTAAACCAGTAGTTCTCAACTCTTTGCACATTTTGTATGTCTCTTTTATGTGGCACATGTTGCTCTCTCCTAATGAGCTGATGGTCTGAATCAGGTATATTAAATGAGGAAGATATACCAAATATGCAGAGCAGAGGGTCCACTGTAGTACTTTAAGCAGCTTGTGGCCAAAACTGATTGGTACTTTTGAGCCTGTTTACACCTGGTCACTTCATGCGTTTTTACTTATCGGATATCTATCTTGCAAATTGAACAGAGTTCACATCAACGAAAGCAGATATGAGTATTTTATTCATCATCAGCTAATTTCAAGATCAAAGACCACAATAGACGAAAGAGCGGCAATGCGGCATCAGCACTGGTAAGATCATTGAGACTCATTTCTTTTTATGAAGATGATTGTGTTTTGAGTATCTGCGACTTACTTTCAGTTTCACTTGCAGCAGTTTGCGATTTGGCATGCCGAAGAGATACTCGGCTCATCTGCAGCGATGTGTGTTGCAGTAGCACTGTCATATCTGGCATATCTGGCATATTTCATATAGCCTATAACACACTCTCACATGTTTATTTTTTTTACATTTTGGGAGGAGTATAATTTACATATGTGGTTTCAACAAGCAGAAGCATTTTGTCCAGTTTCATCTATAATGCATCTCAGACCACCTCCTGAAGTGGTTTGAGTGATCGGATTTAAATCCATCTCGAAAGTGTTTCAGAGGGCATTTATACCTGGTCTTTTCACGAATGAACAGATATCCGATCAGAGAAAACGCATGAAGTGACCAGATGTAAAAAGGTGCTTTGATATTGACCCCCCCTTTAGGGACTTCATATTCCATTTTCGTTCATCAATTATCTTTGAAACTTGTTCAGTTTATATCTCAGTTGTTAAATCTTTTTATACTTATACACATATTTACATGTGAAGACATTTACTGGAAATAAATGCAGTTAAAAGTGAGAGAATATTTCTTTCTCTGCTGAGTTTAGTCCCAAATAACTTGTATCATGTTAATCGATAGCTCATTTTTAACTGTCAGATTTAAGCGGATCAAAACCTTTTTTATTGTTATAATTAAACAGCATTTCACTGGTTATTTTTACTGTTCATGTGTTAAACATCTATTTAGCAACAGTGACTCTTTGGTTGAAGAGATGGTCCCTCTAAAAAACGACAACTGGACAAACAGCAAAAATAAGCCTGAGCCAGTTAAATACATATTAAGAAGATGTATTAAGTATAGCCCTTCTGCATAGTGTCGCATCTGCGGTCCCCCACTGCAGGCTGTTTGCAGTTTTAGGGGCATGTGATAAGTCAGAGGGCACTCAGTGAGGTTGTATTTAAGGCTTTGTTTTGGGAATGAAGGCCAATAGAGCACATAGCTGTGGGAATGAAAATGTTCTCTCTTAACCATAACATTTGCAGGAAGTCTAAATCTTGTCTACATTTTGTTTCTTTTTTTTTACTCAAGACTTGTTAATTTTTCCATCTATACCTCCCAATCCTGTCAAACCTCTGTTTTATAATACTATACATTAACTTTATTCATTTATTTCACTTTTCAAACGAAGAAAACAGTCTCGTAGTTTGAACTGCACTCTGAAGTCATACAGAAACCTCTTGCACTTCCCCCACTCTTCCCTGCCTATGGCACTTAATGAGAGCTAGGTCAACCTGGGTCGCACCCGGGGGTGGGGGATTTCTCTAATTGCTCACTGCTAGTTAACTGCAACTGTTTGGGTTCTTGGTAAATTACATTATTTGCGTCAGTGATTCTTGCAGATAATTCTGCTCTCATGTTGAAGAAAGAAGCAGCTCCATTTATACAGAAGCTCATACAGGGTCATAAGTTTACATACATTTGGCAGAATCTACAAAATGGGAACAAAATTAACTAAATCACTGCCCTGAATAAGCAATTTCAAAGACACAAGACAAAATAATTGCTGAATTAAAAAAAACACCCTGACCAAAAAGTTTTTTAGTCCTGTTAATATTTTCTGAGATATAGTTGTTCACGAGTCCCTTGTTTATCCTGAGCAGTTAAACTGCCCACAGTTCTTTAGAAAAATCCTTCAGCTCCTTTCCAGCATTTGAGATCTATATAGCCAATCAAATCATTGTGTTGTTGCTATTTGCCATTTTGTCCGTCAAGCTTTAAAGTTTACAGAACTGTCATTACCTTTTTTGGCAAATTACTTTAACTGTAAAAAGGTATTATGACATGTAATTTGGATACTAGGCATCCAGATTAGCTAGTTAAAGGAGTTTTGTTAGTTATCTTCCAGAAATTAGCCAGTAATCTTGAAAAATAAAGCAATTGATCAGACTTGTTCTTTATGATATTGACTTTCATTTACTTGTATCATTTTTTCAATTATTTTCCAGTAAACGCATAGCTAAAGTAGTTCCAGGCAGGTCTTGACTGCATTACACTTTCATTAGGCCAAATTCAGTTATTTCAAAGGACCTTCAGGGCCTGGTGCCAGCGTAAACGAAGCTCGGGACAGTTGACAGAACTGTCACTTGCCCAATGATGTCAGTGCTGCTTCATCATTTGCACATGTTTTTAAGCCTTGCCAATTTAAAAATGTAAGCACAAAAAGACGCGAAAGAGAACTCAATTCGGTACTTACATGCTCTTTGAGAAGTCCCTTTCGAGGAAACTTGACGCTGCATCAAGGTGTTGCTGTTATGGGAACGCGTCCCGGAGTGACCGGTGTCTAAAGCACATGTAGAACAAACAAATCTTGATTGGCCTCGGGCATGCCTGCGGGCCTTCCTTTACAGGAAATCTGTCTCTAGGGCTCGTCTAGTTGTCATGGTCTCCTCTGACATTCAAGGCTACGTTGTGGTCGTCTCAGGGTGCAGGTCTAGATACAGACCAGATCCGGCTGACTACTGTAACCTCGGGATAAGGATGAGACAAACAGATAATGTTAGGATAGATGTCATTCCTCTTACGATGTAACAAGTACATCGGGTGTTATGGGAAGTGTTCCCGGTTCCGGTTGACCTAATTTATGCAGCCTAACAATCGTTTAAGGGATTTAAATAATAGAAATGTGATGGTTTGTTATGTGAAGACTATGTTAAAAAGATGGGTCTTTAATCTAGATATATAAACGAACAACACTAGGAAGACTATTCCAGAGGTTGGGTGTTAAACACGAAAGTGATCTACCACCCACAGTCGATTTTGATACTCTGGGTATTATCAACTGCATACACGTGCATACGTGCATACAACCATTAGTGAGTCAGATCCTCTAAATTCAAGGTCCTCAAGATTATGCTCCAAACACTGGATGACTTTCAAGAATATATAGCATCAACAATTTAAACATTTGTTCCAAGAACAATTAAATGCTTCAATGTTTTAATTACTTTAATATCATTAACAATATGAGTTGTATGTAAATATGTTCGTTCCAGTAACTATGAAATGCTTTAATGTTTGATGTACTTTTTTACATTAATATTATATTAACAATAAAATGTGCTTCTGTAGCTATTTGTGTCTGTGTATTGTCTTAAATATTCATAATGTCAAGGGCAGCAGACATAGTGATTTGGTATAACCAGCCTTGGTCATTCGGTAAAACCAATATATAGTAAATATTTAAATTGAATAATTTTGTTTTTAATAACTAAAGGAACTACAATAATACAAATGTAAAGCTGATTAGGCTTTTTTTCTACATTTCCCCTTTTTTCATTTCCCTGTGCAATGTTTTACTTGAATATGTTGGAGGGTTTTTGAGTAGTCCAATAAAATGAATACATTTATGAGATCAGTGATAATGTTATTTTATACACTCACCTAAAGGATTATTAGGAACACCATACTAATACTGTGTTTGACCCCCTCTCGCCTTCAGAACTGCCTTAATTCTACGTGGCATTGATTCAACAAGGTGCTGAAAGCATTCTTTAGAAATGTTGGCCCATATTGATAGGATAGCATCTTGCAGTTGATGGAGATTTGTGGGATGCACATCCAGGGCACGAAGCTCCCGTTCCACCACATCCCAAAGATGCTCTATTGGGTTGAGATCTGGTGACTGTGGGGGCCATTTTAGTACAGTGAACTCATTGTCATGTTCAAGAAACCAATTTGAAATGATTCGAGCTTTGTGACATGGTGCATTATCCTGCTGGAAGTAGCCATCAGAGGATGGGAACATGGTGGCCATAAAGGGATGGACATGGTCAGAAACAATGCTCAGGTAGACCGTGGCATTTAAACGATGCCCAATTGGCACTAAGGGGCCTAAAGTGTGCCAAGAAAACATCCCCCATGCCATTACACCACCACCACGAGCCTGCACAGTGGTAACAAGGCATGATGGATCCATGTTCTCATTCGGTTTACGCCAAATTCTGACTCTACCATCTGAATGTCTCAACAGAAATCGAGACTCATCAGACAAGGCAACATTTTTCCAGTCTTCAACTGTCCAATTTTGGTGAGCTCTTGCAAATTGTAGCCTCTTTTTCCTATTTGTAGTGGAGATGAGTGGTACCCGGTGGGGTCTTCTGCTGTTGTAGCCCATCCGCCTCAAGGTTGTGCGTGTTGTGGCTTCACAAATGCTTTGCTGCATACCTCGGTTGTAACGAGTGGTTATTTCAGTCAAAGTTGCTCTTCTATCAGCTTGAATCAGTCGGCCCGTTCTCCTCTGACCTCTAGCATCAACAAGGCATTTTCGCCCACAGGACTGCCGCATACTGGATGTTTTTCCCTTTTCACACCATTCTTTGTAAACCCTAGAAATGGTTGTGCGTGAAAATCCCAGTAACTGAGCAGATTGTGAAATACTCAGACCGGCCCGTCTGGCACCAACAACCATGCCACGCTCAAAATTGCTTAAATCACCTTTCTTTCTCATTCTGACATTCAGTTTGGAGTTCAGGAGATTGTCTTGACCAGGACCACACCCCTAAATGCATTGAAGCAACTGCCATGTGATTGGTTGATTTGGTAATTGCATTAATGAGAAACTGAACAGGTGTTCCTAATAATCCTTTAGGTGAGTGTATTTCTTCTGTGTTACACACTATATACCATCTCAACATCAATGTCAAATCAGATTTTTTCATGAATAATTATCTGTAAATTAATAATTTTAAATATACTCATGGTTAAACCGAATGACTTTTTTGGTGACAAATTTTGTCCATCTTGTGAAAAATGACAAAAGCAGTGTTAATTGATTACAAAACCCACATAATCTCATTGTTAACACTTAGTAAAACTAAAAAATGGTTTCAAAATTAATTATATCTCCATTAATTATTTTTACACTTTTAAAAACCTTATTCGTCAGTGACCCAAAAACATGATATCAGAGATATTAAAAGAGATCAATACATCATGGTTGCTTAAACCAATTAGCATTAAGCTGTGTCGTCAAGCAAGTCGTTTCCCATCATGCTTTTCATCAGCACAGTCGGTGGAGAGCAACTGCGCCCGACTGCAGAATCCGACAAGTCCGTCTCGCCGTTTTTTGACATAAGTCAGCATGACATCAGAGCAAGGCGGACCGCACTCAGACACATTTCTAACCGGCATGCATCTCGCAGTGATCACCGGTGATCGGTTCTGCGCAGATTTTGCTCATCTCAAACAAGCCTTTTTCTGTTCATCACAGTGATGTCAGCAATACTAGTCAAGTCATTTGGATTAATATCACCCTACCTTTAAGTCATTTTTGATTCTTTAAAGTTTTAGACTCAATGGACAGTTACAATATAGACAGAATCAGTTGAAATGTTCTTCAAAAGTTTTTTTCTTTAATACTGGCTACCCACCCAGAATTTCTTTTTGGTCTGCTGTTTAGATTATCTTGCATGTTTAATGTAATAGGGCGTTGCTTCAGACTTGATAGGGGAGATTTCTGAATGCCCTTGAGGGTGTTATGCTGCGTTTAGGACATGCTGTCTGGAGTTTACAACCCAAAGGGAATAATGCTGCACTCTCGCCATCTTTCTGTCTTGACTCTGTGCTTAAATGTCACTAAACCATGTCTTTATTAGAATCGCACAACAGTGTCTGTGTGCCCTGCAACACTATCGCTCTGTAGCCATCACTTACTATCCATGCTCTTGCTGTAGGGACGAATGCTGACCACGTACAGCAATTGAAACATTACTGCACCACCCCCATCCCCATCTAGTTGGACAAAATAAAATGCATCAGTGTCTGAAATGTTACAATACAGTTTGGGCTGCAGATTTAAACTCAGTTGAGCAAACCAATTATCAGGGCCTAAGCAGTTACAGTGAAACTGATTGTTCCTCTAAGGATTATTACAGTTTTTAATACGATTTTGTGTTGGGTTAAAACCAGAGAATCCAGAGGAAACCTATGCCATCAAAGGAGAACATGCAGATTCCCACAGAAAGGCCTCTTAGCTCAACCAGAACTCAAACCAGGGACCTTGCAGGTTAGTGAGAGGGAGAGTCATGGGCGTCAGTTTGGTTTGAAATGTGCTGGGGACAGAGATGCATTCGGAAGTGCATTTTCAAAAGTGCTGGGTACAATGACACATTCATTTTTTTTCTCTCTTTCGCGCAGGTCATGTTTTGAAAGACAATGTACTGTAGCTTACTGATGTAAATAAATAAAAATGTATACAAAGATGTGATGATGTCCGCCCAAAAATGTGATGGGTGGGGTGGTTAAATAGTACTTTGGGTTAAATTGGTCGTAGGCCTACAATGAGATCTAATATGTTGTTAGTGTCATGAATTTTCACGTGAATAAATACATAGATCAGCCTGTTATACGCATGTACTGTAATGGTCTAGTGGCAGAATTATTGCCAAGCGTGTCGGATGTTCTGGGTTCTAATCCACACTCGAATAGTTTTTCCCCCCTCATCAAAACTGATGTTTATCAGTGGTTGTATATCAAGCAGGGATGCGTTTGTTTGCATTTCGTTTCGCGATTTCACCGGAACGAATAGAGAATCTCCGCAACGGATTGAAGCGCGCCTCCGAGTGAAGACATTGCCGCGCGTGCGCGAGCCACAACAGTACACTGTATCCGCGCCACTGATCGCAGAGGCAACGAGCACATGATCACTTGATTAAAAAAACAACATGTTAGCGCTAGATCGCCTCTTATTTAACAAACGAGCGAAACGAATGCTCTGCTAGATAACTGGAGATGTTTTATTTGTATTGGTAGGCTACATCCGTACCGCGAGATGTTTCAAAAGGGGTGGGGACAAAATCGACCCTGGCAAATAGTGGTGGGGACATGTCCCCCCCATCCCCCCCCGTAAATGACGCCTATGGGCGGAGAGTGAACGGCAATTGTAATTTGAGAATCTGAAATTAAGGTCAGAGAGCCTGAACTGGAGTTGGTAAAGTTGGCTCATGAAAAAGAGAGCTTAAATGTGCTGTTGGAAGGTAGAATCCAGAGGAGGTATTTTTAAGATCCAGTAAATGTTGGTATAAGTCAACTGTCTGATTTAGCGAGATTCGAGAATAATTAAAAATGCTAACAAAATTGAATGAAAGGGATCCAGATCATTTCCAGGATCCAGATCCCTCATCATTTGAAAATATTGCAAAATAATTAGCACTGGGATAACTTGGCATCCACATTGTTATTACAGAGTGTTTATTGGGAAAGCCCAGGAAGCATTTACGTATATCTTTGTCAGTACCGGATAGGAGCAATTACATGGCCACGAAAAAAGCAAAGTGTATGAATGAACCACAGTCTACAAGCTTCAGGGACTAAGGAATTGGAGGAAAGGAGACAAGAAAATGCATGTAGAGGTGACTGTAGAGATGACAGTTTTTTTTAACTGATGGTGTAGCATGATTGAAGTGAAAATGTTTTAGGGTTTCTGTGACTTATTTGTATTGTAACAATATAAAAACATCATTCCAGATCATTTTGCTACTTATATAAGCAAACATGAAGTAAAAACACCTGCTGATTCTTCGTTTCTAAATGAGTTAGCACTTACCCTCAAAAGAGCTACAACGTATTTTTTTAAGGGACAGTATTGTCCAGGGCTGCATTCTACTTCTCTACAATCTACTTAGAATTACGATGCTTTTAGGAAAAGCAGCCTTAAAGGTGCAGTCACACTTACTGTTAAATTTTTTACTTTTCTTCCAAGCTCAAAACATTTAAACTGATTCTAAGTCCATTTGTAACTACTGTTTTAATAAATGACACTGAGAAAACGTGGGACGTGCTGCGTGCTAAAAAATTCTGTGGACATCACCTGTTGTTCGTTGCTCTGCTGAAACCGTGTCAGTAACTTGTATTTGATTGTCTAGATGGTGTTTGACTTAGCAGATATAACTATAACAGCTATAACAGCTTTCATTGGCCAAGGACCTCCCAGAGGTTGTCTGACTGACATGTAACGCAACCAATCACACTTTGTTTTGTTCCGCGTCATGTTTAGGGGTGTGAAAGTTTAAAGTCGATGTCTCTACAATAACAGACCAGTGTGTAAAACTCTTAAGCCCCGTTCACACTACAAGCAACTTTGTCGCTGCAGGTCGCCAGTGGCTGCGCTGGAGGGCGTTCCCACCACTGGTAGCCTAGTAATGTTTGTGAGTGACATTCACGGATGTTACTCTATGTTAGACAACAAATACGTTTTCTTGCCGCTACAAACAAACATTTTGGAAGGAAAAGTCTAAATATAAATGGAATCAGTACATAAAATGCATAATATTAAAGATGAACGAGAAACAGTGAGTGCTCTTTGCCATTGCGGCTATTTAACTGCAGCAAACAGGCAAATACCGGTCTATCTGGGTTCCCGAAACCATTCAGGCACGGAGTCAGTACGGTGAATACCACTACATGTACACGGAGATATATCATAAATTATAGGACAGTTTCTGACTGCTAAAATGACCTTCTCGTTCAACTTGCCTCGGTCAGACTCAGCACAGAAGAGTTGACACGCTCCACTGACTTCACTCCTATTGGTTGTCGCTCCCGAAAGTTGTCACTCTTCATTTGCATAAAGTTAAACAGATCTCAACTTTGTCGCGTCGCTAGACACGCCCCACCGGTCGCCAATGGTCGCTGTCGCGCGTGTCGCCGGAAATCGCCCGCTCCCCATTGAAATTAATGGTATCGTGTCGCTTTGTCGCTTGTAATGTGAACGGGGCTTTAGACATATTTTAAAGACTCTAGGCTCGAACTTTACATACTTCACATACTTTTGAAAATCAAGTGTTTAGATGATCCTGATAAGCGCTCATTGTCACAGTTGTGAAGACGCCGGCATTCTTCTTCCATGAGGGGGTTTGGCGTCGCGGCATCTTTGTTTCCAGGCGGACCGTTAAGAACGCGACACACACATCTCCCAGATATTTTGTGGAATTAAACCAATCCGATGACGACTTTGAAAATCCTGAAGTGTTTCAAGTTAATCTTGCCATATGCATCAGCCTTTCAGCCAGCGGCCCGTGTGCGTCACCTGAGGGTGAGACTAAGATGGTGTTGACTCACTGCCTTTGTCGAAATCTGTGTCTAAGTACAATGGTGACGTATCAAACTACACGTCAAACGAAATGTACAGAGTGCATATTTAGAGCTGCTCCAGTACAGTGGTATAGTACTCACATGATTGCTTTCCTGTAATGATATAGGGAACACTTGTTATGGAATCATGTAACATGTAACAAGCACATGCAACAGAAGCTTTCTCCTCACTGTCAAGTAACATTATAAAGTATGTGAATCATTTGACTTTCTTTGCTTTTGAAATATATCCCCACCTATGGAAAGTCTGGTCGACAGAGTGTTATTAACAAAACAGTTATTGTAAGAGTAGGTTTATCTGAAAATAGTATCGTACTTGTCTACACTTTAAACAGCATTTTGTTGAATATGGAACACTATGGCAACAGTTTTCTTACCTGTAAGCGACGGCGTTTTGCTTAAGGGGGTTGGCCCGAACTGACAGAATGGCAGATTTTTCAGAGTTTTTTTCAGATTTTCTGTTGCAGCGTTCTCTCCATATATACCATCATTTGCAGTCTTTAGCCACTTCCTTCCATGTGCCTTTACTGGAAACTGAAAATATCTTTGAATTCTTTGCACCCGTACAAAAGTCAACACCATTATGACTACAATTTTGCTATGAAGTATTTCCTACCAAAGCACGGAGCAATTGACTCTGCTAAGCGAATCCAAACTGATGCAAAGATGAAAAAAAAGGAACCCTGGGGTTTTATATACAAGAACTTGACATGATTTTAAAGAACCTTTTATGTCAAAAAGGTTTTATATAAGGAGATATTATGTTTTTAAATGATTGTTCAACACTTTCATGTTTAATTGATTATTTCAATTTTGTGATAAAGTATTTCAAAAAGTGATAAAGTATGTGTACGAGCTGTTTAATTCATAACATTTTATTTAGAAATTAATTACTAAATTAAAATTAAAACTAAATCCATGAAATGATCCATGATGGGAATCCCTAAAAGGTCCCATTCAGTATATGAAGCGCCTGACTGAACCCTTTAAGGTTCTATATGGAACCTTTTATTCTGAAAGTGTAACAGAATAGCCACTGGTGTACTTCATCAAATTAACTATGAACAGTTGTTTGTTTTCTAATGCAGTGACATTCAGACAATGCTTGTGCTTTAAGTCTCTAAATACTTACTCACTGTACTTTTGAGGAGTTACCATAGATTTTCATAAATTGTTCTAATATTTATAATTACTACACTGTAACCCTAACTCTTACGGACATTATTTGGCATTTACATGATTTTTTTTTTAGTCAAGAAGACCATACTCGGGTTAGATTTAAAGGGTTAGCTCAATTCTGTCATTATTTACTCATTCTTAAAGCGATTTCTGTGCGATTTCAGCAAGGTTACCAACTCACACTGTACGAGTAAATCTCATGCGATGTAAAGCCAAAGCTCACGATTTATGTGCTCACACTATACGTATGAAATATGCGCAATAACCCATTTCCCATGATAATAAAATTAGTAGACTAAAAATTAAGTAAATAAAGTGAAAAGTGAAAGAAGTAAATGAATGATCAAGTAAATTAATAAAAGAGGCGGTGGTGTATATGTACACAGGTGGCTTGGAAGACTTGGGTAATATGGTTTATCAATTTTGCAACATGAACTGGAGGTAAGCAACAGTTTGCTAAATTGCAGTTACAGAACTTAAAGATCTCCTTCTTTTTGTTTTCTTTCAAATGAAATGGTTTAACTTCTGTGTTCGCGCAGGCGCAGCGAGGAACAAAACACTGAGATTAGGGCAAACGACTCTATCAACTTTACGATACCCTTACAAGGGGCGACCTAAATTTCTGACATGCCAGAAATGCATCCGACCATCCGATTGCTGGTTGGGAGAGGATTACCGCCTCTCATTTCCCCCTATTCACTGCAAGAACACTGCACGACACACGACAAAGCTGAAAATCGGCCCGACTCAAAAAAAGAGTTGCATGAATCCGAATTTGGCTCAAAATCTGACAAAACTCGCACAGTGTATGCCCAGCCTTACAGTATGTGTCGCCAAACCGCAATTATTTGTTCTTCAGAACCCAGAATAAGATTTATTTACAGAAAGTTGGGTAACGCTTTAGATTACAGCCCGGAAAGTACTGCGTAATTAAAGCGATTTTACAGCGTAACCTTCGGTAATTATAGTGTACCTATAACGTACTTACAATATAAGTATAAGGGAACAATATTTTAAGTTTGAGGAATAAAGGGGTAACATATAAAAATATTTATACTGTAAGTATTATAGAACTAAGGGGTTCTTATTCTACTTTTATGATATAACAATCTTACATTTGGGAGCAATTTAGCAAGAACATACCTTTTTGAAATAATGGTGAACCAGCATACTGACTGTATGGGCTTTTTAAAAATTACAGGGTACATATCTATGCATTTATAAAGTAATCTTTTTAACAAAAGTGCACTGAAAACGAAAACTATTGCAACTTTTGCTTAAATATTGGGGAAAGATACTCTTGTTTCATGTAGTGGTGCTTGTTACCCACTTGTTCCATGTAGTTACAGGGTAAGTGTGACATTGCGGGCTGTAAATTAAAGTGGTGCTTGTTACCCTTTTGTTCCATGTAGTTACAGGGTAAGTACAATAAAAATGCATACACAATCTTATATCACTGACTCGGAAACCTTTATTTATTGTACAAGCACCACTTACCCTGTAACCACATGAAACCAGATATATTTCCCAGTATATTAAAAAAATTGCAATAGTCTTAGCTTTTCTTGCATTGAAACATGTAAGCCCAAACTTAAACATCTGCACTTTTGCTATAAAAAAATAAAATAAAAAAAATAGATATGTACCCTGTCATTTTTAAAAAGCCTATCCAGTATGTATTGCCTTGGTACACAATTATTACAAAAAGGTACGCAGTGTATGTTCTTGCTATATTGCTCCCAAATGTAAGATTGTTGTATCATAATAGTAGAATAAGTACCCCTTAGTTCTATAATACTTACAGTAAACATATTTGTTGATTTCTCCTGGTTGTTACCCCTTTATTCCCCAAACTTTACATATTGTTCCCTTATACTTACATGTAAGTACTTTATAGGTACACTATAATTACAGGAAGTTACACGATAAATTCCTCTTAATTACACAGTACTTTCCGGGCTGTAATCTAAAGCGTTACCGAAAGTTGTTGTTCAAAACTTTGGACCACACTAACTTTCCTGCAAAAGCTGATCAAATGGAAAAAACAAACTGATTACGTGCACACAAGAAAACTGTGTATAGTGAGAAAGCTACGTGAGAGCTAGGCCTACGTTTGCGTTTAAATGCACTGTGTATGCGACATACTCTAGTCCCCCACCCCAATGCAATTCGTGCCCACAGCCAACAAACCACACACACAGTCATCTGTACACAGTCATTTGTGTATTCCAATCAAACACTGGTTCCTTTTAATTTTCAGGAATGACTCAAGTCTCTGTATGTACACACTTCAACAATGAAATGACAAAAGCACTACTCTAGAATGAGGTCATAAATAAAAGATTGGTACACACTGAAGAGAGCATTGTCTTTGTAAGCTATTACAAAGGAACATTTTGTTTCTCAGATGCATAGCCAATATGAATGTGCTTAGACCACCATAATACTGCCCTTTTGCTTCATCTACTTTTGGAAGACCAGAACCTCAACAATCTTTATCAGATCAGAGCCTACAAAAATACAAAAAACACAAACAAAAAACCTTAAACCTTATATAAACAATAAGTAAAGAGGCCTTTAATAGTATATAGTATGATTTACTGATTCAAGCATATGATGATGCGCTTTGTGAAATGCACTTTCATGTAATTTCCATAACATTATTTAAAGCTAAATTATAAATGTTGTTCTCAATGTGCGAAGAGGCTTGGTGTGGCCAGTGAAAGAGCTTGAAAACATTTCCTGTCTCTTGACCAGCATTATTATTGAAATAAGACAGTGATTTGATTCCAGACATCAGCAGTGGACAAACACAGAAGGAGTAGTGATGGATGGAAAAAGAGACAATTATGTTTAAAGGGGTTATAAATATGAACTGCTTTTTTATTTTATAATGTTCTCTGAGGTCCATTAACTCCATTTATAATGTTAGCAAGATTTTTACATCAAAAAATGATAATTTAGAAGTAATAGGCTATTTTATATCCTGTTTTTTGACCCTCTCTTTGAGGCTGTGTTCACACTTAGCATGTTTGGTTCGATTAAAACGAACCCTGGTGCATTGCTCTGTTTGCGGTTCAGTTGAATGAACGCTGCCATCTGAACCCTGTTGTGCCCCAAACAAACTCTGGTCCATGTTGCGTTCATATTTCATTCGAATCACACCAAAGACATGTAAACAAACAAAAACAGGAAGATGAGACCATAAAGGGTTAGTTCACCCATTTAAGACATGAAGTTGTATGCAATCCTTACCAGCACTATAGTGCATACACACTGACCCACTCTGTTGTCACCTCCCTGGTCAGAGTTCTGGCCGCTGGAAGTTTTTCAATGAAGTACTCCCGGTTATTTTCCGGGGTCACAAAACTGTGCGTTTTTACGTGAAAAAATGATTTGCGTTTCAAAGCTTGATTAATTTACCACACAAAAAACACGCCGGTCAAAATTCATACCTCAGTTTTAATCGGCACTATTTTCTATCCATTTCTATCAATGCCGCTGTTTTGACTCTTTTACACATAAGCTCTTCACGAGTTCTCAGTTGGTCAAAATAGCATCATATGCAGGCTATGCACATACAGCGGGAGCATTTAGTCTCACAGCACACAGCATTGTTTTGGATGTTCAGTGAGTTTCATCTCAAAATAGGCAATACGTCATAAAAACCGACCAATCAGGTTGTGAATGTATCCCTATGCCTTTAGGATTATCTTTAGGTTCGGTGATACAATTTTTTTTTTTTTTTTTTTTTTTTTTTTTTTTTAACCAAACAAACCAAGCCAACCGATCTACAAGTGTGACGCACCCTGAAACACTCCATTTTGATTGGCATGCCGCGTTAAAGACTAGGAACTAAACGCCCACTGCTATGATTGGGTAACTGTGTTGCAAATTAAAATAATTTTCAACGTCCCCGTCATTACATGTGTGGAATTGTTTTGATAACTTCCGATGTTGAAAAAATGGCAACCAGTGAAATTCAGCCATACACGTTTGAGCCAGAGTCTGATCCTGAATCAGAAGACAACGAACCTACACCTCAAATAACAAGGATACTCCAGTCTGTGACAGCATAGTAAATAAAAGTGGTCATCTGCAATTGATTTTTTGATGGCTGATGCCGATATTTTGGAGCAGTCCTGGAGGAGTCCCAACACTGCACATGTTAGATGTCTCTCTTATCTGACAGATTCATTTGAGATCTTGGCGTGCTAATGAGCTGATCATTTGAATCAAGTGTGTTTGATTAGATATGCAGTGCTGGGGGAACTCCAGGATCAGGATTGGGAACCACTGTTTTATGCCCATACACATTGTACGATTTTGGGCTGTCCAAGATGAAAGATGATTAGGGCTGTAACGATACGCGATATAAAATCGAAATCGCGATACTCAGGTCCACGATCCTGTATCGCGATGTGAGAAGGCAGAATCGCGATCACACCCCTTCCAACTCCCAGAGTTATCCTTCCTGTCCTGAACCAGGGCTCGAATTTCGGCGCGGCGCGGGTATTGCGCATAATTCTAATCATTCCCGCAAATCATTCTTTTAACAACTATCTTCCAGACGCAATTTCACAAACAGCGTGAGTGTTCAGCGGTGCCGCGCGTCTTCTATCTCTTCTCATAATGTGTTGTGTAATGGTGTGTTCACACCGAACGCGAATAGAGCGTCAAATACGCGTCTATCGCGTTTAGTTAGACGCTTGAACATTCGCTCGAGTTCAAATTTTTCAACTTGCGCGGAAGACATTCGCGGCAAACGCGTCGCCCAATTCGCGTCATTCGCAACGCCCGGCGCGAATGATGCGTCTATTCGCGTCTTTGCATTGACTTTGTATGTAATCTACTCGCGCAAATAATTAAATTCGCGTTCGGTGTGAACACACCATAAGGCAAGCATCAAGCGCTGCGGCGATAATACACACTCGCGTTTAGGAGTCGGGACCATAGACTGTAAGGTCGGGACATGACGGAATATTCACTTGCACAATCGGGCCAGCAGTGCATCGTGACTGAAGTCTTTTTAAGTCTTACCAGTTTAAACATTCAAGCGATTTTAAACTAATCAGTGCTCGCGCGCTCTCTGAGATTATTTTCTATGCGCACATTCATAGAAAATCCGCCTCAAAAACAGCTGGCCAGTAACTATTTTTCGCGGATTATATTGCTTTAACACGCAAAATTGTCAATTTCGGTCTTTGTGAGTAGGCTATACTCTAAATATAGTCGGTTTTGTCTTTAATAAGCATAAAACGCATGCCAGTATAATGAACACAGGATCCGTGCACTAGCTCTTAAAGTGACGGAAGCCATATGTGTCTGTCATTAATTTTGTTGTCAAAACAACAAAAGATGGCTTTAAGTTAAAGGAATCAGGTTTAATAGCCTATGTATTTAATTTATTCAGGACTAAAATACTACCCAGTGTTATTTTCCATTTGATTACTTTATTCAGTATCTGTATATGAATACTAGTGTTAGACCTATTCAAAAACTTTTCTCTTTAATTGTCTTTATTTGTATCTTTATTCTATTGTATTTATTTGTGCTACCTTTTTCAATTTAATTAAACAATTTAAATCAAGCTTCCTTGTGATGTGTAAATTCTTAACAACAATATTACCTCATTGCAAAAATGCAATGAGCGCAAACATTTAGGCAAGATAAATGTAATAATTTTGTTTGGAAAAAATGCCCCCCCTTTCTCCCCCTCAAACAAACCCCCCCCCCCATGAGAATCATCTAAGGGGGGATTTCCCCCCCATTTTCCAAAACGAAATTCAGGCCCTGAGAACTACCACATCTTTAAATTACTATTAGTATTATTTGAAGTTAACATTATAAAATACGTAGACCTACACCACAAAACTAGTTGAGGATAAATTATTTAAAATTTGGCAATTTCAGCATTATAGACGTGAAATTTGCAGCCAAAACTTGAAATATAAGTTCTCAGAAAGTGCATTAAATTAATCCTCAATTGACCGGCAACACGTCCAACATGCAGATGCATATCCTACGGCACCATCCCGAAATCAATTTAGTTGGAGTACAGAACACAACCCAAAAGCAGCAGCCTACACTGCCTAGTATAGTTTAATAATTTGCATAGTTATTATTGTTCTTTGGTGTTTAGATTATACAGGTTTTTCCTAATGTTATTTAATAAAAATACCGGTATTTTTTTTTTCTCTCAAAATCTCTTTTTTTCACCACAAGCCCCGCCCCCTCAAGCCCCGCCCCCGTGATAGAATCGCGATACGAATCGAATCGTGGGTCAAAAATCGTGATATGAATCGAATCGTGGGTTTGGTGTATCGTAACAGCCCTAAAGATGATTAATCGTGGCGATTTCTGTGGTCGTGGCTCCTAAACGGTGGTCCTACAGCTTACAGAGAGAGAGGTTCAAAGACGGCCGTTGTCACGGTCTTGTGACCAAAGATAGCCTGCCATCATTTTCTGACAGTGTCAGAAATTTTGCATGATCATCTCACAGTGTGTTTGCTGTTCTACTGACTAGCCAATAAAAATGCAACATGAAATGGCGTATTGATCAACACAACCTGGCGCTAAAAGTCAAAACTACTTACCTCAAGCTCCATTTGCAAGATCGGCATGTCAAGTTGGCCTCTTTTCCCCTAACCATGACTACGTCCATATTCTCCTCTTTTGCTTCCTCTTTTTTTTTTCCAGCGCTCATTAAAACCACAATTGCCAAAGTGTGATTCATCTTGCTCTGTGTGTTTACCACTAGCGGATGCTGATGACGTGTTATTCTTCTATACTAACTTGCGTCGTAGCCTATGATTCAAAAGGTGTCATCATCGTAAAGTCTACATACATGTCGTACCCAAGTTTATCAGACCATGTTGTACAGTGTGATATGTAAGGATCTTATAGGATTGCCTTATAGGATTGCCAAAATCCTTAGCAGGCATTAGAGAGCAGGGTGGATGATGGCCGATATAAAGTAGACATGGTCAAAACGATCTGCTGAAGGGAAGAAAGGTGATTTAAGTGACTTTAAGTGACTTAGCTTAGGTGAACGCAGCATGGTTGTTGGTGCCAGACGAGCTGGTCTGAGCGTTTCAGAAACTGCTGATCCACTGGCTCTTTCACACACAACCTCTAGTGTTTACAGAGAATGGTCAGAAAAAGAGAAAATATCCAGTGAGGGGCAGTTCTTTTGGAGAAAATGTGGTGAAAATTATTACATTATATTAGTGTTAAAAAAAAATAAAAAGTGGAAGTAAAGTGAGTATATCAAGCGATCTGTAACAGGCTGTAATAGTTACACATGGTAAAAACATTGTTACTCATACTTGTGTGTTGCGACATTACAGTTAAGTTTATATGCTTTACTGTGCAGTCATTTAACCATGTACAAGATTGTCTTCTTCCTAACCTCGTTTCTGTTTTTAAAGAAGCAGAAACAACATGGTTAGTTCTATGTACCAGGAACCCACAAAGGCAAACTGGTTTTCTCAACAAGTCTATGGGAACTATAGATGCTGTAGATGTGCTCATTGCGCCAACACTATAGACACTAAAACATTCAGTCACCCACATTCCGGACGAAAATATAACATCAAAGAATTAATAAATTGTCTATCGACCCATGTCATTTATTTGCTGATATGCCCTTGTGGCCTTATGTATGTTGGGCAAACTAAACGTAACCTTAAGTTGAGAATCGCAGAACGGCTGCTATCAGAAACAAAAACCTTGAAAATGCCATTGCTAAACATTATACAGAGAAGAACCATAGTTCTGCTGCCTCCCTCAGGTTTATTTGTATTGAGAGGGTATTGCCAAACCCTAGAGGAGTTCACATAATTAAACAGCTCTTGAGAAGAGAAGCTTTTTGGATAAATGAACTGTCTACTGTGGAACCCTGTGGTATGAACGAATCACAGGATTTGAGTTGTTTTCTATAAATATGGGTTATAGGGTATTGACTATTAGCCTCACTGCAGTGTATGTATCTTTGACATTGTGGACATATTGATGATGTATATTTGTAATGTGTATATATAATTTTCTACAAAATGTTTTGCTCTTGTTGGGCTTTTGATGATGATAATTATGTATTTATTGTGTTGATTTATTTGAGGATGTGAACTATATTTTCTTAACTGGGTATTTATATGGGAATGTGTTCGATATTGGCATTTAAAATATTATGACTTTAAGAACAACTGATCATGTGACTCAAGGTAATTAAGAGACACCTGAGAGCTCAGACCATATCTGAGTGAACCTGAGGACGCTATATGCAAAACTCGTTGTTCGGTTTGAATGAATAAAATAAAAGAGAAAAGTCAACAGTGTGCGGTAGAGTGTTCTTATTATTGACATTAAATAACTTGTTTGGTTATAGCTAATTCAGTACACTTGCTGAAGTCAGCCTGTAGCTCTGTAGCTTCCAGCTCTGTTCGATGGATCAAGGCTCACATTTCACATCCTGCCCATGCCATGATCATGTGCGAAGTACTTTAGACCTATAGGTTATGTTTTAATGCAGAACTGGGCTTTCTTTGCTAGTGAAAGTACTTCCTCATTATCACTGTCAACTCTCTTCCTTTCTGGCTCTTCCTGGCTTCTATGTCAGTTGGATCCTCTCTTAATGACAATACCAGACTACATTTTTTTTTGTATAACTTGTCTCTGTGTGCATTTTTAGCCATTTTTGCGATTTTAATGTTATTGTTTCCTTTGGATTAATTCCTTGTGTTGTAGCATTTGTCATTTGACAACAGCGCTAGACAAAAATGTCTGCAAAATCAATATATGGAATGCTGTGTTTGTGTGTGTGTCAAAATGTCCCAAAAAGATATCTGAAATCCTTGACCTTGGGGGATATTTTTTGGTCCCCATGCTTATAAATCATACTAAGTGATGCTTTTTTTTAATGTATAAATGCCCGACGTGTGTGTGTGTGTGTGTGTGTGTGTGTGTGTGTTTTCACTTGTTTTATAAGACTACAGTAGACACTTAATACAAGTTAAAAATGCAGATGTGAATGCTTGACCAACAATGTTGCTTAACAAGTGTTCTTGCATTACGATGAGGAATTCCTACTCAAGAAGTGATAGTTACCTTCAAATGTCTGTGCCAAAGCTAGAAGCATGTGCTAATGTTTATCTACCTAGCTTAACTTGTTTAACTAAATATAAATGTCAAACACAACAGATGTTCCCAACACACATAAGAAAACCCCTAGTTCATTATTTGTAGTCAGTCTGATGTCCCCTCTCCCACTGTGGTTCTTGTTTCAGTCTGTAAGAATGTTTCAGTTCTCTTTGGACCATGTCAGGCTCCTCTTTGATTTTACCAAGTTGCTGGACTTTGGACTACAGCTCTGGCCATGTGCAGATGCCTGAGTGTAATATTCTATTTGAAAGGTTCCTAAATTTGTTTTGGAGTCTCCTATAGGTTTATGGCCCAGTCTGTTGTGATTGGTCTACCGCTTGCAGCGCGTATCGGAAACAAAACGGCTATTACCATTTCTGAATTTCAGCTTCAGATCTCCCTCAGTGATATACATAGTGATTCGAACAGTAACGATGGCATTGGTTTTACCATATGAATTCCAGCCTTTTGAAGTGCATGCAAAGTGTATTTGCTTTAGCAGCATAGAAATCAGTGTCTTCTTGACATGTCAACAACACAAACCAAACTCTTCCAGTCTCAGCTGTACCTAAAAATGTTCAAGGGTCAAAGTAGATGTTGTTAGCGGGCAGCCAATGAAGACCATAGGCTGGCTTCATGCAAATTTGTTACATTGTTAAGGTTCGTAACAGGAATTGAGACTAGAATTATTGACGACTTATTTCGGCAGTTCAGAATCGATTATTTCTTTTAGGAGACCATGGCTTTATTTATCGTGCACTTTGATCTTTTAAAAGCTTTGCAGACCTTTTACATTCACAAAGAGCCATAATACACACTGCATGAAAGGACATTTTCAAAAAAGCATCATAGGGGCACTTGAACTGTTTTGTGTATTAAATATACTACTAAGTGACTGGTGGTCAATATGCTTTATTTATCAATGTTGGATTTCTATGTTCTCATGTTTTTATTTGTGTATCACTATTCTAAATTAACTGGCCAAATGACCTAAACAGGTCTAAATTACCAAAAACGATAGTTATAATTGTTATATATAAACCACAGAATCTTGATCTCTTTGAACATAGAAAAGAATAGTCTATTTAAGAAACTAAGGGTCAGATTTACTAAACCGGCAAATTAGCGTGAGAGTGCAGTTTCAAAAAAGAGCTGATGTGAGTGGAAAGTTTCCATAATGACCAACACAATATACGAAGAGCAGCGCAAATTAGCGTCTGGTAAATCTGGTTTCGTGCTTTTTGGGGAGGTAAATAATGGCGCAAATACCAGTAAATTGGCAGGCGTAAACCTTAGTAAATCACCTTGCGTGATTCATTTAAATACTCTCCTCCCATACATTTTCCGTCTGACAGGGAAAATCCTACAATTACATCTGCAATAAGGTCAGCCGCAAAAATAACTGTCCATGACCTTTCAGCGCTAAATTTTCTTTGCGTGTCTTAAGTAAATCCTGACAGTAGTTTTTTAACGCCAAAAGAGGGTTTGCGTTGATGCAAGCTGTTAGTAAATCTGGCCCATAGTATTAAGAAGGTAGATTAGTAACAGGTCACCTGTGAGAAATTTTAATTGTTTACCTTGTCAGATGAACTGTAAAATGAAAGAGTGCATCAAAGAGTTAGGCCTATGTATGAGGACCTTCTCATTCTCAGTTTGCACTGGCGGCAGATGGAGGTGGACTGCAGTGGCTGCATACTAGCTTCCCACTCAAGAATGCCCCTAGAGAATGCAGGAATTCATTCAAACAGCAGCGCAGGAGTGAAAGACTATTAATACACTGTACTGATGGCCTTCATTGCCCCCCCCCCCCCCCCCCCCCCCAAAAAACAACAACAACAGGACACATTTGTTTGTGGCCCTGAAATGTTTTAATGTACATTCACTGAGCAATAGTAATGAATGTAAGGACGAGTTACAATCATTGGTTTAAAAGCAAAGCTATAATTGACAATGCTTCTTAGAAAATAACTCTCCATTTTACCTCTCAAAATATTTTCACTCATTTTCAATCATTGTACTCGTAAAGAAGCGAACGAGGACTTGGCTGTCCCTCACTCCAAATGCTGAGTTCCTCTGTGATTTGAAAGCTTGAGTGCTGGTTGATCAAAATATGTTGTGTTTGAATGCTTTGAGTGGCAAATCCAGACTTATTTTGATGAGGTGGGCGGCCCATGTGAGGCATTTAAAGGTGGCATGCTGCAAAATCGGACTTTTCTCTATAAGGACATCTTGCTGGTATCACTTTAATCGCATATTTAGTTGAAATTGAAAATGTACTTATGGATTTACTGCAAAGGCTTAGTCTTTTAAAAGGAGAGTTCTACCAATAATGTGTAAAAATTTGTTTAATAAAAGTTCATCAGTACCCATCTGTAATTAATGCTCCTTTCTCAATGCTTAATAGATGGATTTCAGCTACAAATTATCCTTGTTCATTTATAATGTTAAAGGAGTAGTTCACTTCAGAATTAAACATTTCCTGATAATTTACTCACCCACGTCATCCAAGATGTTAATGTCTTTCTTTTTTCAGTCAAAAAGAAATCAAGGTTTTTGAGGAAAACACTCCATTTAGTGGACTTCAACTATGTATAAACGCTGCTGTCGGTAAATGAAGGTTTGATGCATGAACTTGAATGCATGAAATGACAGGTAAAGCTGCATTTCACATTCATTACAGTGGTAGGAGAACCCATATGCCTTTATGATCATCCCCAATGAGTTCCCTTCCAAGAGCGGTAACTTACATTGCATGCATAGCTATGCTGCGGGAACTCCTCCTTCTCCAGCTTTGTTGAAATCTTATGGGCTAACACCAACTTGGAACAGCTGGCCAATTATCGCGAAGTATGCAAATACTGACGGGCAGTATAAAATGCATGGGTGCAACAATTGCTTCAAAATCTCTTTCTTCACGCTGTCATCGTTGAAGTTTGCCTGAGGACTAGTTACCTTTTCTTCCTCGCATCTGATGGCTAACCTTTGCAGGATTTGTGTGGGCCCCATTGACCCGCCCCACACCTACGAGTACTGCGCCGTCTGCCTGGGCTTGGCCCACGCCGAGGCGGCCTTCTTGGACTCCACGTGCATGCACTGCGCCAATCTGCCGGTGTGCATTCAAGAGGGTTTTTGATATTACAGGGTCGAGGCCCACTGCCGCCAGCGAGCCGCAGGTGGGCCCTCCCCCACCCAGAAACGAAGGTGACGAAGAGGCCTAGGGCCAGAGTCCTCTGCCGTCACCTCGCACCTGTCCTTTTCACGAACGCGCTGGACTCAATGCGAAATGTTCTGGTAAAAAGGAAGTGAGTCTGGTATCTTCAGTCGAACCGTCGCCAGGCTGCTTCAAGGAGGAGGACTCGTTGTCTGCACCACAATCGGCGTGCGTCTAAAGGGACGAGGAGGTGTGCATGCCCCCCGTCGAGGAGACCGTCGCCGTGCCCGTCTGTTCGTCTCTGGGCACGGATCTCAGCTTGCAGTCCAAGCTGTGCAAGTTCACGGCTCATCTGGCTGAAAAAAGAAAGGCTCCAATCACTCCCTCCGGCCTCCTTGGCGACGCTGTGGAGTCAGTTACTGAGCATCTCTCTGAGGCGCAGAAGCGCGAAGGCTATGAATCATGAATATTGCCCCGTCGCTTGTTCCAGCCCTCGTCGAGGTCTCTCTCTTCGTCGGCACCTCGTCCCGCCTAATATCGGCTAAGCACCCCGCTGCAGCTCCGCCCTGAGCCGGATGTTCGCCGTAGGCAGTGGGTGTTTTCTACATGGACAGTTATTCCAGGTGTTTCACCTTGGCTACTGGGGATAATTCAACACAGGTATGCTCTTCAGTCCAGACGCAGACCACCCCGTGTCAGGCGTGGTTACTATCGTAACCTCGGATCCCTTAGAGGCGGGAACGAGACTGTGGAAAGCAGGAGCAGGCCGAGGGCCGTGAGAGAATGGTGCGAGGGCGGTGGTGTGATTACTAATGAGCGACACCTGCACGACGCACCGGTCTCGTATCTCTCACGGAGGAGACCGGTGCGTCGCGCAGGTGTAGCTCCACAGAGACATTGCGTTAGCCGCCATGTTCGCTGTTCGATCAGCTGTGCAGCGCTCAGCCGTGATTCTGACGCAATTGTTGCACCCATGTATTTTATACTGCCCGCGAGCCTTTCAGTATTTGCATACTTTGCGACAATTGGCTAGCTGTTCCAAGCTGGCATTAGCCCATAAGATTTCAACAAAAGGGGAGAAGGGAGGAGTTCCCGCAGCGTAGCTACGCAATGTCTCGTTCCCGCCTCTCAGGGAACTGAGGTTACGATAGTAACCGGAGACGATTTGTATATATAGAAGTGCACTGAACGTTGAGACACTCCAGTGATTAAGTGATTTATATTAAGGGCATCAAAATAGCCCAGTCAGATGCTCTGAGTCAAGTCAAGTCAAGTCATCTTCATTTATATAGCGCTTTTAACAATCGATTGTTTCAAAGCAGCTTTACAGAGATAAACATATAATTTAAGGTAACAGATTGTTTTGGCGTTATAGCGGTTCTTGAATAATGTTACTTCCAGCTAAAGTTAACTTTGATTGATTCACCTCCGTCAAAATGATCAGACTTTAAACGCGAACCTGTTTAAACCTTATTCTGACAGATACATGTGCTGACTGACAGATAGACACTTGCGCTGTTTAATGTGTTTGAGATGTAGTGCTTTCCTCAGTGCATAACTTACATTTCACAGGTATATTCTTCAAATGTATACAGTATGTTAGAAACTCGTGCAAATATTTCCATTTTGCTGTCAGGAGTGAATCTCCACTAAACTTAACAGATTTCCATGAACGAGCGCAATAGAATAGGAGCAAAACAAAAATATACATATTGCTAAAAACAATAAATGTGCCATATGTAGAATTTTAAACCTACAAGTTATTACTTATAACTTATTCTTATTATATTATTTATTTTATTTATGTAAGGTTTTGTGCACTAAAATAATTTTTTTTTCATCTTTTTTCATTTCGTCTAGATTTTTGATTACCTGTTTTTTGTATTTAATATTTAACATATACATAATTTTTTTAATACAAGTGCACTGATTGGAGAGGCTTGTGTTGTTCAATAAATGTTAAATTTAAGCAATTTTTCTGTATCACTTCTTATTAACGGTTAGATTTTATGAGATGAAAGGGGGGGAAAAAGGAAAATCGGCCAAAAAAATCGACATCATACATCGGCCGTCGGCTGCCCCGATTTCTAAGCATCGGCATCGGCCAGAGAAAAACCCATATCGGTCGACCTCTAGTTAAAACTCCCTTTCTCACGCCCAAAACAAGGTGTCTGTGTCCAAAGTTAGTTGTGGGACAGTGTTGTATTGCACTACTTTACATATGATGAGTAAAGGGAGAATATTAGATTGGCACGATTCATATACATCATTTACACTACCCAGCAAGCAATAGCCGGCAATAATAGTCCGGCTATGAATAACCCACTTCTAGCCAAATTACCTTAAATTTGGTTACATGTCATTTATGCCAAAATAACTTGCGAGATATATGATATTCCATCATGTAAGCACAGTCAACAGTGATTACAAGGTGTTTCATTTCTTTGACATGTTCTATGCCTGTGTGTCTACTCTTGGTCTATGGTTAGACGTCTTTTAAATTTTCACTGACAGTCCAAATTTTGCCTTATTTTAGCAAATGCAAAATTGCTTGCTGGGTATATTCAACAACAACAACAACAGCTCGTTCTGTGCATCGTACGTAATTAGGCCATTGCGCATGTGTAGAACTTTCCAGTTTCGGTTTTCAATTTTATCAAGTTTTTACATTTCCCATCAAACGGATTAGAAAAGGTTTAAACCACCCCTTACAATCCGAATAAAATTTCAATCGTATTTGACAAATTCAATCAGATTGACGTGGTTACATGTGACTTTTATTCTAACTGTGCTACTAGTCCGATTACAGTCGGATTATTAGGGTCCATGTAAACGCAGATAGTGATGGTGTCAACACTGGATGTAACAAATCCTTGACAGTAAACTGGGCTACTTTTGACATGAAGGACAAATGTATTTGCAATGGTCGCTTTGAAATGTCCAGTGTGGACAGCCTGAAGCTGTTTCTGCATGGCGCTACACAAAAAAACGGTTGCACTCGGTGTAGTGCATGAGCTTGGTCTGATGGTCACAAAGAGCATCTATGTGTCAGAGAAATACTCTTTGAGGAAGAGACTCAGGGGGTCAAAGAAGGACAGAGGAATGCTATGTTGTACCATGGTGCTGGATGCTTCTTTTTAGGTGTTACTGTTTGATGAGCAGCAAAGTTTAGCATATTTTCCATCTTGGTAAGTGGCTTCCCATAAAACAGGCTACATAAATTAAAGGATTATTGTCAATTCTTCTTAAACAATGGCACCAGTTGTATGTAGTAAAATCTTGGAAAATTACACTATTTTATAAATATATGTCTATATATATATAGTAAGGGTGTCACGATTTCGATTTTAAATCGAAATCGATCGAAATTAAGTGACAATCTCGAACTTCGAATTAAAAAATGGAATCGTCGATGCTGCCACGCCCCCATGTCACGCCCATGTCACGGAAAAAAACATGCGTGTTGAAGTGCTGCGAGTCAACCTCCTCTAACTTAGCTAGTACAGCCAGTCAAAAGATAGCATGGCAACTGCAGATGCAGGAGACACATCGACAGAACTTGAACCGTCTACTCTTTCATTGAAGTCACCGGTGTGGAAGTATTTTGCATTTCCAGTGAGTTATGTTGTCAACGTTCGCGTTCAACGTTCGCGCTTCAAAAAAGCCACAGTTTGCAAGCTCTGCGCTACGTGCGTGTACCATATTCTTCCACTGGCAGCATGATTAACATGGCAGGGCATCCCCGAGGCCCGCCACTCTAGCGTTCGGGCAAGGGTTCCCCTGGGACCTCCTCCCCCGAATTTGAGCTCTCTGGGTCTTTGCGTTCCAAAGATACGAGCGATTTTCTTCTGAGATCGTGACGTCACCGGCGTCCGCAATTTTGCAGCGCGCCCGATGGTTTTCTGCTAATATCTCTGCGAAAACACCACCAAAAACTATGGAACTTATATGGTTCTTTTCAGCTCGACTAGATGGTCCCAACGAGCTCGGTGCTCGCCGAATCCGTCTAGTATTCGCCGAGATATTTGCGTAATAGACGGTATTGTCTATGAGTTTGAGCACGAGCGCTCTTGTAAAATTTGGTTGCAATCTGAAACATCACCACTAGAGGCCGCTAAAAGTTACGTAGAGCACCTTTAAGTTTCCAATTGACTAAAGATATAAGGTATTATATTATAAGCACTTTATGTTGTTAATAAATGTTTTAAATTTGACAATGTAGTGTGGTACATTGCGAACAAAGGTCAGATATTATATTGCATAAAAGTATATTCTAAAAATGGCATAGCAACCTGTGCTTTAAAAAAAAAGAGTAAAAATCGTGAATCGAATCGAACCGTGACCTTAGAATCGAAAATTCAATCGTATCGAAGATTTGGAGAATCGTGACACCCCTAATATATAGTATATATTACCACACGTTCATGTGTAAAAGATCTTGATCTGAAGATCTTGGTTAGCTGGTTCATATGTGTTTAATTTGGGTTGAAGCTAGGGAGCTAGGGTGTGATGGTGAGGAAATTTTCCCACCGGTTAATCGACCTGTGACAACATCGGTAATACCGGTATCCCCAAGGGTTGAGCTTCCATAGGAATTAATTGGAAATGCTCGCTCTGCTCCATTATAAATTCCCATGCGGCCGTGTGCATTTTACTTTTCAAATTAGCGCCAATTCAGGGGCGGCAATTTCTTGAATGTTGGGTTCATTATTATTTGTAATGAAAACACAACAACTAGAAAATCACAACTAATCCTTTGCAGGTTCCTATATGCATTAGGTTTAAATCCAAAATATTGCCAAATAGGCGCCTTTTACATCTCGCTTTGAAACCAAATCTTCCGCCATCGTCTTGTCAGTCAGCTCCTCACTCTCGTGATAAATAAAATCTGACTCCTGCTGCTGATTTGTGCTGTGACTCTCGTTCAGCTCACACTGCATTGAGCAGACATGTTCTGTTTTTAATTGTAGTGTGTCTGTTCTCTAACTGAACTAAATATTTTTTATTACTATACAAAATCAAAACGACAGTGAGCAAGTGATGTAACCGGTGTTGCAACTGAGCAGCTGAACACCGGCAACACTATCAACACAGACTATCGCAGCAAGCCTAGTTGGAGCTAAACTCTGCAGGACAGTAGCCCTCCAGGAAATGAGTTTGACATCCCTGCACTAAAGGAAACACTAATCACAATAATGGCAACTTCAAACTAACAACTAGAGCTAAACCTAAACATAATTTTTTCCTCTTGCGATAAGTCTTTACAAAAATCATGACAACGGATGTTGATAGGTTTATGTTTATCCCAGCCACCGCACTAGCCATTAATTTTAGCCGAAGGAGACGTAGGTGTGTTATCCAAGTATTAATGGCAAGGAAAGCCCATTGGAAGGGGTTTCTCCCTCCTCTCTGCTATAAGGTCTTGATAAATTGTGACATTTCTTTGTTGTTTAGAATCCAGTTTTCCCGTGATACTTTTGTCTTTTATGATTTTAATAAAGAACTCTGTCTGGTCTTCTGTCCAAACATACCACATCATCTTTAAAGAATGATCGACTTTTACATACGTCAGGTGACCCGTAAATGCGAAAAAAAATTCCATTGCAGTTTTGCAAAATATTCCTGTTTCGAATTGCCTGAAATACCACCTTATGCAAGCATAAATACTTTTTGGGGATATATATAGGAGTTTTTGTGAAAATGAGGTGTTTCCATTGGGCGTATTTTCAATTCGCCATTTCAATTTGCGCAATTTGAGAGATGGTCCTCACTGCAGAACATGAAATCCACGGGGAGGAGTCGAATCCAGATCCAA
Source organism: Rhinichthys klamathensis goyatoka (assembly GCF_029890125.1). NCBI lineage: Eukaryota > Metazoa > Chordata > Actinopteri > Cypriniformes > Leuciscidae > Rhinichthys > Rhinichthys klamathensis. The sequence goes on from NW_026606566.1 coordinate 960,070, forward strand.
CTCCTCCCACCTTACATATACCAAACCTACCCATCTCCGCCCCCTATTTCCTAAACCCACCCCTAATCCTACCTATCTCCACCCCTTGGATCTTGATCCGACTCCTCCCCGTGGATCTCATGTACTGCATTGAGGTGCTACTGCAATTTGAAGGGTAATGGAAACTCAGCTACTGATGGTCAATTGTCACTTAAAGCAACCTTGAAATATTATTTACAAAATCATTCTGATGGTAGACTGATTTCCAATAAGCCGAATGACTTCTGTTTCTTTGCTACACTCTAACCAAACGTCTGTTTGGGGACTATGTAAGTTTGGTGAACGGGTACGAAATTCCATGAAAATGGCTTTACGGCAAAATATGTATGGCAACATAGCCCGGGCGAAGGAGATTTATCACTACGGACATCCTAATCTCATACACCATTAGCAATGCATGGATTATATTTTGTAATTGAACTAATTCAGAGATGCAAACAGTTTATAGTGTCTTGATTTTGGCCAGCAGCCATGTCACCCTGTAGCCCAAAACTGGTTGCCCACTGAAGCTAAGCAGGGCTGAGCCTGGTTAGTAACTGGATGGGAGACCTTCTGGGAAAACCAGGTTGCTGCTGGAAGAGGTGTTAGTGAGGCCAGGCCAGTAGGGGATGCTCACCCTGTGGTCGGTGTGGGTCATAATAACGCCCCAGTGTAGTGTCGGGGACACTATACTGTCAAAAAGCACTGTCCTTTGGTTGAGACGTTAAACCGAGGTCCTGACTCTCTGTGGTCACAAAAAATCCCAGGATGTGTTTCGAAAGAGTAGGGGTGTAACCCCATACTGGCCAAATTTGCCCAGTGGCCTCTGACCATCATGGCCTCCTAATCATCCTCATATATACTCATTGGCTTCATAACTCTCCTCTCCACCAATAAGCTGGTGTGTGGTGGGCGTTTTGGCGCAATATGGCTGCCGTCGCATCATCTAGGTGGATGCTGCACATTGGTGGTGGTTGAGAAGAAAAGCTCTATATAAATGTAAGGAATTATTATTATTATTAATTGATTTTAGTTTTAGCAAAAAAAGTACATCCGACAGCAGAGTGGACCTCCCTACCAGTGTTATTTATGAAAGTCGACAACGTAGGCTATAACCGTATTAGTGTCATCCTATCTCACAGAGTTTTGTAGTTGGTCTGGGATGTCAAAAGTCAGTCTCAGTATAGCATCTCATGCCAGGTAGGTAAGTGTTGAAAGTTTGCAACCTAGCATGTAAAGTAGCTTGTAATAGTCTATACTGTCAAATTGTATGTGCAATGTGGCCTATCGTGTTGCCAACATTTGATTACACACATACACATTTAAACGCTTACACAATATATACAGTATATATGTGAAAATTGTAACCATAATTTATACTTATGTTATTCTTTTTTTTATGGTTGTAATATTGCTCAGCTTATTCAGTCACATGGTTCTTCATAGCGTTTGAAATGATTAAGCTTGTCAACAAATGCACATGTACATCTATCCACTGTAATTATGACAGTGGTATATTTATGGCAGTATATTTATGAATTCCACTCACTTACTGTAACTGTAGTTGCAAAAATACACAAAACTACATAGAGTTGCTTTAATTCATCACTTAATCAAATTAACTGCAACACTGCTTAAGTGTTATGTTTACGGTCTTTAAACTGCACCCATCAAGCTGTGTACATTTAACACCAGGATTTTGCTGTGCATGCACCAAGATTCTGTCAGTGCCAAATGTCTGTGAAAAAAACCTGAAATTCACTGGCAGTATAAATAAACCAATCAGTCTCCAATCAGTGAGATCAATAATGTTAATACAGTTATACATTTAGTTAAACTAAATATGAATTAGACAAAGAGGGAGAGGAAAAGAGAGAGGAAACTCAATCCTTATCCTCCTCTACTCCTTCATGTCTGAAGGCTATTAATGCCTCCCTACGGAGGAATTAATAGTTTCCTTTTCTCAAAAAAAGGAAAAAGAAAAAATGCTTCTCTCTATACTCATGCAAGGCTGAGATTGCCACCTGCAGGCCTCTTGGTTTTCTGCTGCCACTTACACAAGTGTAACTTGATTTTGATCAGTCACATAGAGTCAAGGGTGGTTCACAATGAAAATGATTCACAGCGAACCAAACATCATTCATTTTCAAAAAGAGCTAGCGATTTCCGGCGACACAAGCAAGGGCAACCATTGAAGCTGTTTACACTGGCTGCATTCACACAGGAACAAAAAATGGGATTGTTTTACTCAGACCCTGATCATATATTGTTGAAAGCGTGTAAACAGTCAAAAATGCAGAGATCTGACTTTCTCACATCTAATCTCCCAAATGTTTTTTTATTTTTTTTTATCAAATATGTTTGCAATAGGTGGCTCAGTGGGTAGCACTGTTGTCTCCCAGCAAAAAGGTCCTCAGTTTGAGGACCGGCTAAACCTGGAGGCAATTTTGTGGGCAGTTTGCATGTTCTCCTTGTGTTGGCAACTTGGCATGGGTTTCTTCCGGGTTCTCCGGTTTACCTCACAATCCAAAAGACATGCAGCACAGGTAAACTTTACTGTACCCAATAAATTGCCCATAGGGGTAAGTGTGTGAATGCGTGTGAGCCCTGTGATGGACTGGCCATCTCTCCAGTGTGTTCCCCATCCTTTCGGCCCGAGACGTTGGGATTGGATCCAGCAGCCCCACGACCCTACAAAGGTTAAGCGATTGGGAGAATGGATGGTCAAATGCTATACGTGGACATTTGAGCTATGTCTGAACATGTATATCTGATTCCGCTGTGGAATGACTGTTCTGTAATAGCACCAGTGTGCAATAGCAAGCATTGCATCTAATTCCTGACCTCAGCCAGATTATTACTCCCCAGTATTTTTAGTTTTAGGGTTAGGTGTAGGGTTAGAGTTTAGATTGAGCTTTACAAATTGGGACCAAGTGTGCCACAGTAGTCCTGAAAAGTGAAACCAAAGCGTTTCGATCACCCCCAAGTGGCTGGATGCAGTCTAGGTCATGAACCCCGACCTTGAGCTTCTGGAAAGGCGCTATATAAATAAAACTTCTTCTTCTTCTTCTTCTTCTCTCCATGTAATCTAATGGTACATGAGATAAACTAAACTACGGTGGCCGAGAGAGCTCAACACGCTGCAACTGAAGAAAACACATGCAAATAGAAAAAAACGCATGCAAATAGAAAAAACACCCGCAAATTAAGAAAACATCTTCATCAGTTTCACAACACACGTGTGCTCCAAATACTCACAACACCACACAAATACAGAAACGCGCTGCAAATAACACAGACCACAACAGAAATGTTTCCAGGGGAATCAAATAAGTGACGAACCCGGCTGGGACGTGCTGGTGCTTACAGTTTAAAATTCTGCTTTATTTATTTTTTTATTTTTGCAAAACATACAGAGATTACATTTTGTATGACATACAACTTGTATACAATGTACAAAATGTATTAGCAATATGTTCAATGTCATCAGAATACAAATGAGAAAAGAACAATGAGCTGAAAACTAAAATAAATAAATAAAAAAGATAGAGAAGAAGAACATGAAGGAAATATATTTATCTATCAGTTACAGTTATAAGAAATGTTAGGTAATGTAGGGTCCAAAGTTTTAAAGTTGAGACTCACGGATAGATAACGCATATTTTAAAAGCTTTTTTGTAAAGTAAAAATAAAAATCTATTTGCAACCGTTATGTTAACAGCATTATATTTCTGTCGTAAGACCAGCTCTTCAGCTGATGGACACCGTGCTGCGTTGTCATGGGAACATCCCGGGTCAAAATAATGAGGATTTAATTAGGTTGAAATTAGAAATTAGGTTGTCTTTCGTTGCTCCCTTCATCAAGTGCCTTCCACACGGCTACATAATGGCACACAAGTGCCATGTTCACTCCAAAGTCCCACTTCAAGGGCTCAGCCGTCTGCCCTTCGAAGGGAGTATGGCATAGGGAAGCTCACGAGCAATAAGCACGTCCCAGCCGGGTTCGTCACTTATTTGGTTCCCCTGGAAACATTTCCGTTGTGGTCTGTGTTATTTGCAGCGCGTTTGTGTATTTGGAGCACACGTGTGTTGTGAAACTGATGAAGATGTTTTTTTTTTTAATTTGCAGGTGTTTTTTTCTATTTGCACGTGTTTTTTTCTATTTGCACGTGTTTGCTTCAGTTGCAGCGCATTGAGCTCTCTCGGCCACCGTACTAAACAAATCAAATCACACTTCGAATAAATTTGGTCCAAAGATGTTTTCTGTCATTTTAGCTCGTTTTTATCACGCTGATGTAAGTTCAAGTGTTAGTTTTTTTTAAATGTTTTAGTCAGTTATTTGATGCTATAAAAATGGGAGTGTGATGTCATGATTGACAGCTTCTCTGAGTGGAGAAGTCACTGAGGCACCAAACTGTACTAAACTGTGCTGCAGTAAACTGTACTAACCGATTCAGCGGGAGTGTTGGCAGGGCCTTGACATCGCGGCTGAGGCTGCTCTACTTCACGCTCAATACTGCGCAGACTCGAGCTCCAAGATGTCAGCGCCATATTGGGACATTGGCGGCTTCACTTTTCTACAATGGAAGAGAGTGAAGGTGCATCGTCCATCTTTTTTTACAGTCTATGATTTGGACCAATCAGGTCGTAGCCTTGATTATAATCGGGCAGGGGCAGAAATCGGCACAAGAGTAGCCCTTGTGGCAAGCGAACACAAGTCGTGTGATACACGCTGTGCACAGGAATAGCTGACGGACAAAAGAAGTATCATCTAGGGATAATTCATCTAGGGATAATTCATTTAGGGATAGTTCACCCAGAAACAGGGTGTCACCATTCCCTCGCCTTCATGCCGCTCCAAAACCTTAAGATTTTCAGATTTGCGCTTATCTTCAGAACATAAAGGAAGTTTATATATACATATATAGGCCTAAATATAAATATCAAAAAGTTGCCAACATAAAGACATTGTGAAACTAATCCATATGAATTGAGCGGTTTAATTTAAGTCTTCTAAAGAGACACAATTGCTTTATGATGAGCAGATTTTCAGCAATCTTCAAAGATTTAATCACTGTCAGTGTGAATGTGTGAACAATCGCAAACGTGTAGTTAATTTTTAATGGAAACATGGCAAATGGAAAGGGGCACACATCTTTTGCTAGTGGTGCACTAATGGTGCTGCTTGTACATCCAAAATTTTCAGCTCTTCGTGATGTGTGTGTGTGTGTGTGTGTGTGTGTATATACATATATGTGTGTGTGCATGCATATCTTTATGTATGTATGTATGTATGTATTAAAAAATTGAGGGTTAAACGTGATGAACAAAAAATAATCCTTTGCAATAATCCTTGCACAAAAAAAAAATTGTTTCACTTTATTATGGTTTCCTCATTTAAAGGGGCCATAAACTGCATTTTTTTTTTTTTTTTATAATGTGATCAATTATAATGTTCACTTATAATGTTATCAAGATTTTTACATCAAAAAATAGAAGTAATAAACTATTTTCTATCCCGTTTTGACCCCCTCTTTCAACACTGTTTTGATAGGGGTGCCGCATTCAAGACTTGGTAAACGCCCACTGCTATTATTTAATAATAATAATAATAATAATAAATTTTATTTGTATTGCACTTTACATTTTAGCAATCTCAAAGTGCTACAGAGCATATAGTAATATAATTAAAAACTCAAAATCAATAATAAGTTTAAAGGAGTAGGGGGGGGGGGGGGGGGGTCTCTAAAAATACATTTATTTAAAAGCTTTTTTAAAAAGATACGTTTTTAGGTTTTGTTTAAAAACATCTGTAGTCTGTGGGGCCCTCAAGTGGTCAGGGAGGGCATTCCACAGCCTCGGAGCAGCCGATGAAAAGGCCCTACCACCCATGCTACAGAGCTTGGTTCTGGGGACATAAAGGGTGTTTGTATTTGCAGACCGGAGAGTGCGTGAGGAGCTCTGGTGTTGGAGGAGTTCCTGTAGGTAAAGGGGGGCATGTCCATGAATGCACTGGTGGGTGAGGAGGGAGACCTTATATTCAATTCTGAGTGGGACAGGGAGCCAGTGAAGAGATTTTAGGATGGGCGTGATGTGATCATGCTTGCGCACCCTCATCAGGATCCTGGCAGCACTGTTCTGGATGTATTGTAGTCTTTGAATGCTTTTGCCAGAGATCCCGATGAGGAGTGCATTACAATAGTCCAGCCTGGAGGACACAAAGGCATGGACGAGCTTCTCTGCATCTGCCAGGTTAAGTGTTGGACGGAGTTTGGCAATGTTCTTGAGATGATAAAATGATGTCTTACAGAGGTGTTTGATGTGGGTGTCAAAGGTGAGTTGAGAGTCCATTTTAACACCCAAATTGGTGACAGATGTGGAAAGTGCGATGTTTTGGCCCGAAAAAGTGATACTGCTGATGGAGGAAAAGCGGAGCTGATGTGGTGTGCCAATTAAGATTGCTTCCGTTTTGGAACTATTTAGCTGTAGGAAATTGAGCTTCATCCACGCATCTATCTCCTCCAGGCAGGTGTTCAGTGTGGATGCTGGCAAGGGAGCAGAAGAAGTGGGGGTTGTCCTGAGATACAGCTGTGTGTCATCAGCATAACAATGGAATGATATACCATGTCTGCTAATGACTTTGCCAAGAGGCAGCATGTAAATGGAGAAGAGTGTGGGGCCCAGCACAGAGCCCTGTGGGACACCGCAGGTGACATTATGAGTGTCTGATTTGGCGTTGCCCAGGGCGACATGCTCAGTTCTGCCATTCAGGTATGAGTTAAACCAGTTGTGAACATTTCCTGAGAGTCCAATGGTGTATTGCAGGCGGTGAAGAAGGATGTTATGGTCTACTGTATCAAAAGCAGCTGTTAGGTCTAGTAGGACGAGTAGAGAGGGAGAACCAGTATCAGCTGCCATCAAGAGGTCATTGGTGATCCTGACCAAGGCTGTTTCTGTGCTATGGCCAGGGCGGAAACCAGACTGAAACTTTTCAAATAAGTTATTGTGTTTAAGATGAACATGGAGTTGAGCTGCAACTGTTTTTTCCAGAACCTTTGATAGGAATGGAAGATTGGAAATTGGCCTGTAGTTGGAGAGAACTTCTGGATCCAGAGTGGGTTTTTTTAATAGAGGTCTGATGACAGCAGTCTTTAATGTTGATGGGATATGACCAACCAGGAGGGAGTGGTTTATGATCTTTGTGATAAATGGAGAAATGGCAGAGATGTTGGCCTTCAGCAGGGCTGAAGGGAAAGGGTCCAGGGCACAGGTGGATGGCTTCATTTTTTTAATGACATCCTCCACTTCTTCCTGTGTTGCATCAGAGAAAGAACAGAGGGGCTGGACAATCTCAAACGGTGGGTCGGCAGTTGGGAGGGGCAGGACAGCAGTGGCGGAGAGGTGGGAGCGGATGTTATTAACTTTTTTTTTGAAAAAAGTAATGTGCATGTTACACCTCTCTTCGGTGGTCTCAGGGTGGGAGAGTAAGGGGGGTTTAAGAAGGTGGTTTATTGTTGAAAAAAGTTGTTTGGAGTTACCAGGGCTGTTATTGATGATAGTGGAATAAAACCTGGACCGTGCGTCCCTCAGAGCTTCTGCATATACCCTCTTTTGCTCCCTGTATGCCTGTTTATGAACAGTCAGTCCAGAGACCTTTTGCCGCCGCTCAAGGACACGCCCAGCCGCCTTCATCTTTCGCAGCTCAGAGGTGTACCAGGGTGCAGAGCGCATGAATGAGACTGACCTGGACATTAAGGGGGCGTGGAGGTCCAGAAGACTGCTCAGGGACTGATTGTAGAAATCCACGGAGTCAGCTACAGAAACGAAGTCAGTAAATCCGGAGGAGAGATGTTGAAGGTCCTGGGCCAGGGCATCTGCATTGATGTTTTTCAGCTTTCTATAATGGATCTGCCGCCTTGGTTTGGTGTGGGGTGAAGGAAAGGGCAGCTCCATTGACACAACCTTGTGATCTGAAACACCGAGATCATAAACATGTAGATTGCTAATGAGGGCGGAGTTAGAGATGACCAAATCGAGTGTGTGTCCCCTGGAATGTGTGGGGACATCAACATGTTGTTGTAAATCGAGGGAGTCTAGAAGCTGAAGGAATTCAGCAGCGGGATGACATGAGGGGGCATCGACATGAATATTTATATCTCCCAGGATTATTGTATTTGCATAGGTCGTACAGAGTGTTGTAAGGAGATCAGACATTTCCGGGATGAAAGTAGAGTTGAGTTTAGGGGGCCGGTAGATAAGGAGAACAGTCATTGGAAAGGGGGGCTTACATGTAAATGCAAGACACTCGCAGGAAGATGTTGCAGGCAGTACAATGGGGGACAGCTCTAGATCCTGTCGGTGAATGACAGCTAGGCCACCACCGCGGCCAGTGCGGCGAGCTGCCTCCAAATAACTGTAGCCGGGGGGACAGGCTTCATTTAGAACGGTTACACAAACGGTTATTTGTGTAACCGTTTTGCATATTAAAATAAGTTCTTGGAGTTACCACAGTTGACAAAGGATGACTTACAGTGTTTTGTGTGAATGGAAATATGAATGTATGAACCATTGTTTGTCGCACTGTCGTTCTCATAGGGCTATTCATAGTTCATCCTTTTCAATAAAGTAAAAACATACATGGTCATTTGCAGTATCATGTTTTAAATCAAATGAAACATTGTCATGCACATTGTCATTCATTTGATTTAAAACATGATACTGCAAATGACCATGTATGTTTTTACTTTATTGAAAAGGATGAACTATGAATAGCCCTATGAGAACGACTCTTACTGATGACAAAACAGAAGATGTCACTCAGCGAATGGCTTGGATCAAAACAATAACAAAAGTAGAGTTCTTTACATTCTTCCGTATCCCTAATCCAACGCATTAACCCCATAAATGCTGAAGCACAGATAGAACATCAAATCACAAACATCACAACTATTTAGTTTCACTGCGGTGCTACAGTACAAATACTCTGTACATACCAAATGATCTGTAACAGATCAATAGTCATAGCAATAGCAATAGTGACACATGGTAAAAATACTGATACACACACTTGGGTGTTGCAACATTATTGTTGGAACCAATAAAGTCGAATCTGCATCATCTATTATTTTTTAGTCTCTCTGAACTGTGTCTAGTTAAATCTGCAGTAAAATGAAGTGAACAAACGAGCAGTGTCTTGCTGATGCAAATCTGACTGGAACATAAAAACTAGGATAAAAATAAAATTCATCCACGCTTTCTAAATATTACAATCACCAGGATGGCAATGCAAAGATGTTTTTCCACAGCTTGGACCTTAAAAACGTCTTGTAGTCCTCAGAGACATGTCTATTGTTTTGTTGCTGAAGTAATTCTGTGTTTGCAATTCTCTCATCGTTACTACCGTTTTTGGACTAAATAGGAAGTTTTGAATTCTAAAACTTGGAGGATCTTTTTATATTTCAATGATCTTTTATATTTCAATGATAGTTTTTCCTCTTTGTCCCAATCTCTGTTCGAAATCTGCAATTGCAGTTATTCGCAGAATTATCAACTTTACGTGGGTTGTGCCTCGACACGGCACAGCGCGGATGAACACAATGTTTAAGGAGAGTGTGCGGCTGTCAGTCGCCGCCGGTGTGGATACTGGCATTGACAATCCCAGATTATTCTTTTTGGGAGTATGACCAACATAAGAAGTTTAACCGGAAAATGTCTGAACAAGCAAGTAACATCCACTTTTGTTCTGACCAACTAAGGGAAACAAGCATTGCAGTAAATTGCCCTTCAGATATTTATCCTTGTTTTCGCATGGGCCGGTTGCAGTTTCTTTTTTCTGTAGCCACTCCGAAGTCCAAACGAAGTCTTTTGCATTTTACAGCGGGTGAGTCTCCAGTTGTCACTGGTGATTGTCATTTGAACCTTTCTGGATCCGCCATCAAAATGATAAGTTTAATTATATCAAGTGCTGTGAGAAAAGGCTATAAATCTCCACCTCCAACATCCTCACACTCATAGCCTTCTAGCCAAGACTCTTCTTTATGTGTACAGATGTGTGTGTACAGATGTGACGTAATGACGCAAAGACATGCTCGAATCTCCCGCGGAAATCGACCAGTACCACTGGAGTTAAAAACATTACTACAAGCTTACCGCTTTGAATCAAGCTTAGGCAAGCAGAGAGTTTTGAACACTGGCTGGTTATGTACTTGCTCAAAAATTTATTTTGGATCATTTTTAACCCAAAAAAGTTACGGACTGGAGCTTTAACTGACAAAATACTGATTTGATTTAACTAATGAAATTCCTGTGGTAGATGGACAAACACTAGATGGCACAAAAGCCGTAAAATGAACTTAAGAGTCTTTAATGCACCCACCATTGCAGAGTACTCACGTGGCTTACAGGACACACACACACACACACACACACACACTCTCTGTTTCTCAGAAGTTTTTCTAGGTGTGCACTGTGCAATATCCTGTGTGTTGAGGTTTTACGCAGAAGTAGCCTCATATTCCACACACATACATTATTTTGCAGTTCACACACACACACACACACACACACACACACTCAATGTCTATTGCAAACATGTGCTCAGTTGATGCAGTTGTGAGTAAAATGTGCTCAGTAAATGTTTTTTTTTAATTTATTACATTGACCAATATGTGAAATGCCTTATGTTATTTTGCTTCACAGTTCTCATATGTATGGTTTGAAGAGAAATACGAGCAGAGTGCAAAACTGCCTAAATTCATAGCAACAAATATGCTGGAAAGATATTTCGACATTTATAGTGGATAGAAAAGGTCTAAACACCAATTAAAACAGCTGTTTTTTTGTGATGTACCAAAACTAAACAAAGATAAATCATATCTGTACTTTTACACTTTTAATGTATAAAGGTGTATTGTTTTGACAATGTTGTTGTCTGTGCTAAAAAAAAGCACAAAGAAAAAAACCTTTCTGTTTTTAGTACATCTTTGTTTTGTAAATGTACCCTTACTTTCGTTTTCAACAACAACGGAAACCCTTAGGGAAAACAAATCAAGGAAAATGTATGCCTAGAGCACCTCCTAGTGGTCATCATTATATATAAAGATATATAAGGTATATATACCTCAAAGAGTATATATATATACTCTTTGAGGACATATACATACATCTATCTATCCATCCATCCATCTATATAAAACACCAAGGCTTATATAGATATATTGGCTTGCTTAGTTGGTGACATTTAATATTCAACAATATTTTGATCTGCCTGCAAAACTACAAACTGTGTTGCATTACTTTCCTGTTATCTCTGTAAAGCTGCTTTGAAACAATCTGTATTGCAAAAAGCTCTATATAAATAAAGATGACATGACAAAGGGAAAAAAACCTACATACAGCTTTAACTAAGAAATATACACAAGCTTAACAGAAATTATTCTGTATTTTACAACATAACGATGGAAATTTGAACATCTTCTTCTTTAGTGCTGCCTAACGGCGTATGCGACTTCACGATGATATTGGTCTCGGTCTAGCACGGCGTGTAGAGTTTTTGCTGTTGTTAATTGTAGCCATGTTTTGATGTTACTGAGCCATGTTGTTTTTGGCCGTCCTGGTCGTTTTTTCCCTTCGATTTTTCCTTGTAGGATTTGCTTTAATAGCTGGTATTTGTGGTCGTTTCGGGCAATGTGGCCTAAGTAGTGACACTTCCTGCTAATGATGGTCTTCAGCAGTTGCCTGTCAGTGCCCATGTCCTGCAGAACTTGTGTATTGGTGGTTTTGGCTGTCCATGGGATTTTCAGCATTCTTCGATACAGCCACATTTCGAAAGCTTCGAGCCTTTTTGTTGCTGTTGTTGTTAGTGTCCACGTCTCTACTCCGTACAGCTAAATTGACCAGATGTAACATTTCATTGTGCGCAGTTTCAGTGGTGTACTCAAGTTGCGGTCTGCAAGGAGTGTTTTCCATTTAATAAATGCTTGCCGTGCTTGTTCAATTCTGCTCTTGATTTCGACTTCATGGTTCAGCTGATCGTCAATGATTACACCAAAGTATTTGAATCGGTGTACTTGTTCCAATTTTTCGCTGCCCAGCTTGATTGTTGTTTCGCTTAAAGTTCGGCTGACCTTCAATTTGAACATGTTTAAAGCTTATTTCATCAGGCACTAATTTTCAGACTCTCATTAAACTACACAGTTGCGGGGTCGACTTGTTTCAGCAGCAATGGAGGAAAACAGATCTGAGAGAAATCTCAAAAGGAGAATTAAAAATAAAAGAAATGGAAGGAAAGAATAAAAAAGGATGGATCAAGTGCTGGGTATGTGATGTAACGGCTGTGAAGCGCTGCATGTAAATGACAAACTAATAAAGTCTATATCCAGCCTTTGCTTAGGCTGAGCGTATTTGATTTATTGTGTGTATTCGGGAAGTTGAAGCGACAGAAAAAGTGACATTCCAATTTAGGGTACGTTTACACAACAGCGATGTACTAAAAACAGAAAAGTTTTTCCTTTGTTTTTTTTTTTTTTGCGTACAGACGGCAACATTGTCAAACCGATCCTTGTTCACACGGATCCGCGAAAACGACTAAAAACACTGTATTCTGCCAGTAGTTGGCGATGTCACTTTGTAAAGAAACACTGCGCACCTATAGACTGAACACGTGACACGCATGCACATTACATCACAAATTCACATTTTTGTAGTTTACATGAAGACGATAACGGTATAGTTTTCAAAAACTTGCACTTTGAAAACACACTTTCCTAAGTTTGCGTTTTCAGGCCCCCAAAATGCTGTTGTCTTGTAAAAAAAAATTCCAAAACGCATAAAACGTTTTCCGTTTTTAGTTGAAAACAGTGTTGTGTAAACGGCCTCTAAGGCCATGTCCGCACGGACACGAGTATTTTTATAACCGGAGTTTTTCCTACAGCGTTTAAAAAAAAAATCCCGTCCACACATGCTCGGTCTCCGTCTACATGAAAACGTAAAAACACGCAATCAAGCGCGGTCAAGAGCATGCCACGCCAGCAGGCGGCGATATAAACCTTAACCCTAAAGCCACGTTGGCCAATCAGAAGCGCAAATCTGACGTCAAACACAGCTGATAACGGCGCACACTCTGACGTCGCAAGGCAAAAACCCCGGTTTCACTGTCTACACGACAACACTGTAACCGGCGTTTCTGAAAATCCTCACCCTGGCAGGGGTTTTCAAAAATGTTCGGTTTCAGTGCGTTTTCGTGTGGACGAACGGCCGAACCGCGTAAAAAAAGTCACGGTTATAAAAATACCCGTGTCCGTGTGGACAGGGCCTAAGTTTGAAGGGAGTAAAGCCTGTTCTTAAAGGAAATGTAATTTTTCCAAAGAAGAACTTTTACTTTAAATAAATTTAAAAGGAGCCGACTTCATTGTAACGTGCTACGATCATTATGCTTAACACTGAGAATTGTCTGTTAAAGATCACTTTATCTGGAAAGCATCTGCTGTTTACTAACATCTGATAGACGTCTTTAAGGTGTCAGTTTTACATACATTCTAAATCTAAATCATAAACATCTTAAAGACATTTTCTAAACGTCTATTTGACATCTGACAGGAAACGTCTTATAGACGTATGTATTGCAGATGGATGAGCAAACACATCAAATAGACGCCTATGTGATGTGCGTGTGCTACCAGGAGGAGATGGACTGAATGAAACGCACATTCACTCTCTGACAGCAGGTGGCGCTGATGGAACGCAGGAATGCAGCGGTTACCCCGGTAACACCGTAAACAAAGCAGCTGCGCTACTACTGTATTTAAATGTTTCAAACAGCCATTCAGGTTTTTGTAACACGCTGGTGTTCATCACAGCACCGAATACTTAAAGATTTAAGGATATTTATTTTCAAACTTAAACATTTTTAAATTGTAGTCTGGTCTACAACCTGCCCTAGATATTAATTGAATATGTTCTGATTCTTTATTGTTCAGTCACATTTTACGGCTCCATTATTTATCGTTAGTTAATTCATTAGTTAACAGAAACTGACAATGAAAAATACTTCTAAAGTATTTATTAATCTTAGTTCATTTAATTTCAACATTTAATAACACAAAGGTTTTAACTGTATTATTTAATGGATCTGAGTAACATGAACTAACAGAGTATTTTTTTAACTTACTTTAACAAAGAATAATAACTTTTGTTGCAATTGTAGCTATTGCTCATTGTTAATGTGTTAATGCATTAACTAACGTTAACTAATGAGACCATATGCATTGACGTCACTTTCCCGCCGGAACTTGGACTCGATATAGTGTTCCTTACAACTTACCAAAGTTCCAGTGATCCGAGGATATTGACATACAGACAGGAATCGTGTTTCCTGACATTTATATGTGCCTGATTTTGACGCCGGGGAAATAAAGCAAGCAAATTTGCCTGTGAACGTTTTATATAATATAGGTAGGTCTAATCCGGGTGATCACTCATTTCCATGTTATATATATATATACACTCACCTAAAGGATTATTAGGAACACCTGTTCAATTTCTCATTAATACAATTATCTAAGCAACCAATCACATGGCAGGTGCTTCAATGCATTTAGGGGTGTGGTCCTGGTCAAGACAACCTCCTGAACTCCAAACTGAATGTCAGAATGGGAAAGAAAGGTGATTTAAGCAATTTTGAGCGTGGCATGGTTGTTGGTGCCAGACGGGGCGGTCTGAGTATTTCACAATCTGCTCAGTTACTGGGATTTTCACGCACAACCATTTCTAGGGTTTACAAAGAATGGTGTGAAAAGGGAAAAACATCCAGTATGCGGCAGTTCCTTTGGGAGAAAATGCCTTGTTGATGCTAGAGGTCAGAGGAGAATGGGCCGACTGATTCAAGCTGATAGAAGAGCAACTTTGACTGAAACCACTCATTACAACCGAGGTATGCAGCAAAGCATTTGTGAAGCCACAACCTTGAGGCGGATGGGCTACAACAGCAGAAGACCCCACCGGGTACCACTCATCTCCACTACAAATAGGAAAAAGAGGCTACAATTTGCAAGAGCTCACCAAAATTAGACAGTTGAAGACTGGAAAAATGTTGCCTGGTCTGATGAGTCTCGATTTCTGTTGAGACATTCAGATGGTAGAGTCAGAATTTGGCGTAAACAGAATGAGAACATGGATCCATCATGCCTTGTTACCACTGTGCAGGCTGGTGGTGGTGGTGTAATGGTGTGGGGGATGTTTTCTTGGCACACTTTAGGCCCCTTAGTGCCAATTGGGCATCGTTTAAATGCCACGGCCTACCTGAGCATTGTTTCTGACCATGTCCATCCCTTTATGGCCACCATGTACCCATCCTCTGATGGCTACTTCCAGCAGGATAATGCACCATGTCACAAAGCTCGAATCATTTCAAATTAAGTTTCTTGAACATGACAATGAGTTCACTGTACTAAAATGGCCCCCACAGTCACCAGATCTCAACCCAATAGAGCATCTTTGGGATGTGGTGGAACGGGAGCTTCGTGCCCTGGATGTGCATCCCACAAATCTCCATCAACTGCAAGATGCTATCCTATCAATATGGGCCAACATTTCTAAAGAATGCTTTCAGCACCTTGTTGAATCAATGCCACGTAGAATTAAGGCAGTTCTGAAGGCGAAAGGGGGTCAAACACAGTATTATTATGGTGTTCCTAATAATCCTTTAGGTGAGTGTATATATATCATATCATATCGTCCAGCTCTAAAACTTGTATAGTTTTTTTAAAGTGTTTATTTAAAAACATCCAATTATGCAGAATATAAGATCATACATATTTAATTGATGAATTGTCAATACAATATATAACAATACAATATATAGGGTATGATTTTACCCCAAAATGCAACATATTGACACAAAAAGATAACTGCAATGCAAATCCACCTTTCGCTGCCGTTGTTTCTGTGAATTGCAGCGATCCATTTGTTTCTCTGTTCTGTAGCTTTCATCAGTCTGTGAAAATATACCTCAGATTCCTTGTCAAATCTATCTTTATAGTGTTTTGTCTTTTTCGCAGCATTCACGCTGAAGACCAGTGCTGCCGCTCAGTGTTTTTGGCGCTCACCACAGTCACTCGGCCGAGGCTGGCGTCACGCATACCCTCTTGTTCTTTATCATTCTTTAGCACTTCAATCTGTTTGAAACATTTGTTTACTTTATACATTTTTGTGTATTGCTTTATTGTATTTAAATGTTCAGCTCTTTTAGTTACAAGAAAAAGTTATTAAACCTGTTAAAGTATGACAACACTTTTTTGCAACTTATTTCATTATCGTAATAATACCGTATACCACCGTGATAAAAGCTCCAGCAAATTATCGCAACATGAAAATTTGATACCGTCACGTGCCTATTGTAGTGTGATGATCGAGTGGGGGTCCGTTGCGGATGTCTAAATCTGAGAAAATCATAGGTTCGGGTGGATGGTTTATTTTTAACAGAGGATTCGTGTGGCGTTAGAGCTGATCTCTAATAGCTATTCTAGCAGTGGAGCTCTTTTTTCACCATGCAGTGTACAGAAAGTATTGAGTAAGAAAGAGTACAAACAAATTAGCAGGTATTTTTGCAGAGCTGTCCCCATCATCCGGGAGATTCTGTGTGACAGGCATGTAAAGCAACCGACCACAAGCTGTTGGGGCGTATAAATATGAAACTCACCACAACAATAGTGCAGTGAATGTTAGCTCGTTCAAACAGTGCTGCAATAGTCAATGCAAAAGTTTGGAATTCCCTCACAAAAAAATCTTGAGTAACCATCAATGATTTAATGTCACTAACAAGTGATCTTTCAGGCCTGTTTGCTTGATATCGGAGCCTGATATTATTGCTTGTAGCTGTTTGATAGTTCACATCAATCTGATCAGACCCAATTTCACAGCTAAACAGAACTCAACTTGATTTTATTATTATTTCACACTTTTCTAGATAAACCCAAACCTTTCTCACAAATCACAAGTCTGCTATAAAAGAACCGAATGTAAGGAACCCAGAGGGAAAGAAACTGCATGTGTGTGAGCCAGAGGGTCCAGGAGCAGACTGTGGGAGTGCGGGATTCTGGCTGATTTTCCTGGTCAGCTGATGTGGAGGGCGGGAGCTGATTGGTGCGTCCAGCTGTGCACAGCTGCAGCTGATCTGTGTGAGACAATGTTGTCAGTGTTTCCTGGTCTACACTGCTCCAGAAAGAAAGAGAGGGAGAGAGTGCGGTTTAGGAAGACACTCACAGGATGTTAGTGGATCTGCAGAGGCAGACGATACACCAGAGGACACAATGGCAATAGGAGAGGATGAGGGGCGCAGACTTGATCAACATGATCTTGATACTTTATTTTAATATAGTTCGGATTCTAGGCCTTTTTTTAATTTTAATGACCCAAGATTAGGCCTAGTTGTGAACCAATTTCAAAAGACTTCAAGGAATCTTGAGAGATAGAGAGAAAACAGACTGGTGTTTTTGCTGTTGTTCACTCAGTCCTTCAGGCTGGAGTCTCCTGAAGCTCTTGGCTGGTTTTGGATCTTCAGGCATGGGCTGCACCACCAGTCTACTACAGGCATTACACTCCGTAATGAGAAGAAACCATTCACACATCTTTCCATGCCAGCAGGAACAACTTTTCTTGGAAATCACACCACTTGAAGAGGGGATGGTCACCAGCAAACCTCACACCATTATCATCATGGTAACCAGAGCTTCTTACCTTATTTTGATAAGAGCAGTTCAAGGCTACTTAAAGTTTCAGGCATTTAAATGCGGTAGTGAATCCCCTATGATCGTTGTGTTTGTGCAGGGAACACGACTCACTCCCGAAATTGACACAGTGGTAACCATAGCAACACTCTGGCATCTGGAGTGTTCGGTATCCACTATTTTTGACCGAAGTAAAATTATAGTGGCCAAAGAGATATTCTGCAATTTAAACACAATCGCTGTCGACACAGGTGTCAGGTTTTGTTCATGCTTGAAAGGCTGATTTGCAGAGCACTCTCTTTAAGTTTTGCCACTTGTTATATGCTTGTTTTTGGGCTTGTTTGGGGTTGGCTCATAAAGAGATCAAGTTTAGGAAGTTATTAAAGTGGGCCGGTGGTGCCATTTTCGTTGCCTAATTTTGGTCTTAGTCTCAATATAAAGCACTTTTCAGTTTATAATTGGCTTGTTCTTGATCGCTGTTTTTCTAGCAAGATCTGGCAACATGGGAGCCTCTGTCAAGCCTCGTACCTCTTTCCCTGTGATGTGTCCAAACAGAAGAGAGACATCACTGATGCGTGTTTAAATACGTCATTAACAACTAGTTATTCAGTTCAGTTTTGCACTCACTAGAAATTTTGTGAATGCTGTTGTCACTACCTGCATCTTTCAGGGGTTAATTCAGTTGTAGAATGTGGTTGTCACCCGTAAATGACTGAACTGTGTGTGTTTACACAGTAAAAGGTGAACGGAGAACCGAATTTAGCTGCAGTGTGAATGTGGCCGGAGAGAATACTGGTTCCAGAGAGATAAAAATATTTCAGAACTGCAGATTTTTGATTATTAACAGATGTCACTTGCTCAGCACCACATACTAAAACATTTTCTATAATGCTGCTTTGATATAAAGCAGAACAGTCTGATAAATTACACTCATTGATTTTAATCTAATTTAGTTTAACATTTATATGTACTACTTTGTAGTGTTGACAAAATCCCTATTCGGACAGTAATTGTTTCTCATGTGGATGTCCATAAAAATAAATTTGCATGGCACCTCAGTGATAAAATTCATGCATTCGCATTGCGATTTATTCACGGTGGAAGAGTGAGTTTCAGGAACCCGGGAACGCACTGCTCAAGTGGTCCGTCACATGATTGTTTGCTTTAAATAAAATGTCACATGCTTGGAATAAGAAGATTAAATTCACATTTAATGAATTTAGGAAAATAATATCCTATTAATTATATGATTTTTTTAAAATTATTTAAATATTTAAAAGTAGGAAGATAGACGTGTTAAAATAAAAAGTAGTTAAAATAATATTCTGTCTTGAATTTTCTCTCAAAATGATACATTGAAATTCGTTGCGGGTTGCGTAATTGAAAAAATTAAGTTATGTCAACTTGACAATTTCAAGTTACTCTGGCAAATTATTGAAACATTGAAAATGATAACTTTTTATTATAAATTGGACTTGCATGCACACCTGCATCTCACGTTTTAACAGCAAAAACGTGTTCTGTGTGAACCAGCCCTCAGGCTACATCTTTAAAATGCATCCAAATTACAGCGAACCGCAATCGTTATCGTATATGGTGCTCGGCAGTGGACAAAAAGGATTTTAACAGTGAATTTTGAATTGACCTCTTCGTTAACTCAGAGATGTGGCTTTGGGTGGATAATGAAATTACCACACGACCTTGGTGTTTTTAAAAAACAGTAGGTAATTCGGCCGGGGATTTTTACACATTCTAGTTTCGGACGGCAATAAAATCACAGACTAGCCCCTGCTAATGTTGAAAATACCTTACGTTCCCATGATAAACAATTACCATCCAAATAGGGCTAAAGTCGATTAAAAAAATATGGAAACAGAGTTTAATGTATAGAATGATTTTTTCCAGTAGACCTAGTTTAGTTTTTAGTTTTTTAGAAGTGAAATGGACAAATCATGACTGAAAATACAATAATCTTCTGATGTCATATTATGAGGATGCTGAGCCCTGTTCTTTGCATGTGTTCAACTGAGTTAAATGGATATGTCATCATAAGCTCAAACAGAAACAGGAATAAAAGTGATATGTTTAAAAATAATCTAAATCTGAAGAGAAATCGACAAAACAATTTAGCACAGCCTGACGTTATACTTTTTTCATGTATGTATAAACCATTCGAAATGCTGAAATACAAAAAAAACAAAATACAAATGGAAATAATAAAGCACTCGTTATCCTAAATTAACTGTATACCACATCTTTCTTTTTCTTTTGTTCGCTTTGCTCATATAGAGTCCAGAAAATCTGTGTAACCTTCTAAAATTACTTGGTTGGCTGGTGATATGTTATTGTGATGTATAATCATTTACATATATTAAATAAATGCGATTATGAAATACTGCATTTTTACAATCTTTATGTGCTATTTCAATGAAACACAATTATTTTCACATTTCATTTTCACATTTCCGGGGTTCTCAGAGGTCATTTTAGTTGTGTAAACCTCTATAGTTGTGAACTGAAACTACAACAAATATAATTTTTGTGTTCCCATTTGCTCCAATAGAAAAAATAAACCCATAGTGTTTCTATAACTTTCCAAAAAAGGAAAAAAATATCAAGGACTTGATTATAAAAGAGAGAAAGATGTCAAATTTGCCATCACTCCCTCAGCCATTGTATTAGAAACACTCTGCAGTGTTAACTAGTTTTCTGTAATTTAATCCCACATGGAACAGAATAATCTAGTGCTTTCCATATGATATGGTTTCATGTATGTGTTCATCTAGTGAAGATCTCGTTGTGTTTGTGAGGTTTAGAAAGAGGCCGTGGGGTTTGATCAGCCAGACCTGATTCTGACCGAGCTCACGGACAGAGAGAGGAAGAAAGGCACACCCATGGGAAATGAAACTGGGATCTTTGGGAAAAGCCAAGCAACAGCTGTGCTTATGTTCTGTAGTGAATCAGAGACAGATCTGAGATCTGTGGTCATGAGAGAGTGAGGCAATGAAAGAGACTTATGCTGTGTTTCATTTACTATGTTTAAGTTGATATGGCTCATTCTCAATCATCTGAGCAGGAATACATGTGAACTTGTGCCGTGATTTTCCATGTAGGTCAGCTGAAAGAGAAAAAACAAGCTTGAAAACAGCTCTGCATCTGGAGTTACTTATGCCTTCATTCATTCAATTCTTTTTGCTTTTTTCTTCTCTTACTCTGTTCTTTTAAACAGACAGTTTGAAAAAGCTATCATCTTTCAAGCTAAAATCAACTTTTCATCATGTAAAATTCTTAATAAATCAAACTAGAATAAGACGACACTATGTGGCTGTCAAATATATCAGTATCAACAAAATCCATTTTTGCATTTGAAGAGGCATTTAGGTATATTTACAAAGATGATGTTTAATGCAACTCAGATGTGGCTTGTAAATTACAATTGCAGTGTAATTATATAATAAGAGTTCTTTTTTAGTTTTTCCCTATCATGGGACTTTTGTTTTCCATCCCTGTTGGCTGAAGTCTGGCCTTTTGGTTTAAAGCCCTGTTTTGTGTGTTTACATTTTTCTTGTCAAATAAGGATCTGTTACAGTGGTTCTCAACTGGTTTGACCATGGGACCCTCATTTTCCCATGGCCATTAAGAAGCAACCAGTTTTTTTTTGTTGTTGTTTTTTTTCAGATATTTGACCTAATACCTAAAAATATAAAAAGTTATATAAATACTTCTCCTGATGAATAAAACGAGCATCATACCTGCATGCAAATCCTTCCCAGCTAACATACGAAGTATTAGTTACATAATTTATTGGTACGTTTTGGTAATTTGGTAAATGTATTTATTATGAAGTGATATACAGCGCTACGAGCAAGTGCTACGAGCGCAGTATAACAGCTGACAGGACAGGAGAGTTTGTTTATTTCGGGTGGTGAAAGACTTTTTATTTAATAACAAGTTATGAAAATAACGTTTACTTAAACTGCGACTGACTGAATTGTCAACCGTTTTCACGCACGTCTTTCAAAATAGAAATCTTACATCAGTAAAACCGTGACCCACCAGTTGAGAAACACTGATTTATTATAAATTCTGTCCTGTCCTCAATACCTAACATCATTAGTCTGGATTTCCATTTGTTATTCATGAATCATAAAACACTTGATTTAACTGGACTAACTTCATTTTACAAATCCATGCCGGACACATGAATGGTATTTCAGTTTCGTGCAGGAAGCAGATTTAGCCTGGGACTATAGCTGAAGAATCTTTGCTACACAGCCCTTTTTTGGCTGGTCTCCAGAAGGCACAGATGACTTCAGGAATTAGCCAAACTTGCCATCTGTTTCACACAAAGTTAGATTTATTTCTTAAAGACCCACTGAAGTGCCTTGGAACGTGCAGCTTTGTTTGATGTGTCAACGTAACTTCCACTGAAACAGGAAGCTAAGGCAGGATATGAATGGCTCCTCCCCCTTTTCAAATAGCCAATAGTGTTTAGTTTCCCTCACGGACTGCAACTCGTACTTGACAGCACCATGAAAGCGAATCCGAGTGCTGATGTTATGCTGGATTCAATAGTGGAGCTGTGAATATATTCTAACCATTTCATTCTTAACCAACGTACAGTTGGAAAACGGGATAAAACTCGAGTGTTTAAGCAACCGAACTCACATCTTCAACCCATATTGCTCTGTGACGTGTCAACGGTCGCTTTGGCCAGGTGGTGTTTATAGCACAGGGGGCGGAGCTTTAGATTCTAGAGAGCGTTTGATTGGACAGAAGATGTGATGAGAAGCTGAAGTCCGCAGTGACGTCATAAAAATCTGTGATTCATTTTAGAGGAAGTGAGCGACTAAGTTTTGAATGCTTATATCTCCTAAATGCAAAATTGGCTCTATGACTGCACAGACTGCCTTCCTCCCTTTTTCTCCTGTCAGGTTTTATTAACCAATAGTGGTCAATAATATTGATGCATTTATTAAAATAAAATGGTATGTGCATGATGTGCACATGATGTGCAAAATGTGCATTTATCTAAAAATATATATTTGCTCAACATTCAAAATGATGTTGAAAACAAAAAATTTGCATTTTACACTAAGCACTTTAAAATACATTTTGAAACACCAAAGATTTAAATAAAATCTGTACCTACAACTCATGTAAATCAGGCGAGTGGCCAGGGTAACTTCTTGATGGGAAGTTTTTGTGGGCCAGCCCGGAAGTTATCATGACCCTGGTTCTCTGGATAAAAACGCAATAGGGTTTTTTTTGCATTGGCTTTTCCAATCTTGCAGAAAACGTTTAAGAATTTTGAAGCCTACAATCATCAAAAGTAAAAAGCAAATTGTAGGCTATAAACAAAATGTGCATAAACTTCCGACAACTCTTTTAGTCTGTATTTAAAAAAAAATATATATATATATGTAATTTTCCCTGAAAGTTGGAGTTATAATAATTAGCAAGAGCTGGATTATAAACACACCAAGGATGTGAAAGCGGACGAGTAGATTTACCTGTTTGGCTGATGAAGTTTAAATGTCCCCGACAACCTCTATTCCTTTAAGCCACTTGTGAGCAACCAACTTTTTCAAGACAAGTAAAAGCTTTTAAAAAAACAACAAGGGTATTGCATATGTATTTTATATTGTAGAAAGAGACATGAAAATATCTTGAGCTTGTGTTCACCGCGGATCCTATTTCAGGCATTTAACTAAAAACCCATTCATTGACTTCGGGACAATGGAGCCAGAGGCGCTAAAATGGTTTTAGCCTACAAAAATACGTCATCTCTACAACTTTATTGGCCTGGCTGATATACAGAGTCAGCCTCTCACTACTGTGCACACTGACCAGCTTTCACTACACTGAATGACTGCTATGTAATAGTATTACTCCTTCTGTCTACTTGCTGATATATCAAAATAAATTTGGATTGATAAAAAGACTGACAGTGTAAGGAAGCCAAAACGCGGATGTTTACATGCATGTTTGATGTATGTATTCATTCATATGACTCCACTGACAGTATTGGATGATACTGTTGGCCAGCAGCCATGTCACCCTGTCGCCCAAGACTGGTCGCCCACTGAAGCTAAGCAGGGCTGAGCCTGGTTAGTACCTGGATGGGAGACTCCTGGGAAAACCAGGTGTTGCTGGAAGAGGTGTTAGTGAGGCCAACAGGTGGTGCTCACCCTGTGGTCGGTGTGGGTCATTATAATGCCCCAGTATAGTGACGGGGACACTATACTGTCAAAGAGCACCGTCCTTCGGATGAGACGTTAAACCGAGGTCCTGACACTCTGTGGTCATTAAAATCCCAGGATGTCTTTCGAAAGAGTAGGGGTGTAACCCCGGCATCCGGCAAATTTGCCCAGTGGCCTCTGTCCATCATGGCCTCCTAATCATCCTCATATTCTCATTGGCTTCATAACTCTCCTCTCCACCAGTAAGCTGGTGTGTGGTGGGCGTTCTGGCGCAATATGGCTGCCGTCACATCATCTAGGTGGATGCTGCACATTGGTGGTGGTTGAGGAGATCCCCCTTCTATGTAAAGCGCTTTGAGTGCATTATTATTATTATTATTATTATTATGAGAACAAAACTTGAACAGAGTTGAGCTGGATGATGACATCACCGTTTTCTGCAAAGCTGCTTTTTAGCTGATTTGGCTTCGTTTCATAACTGACGATTTTTACAATATCGACACTGACATTAAAACTGAATTGAATCAATATTGAACTGACTCAAAGTGAATATCATGACAGTATTGTCTTCTGTAGAGCTGAACTCATTCCATAACTGATTAACTTTACACAGTTATTGAACTGAACTGAATCAACACTTCGGCTAGAAATGACACCTTTGTCTTTTTTAGAGCAGCAGAATTGAATCTGTTTGCATCATTGATCATTACTTTCCTGTTTATTACTGTAAAGCAGCTTTAAAGCAATCAGTATTGTATAAAGTGATGTGTTAATAAGTGTGACTTGACGTGTATATGAACATGTTCTCTTCCTTCCTTCATGTCACTCTCGCTCTCCATCTGTCTCTGGTGGTGAAGTCACATGTAGGTCTGCTTCCCCCTGACCGCGTGCTCGGTCTGACAGGTTTCGCTTGCTCTCAGGAAAGTTCTGCTTCTCTCGCAAAGGTCTGTGGCATCCGCATACAGTCTGCTTATCAGTGTGTGTGTGTGTGAATCCATGCAGAATTATGAGCTTCAGGAGTAAAATCACATTTCGGAAGAAGATAAAAAGCAGACGGGTTCGGTCAGACTGCAATCGAGTGAGCTGTGTATGTATTTCATCATTCTTAATTTAATATTTCTACTCTGCTTTGTGTTTCACTTTGGCAGTGCGCTCTCATCAGTCAAGCCATGCAACTCTGGGATCATTTCATGTGTTAACTTTATCGCAGTGCCTGTACTGTACATGTGTCAGTTGATTTCACTGCTTTCTGGCTTTTTCTTTTTTTTTGAAAAACGTTTGTCCTCTGGCAGTTCCCTTTATCTCTTTCATAAAACATGCGAATACTGTTGGTTCTTCTTTGAGTCTTGTTTGAATTGAACTGATGATAACTGGTCAATTATTTATGAAGCTCATGTTGAGTACTGTTGGCAGGTGTTGGTACACACAGCCTGATTGTTTCACTGACGTACATGCCCTTGACTGATGGACAATAATGTTTGTTGCCATGGAGAAAGACTTTCCTGTGTGTTACGTATAGTTGTGGCTGTTTCTTGATCTTGATGTTGAAAATTACTCTTCTGCCCACTATGAGATTATTTTGGTGGATATTGTTTACTCGTTCTCTAGCAACCACTAGCCACTTTTTTATTATCCTGAGCTATGCAGCTGTGCAAACAAATCTTACTAGCTAAATTAATTCATTTATTCGTATGTATTCTGTTAACAGTGGCAATCTAAATATAGATCAAAATATAGCCATTAGTCTCACGTTCCGGGTTTCAATCCTGTGGATGCAGCTGTTTAAAAATAAATCAATTATTTAAAAAAATAAATGTTCTGTTATATTGCTGTTAACATTTAATGGACATTTTTTCATTAATTATGGTATTAGAGGCTTCTACTATATCTACCAAATGACTAGACAAAGCAACGCTCCTGTTTTGTTATTTTTTATTATTTTACTTATTTATTTATTTTTTGTGAGGAGGGTCTGTAGATGATATAGGGGAGAGCGGGGCACAACCTAACACTTTTTGACTTTCTCAGTTTGTGTAAATCCACTTGGGGTTCACAATATTTATTTTATTAATTTCACACATGTCTAGTACAATTATGTGGTTTTGTTTCAATTAAAAAAACAATACAGTGTATACTTTTTTTGTTGATTTACCCTGAAAGAATTGAAGTGAAATGTGACAACATGCCCCATAGTACATTGTAACATGACCATAAGACAGATTAAAAGATGCTATCTGATCTAATAAAAAATATATATAAGACCAACTAAAATATTTTGTCAATACAATATAATTATTAACTTTTTTATATAAAATAATGGCATTTTTTTATAATTAAAAATATACTAAGTTTTTGAGTTTGACAGCAAACGCACAGCAAAACCCCCCTTTACAGAATATTTCAAAACATAATAATAATTAATAATTTCTGAACATTGACTCTCAGTCTTTATTCACCCTTTTTCTCATGGTTTCTCAATAGAATTCATAAAAGTATAGAATAGAATAGCATAGTTATATTGCAACATGTCTCGCCTGCACAACTGGGATTTAAACCCGGCGAGTGTCTTCTGCTGATCAGCATTAAACAACTCTCTCAGATATAAGATTAAAATAATATGTTTTACATAAAATAATATGTAAAACAGAGATGAAAATTTACTTAAATTTACTTTAGGTATGGTTAAATAAATGTTCAGTGATATCTTTCAGAGATATTTTTAATTTTGGCGCAATTTTATCTCTATATAGTGTTGATATGGCAACTAGTAAATACACTAAGATTTATCATGCTGGCATGTGTGGAAAGTTTTAAACCATGTGTGTTGCAAGTAGCCCTGCGTTAGTTTGTGCCCCGCTCACCAATGCCAAATGTTGTGTGAATTGGCTCACAGGTTTGAAAATGTAAGTTTTATATATAATGTGATGAGTAAAATATTGTAGGTTCATGGACAATTTGAGGATTACAACTCTGTTGTTTAGTCATTGACTGTAGACTGTAGTCATTCTCCGTGTTGAAGTTATTTTAATTTGCAACCCATTTGGATGAATTGAACGATTTTGACCCAGCTGTATTAGGAGTGGGTGATATGATGTTATTTCACAATAAAATATATTTTATTTCATGATACAAACAATATGACAAATAGAATAGAACAAAGATATAAATTAAATTAAAAAAAATTAAAATAAAACTTTATCTTCACTGAATTAATTAAATATAAATTGATCCTTATTAAAGATACAGAAGAGTCATTTTATCGTTTGTTGTTTGGTTAACATTACTGTCACAGACAGCAGGTTTATTAGGCTGCTATTACTGTAAAACCTGATGAACGGATATACTGACACACATCCGATTTTCATCCAGATGTTTACTTTCACTTAAGGCATAACCAACTGTGTTTACATGAATACTCCACATGATTGGGCATTTTAATATAATTGTGTGTGCATGTTTGACCATTCAAGCTCAATAAGCTGAGAAAGAGAACTGAGTTCAGGATTGCATGCTGTCTGAGAGGTGGCTTTATTAGTGTGCGGTTTGGTACGCATTGTGCCGGGTACCGCATTGAGTTTTTCACGGGTTAATCTCATTTAAACATCATGCACATTATTCTTTCTGTTTTCTCATTCATGCAGGTTTCTTCATGACTCTAATGTGTCAATGACTTTAAGTCTTACTGTGCTTTACATAAATGATATAACAAAATCTCTAATGATAGAAACCTACTATTGTCATATGGTACAGCCCAGTATAGTAATTTCTAAACAATAGATGAGTTCAGAAACAACTGTAGATGAAAAAATAAATCAATTAAATATATGTTATATTGCAGTCAAAATATACAGGACAACTCGTCATTAATTAGGGCATTAGTGACTTCTACAATATCTTCCAAAAGACTAGACCGAACAAAATTCTCCTGAATTTTTTTTGTTTTTTGGTGAGGAAGGTCTATAGATGGTATATGTCAAATTTTGTGTGAAGTGGCTTCTAGGCCAGGTTTTAAAATGTAGGTTTTGTATATAATTCAAGATGTGACGACTAAAACGTAGTTATTTGCACATGTGTTTGATTACATTTTCAGCGTTTCCAGCATGTTCTCAGATTTCTCTTGTTAAAGCTTATTTAGTTGCTGAATGCACTAAGATTAGTGCGATGTCTGCAACACAGGAAACTGTTGTCGCCACAGTATTGTGGTTTATTTAGGAACATGACTAATAAAAAGTTGCCCCATGTATCATCACCTTTAGTGTTTGCTTCAGTTACCTCCACATGCTGTCCCTGTCTTTTTCCAATCTTCTGTGGGAACATTTGGAATCAATTAATTATCAGATTTATTTGCCTTCATCAATGAAAAATTACAGCACTTGTACAAACACAATGTCATGGCCGCCGAAACCGGCTAAAGTTATAATAATAAAAGTTAAGAGCCCAACTAATGGAAACACTAATCACTGTTATGGTGACTTCAAATGAAACGCATTAGAGTTAAACCTCTGTTAATTCTCAATAACAACTTATGTAGACATCTAACAGAAATGAAGTCAGTCTGGTTAGTAATAAGTGAAGCTGTTTGTGGAGTTGTTTAATCCTCCTCTGCTGAGATCTTGAGAGATTTAATGTCTTCTTTTCTCTTGAGTTGATTTCATCTAAGACTGTGGCTGGAAGGCAGTTGTAGTTCTTGTGTTTCTGCTCGTCTCTGTTTCTGTTCTCTTCTTTCCTTCAGTGATTCTGCTTGTTAACAGGCTTATTAAGGCTGCGATGACTCCATATTTAATATACACATATTTTGTGGCTCAGATAAGGTCCAGTTCTGGTTTGTTTATTTGCTCTTGCTGACATGTGGCATTGCTATGGCCTGCTTGTGGCCCAGATCTAGCAAACAGGAGTGAGCCGCTCAAGGGCCGTCATTCCACGCTGCATGTGGGCCGGATCATCTTTCCATGTGTGACAGATGTGGACCGGATTTGGGACGTCACAATGTTGCTATGTGGGTTTACACAACAACGTTCTAAAAATGGAAAAGTTTTTCGTGTACAGTCGAGCATTTTCATAGCGATCCCCGTTCACACCGATCCGTGAAAACAACTAAAACGTTGTATTAGGCTGCCAAGCCAATAGTTGGTGATGTCACTTTGTAAAGAAACGCCACCGTTTTCACAAATTCACGTTTTTGGAGTTTACATGGTGACGATAACGCTTTCTTTTCAAAAACTTGCAGTTTGAAACCCGTTTGCATTTTCAGACCCCCAAATTGCCATTGTTATGTAAATGAACGGTCAAAATGCATAAAATTTTTTTCCCGTTTTTAGTTGAAAGAGCACTTAGGACCTTCGACAGGGCTGAAGTTTCTGGACTTGAACCAATCAAACATCTAGATCTAAAAAATACCTTCCAACCAGCTTGATAGGCTTTGATAAGAAGAATGGCAGAAAAGCCCGAAATTCAGATGTGCAAAGCTTGTTGCTTCATACCCAAAAATACTTGTAATCAGATGTGAATACCCTGTTGAATGATCCAGCATAAAGCAGCATGAATTCCATGTCGGTCCAGGTTGGTTTATGCTGGTTAGAACTGGTATTGTGCTGGTCTAGCTGGTGGGCCAGTATAGTCATGCTGTTCATAAGCAAAACTGGTCCACCAGCACTCCTGCTTCCCATGCTGGTGGACAGAAACCAGAAACCAGCATCTGATGCAGGTCCCAGCATGAAAAACATACCGTATGCTGGTGACCAGCAATAATGGACTTTTCAGGAACGTACCTCTGCCAGTGTGATTTTCATTTTTTTCTTTCTTTCTTGTTTTTATACATTTGCCAATTTTTAAAAGCATTGTATCAAAAGGCTGCAACATAAAATGTGGAAAAAAAATTGGAAATTTCTAAATGCACAGTATTATAAAGGCTCCGATTATAAAGCACTCAAAACCTTGATAAGAAGGTACATCTATAGTATACACCTAAACGATGTCACAGGTATTAACATATCCTCACAAAACGTCACATAACTACAAATTACATCTGTTACTTGATCAACGTCCGAACCAGAGTAGATTAAAACAGTCCAATCTGTACGTTCCAAACACCCTTTTAAACGTAACGTAGCATCTTCAGGCTAGTCTTTCATCTTGATTAACTGTGCCTTCTCACGTTTCAGAACAGTTTTATATGTACAGTAGGGACAAGTAATACCATATTATGATCTGAAGTTACCAAAGGTGGTTTACCAAATGACTTATAAGCTCCTTTAATCGATCCATAACACAAATCCAGAATTGCAGCCTTAAAGTGGCCCAATCGTTTCTCCAATGTACAATTATTAAAAGTGGGTTGTCAAGGTTTTGTGGCACACTCTACAACCCGGTTCCTCAGAGACATCGGATTCAGCGGCCAAGAGTTGCGTCGCACAGTAAAGAACTTATCTAAAGCAGCAGAAAGGAGCAGCAACTGGCTGTGGTTGAGACGGAAAGATTCTAGCTGGCTGTGTGCAGGCCGCCACGCTACGGTTTTGTAGAATTCTTGAAAACTTGAAGAGTCTGTTGGTTTATTTGTATACGTTCCTGTGGATATTGCGTGAATGACGGGTGGTTGGGCAGATATTGTGTTTTGCGGTAGGTGGTATGCCATACGGAACCGTTGTCCACTAAAACTGCATATTAACGCACCAATGGGGCTCGACAGCCTTAGTCAAACGGGTTGGCGCGTATGGTCGGGTTGCGGAGAGATTGTGAGATTGTGGTTAGGTCTCAGCAGCAGGAGGGATGTAGAGGTCAGTAAGCTGGACTGAGTTGAGTGGGGGACGGAGGGGGGTGACTCTGGGACCCCAGAGTCACTGTCGAGCCCTCTTGAGGTGTCGTGGGCTAGTCGACGAAACACTGAGGACGGAAGGTGCCCACTTGAAGACCCTAGAGATGTCCCCTACTCGGCTCAATCCAGACGGTTGTCGTGCTGGTCCTGTAGTTGCAGCCGTCGTGTGTGCTGACGCGCCAAGTACACTGCAGCCGTTAACGCCGGACAGAAGGGGAGTCACACCACCATATGGAAAGAAGCGTAAATAGATGGAGAAGCATAGTTTACTGTAAAGCTACGTCTTAGTTTTGCTTATCTTGGCGAAAGCCGAGTACAAATCAGCATGAACTTTTAACATCTACTCTCGTGTAATGGAAATCATTCCCAGAATAAAACAGGGTGCGTCAGGAGATGCAGATTGCAGTTCGTGAACAACTCATTCAATCTCCCTTATCGCATTATCCTCGTCTGCTCGGGGATGGATGTAAACAACCGTGACAAACAGCTGAGGAAACTCCCGGGGCAAGTACTGAGGTCTTGATCCCACAGACAGCAACTCGATGTCTTTCGTGCACACTCTCTCCTTAATGGACACAGATTTGCACTAGTTCTCTCTAATGTACAAACATACCCCAGCTCCTTGCGCTTTACCTGTTACCGTCGCATCCCTGTCCATGCGAATGGGCACTCCGAAATCATCCAGTCGTAGGCTCGAATCTGAATCCCCTTCGGAGAGCCAAGTCTCTGTGAACGCCATCACACAAATGTGCCTGTAATCATGCTGGAATTTCACCATAGCTTGAAGCTCATCCATCTTTTTCCGTATACTGCACATTCGCCAACATAATTGTAGGAAGAGGAATTTTCAGTCTTCAGTCTCTGACGAACACCTCCTTTTGGTCCTCTTTTTCTAAACGTTGAATCCTTTTGTCCAGAGCGATTTTGTTTTAGCTTGAAAGGCGAAAAACTTCCTAAATCATGATAGCCACATTCCATGGGATGCTTCACACTGTTTGGCTTATGCCATTGTAAAAGAAACTCCCGGGAGTTTTGAATTCTTGCCGACTCCAGAGGTGATTCAAATAAACACAGACTCAGGTGGATCAAAGTCGATAAAACAATTACCCTCATTTTCTCCATTTAGCCTACTCCTTTTCAAGTTCTTTAGGAAGGTACACTCACCTAAAGGATTATTAGAAACACCTGTTCAATTTCTCATTAATGCAATTATCTAATCAACCAATCATATGGCAGTTGCTTCAATGCATTTAGGGGGGTGGTCCTGGTCAAGACAATCTCCTGAACTCCAAACTGAATGTCAGAATGGGAAAGAAAGGTGATTTAAGCAATTTTGAGCGTGGCATGGTTGTTGGTGCCAGACGGGCCAGTCTGAGTATTTGACAATCTGCTCAGTTACTGGGATTTTCACGCACAACCATTTCTAGGGTTTACAAAGAATGGTGTGAAAAGGGAAAAACATCCAGTATGCGGCAGTCCTGTGGGCAAAAATGCCTTGTTGATGTTAGAGGTCAGAGGAGAATGGGCCGACTGATTCAAGCTGATAGAAGAGCAACTTTGACTGAAATAACCACTCGTTACAACCGAGGTATGCAGCAAAGCATTTGTGAAGCCACAACATGCACAACCTTGAGGTGGATGAGCTACAACAGCAGAAGACCCCACCGGGTACCACTCATCTCCACTACAAATAGGAAAAAAAGGCTACAATTTGCAAGAGCTCACCAAAATTGGACAGTTGAAGACTGGAAAAATGTTGCCTGGTCTGATGAGTCTCGATTTCTGTTGAGACATTCAGATGGTAGAGTCAGAATTTGGCCTACAGAATGAGAACATGGATCCATCATGCCTTGTTACCACTGTGCAGGCTGGTGGTGGTGGTGTAATGGTGTGGGGGATGTTTTCTTGGCACACTTTAGGCCCCTTAGTGCCAATTGGGCATCGTTTAAATGCCACGGCCTACCTGAGCATTGTTTCTGACCATGTCCATCCCTTTATGGCCACCATGTACCCATCCTCTGATGGCTACTTCCAGCAGGATAATGCACCATGTTACAAAGCTCGAATCATTTCAAATTGGTTTCTTGAACATGACAATGAGTCCACTGTACTAAAATGGCCCCCACAGTCACCAGATCTCAACCCAAGAGCATCTTTGGGATGTGGTGGAACGGGAGCTTCGTGCCCTGGATGTGCATCCCACTAATCTCCATCAACTGCAAGATGCTATCCTATGAATATGGGCCAACATTTATAAAGAATGCCCTCAGCACCTTGTTGAATCAATGTCACGTAGAATTAAGGCAGTTATTAAGGTGAAAGGGGGTCAAACACAGTATTAGTATGGCGTTCCTAATAATCCTTTAGGTGAGTGTATATGACAAATCTCCACGTCCAACAGTGTTGAGGAAAAAAAAAAATTTAAAAGAAAAAAAGGAAACAACAAACAAAGCACACCGACACCTGTAGCTGCGTGCGCATGCGCCTTCCCTTCTACTGCATAGAAGTGTATGTAGCCTTCAGAGTCAGAGACCTCTAGCTCCCTCCAATTTATTTTCACCTGGTAATTTTTTACTTTTGATGATTGGCTGCACTGTTGTCAGTACTATCTTAGTAGTCCGATGCAAAGGGACTGATAACTCCTAGGTTCTGACACATGGTTCTGCCCCCATCTAGAAAAGCTACAGTCATTAAATGCCGATTGCTCTACAATTAAAGATGATGCAAGAGAAAAACACTACCTCTCAGCACAACGAGCAACTGTTTGCATTCTGACACTGTTGCTGATGAGATTGGTTTTATTTGTGTCTCACAGCAGGAGAAGCCCAAAGTGATTGACCCCCTGGACTATGAAGCTGTGATTTCGGAGCTTGAAGCTGAGTTCAGGGAAGATCCCCTTCAAGATCTCCTACTATTCCCAGACCTTGACTTCACTGTGAGTACTTGTGTTCTCTATTTGTGTGTGTGTGTTTGCAAGTGTAATGTGTATTTATCTTTGGTGTTCATTAAGTTTCACATCTCATTAAGATGTGTGTTTTGGACATTTTTAAAAAGTGTGTGCTCTGAAAAGGCTCTTTTTTTTTTGAGGCATGGTATTTTACAAAAAGACATGAAGTAGGTGTTAAATGACTGTGTGCATGACTGCGTGTGTGTGTTCATGTTAAAACAGCCAAAAAGAGGCCTGTTCAGACCACATCCTCTTTCACACACAGATCTGGGTTTTTCATGGCACAAATATAAACACTGCTTGCATACATTTGCTCAATGAGCACACTCAAACATATGACACCTCATATTGGCAATGGCCTATTGTGTTCATGTTAAAAGGGAGAACTCAAAAGCAGAAAGACAGCAACCCAGGCCAAAAATCTAAATCAGTAATCAAGCTGAGTAATCCAGAGAAACTGGCAATAGGGCAGCGTTAGGGAAAGTACACTGAGCATAGTGAATATATAAACTCTAATGGATTGCAGATGCAACATATCAAGAGTCCATGTCAGAATGCAGGTGACTAAGACCTCTACTGGTGGGTGGTGGAAGTGTTAGGAGTAGATTTAGCTGTGGATATTACAACAAATTGTATGTACTTATTTTTTAATTGATGGAAAAATAAGTGGTCACTTTGAACTTTTGTGTGGGAAGAACTGCATAATTTTTTCACAAAATAATAAATAAATAAAAATAAATAAATAAAAGAAAGAAAGTGAGAAAAAGAGCATGATGGGACACGACTAAATTTTACACAGCTTAAAGAGATAGTTCTGGAAGTAAGTTTAAAGATCTTAAAGAGATACTGCCCTGGGCCGGAGAGGCCACGCAGAGCAAACATGAGAAATGGTAATGGTAAATGGACTGCATTTATATAGCGCTTTCACAGACCCAATGGCCACCAAAGCGCTTTACATATTGCCTCACATTCACCCATTCACTCACTCATTCATACACCGAGAAGGGAGGAAGTCGGAAGAGTTGATGGTTGGAGTTGCGATTGACTTCTTCTGCATTGAATGAAGAAATTGTGCCAAACTCCTGATGTTGTCCTTGATTCTGTTGTGGTTAAGAGAGTCCTCTCTCTCCTGAATGAGCACATGGCTGGTTATGAGTCAAGGCCTGCTGCCCTGGGGCCTAGTGATGCCACGCGGGACAGCAACCCGAACGTACCGAGAAGGCCAAGAGAGGGAAGGGCTTGTGTAGAGGCCATTTAAAGCCTGAGAAAGGTCCCACCTCTCAGGGTTGGCTCGACCAATAAGAAAGGTGGAATTTCCAAATGGGGAAATTCCTCTGTTTGGAGGATTTATGACTCTGTCTCAAGTGTGGTTAGACATGGGCCTTGCCGTTTGTGTCCATTTATACTCAGATAGATATAACAAACACACACTGCATTCTATGAGAAGGCGATGTATACTAAAGTGTGAGTCATTAAATGAGGATTAATTAGATGGGAGACACGATATAGGTGGCGTTACATTAACTAGTAGTTCTCTCATAAAGCATGCATGAAATAAATAGAAATACAAGAGGCAGTATACAAGACATAATATTATCACACACAACGTCATGGGATGCCTGTTCATTTATAGATCAGTTTGTCTATAAATGAATGCAGGAAAGTCTGTTAAGGGCTGTAGGTCTTTCCTATGGCCTCTGTCTGAAAACATGACCACATTTCTAACAGCAATAAAACCATCTTATCTGATGGTAGTCATGGTTCTTGCCCTCGTTGGGGGGGGATGGGACCATAGATCCCAGAGTGAGTTTTTAAAGATTATTTTTTAAATATAACAAATAATTGTGTCTGATTTGTCTCAGTCGTTACAGCAATAATCAGCAATATGCATTCACACAAATAACTTTTTATTTGAATGTTTCAATATGCGTTGACACAATTTATTGGAATAGGCTATTTCCCTGATATAACATGACACAGTTATTAGAAAAGAAATGCGTAGTGATGACAAAAAGAACCTATTAATAATTTTTTGAACCAGTTCATTGGAACGAACTGTTCGAAAGAGCCTGCCGGCGGAAATGAATCGGACTTCACATCACTAGCTGGGGAAACTCAAAATGATGGAGAACTGGATCCAAATGCAGTTATTTTATATAACAGAATGTTTAACAAAACAAACACAGGAACTAGAAAACCAGGGAAACGGAATGAGCACTTTTTCTTGCATCCCTCTTTGTTCTAGCTTGTACATTCTGGACAATGTTTTTAAACTTTGTAGAACTTCTCGTGTTACTGCCTCCTTAGAATGAATCGCTCAATGTCTCCCCATTTGTTAGTTCCCCATTTGTTCGATTTATTTATTTATTATTTATTAACCTTTATTTAACCAGGCAAGTCAATTAGGAACAAGTTCTATTTTCAACTAAAGTTTCTGCTTTATTTTGAATGAAAGTGTCTGCTAAATTAATAAGTGTGAATGTAAGATGGACAGTTCTCACTTCCCATATCACCGGCCGGTTATACGATCTCATAATCATAAGCTCGTTAGTCTTGGTCATTAGACAGAGGCAATTGACTACTTTCCTAGATAGCCGTACTCCACTTTGCTCATTCTAGAATATATTATTCAGTCCCCATAGATCTGAACACAATTAAGGTAAGACTATATCGAACCGGAGGTCATGACCATTACCATAGAACCAAGCTGACCAACTTAACTTCTTCTAATGGTAACTTTCCATAATCATGCCATGGTTTTCCCACATACACTTAGTTAGAAGAATACTATACAATAATTAGAAGTTTGAGGCTCACCCTATTTAGATTGGTCTAACAACACTCTGTTGTTCTAAACAGAAAACCCATTATTAGCCTCTACAGTCTAAGTGTACATAACATGACTAATGCCAATGTGTTAGTCAGATCTCTAAAACTTCCGTTGGTGTGCTCCTCTGCTCCACCTAAGGTGTATTTAGTCTGTTACTATCCTGAATGTAGAATTGTGGTGTTATGGACTTAACACAATCGGTAACGCTTCCTTTTACAGTACAGTACTTACGTGTACTTACAGTGTACTTACCTAGAAAGTACTGGCTAATATATGGTAAGTACACGGGTTAGGGGTAGGTTTAGGGGTAGGTTCAGGGTTAGTACCTAGTTATCACCCAGTAATTATAATTACTATAATAAGTACATAGTAAGTACATGGGTGTTACGCACCCTTAGACACAAAGTCTTTAAAGGGGCAACATTGAGGTCGTGATCAGAAGGTGGTGTAATTAAAATGGCAAGAGACGACACGTAACAAGGTGTTGTGAAAAGTAAAGTACGATTTATTGTACTTGTGAAATGTAAGTGTAAAAGATGAACAATAATAATACTAATAATGATAATACTTGTTGTGGACACAAAGAAAAATAAACAAAATATACAGTTTGAGAGTTCAAAGTAAAACCAAAGAGAATAAGGACAAATTGTGAAGCCAAATGAAAGAAAAGAACAGAACAAACTCCCGTTAACTTAATCCCAACCTCTTAACTAACTAATAACAAAAAGAAAAGAAAAGACAAAATTCTTCAGCGCAAAGCGCCCTCTCTAACTGCTCTAACTAATAATAAAACATCCAAGGGTGGCGTTCACTTCCTTACCTGGTGTTTGTATACATCGAGTTTGCTAAGTGTTGCGTTGTGTACGTCACGTGACATATTACCTGTCCGAATTTCTCTTGGTAACCTCAAAACACGCCATCATGGCAGAACACATTACTCTTGGCAATCTCAGAACACGCCGTCATGGCAGAACACATTACACTTGGTAATCTCAAAACACGCCGTCATGGCAGAAAGAAAAAAACAACAGGACAATATCTGTAACAGAAAATAACAAACACAAACGCGACAAGCAGAGCAACAGAAAGAAACAAGCCGCCATGCGCTCCTCTCAGCTTCCTTTTAAACTCGCGTCGTAAACCCGATAGGCTGCTGGAGGAAAGATGACGTCACGACGTAGATGGTGATTGACATCTCTCTCAGCCAACAGCGGGCGAGTGGTGACGCAAGCCTAAGAATGTGATAGACAGTAGAGAAAGAGAAACAAAAGAAACACACATGCGCGAGACCACAGGGACGTAACACTCCCACCCTTAAGAACAAACCTGTTTGTGAAAAACAAGTTAAAACAGACAATATTTTACACTCTCGAAAGAGCGTCAGCCAAAACATTATCAACACCCTTTTTGTGCTTGATCTCCAAATTATAGTTCTGGAGTACTAGAGCCCAGCGCATCAAACGCTGGTTTTGATTGTACATCCTGGATAAAAACACTAGAGGGTTATGATCGGTGAATACTGTGATAGGAAGACTACTGGAACCAAGGTAAACTTCGAAGTGCTGGAGAGCAAGCAAGAGAGCAAGTGCTTCTTTTTCAATGGTAGAATAGTTAAGCTGATGTTTATTAAACTTACGGGAATAATAACTCACAGGATGATCTATACCATTAGTATCCTCCTGAAGAAGAACAGCTCCGGCTCCAACAGCGCTGGCATCGACCTCAAGCTTGAAAGTATGCGTGCAATCAGGCGCAACGAGAACAGGTGCATTACATAAAAGCAATTTGACACAATCAAACGCATTCTGACACTCCACAGACCATTTAAAAAGTTTAGACGGACTAAGCAACGAAGTGAGAGGAGTAACAACGTTTGAGAAGTACGGCAGTACTGAGCAACATCCTTCTTTAAGCCTGGCCAAAAGAAGTGCCGTAAAATCCTATCATACGTCTTCGTAATTCCTAAGTGACCGGCAAGCTGATGATCATGCGCTAAACATAACACATGTTGACGATAAGGAGAAGGAACGACCACCTGATACACAACATTCCAATCTGAATCGTGTGTGTTAGAACACCACTTTCTCATCAATAACTCATTCTCAAAAAAATAAGCAACCTTCGGATCTTTAGCTAAATCAATAGAGACAGCAGACTTAAAAGCAGCAATGAGAGACTTATCTTCTTTCTGTGCAGAAATAATTTTCTCTCGTGACACGGACATTTTTAATTCTGGTGCGTCAGACACATTTTCTCTCATGTTCTCTGATTGTGATTTATCTGGTTTGGATGACGTAACAGTACACAATGAATCGTCACCAGCAAGAAGAGGGATAAAAACAGAGTCAGACAAATCCACCATATCACCCACTTTACGCGACTGAGCGCGAGTGACAGCGCATGCGGGAAAAACTTCAGGGTAAGTATGTGACACATCATCTGATTGACTACACACATCTGGTTTTTCAACAACTTCTAACACAGGCAAGATTTTTCCTCCGGCTAGATCATTTCCAAGGATAAAATCAACGCCCTGAACAGGAAGAGAAGGACGTACCGCCACTCTTACAAATCCGGTACATAACTCACTCTGCAAATGTATACGATGTAACGGCACAGTTATACAACTCATGTCAATACCCTGAACTATCACACTTGAGCCACAGAAAGTGTCCTCAGTCAATGGTAATCTATCTGCCACAATAAAAGATTGCATTGCACCGGTGTCTCTGAGCATTCTTATTTCTTTCTGATCATCGCAATTTCCCTTTAAAGAAATTAACCCTTTCAAAATAAAAGGTTGGTAACTGTCATCGATTTTCTCCACATTTGGTATATGAACAGACGGCTTAACAGCTTTCACAAACCCTACGCTTTTAGGCTGTTGTTTGCGTTTTAACGTCAAACAATCTGCGATCACATGTCCTTGTTTATGACAATAAAAACATTCTCGATCCTCTCTAGCACGAGGTGGACTGTTTTTAGAACGAAACGTTTGGTTTTGCACAGGAACAGGCTGTGACCTCTCTGAACATGCAAGTGAAAAAACATTTTTGTGGGTTAAAACAAACTCATCCGCTAACACGGCTGCGTGAGACAACGAAGTTACTTTCTGTTCATTTAGATAGACCACAACACGATCAGGCAAACACCCTTTAAACTCTTCGAGGAGTACAAGTTCTCTTAACTCATTAAAGTCACTCACTTTGCTAGCTGTGCACCACTTGTCGAACAAAATTCCTTTGTCTCTAGCAAATTCCACAAATGTCTGAGCCGAATTTTTTTTATGTCCCCGAAACTTCTGCCGATATGCCTCTGGAACTAATTCATAAGCACGAAGTATAGCAGACTTCATAGACTCATACTTTAAACTTTCTTCTAAAGATAAAGTAGAACAAACCTCTTGAGCTTTTCCAATCAATTTACACTGTAACAATAAAGACCAGACGTCTTTAGGCCATCGAAGAGAAGTAGCTATTCGTTCAAAAGCATTAAAATAAGAATCTACTTCTGATTCTCTGAACTGGGGAACTAAGACAATGTGCTTACTTATGTCAAATCTCACCTGGGATGAATCAGACCGCGGAGGAACATCAGAGACCGGACCTGGATTCGACTGCGCAGCCGAACTGGCAGTGATCTGCATCGCGTCCAGATCGAGCTGTCGCAGCTTTACCTGAGTCTCAGCCTCAATTTCAAGCCTGCGTACTTCCAAACGCAGATTTATCTCAGCTTGACGTGCCTCGGCTTTCTCCTGCGCCTCATATTGTAAACGGGCTAAGCGGACTTTCAGTCGCGCGCCGTCTCTCGAATCAACAGAACTGGGAGAGAATGGATCAAACGGTGGCAAGCCGGCCTTAGCCTCGGCTCTCACCTCCGCCTCAGCATCAGCTCTACCGCTCCGCTTATCCTCATCATCCACAAAACTGCGATGTGCCACTGCAACGTCACTCACACCAACACCTCCGCTAGCCTCCTCATCACCCACGGCATTTGACATAGGAAGAACATTGATCTCTTTTAAACGTTGTATCAACTTACTTTTTATCTCACTCTTAAGAGCTTGTCTACTCACCACAACCTGATAGTGATCAGCTATCAGCACTAAGTCTTGCTTCTTACATGAACTAATCTGTTCAAAAGACGGGTTGGCAATGAACTTTTGCAAGCTAAACATTTCCATGATGCACAACCAGCAAACAAGTACAAAAATACTACTCTGCATGAATATGCCGCCAAACTAACGTAACGTCACTTACCACTAGCATACACACACACAACTGATCACAACTAAATTAACTTGAGATTAAATATCCCGGACGAGCCCCCATTAAATGTTACGCACCCTTAGACACAAAGTCTTTAAAGGGGCAACATTGAGGTCGTGATCAGAAGGTGGTGTAATTAAAAGGGCAAGAGACGACACGTAACAAGGTGTTGTGAAAAGTAAAGTACGATTTATTGTACTTGTGAAATGTAAGTGTAAAAGATGAACAATAATAATACTAATAATGATAATACTTGTTGTGGACACAAAGAAAAATAAACAAAATATACAGTTTGAGAGTTCAAAGTAAAACCAAAGAGAATAAGGACAAATTGTGAAGCCAAATGAAAGAAAAGAACAGAACAAACTCCCGTTAACTTAATCCCAACCTCTTAACTAATTAATAACAAAAAGAAAAGAAAAGACAAAATTCTTCAGCGCAAAGCGCCCTCTCTAACTGCTCTAACTAATAATAAAACATCCAAGGGTGGCGTTCACTTCCTTACCTGGTGTTTGTATACATCGAGTTTGCTAAGTGTTGCGTTGTGTACGTCACGTGACATATTACCTGTCCGAATTTCTCTTGGTAACCTCAAAACACGCCATCATGGCAGAACACATTACTCTTGGCAATCTCAGAACACGCCGTCATGGCAGAACACATTACACTTGGTAATCTCAAAACACGCCGTCATGGCAGAAAGAAAAAAACAACAGGACAATATCTGTAACAGAAAATAACAAATACAAACGCGACAAGCAGAGCAACAGAAAGAAACAAGCCGCCATGCGCTCCTCTCAGCTTCCTTTTAAACTCGCGTCGTAAACCCGATAGGCTGCTGGAGGAAAGATGACGTCACGACGTAGATGGTGATTGACATCTCTCTCAGCCAACAGCGGGCGAGTGGTGACGCAAGCCTAAGAATGTGATAGACAGTAGAGAAAGAGAAACAATCGAAACACACATGCGCGAGACCACAGGGACGTAACAATGGGTAACAGGACTGTAAAAGGAAGCGTTACCACACAATCCACTAGAGTTAATAATTTCTGAGTAAGTCAGAATAAGTTAAAACGTAACAATTTATTAACCAGGTAAAGGAACAATAATTCAAAATCCAATTCAAAGAATAAAATCATAAGTCAATCACATACAATATCAACAATTCAGATATCAAGGAATTTAGAAATATTTACCTGGCAATGGAAACTACACACAGTGTTCGTGTGGGAGATATATCTGCAGATTCCCTGTACTCTTTGCCACCTTCCTTTAAATATCCAGATAATTAATGGATTTATCATGATTCATTCCATAATTCATGGAATGGTGTTGTTTATTAATATATCAATCTAAGGCTGTGGCTGGAAGTCAGTTGAAGTTCTTGTGTTTCTGCTCGTCTCTTTTTCTGTTCTCTTCTTTCCTTCAGTCATTCTGCTTGTTGACAGGCTTATTAAGGCTGTGATGACTCCATATTTAATATACACAGATTTTGTGGCTCAGATAAAGTCCAGTTCTGGTTTATTTCTTTGCTCTTGGCTGACATGTGGCATTGCTATGGCCTGCTTGTGACCCAGATCTGGCAAACAGGAGTGAGCCGCCCAAGGGTCCGTCATTCCACGCTGCATGTGGGCCAGATCATCTCTCCACGTGTGCCAGATGTGGGCTGGATCTGGGACCTCACAATGTTGCTACAGAATGTGGGGGGTTCCTACTTCTTTCCATGCCTTCATGCTAATTTGTATTTCTATGATTCCTTTACCCCGATCTGCTGGCTATTGGAAAAAACTCAAATCAGTAATTTCTCATTATATCTGAAATGGTAAACATCCCCTTTACAGCACAGCAGAGTAGATGGGGGTTGGTCCTTCCCAAATTTTAAGTTATACGCTGACTCCTTTACTCTCCGTGCTCTGTCAGCCTGGTTTAAACCAAATGAGTCGACTTCATGGTGGGCTATTGAAGAATCTCTTGTTTCTCCTCACAATATAAAGCACCTGGTTTTTGCTAGTGTCTCACTTAGACAATGTAAACTTCGTTTTGGCCCTATCATAAAACACATTATTTCTACTTGGAGAACGTTGAGTAGAAAGATAGATCCAAATTTGATTTGGCATCGTCATTCATCGTCATTGTTCCATAATAATATTTGGTACTTTCCTGTTATCCGGACCCCACCATATACCATGGGCGGGGTTAGGGGTAGGCCATCGTCCCTGATTGGTCTTAACCCCAGTGACGGGTAGGTTTAGGGGCGGGGTTAGGTGTAGGCCATCGTCCCTGATTGGTCTTAACCCCAGTGACAGACCATTCTCAGTTGTAACTGAGTTATGGTCTGGCAAACCGTCATAGACAAATCATTTCCAGAGGGGCGTCACCAACGGACGTCGCGGATAGACCTAAACCCAATCAGAGCGATGAAGGAGATGACGGAGAGCGGCGGAGAAACATCTCCGAGTGTTGTTTTTTGCTCGGTTTTTAACAAAAAGGAAACGTTCAAATCGCTTAAAACAGATGCGATAGCTGATTCGAACGAGTGATGTTCGACGGCGGCATCCATCTTTGTAATGTACGCAACAAAATCTGCTACAAAATCCCAGCGCCATCGCGTAAAGCCCGCCCCACGATGGTGACTCGATTTCGACGGATTGGAAATGGGCTTGAATGAGCTCTTTGCCAGACTAACTTTCAGAGCAAATCTAAATTTGCCGGAAGTTGTCTGGGTTTTCCCAGGCTACACAATGGGTTAAATGTAAAGTATATTTCTTTGGTGACATTTCCGATAACAAAGGCCTGAAATCATTTCAAGATATTAAGGCTCTTTTTAATATACCAGGAACTTCCTTTTTCATGTATCTTCACATTAGGTCTGGGTTTTCCATAGGAT
This sequence comes from Rhinichthys klamathensis goyatoka, assembly GCF_029890125.1. Classification (NCBI taxonomy): domain Eukaryota; kingdom Metazoa; phylum Chordata; class Actinopteri; order Cypriniformes; family Leuciscidae; genus Rhinichthys; species Rhinichthys klamathensis. Next base: position 1,003,757 of record NW_026606566.1, read on the forward strand.
AAACATCGGCCTGTACATCCCTTGTGAAAGGTAGTTCTTCCAACTGATAATTCTGTTATTTCTGCCTGAGTAATTTACTTGTTTCTCCTCAAGAACTCATACAAACCACTTTCCATAACAATTATCTGGTCTAAATATATCAGTGGTGACATACAAACTTTATTTACTGATCAAATTTGGGAGACAATGACATCATTCTCAAAAAAACCCAAATCATAAGTTTCCATCCATTGGAAACTACCGTATAGACATTAAACCGTTTCTATATGCACTTGTTACCTTCCCTGAATTGTAATTGTTTATGTATAATAGCAAGAGAGCACTTGGTACTAAAAATAATTCTGGGAATGCCCTGCACTTTTTCCTTTCTGGTCTCAGCTTGCTCATGACATATCATTCCTGTTATATACGGATATGGTTTTGACTCCAGAACTTTTCTTCTTAAATAACTTATCTGAATTTGCATTTTCGTCGCAGCAGAGAAATTTATTTTTAGCTGCTCTCACTGCTGCAAAGAAGATGTTGATTCAGTCGTTGGATTCCTCCACATACAATGATCTTTGCTGGATATTATTTATTTGGAGCTATCAACAGCTCGCATTCATGGAGCAAAGACAAAAACTTTAAAGACTCGGAGTGCTACTTTGATTTTGTTCAATCATTTGTTTATTAAACCAAAATGTAATAGTTTTTTAAAGTTTAGAGATATCTTGCTAACAGAGGAGAATGGGTCTTTCATGCAAATTACATCCTGCTCTCAAAAGGTGTAAACTCTGGAGACCATCCCTGCGTCTCAATGTCCATGCTATCTATCCTAAACAGTACGAGTGATTAAAATAAGTTTGTCCCAAAGAATGTTGAAAAAGTATGCCAGAAGTCCCCGGACGGTCTACTATTTCCAGTGGATTTTCGAAGTGTGGATCTGTGCACACTCTAAAAGATAATATTACCCACAACCTTTGGAGGAGGAACAAACATGAGTAAAAAGTGTTAAAAAACTACAAAACATTTTTAACACTTTTTACTACATGTTTTGTAGTAAAAAGTGTTAAAAAACTACAAAACATGGCGCGACCGACGGTGAGAGGTTTAGATAAAGGTGTTTGAGTGACTAAACAAAGTTTAACCTGATAAAAAAAAGTATTTGTTGTCCGTGTTATATTTCAAAAGTTATATTAACTTTTAAATGCATCATTATGCATTAATATGAGGAGAGTCTCTGTATGAAAGACCCGCAACTGCAAATCAACGTGGTACTGAATTTCCCTCCGATATGGTAGGAAATTAAATCTGGAGGATTTTAACTGTGACAAGATGATTGACAGGCCAGTTTACGGTGACAGGATCCGACAAAGAGCAAATGTATGATGTGATAGTTTGTCCCAAAGCTTTTCTACTCTTCTGCTAAAAACTCAAAAGTATCTACTTTTTCTTCACAAAAAGAGTACATACTTTTAGGGCGTAGTATACTTATACTACGAATTGGCGAATTGAGCGAATTGAGCTGCAGTACATGATTAATGCAAATTCCCATTGTTAGCACATGTGTAGGTTTCTGTCTTGGTCTGAGTATTTAAAGAAATGTTTCAAGAGGCTCACTAGTTAACAAGTAGCAAAATTACTTATAGTTAGTAGAATGTCTAAAAGTGGACCATCAAAATAGTATTAAACTGCCAGATGCACTCCAGAAGTCAGCTTAAAGGATTAGTTCACTTCAGAATAAAAATTTCCTGATAATTTACTCAACCCCATGTCATCCAAGATGTTTATGTCTTTCTTTCTTCAGTCGAAAAGATATTAAGGTTTTTGAGGAAAACATTCCAGGATTTGTCTCCATATAGTGGACTTCAATCGGGTCCAACTGTTTGAAGGTCCATATTGCAATTCAATGCAGCTTCAAAGTCTCGACACGATCCCAGCCGAGAAATAAGGGTCTTATGTAGCCAAACCATCTGTCATATTCAGAAAAAAAATTATATATATATATATATATATATATACTTTTTAACCACAAATGCTCATCATACACAGGTCACGTGTGTTCCGGTTAAAAAATGTAGGGTAGGCTGAAAAACTCCATCTAATTTTCTCCTCCAAATTCAAAATCGTCCGACATCGTTCGCTTTGTAAACACTAGGTCGGTACTTCCACCTATGTCACACGTGACCTTTCAACGTAATTACACAATGCATGGCGCATCGCAGAGCTAGTGCAAGACCAGCATTTGTGGTTAAAAAGTGTGTAAATGTTTTTTTTTTTTTAGAAAACGGCCAATGGTTTGGCTAGATAAGGCCCTTATTCCTCGCCTGGGATCGTGTAGAGACTTTGAAGCTGCACTGAAACTGACATTTGGACCTTCAAACTGTTGGACCCCATTGAATTCCACTATATGTAGAACAATCCTGGAATGTTTTCCTCAAAAACCTTAACAACTGAAGAAAGAAAGACATAAACATCTTGGATGACATGGGGGTGAGTAAAGTGAACTACTCCTTTAAAATCATGTCATGAATGATATGTTTAACAACATTACTTCCTAAAATTAGATCAATGCTCTGTCTATCAACAAAAATGGTCGGTATAGAGAAAGATATTATACTCCCAGCTGGGTCATTTCTAGCCACCACAACCAATCAGGGGTGTGTTTCCAAAAAGCATTGTTAGGCAAGTAGGTCAAAAGTTCTGTCACTATCAGCATAGTTCAACAAGTCATGTTTACCCAAACCATAGTTCTAACGTACATTCGCAAGCAGCTTCACAAAGTTGTGTGGTTGGAACAACAGCTCTCGACCTGTGGTTAGAAGCCTAGTTTCTTATTTGCATGAAATGTGGACTTAATATATCCTTTTCTTGAGCAAAATAAGCAAGCTGTCTTTCAGTACAATCTGTATCTTTTTTTTTTGTCAAGAGATTTAAAGCGCCATTTGTGAAGAGTGCACATATGAGTGCATGCTCTAGTAGGCATAAGAAGGAGCTTATGATTGAATATGAAAATAAAGCAAAATAACTGAGTCCTCATGACTCCCATAAACCCATCTTGAATTATACATTTGATTTTGTTGATGATTTCAAATGATATTTATCTGTTTTATTCTAGGTGTCCACTCTTCCTGTAGAGAGGAGAACCGTGAAGTCCACTGTGCCAGAGGGAGCTGACGAACATGCTGAATGTCTGCTGGTCAGACAGGTAAGCGTGCGTTCATGCGTGTGTGTGTGTGTGTGGCTTTAGTTGTAATCCCAAATAAAAGAGTAGTTCACAAATACAGATGGAGACAGGAGAGTAACCATTAGAGCAATGGGGCGCAGGTGCGCAGGGGTAGAGCGGTTTTCTGGGGGTTTTTCTGCTGATCTCCAGCAACCTCCCTGTAGTGCCCACGCACCCCGCACTTTGAGAACCACTGATATAGACTATAACAGGAGAAGAGCGACTGTAGAACCCACGTAAACATAAAAATGTTGCAACGCCAGCAAAATAGTAAAGAAATTTCATCAGCACCCTCCTGTAGCAGGACAGCTCAAAATCCAATCGCACTGGTATCCACCTCAAGCCACATCCAGGCGCATTACAGACGAGAGATTTTGCAGACAGAAATGCCTGTTGGCGCTCATTAGTCCAACTAAAACAAACTACACTAGACTACTAGCAACTACACTAGAGACGTTTTTGCAGAAGCACCGATAGTAAGAAAACATCCCCAAACATCTATGCAACTCCCGCCTGGTATAGGTACAAGGATATGCAAGGACAGTGGCCACTTTTCCATCCAATGGATGTACCTGACCGTTTCCCTGCTTTCCCAGATATGTGACAAAAGCTTAAGTAAATTCAAATTTCTTAAGATTTAATGTTGGGGATGCAGCAGCTAAATGGTGAAACACCTTGTGTAAGGTTGAAATATGTTCAGCCCATGTAGATGAATAAATTACTATGTCATCCAAGTAAATACTGAAGTTAGGAACCTCACCTAGAACCATTGACTTTAATCGTTGGAACGTCGCCGGTGAGTTTCACAGCCTGAATGCCATCCGTGTATTTTGAAGAAATGTGTCAGTTACGAACACCAAAATTTCAGAAGTGTGCTCTGTTAAAGGCACCTGCCAGTAACCCTTCAGCAGATCTAGCTTCGTAATGTAGTTTGGCACTCTGAGATTATCGGCACTCTGAGATCAATAGTCTTCAATACAAGGCAGCGGAAAAGCATCAGGCACGGTGACAGAATTAACTTTTCTAAAAGCAGTACAAAAGTGAAAGGACCCATTGGCCTTTGGTACCAAAACCATTTTGCTATAGATACTTCACTTCACATTTAATTTCTTCTCTCTTACCTGCGGGGCAATGATAGGCATGCTGCTTTATTGTTAAGGAACCACCGACCTTGATGTTGTGGTGGCAAACAAAATTATATCACTGAATAAGAGACAAACATTTCCAATTGTATGTGATGAGGTTTATTTTCTTGCAAGAAAAGACCAGCAGTCATACAGTGACAAAGAGTGGCTGCAGAGTGTGACAGTGAAGGGAGGGCATCCCAGAATGTTATCTTTCTAGGCCAATTGATGTATTTTCAACCATATGTGGAACATTCTTAGACTTGTTCATCGTATTTTATCCTTGAGTGGAGGCCCTCCTGTCACGTACCAACACTCTCTACCATTCCAATACAATTACATATTAGAATAAGCTTTGTGTGTGCTCTTTTACCGTCATATGATGGTCACACACATCTTAAAGATAACATTTCTTCCACAATGTCATGCTGGATGACAGAAGTACCTGGATAAACATCATTAAATAGATTTGGAAAACTGTCCACCTGCTTAGTTACATCTTGTTGCTGTTCACCCGGTAGATAAGACAGTTGAGAAGAAAGCATTGATAAAACTTCTGAGTTTTTCAACCAACCCCCATTTTCCATGGATACTACAGAGTGGGGGAGAAGGAAGGAGGCAGATGTTATTTGGCCTCTGCAACCCGAGAACACTGAGCACGTTTATTCTGGATTACTTCCCTCAAATCCTGTTTCTTTGCCTCGAATTGCGTCTTTTATGCGCTCTACTCCTCCTCAGAGGAGGGGCACAATAAGACAGTTGATGTCTGCCAGGTTCATCAGAGATGCCTCTATTCATAGCCACCATCGATCAGCCGATCGCGTCAGCAGTTTGCTTGGTGACACAGAGAGCCAAATCAGTAGTGCGACGCAGCTCTGCTACTGCCTCACACTCAAAAAAATTATATGTTGGCTTTACTTAACTTTTTTATGTAAACAGGTTCCACCGGTTCCACATAACTATGTTTCGTTAAACAAACATAATATGTTCATGTAACTTCAACATCATGGAATTTGGTCATTTTAAGCGACCCAATTAAACTCTGAGCTAATGAGTTAATTAAGTGAATCACTGAGTGATGATTGAGCATTATTGAAGACACCTGATGTTAACAAGCAGAATCTCTGAAGGAGAAAACCGGAATGTTTAAGTCACCATTATGGAGATAAGTGTGTGTTTTAGTTAGGCTCTTGACCATTAACTTATTAACTTTAGATTTTGTTTGGTTGCTGTACATAAGTTATAACAGCCGGATGAACAATGAACTAAGGTGATCTGGTGGTGTTGGTTGCGATTTAACTTAATCATTATTTCACAATCATTTGACCTCAATCACTGAACTTATATTGAACCCAATTTCTGAGTTAAGTTTACCTTACTGTCATTGTAGAGCATACTATTTTTTAGCCTTTTCAATGAAATTCAAATGATCAAATCAAGAAATAAAAAATAAACTTCTTAAAAAATATCCTGAGTAGACACACACAGACATCAAGAATCAGCATATGAATCTCAGCAATGGTGACAAACAGATCATAAGCTCATTATTTATTCGTGCAGCAATGCATGATGGGAGCCATGAATGAGTTTTGATTGGTGGCACCCAGAATGCACTGCAACATGCTTTATAATTGTCACCATTGTTGAGATTCACAGGCTGATTCTTGATGTCTGTGTGTGCCTACTCAGAATATTTTTTTTTAGGAAGTTTCTTTTTTATTTATTGATTTGATCATTTAAATTTCATTGAAAAGTCTAAAAATAGTATGCTCTACAATGACAATGCTGCTATTATTCGTAAGGTGAACTTAACTCAGAAATTCGGTTTAATATAAGTTCAGTGACTCAGATCAAATGATTGTGAAATAATGATTGTGTTAAAACACAACCAACACCATCAGATGACCTTTGTTTATTGTTCATCCGGCTGTTATAACTCATGTACAGCAACCAAACAAAATCTAAATTTAATAAGTTAATGGTCAAGAGCCCAACTAAAACAAATGCTTATCTCCATAATGGTGACTTAAACATTCCGGTTTTCTCCTTCAGAGATTCTGCTTGTTAACATCAGATGTTTTCAATAATGCTCAATCATCACTCAGTTATTCACTTAATTAACTCTTAAGCTCAGAGTTTAATTGGGTCGCTTAAAATGACCAAATTCCATGATGTTGAAGTTACATGAACATATTATGTTTGTTTAACGAAACATAGTTATGTGGAACCGGTGGAACCTGTTTACATAAAAAAGTTAAGTAAAGCCAACATATCATTTTTTTGAGTGCAGGGGGAGTCCCTAACCCTGGTCCAGGTCTTTCAGCAGATCGGCCTGGTAAGTCTGCAGCAGCCATTGTGTGCAGGACCGCCACGGCCTGACCCCTGGCCTCTCCGGGGACTCTGTCATTTTAGAGCTCTTAGATTTGAGTGCAGCGTTCGACACAATTGACCATGGCATTGTGTTGTCACACCTTGAACATGGTGTTGGCATCCGAGGAAGTGCCAAGCTGTATTAAATCTTTTCTCACTGGTAGAACATTTTCTGTTGGCATTGGAAACTCCGTTTCATCTGTAGCTTCTCTCAGTTGCGGTGTTCCTCAAGGATCCATCCTGGCTCCTACTCTGTTCTCTCTATACATGTTACCATTGGGCTCTATTCTTAGCAGGCATGGAGTGTCCTTTCATTTTTATGCAGATGACACCCAAATCTATCTGCCTTTGAAGCGCAATGACAAGGAAGGCTTAGAAACCTTGCTTGCCTGCTTAGCTGATATAAGGTCCTGGATGTCCACATTTTTTTTACTCTTAAATGTGAGTAAAACGGAAGTCATTGTATTTTAGCACTCTATGGGTAAAGATAACATGGATCAAATAAATTTGGGAATCTGAACTCCTACATTAAACCAGCTGTCAAAAATGTGGGAGTTATTCTGGATTCCACCCTTAAACTCAATAAACAAATCAATACAATAGTTAAGACAGATAGTTAAAATAGTTTTTTTCACTTGAAACATTTGTCCAGAGTTAAGCCCTTTTTATCTTTCAAAGATCTTCAAAGAGTTACACATGCTTTAGATTAATCTCGCTTGGATTATTGTAATTCTCTATATTATGGAATATCCCAGTCGACTATGACAAGGCTTCAGATGGTTCAAAACGCTGTAGCTAGATTTGTAACTGGAGTTCGTAAGCGAGAACATATTACTCCAATTTTAATTGCTCTAAATTGGTTGCCAGTGCGTTACAAAATTGAACTCAAAATACTGCTTTTTGTTTTTAAATCCCTAAGTGGTCCTTCCTACAAGTCGTGAGGGGATCGTGTGTTTGCAGTCATTGGACCTAGGCTATAATCTCCCGCTATCCCTGAGATCTTTATCCTCTGTACATGAGTTTAAAGTTAACGTAAAGTCATATATTTGTACCCCGGCATTTAACTCATCTTAACTATGTTCTGTTTCAATTGTGTGTCTCTCTTTTAATATATTTTAGATTTGTCCTGTACAGCACGTGGTCAACTATAGTTGTGTTTATTTGTGCTATATAAATGAATGAATGAATGAATGAATGAATGAATGAATGAATGAATGAATGAATGAATGAATGAATGAATGAACCGCTGCCGCATTCACTCTGCCTTTCAAACGTGATGTCATATGCAGTGGTTTGGTCGGCAGAGTGGGAGCCTTCAACATCGATGCCTCCCCTAGCGAGAGATTGCTGGCTAGCGTCTCTTCGACAGGTGGCATCGACTCATATCCATGCTCACGCATTTCCTCTACCCTTGCATAATCTGCATGCTGAAATAGATGAATGTGGGCCGAATATGGTTTCTTCCAAGATCTTTCCACCTCAGCATGCAGATCTGGAAGAAACAGAAGGCTCGTGAGAGCTGGATAAATATCACATAAAGAGTATGTCCGGATAAAAATCGCTCGTCCAACCTGCCACAGGCAATCTCACATCTCTCGCGCCTCCAGGGCAGATCCAATCTGTCTGTGACGTAGGACATAACCTCAAGCAACTCATCATACGCATGCTCCTCGCCCAAGCAAATAAAGCACAGATCGTGTAAATCATCTGGTGTCAGATAATGCTGATGACATGTATGTACACACTTCCTGAAACTTTTCGCTGCCATAACTGCCTTCGACATGTCCCAAACAAATACTCCTGAAGAGAATCACTTGTACTACAGGCTGCCTTTTATACAATGGTTTCACCATTAGTGATGTCACAGGCTGTCACCGGCTAATGTATTGACGTGCTTCAGACACCGGTCACGCTGGAAGCGTTTCCCATTGCTTCGGAAGCAGTGCGAGTTCCCATTCGAAAGGGAAATAAAAATGTTTTGTCTCACCCTCATGTTGTTTGAAACCCATCAGACTTACATTAATCTTTAGAAGAACAAAAATTGTTACTAGTGAATGCATGAATGTGCATGGAACCAAAGCATTCATGCATGTTTGAGCTTCGGTTTGCCATTAATCTTTTTTTTCTTTTTTCGTTTAACTAAAGCTTTTTTACCTCAAATATATTTGATATGTTGGTGGTCATTCACTTAACTCAGAAAATTACACATTTAACCTTCTGTAGGGATTTTTGAATTGAAGGCAAAAAATAGAACTGAATGACTGAGTGAATGCTTTTTTGTCATTTAGCTCAGTAGGAACCTCTGTCTGTATATAACTGTATTTTCTTTCCTATAGGCTTGTCAATACTTCAACTCCCAGCTGCATGTGATCCAGTATAAATATGAAGAGTATGCAGGGGACTACCGCATGCTGCCCAGGTATAGCTCGATTACTGCTCCACCAAACCTTCGAACCGCATCGTTTTCTTGCCATCAAACCATTTGTCTTGAAATTATAGAAGCATATTTTTACCACAGCAGAGTAAGAAATATTATTTCATAATAATGAGAATTATTATTTAATTATAACAGTCATAATAATGAGAAACTTTGTTTACACCTTATGGTAAATGTTTTCATCTGGAAAATGTAATGTTTGTCATATCTGCAGTATGTCTCTGACTTAGGCGATTCCTACTGTATCAGATGTTGAATTGACATATAAAAAAAATTATTTAGATTTTCCATGTATGCAAGCTGCTTTTAAAAGATGTTTATCAAATATTTGGACACAACAGATGCTTTAGATGGAACACTTTGACAGACACCTTTGGCAGATAAAGATTTTTCAAATATGAATAATATTTTAAAACAAAACTATATCCAGGGCTGCCAACTCTCACGGATTAAGTGTGAAACTCACGCAACAAACAACGCACTGATAGTGACAGACAAGACAGAGTAGGTTACTTTTTATATGAAACAAAGTCTCAGTTTTCAAATTCTCCCCATTCTATTACGAAATTCAAATGATAAATACCATTTTGGTGCTCTTAAATATGGCATGACAGATCGCTGTAGCATCTCAGTTCAAGCGGCACGAGAACCGATCTGTGTTCCTCTTTATTACTAGTTATAAGACCAAATAAGCATGAATGAACATCAGACGGTGTGTGAAAGAAACAGTACAGCTTGCTTAAATGTATCATGTCTCATGTAATCGTTCAATGAGAAAGAAGTAAATAATACAACTTGTGAACAATGTCACATAAAGCCATTCAATGACCATATAGGATGTTAGTTGGTAAGAAAAAAATAACTTTACAGAAGAACATTTGGTTAAATAGAGACACTATATTACATATTATATTTTTACTCATATCATTTCAAATATATATATTTTTTTATAAATACCGCATTATATTAATTGTATAAGAATGAGTTTTTAATTTTAACCTTTAATAATAATACCAGTTGACAGGTTTCTATGTATGTTTACAGCATTAGTTGAGAGAGATGTGAAGGCCCTACTATACCAAATATTTAGCCAAATTAATCCATATTGAATCAAGATCAAAATCAAATCACAAGCCAATGAATCGAATCACCCCTCTGATCTGGAAGTTCAAAATGTTCTGAGCATAAACTTTTTAAAATCTTCATATTTTCTGGTTGTCAAAACTTTGATAGATCTCGATCTGTAAAATCACAGTGATACCATAATCAAAAATATAAAACATCACCCATTTAAATACATTAGACAATAAAAGAGATCAGTGAATTGGCCACTAGATGATGATTGTGACTATTAACAATCAGCCACTGTAATCTGATCCTGTTTGCTTTCGGCTTTTTTGTCATTGCAAATGTATTTAAAAGATACAGCTACTGCAGCCAAAGAAAATCTAGTGTTATAGTCAGGGGTCAAGAGCCCAACTAAAGCCAACACTGATCACCATCATGGTAACATCAAATTAAATTAAAATTACATCTAAACCTGTCACCTTTCAATAAGAACTTCTGTAGACGTCTGACAGAAATAAAGTCAAACTGGTCAGTAATAAGTGAAGCTGGTAATGCTGTTTGTGGAGTTGTTTAATCCTCCTCTCCTGAGATCTTCAGATATTTAATGTCTCTCTCCTTCAGTGATTTTGCTTGTTAACAGCAGGTGTTCATCAGTGTCTGAATTAACTTCCGAAAATTAACTGAATTAATTATGTAATTATTCACTCAGTCAAGTGGACTATATTAGTGAACTAATGTAGGGAATAGTGAATGAGGGTATATGGTGTGATTTTGAACACAGCCTCTGATTGTCGACTTTGAGCGCTGTTAATTCACAGTATATTCCTGTAGGCTACTTTCTGGAAAACGACAAATATCACCCAGAATGCATTTTTTCTACGGTATATTGCTGTTTTAATGGAAAACAGCATGTTACTGTCAAAATTTGGCCGTTTTTTACAGCATTTTTTTTACAGTGTGGTTTGTTAAATAACACCAGCATATTAACAACAGCATATTAAAAACACCACATAGACAATTTTAGATATATAAACAACATTAAAAGCTTGATTTTCACCACAGGGGGACTTTAAAAGAATGTGCTCCTCGCTGCAATCAGTTTTAGAGTTCTTTTTCTTATGGGATTCGAATGGTTTCCTTTTGTTTTCCTCATATATTCCTGTCATTTAAGCCTCACAAACAGGAACAGGTTAGTTTCAGGTACAGTTTTTTTCAGTTTCAGTTCCTGCTCATCACAGTCACCTCAGTTTTAAAAGAACGTGCTCCTCGCTGAAGTCAATTTCAAATTTCCCTCTCCTCTCTGCTTCGATTCGTTTTCTAGTATTTTCCCCACATATTCGTGTCACGAGTGCTGTGAACACAGACAGGAGAAGACTTGTGCCGTTGTGCTATTGCTTCTAAAGGACTAACCCATAATGCATTGCGTACTACACTAAGAATAATGACAGAAATCAACACATGAAGTCTTACGTTCTAAGAACTAGAGGAGAGAGGCTCAGTCCACTAAAGCTGGAATCATCATGAAGCAGTTGTCTGCAAAAAGACTCAAGTCTCAAGAGCAAAAATCCAACAAGTAACTCTAGGGTAAGATGGGAACACAGCCCGGGGAGCAGGCGATATCAGCAACAGGTAGGCTGAGTGGAAAGCTGGAAGAACCGGCAAGGGACAGGCAAGATCCATGATCAGACTCAGAGCAGACGTAGAGCAGGCGAGGAGTATCCGAGGGAACAGTTAGCTTGAGATGGGGAGATGAACCAGCCGGACAGATAAAGACAGAACTGGACTGATTGGCTAAGAGAATTGGCCTTAGTAGTTTCATTAGATTGGACCAGACATTGTCCAGTGGTGATTTGTGAATAGGCAGATCCTTTGTGATGTCCTTTAGAAGCCTGTAGCTCTGTTCACAATGCCAGCTAAACATAAATCCCATCCATTTTCAATGGACAGATGGTGACTTCCAGGAGAATCTAGAGACAGCGACAGGATATAGGCTCGTCCAGCAACTTAAGAAAGTTAAGAAATGTTTCACTTTATGCAAATAGAGAGAGACTTTAAGGAGCAACATACCAATAGGAGTGCAGACTGTGTTAGTGGAGCTCACTCGTCACCGTCTCGAGTGCAGGCAAGACAGGACAGAGGATTTCTGGAGTGATTCCACTGTCCTGTGATTTATCTGGAACCACATATGGATATAATAAATTAATGATGTGTGGAAAAGAAACTGACTGCAGTCTTATCAACTGTGGTCGAATTTTCTAACAATATGTCCAGACTTGCTGTCTACCAATAACATTAGAGTAACAACACTAGGAGCGAGAAACTGGCGACATGCAGCACCAAAGTTTCTGGCCAGTCAGTGATGTAGGTCGAAAGAAAAATGTGTGTGTTTGTGCTGCATAAACCGCCACACTGTCTCTACCACCCAGGACAGACACAAAGGGCTCTGGTTTACAAGAGCACTCAGACAGGCAGCAGAAAGGACACCTGTATGTGGGGTCCTGGCAGAATAAAGCTTACTGAAAGGGGTGATAAACACCACTTGATGTGGAAAATACTACCTCTTTGAGGAGAGGAGGATTTATTGGTGCACAAATGCTTGATGGTTGTGTGAGTGTGAGTGTGATTCGGGTATTCCCTAGTTGTGGGGACGTTTTTAGTCCCCATGAGGAAAACATTTTATAATTCATACTAAGTGATGGTTTTTTTTTTCCTGTGATGGTTAGGTTTAAGGTTAGGGGATATAATATATAGTTTGTACAGTATAAAAATCATTATGTCTATGGAAAGTTCCCATAAAACATGAAATCTCAACATCAGAAGGTATAACAATATATATAATCAACTGTTGTATTTGCTGTTAATAATATATTAATGAACATTGTTAATTAAACGTAATCAGCAGCACCACAAATCCAAAACCACACTGCTGGTGGAAGTGAAGACTGTCTCTTTCCTTCTCTTCTTGTCCTGATCATGGTGGATGACGGTGGTTCTGCTCTCTCTCCATAACCCCTCTGTGCCACAGGAAGCTGTATAAAGCAGAGAAGTTGCCCTCCCACTCTTTTGAGATCGACCATGAAGATGTGGACAAAGATGAGGTCAGTATCAAGAAGGCCAAGCCAAACACATACCATTAATATGTTTGGACACACTTGAATGAATGTTTGTTTCTCATAATCTTAAGTCCTGGTATACTTAAAATTGATATTTAATATGAGTATATTTTCTGTCCAATTTCAGTGTGTTAAAAATTGGACAGAAAAATAAATTGAAATGAATTTGTATTTTGTAAATTCAGTATAATTAAAAATATTGAATTAACTTAAAAAGTTGAACCTCGGATTCAGGAGGAACAGTGCGGTTTTCGTCCAGGCCGTGGAACACTGGACCAGCTCTATTGAGAGTGAGGAGTCACGTGCCGATTTGGGCGGGGTCTGAGCCGGTCGGCCATGATGGTAGGAGACGCTATCGGTTGCCAGGGGCAACGCCTTCAGAACTTCACAGAGGCGCGACTAAACATTCCAGAAATAGCGAAATAGAGACAGCGCAGCTTAGTATTTGTTTACATTTTACAGATACGCCGCAGTTTCTTTGGAAGATATGGAGAAGGAAGAGAAATGAAAGGGGTTCTATCGGGAGAGACTAAATAACAATGCTAGCCAGCTAAGAGAAACTGCTTGTCAATAAACTGACAGCAGCAACAGCGAGCAAAGCCTGCTTTCAAAAGCAACACATTTCAGCATAGTTCGCCTTTTATTTAACACAAACGAACGAAATTAATACTCTGTTATTCAACTAGAGTTGATTCATTTGTTATAGATATATCTGTACCGCGAAATGTTTTAAAAAGACACTTTTTTTAATGACGTACGATTCGCATTGACAGGGGAATGTCCGATCTGTTCGCTTAACGTTGCACGGCAGGTGCAAATGCACGTATCTGATTCATATCAGATTTATTTCCACTTATGAATGAGGCCTGAATGAAACATCAAGTATGACTGAACTCTCGCAGTTTAACGTTACAGGTTTGGGGGTTTCTAAGTCTTGCACCCGCAGCCGCAACAGACTTGTTCAGCTTCTAATGACTTAAAGCTCTGAACTCTTGCATTGTGTAGGCAGTAACGTTAGGCACTGATACCATAAACAAACCAGGTAATTAACTATTTCAGCGTATGTGAAAGGTGGTAGTGCTTTGGGTCTTTCGTCCATTCTGTAGCAGGTCGTACGGGTCCATGTTGATGTCAAGTAGTTTCTCTAAATAACGCTGCTTGGTGTTGTTATTTAGTCTCTCCCGATAGAGCCCCTTTCCTTTTGCTTCCCCCTTCTTCATTTATTCCCAAGAAACTGTGCCTTATCGCAAAAATGCAAACAAATATCAAGCTGCTCTCTCTCTCTCTGTCGCTATTTCTCTCGGTCTCACTGTCGAAGTAACCATGACAACGGATAGCGTATCCTACCAAGATGGCGAATCCTTCCCACAATGCAACGCGGAGTGATACGCGTGACGTCACCTTCTCATTCTCAATACCCTCTACAGGGTGCTGGAGGGTTCATGGGAGTTTGCCCAACCAGTCCACATGTGCTTTGTGGATTTGGAGAAGGCATTCGACTGTGTCCCCCGAGGCGGCCTGTGGAGGGTGCTCCGGGAGTATGGGGTCCCGGGTCCTTTGCTAAGGGCTGTCCGGTCCCTGCATGACCGAAGCAGGAGCTTGGTTCGCATTGCCGTAGTAAGTCAGACTTCTTCCCGGTGCATGTTGGACTCCAGCAGGGCTGCCCTTTGTCGCCGGTTCTGTTCATAATGTTTATGGACAGAATTTCTAGGCACAGCCAGGGGCCGGAGGGTGTCAGGTTTGGGGACCACGCGATTTCGTCTCTGCTTTTTGCGGATGATGTTGTCATGTTGGCCCCTTCACACCAGGACCTTCAGCATGCACTGGGACGGTTTGCAGCCGAGTGTGAAGTGCAGGTCGATGTACCGTTCTGTTGTGGTGAAGAAAGAGCTGAGCCGTAAGGCAAAGCTCTCGATTTACCGGTCAATCTACGTTCCTACTCTCACCTATGGTCATGAGCTTTGGGTCATGACCGAAAGAACAAGATCCCGGATACAGGCGGCCGAAATGAGCTTTCTCCGCAGGGTGGCTGGGCGATCCCTTAGAGATAGGGTGAGAAGCTCGGTCACTCGAGAGGAACTCAGAGTAGAGCCGCTGCTCCTCCACATCGAGAGGGGTCAGCTGAGGTGGCTCGGGCATCTGTTTCGGATGCCTCCTGGAAGCCTTCCCGGGGAGGTGTTCCGGGCACGTCCCACTGGGAGGAGACCCCGGGGAAGACCTAGGACACGCTGGAGAGACTATGTCTCCCGGCTGGCCTGGGAACGCCTCGGTGTCCCCCCGGAAGAGCTGGAGGAAGTGTCTAGGGAGAGGGAAGTCTGGGCATCTCTGCTTAGACTGCTGCCCCAGCGACCCGGCCCCGGATAAGCGGAAGAAGATGGATGGAACTTAAAAAGTCTAATATTAATACAAGCTCTAATTTTAATTTCGGTTTTTTGACAAGTGCATCCAGAATTTTCGGTTTCGGTACAGATCCCTACTCAAATGGCCTCCATGGTCACGAGATCTCAATCCAATAGAAATGTCTGCATGGCAGGCAGAGATACGAACTTAGACGGTGGGGTCATTGGGTTGGAACGACTAGTAAAGTTGTGTGTCTTCTGCTTATCAGTGATTAGAGACACCATGTGCCTTTGAGACTATGCCTACTGAGGTTGTGTGTATGGTTCAAATGAAAGGAGCAGAATAGTAGTTTAGTTTTGATTCCTGATTCTTGTCAATATATCAAACACTTTTTTTTGTAGGACACGACCTCTTTGTCATCATCTAAAGGAGGAGGAGGTGGTGGAGGTGTGGGGGGGATCGGCGTTTTTAAGTCTGGCTGGCTCTATAAAGGGAACTTTAACAGCACTGTCAACAACAGTATCACTGTTCGGGTAAGAGAGTGTTTTTTCATTACAAATTCTGTATTATCACTAAAACTATTTGTGTGTAAAACATTGCTGATTGCCTGCTACTTGCTTGTTGTTTGTGCTTTTACAGTCCTTCAAGCGAAGATATTTCCAGTTGACTCAGCTAACTGACAACTCTTATATCATGAACTTCTATAAAGATGAGAAAATATCAAAGGAACCTAAAGGCTGTATTTTTCTGGACTCGTGCACCGGGGTGGTTCAGGTTGGTACAAATACAGTTTAGTTAAGCAGTTTAGTGAACAATGAGGTGACTAATGACTAATTTTGATTATGATTTATGGGTCCATTTGGGGTTCATACAGAATAACCGCCTGAGGAAACACGCCTTTGAGTTGAAAATGAATGAAGTGACATATTTTGTCCTGGCTGCCGAGAACGAGCAGGACATGGATGACTGGATCAACACTTTAACACGCATCCTGCAGATCAGTCCTCCAGAGGGCCCGGTTCTGGACCGCAAGAGTATGGACCTGAGCGACAGTAAGCACGGTGGGTGCTTAGAAAGCATATAAAGCTCTTTCGAAAGTATAGAAAGACCAAATAAAATCGCTCTATTGTCCTCATATACACAAGTGCAACAGTGAAAGAGCTTTGGTGCTGTTCCAGTCATGACAGTGACAGGACAATATACAGATGTTAGATCGAATCTATTGTACTGTACATCCGGCACCCTGCAAAAGTTTGAAAACATCCCAAGGGACGATTTAGGAAAATATTAGAAAAAAAATCTTTTGTGATGGCCTTGCATTGATATGATACAGCACAATGAAAACATTAAAAAAAAATGTATTAAATAAAAAATAATCAATTCAGAACATAAAAACCTTGACGAAAACACATACATTCATTCATTCATTCATTCATTCATTCATTCATTCAGAACCAAATGAGCAAGACCCAGCACTCACAACACTTGAAAAATGACATGGAGAAAAGCAGCGAGTGGTCATTTGAAACTTTGAAACTTTTTGAGTTCCTGCATATCTCATACTTCATGGAAACAAAGGCCATTATAAAAATGCTTTTCTCACAATTGATCTGAGTCAGGGAGTAAAACCCCTTTTAGTGTATTCTTATAAACGTTCTCCTTCAGGTTGGTGTTTACTCCTCTTTCTGCTGTGAAATCTTTCTTGATTTTTATAAAGTAAACATAAGAACTTTTATATGGTTAGTAAAATTTCAAGATGAATACTTACTGGGCTAAAGTTATTTAGGTTTACTTGATTATTCATACATCATTTAAAAAAAAAATCTGGTTAAAGTGTGAGTAACAAACATCAGGCTTTTGAGGATCGTTTATTTGCACATCTCTTTGCACTATATGTTTTGCCCCCCACAATAAAAACTACAGAACTTTGATCATAAAACTAAGCTTTTAAATATCATCTTACTAAGACATATTATTGGTAGATATAGAGTGACTACTAATATTTATATGCATTTTATGTAAGTAATATGATGTGTATGTAATATCAAACCTGGATGAATGTTTTTAAAGTTGTTTCAAACCTGGATGAATGTTTGTTGGACCCCATCAACTGTCTGGTTACATTCTTCAAAATATCTTCCTTTGTGTTCAGCAGGAGAAAGAAACTCATTCAGGTTTGAAACAACTTGAGGGCGAGTGAATGATGACAGAATTTTCATTTTTAAGTGAACTATTCCTTTAATTGCGGTTACTGTGTACAGTGATCTTCACAGATCACACAAGTGATCTGATACCTCACAAATCCTTTAGATTCAGCTGACATACTCCCTCTAATTTACATCATTACATTTTGGATATTTGTCATAATGTTATGGTTAAATTCTTTAGCTGGTACTCTAAAAGGATGGAGGGAACGTCTGACACACACCTCGAGTGAAAAATGACCAAAATCCACCACCACTGTACACATTTTCAACTAAAATGTTTCTTTGTTGTTGTTTTAGAGATCATTGATATGTCGTTGAATCATGTTCCTGTCCATGAAAATGAGGAAACAACTGAAAATGGAATCCACCCTGAACTGGCCAAGGTAATGTTACTTCCTAAGCGCATGATATCAGTGCACCCTCTTTCTGATAAAGGAAATGGGCCTTCATTTATGCAATGAGATCATTGTACTATTAAAACATGTTGCAAGTTTCAGAACGCCAAACTTCCTTGTAAGTACAAAAATAGCTTTGATTGAAACCAACGACTTTTTTTTCTACTTCCTGGAATCTTTTTATTGGATGAATCCATCAGCATAAGACTCCCTGCACAGACACAGATCAACACCTACATCTACATCATCGTCTTTTATTGCTGTTTATGCAATAAGCTAATCATGCCAGTAACTAAACTGTTCAAATTGACACTCTTCCTCTAGGTAGCTTAATCATCTCTTATTTAAATTGTGATTAAATTAAATACAGAAAGCGAGCTAAGAGCGTTCTCTATATAATAGCTGTCAATCACTTTAGTTCAGCACGAGTTGTGCACTCTAGTCAAAACTCCCGTTATAATCAGCGACACTGTGCATTACGCAATGAATATTTTGTTTGCATGTTGCTATGATGAAAGGATGAGAATGCAGAATTCAAGTTGCAGTAGTGAGATCATTGCGTATGTGTGCCAGGGACCAGCTAAAGAACAGACATGACTGTAATCGGCTACGATGCTCAGCGCTGCAAGCTTTATGCAAATATATAAATATAATACATAATCAGTACTTTATCTTGGCAGCTGTCATAGTAAAACTGTAATAAAAGTTTTTAACTCTTTCCCCGTCTGCGTTTTTTCTTCTTTCTTTTTTTTTGCACGCCAGCATTTTTGATCATTTTTACAAAACCTTCATGGCCCCCAGAATATTTTGTTGTATGAATATCTGAACATGCAATATATCAAAAGAAAGAACAGAGCCCCATTCTATTCTAGCTTGATGCATTCTTTTGTTATCAACACTTGAATGTGGGTAAGTTTAATAAAAAAGGCAACATTGTGAGCAAAAAGCTGAGAAAATCACGTTTTTGTCAAAGACTACGTTCAGATCAGATTCAGAATGATGATCAAAGCCCAGATGAGTAGATCGAGTTCATCAACACAGCAAAGCTTCAGTCCTGTAGCTCGTCTGAGTCGACATTTCATTCAGTAACATTAGGCAGTTTTAATTTATATGCTGTCACATGGAAACATAGATTGCCCATGGATTGGGAAAGAGTACATAGAGTTCCACATTCTTCTTATTATAAAATGGCCTTTTATTTTTTAATCATCTCAGATTTGAATGTAAAAATCCTACTAAGTTTATAAATGCACCTTAGGAAACATAACATTTAAAAAAAATGCAGTTCATGATCCCTTTAACGAGCGAGTCTCTCTTTCACTGTTTAGAACCTTAAAACACATTTAAAGACATAAACAAGAAATGAATGAACGGTGAAAGCGCATAATTAACACTAATGTTGTATTCTTTCAGTATATTTCTGAGACCGAGGAGGGCTCGAGATCTGCCAGAGGAGAGGAAAGACTAAACCTGTTCTCCCTGGACCCTGATATCCCTGTATGTCATAATTCTTATATTTATGCAGTTTGTCTCAGCACTACAGTTTCTTTTTGTTTCATGAATTTTTACATTGATTGGGGGTTGTGCACAGGGAATGTCATTATATGTGTAGTTTTGGGATGTGAGGAAAGAATGCTTTGTGTTAAAGGTTTTGCGGAGTCTCAGGATGGAGAATGGGGATTCTGTCCAGCCATTTGATGAGAAGCTTGGGAGGAGACTGATGATCTCCTGTGGCTCACTCAACCTCACACTGCAGGGCTGTGTGAACGAGGCCGACACTGAGCCAGTTACTAATGTATGATGATGTCATATCCTTCTGACACACCTACCATAAGTTGTGCTAAAAACACACTGTTGGCAAACCCTTTGCAAGATCTTTATCATTCAAAAAACATAATTTAGTACACTGCAAATTTTTCAAATCTCAAAATTTGTAGACATTGTTGAGTGATCTCTATATTGCAACCAAGGGAATGTCAACTTGATATGAACAGAATGGTGTAAATTGTTATTGGGAAATGTATAAATATCTTATGTCGTTTCTGCAGGGCAGTACTAAATACAAAAAAATAAGATATTTTATGTCTTATATTTAGATCAATTTTGCAACAAGGCTTATAAACGTAGGAAACAAAAGGAGTATGCACTCATACAGTCAGCTGTATAAAGTGTATCGTTTATGAATCTGCTTATATGAGTGAGCACTGCTGTCTCTCCTCAGATCGAGCCTTTCTTTGTGTCGGTTTCTCTTCTGGACATACGCGAGGGCAGGAAGGTTTCCGCTGACTTCCATGTGGACTTAAACCACGAGGTTGTGCGGCAAATGCTCAGTAGTTCTGGTAATCCAGGAGATCAAGGGTTGGATTGCGGGAACGGTTCTCCAAAGGAAAATGGACTCGCCTCGTCTGTAGAGAAGAAAACAGAGGACTGCCAATTGAGCCCAGACTTGGAGAACTGGCTGCGCTTCCCCAAACAGGTATCAATGCAAGTGCCCTTTGGATATAGGAATGTATGGCCTGGTTTCACAGTTCAGTTAGGGTATTTAAGTAGCTTTTTATTTACTGCTTTAGAAAAAAAACATTAAAATCTTGAGACAAAACAATTGCACTGACATATTTTACGTCATAAGATATGTGCAAGTTGCTTTCGGTTAAAGCGGCTCAAACATTTGAGCACTTTAATCTGGGACTAGGCTTAAGCCTTGTCTGTAAAACCAGGGGTCACATGGTTTAGATCTATGTTCATGTGTTTATGTGGTTTACATGTTTGATCATTCCTGCAGGCAATTTTTTCCGTTACGAACCCACACACAGACATTGTGATGGTGGCACGGGTGGAGAAAGTTTTGATGGGAAATATTTCCAGTGGTACAGAACCCTACATTAAAAACACAGATTCCAGCAAGGTATTTCATCTAGATATTTTTCTATTGTAAGGTGCTTTGAATAAAAGCGTCTGATGAATGCATATTTGTTTTCACGAATGTAATAACATTTAGACATTTGTATTTGTGTCGTCTAAATATACAGAATATTGATTTAAGCACTAATATATTATCTAAGTTGTAGTTGTAGTTAGTGGAGTTTTGGCTTGGTAGTTAATGGACAAATACATTGAAATCCAATTTCTCTGCTTGTTCTAGACTGTCCAAAAGATGTTGAAATCCAATAAGCAATTCTGTAGCAAACTTGGAAAGTACCGAATGCCTTTTGCCTGGTCTGTCAGGTAAGTGAATCCCAATGGGAGCTTCTTTTCCATTTCCTGCTGCTTCAGCATTGGCAGAACAAATACAAACTGCTGAAACACTTCTCATGCGAACCAGTTTATTTCGTTTAAAATCATTTCAGTCATGACATTTCTTCCTTCTGTATATTCCAGGTCCGTATTTAAGGACAACCAGGGCACAGTGGACAGGGAATGTCGCTTCTCTCCTCTCTTCAAAC
This sequence comes from Rhinichthys klamathensis goyatoka, assembly GCF_029890125.1. NCBI lineage: Eukaryota > Metazoa > Chordata > Actinopteri > Cypriniformes > Leuciscidae > Rhinichthys > Rhinichthys klamathensis. The sequence goes on from NW_026606566.1 coordinate 1,025,459, forward strand.
AGGAAAGCAACAAGATTTCCACAGAAGATCTCATCAAACTCATCACAGAGTACAGGAGGTACGGACTCTTTAGTCACACTCACGAATAACATGTTATAATTAATAACCTCAGTAAAATGAAGCATTGTTTACAGGGCAGAGAAGGCCAGTAAACTCCAGACCATCCCTGGAAACCTTGAAATAAATGTGGACTGCGTTCCCATGGAATGCCCCAGTATGTTCTTCTAAAACTGCAAACATCCTCACATTTAGAGCTGAATTGAAGCAAAAATATAATTTTACTCATAAATGTTATTCAGTTTTATGTACTTAGCACTTAAACAGCTTATTGTATACTTGTCTGCTGTTGTGTATCCACACACTCACCTACACACATGTTTCTCAGATTGCGTGACATCCTCATATGTTGCTCTGAGGCCGTTTGAGGACTGTGGCCTTCATGCTCCTACAGTGGAGGTAGACGAGTTCCTGCAGGACTCATCCAAGTTTGCCCAACCTTACAGAGTCTACAAGAATCACATCTATATCTACCCCAAACACCTCAAGTATGACAGCCAAAAGAGTTTTGCAAAGGTGAGAAAAGAGTGGACACAAAACACTTTACCATAGTGCATAGTTGGTAAATTAATACATTTTGACGTTTGCATCACATAGCCAGCACCATATGTTTGTTTGAGCCTGTAAACTTGCCTGGCAGCTCACCTGGTACAGCATTGCACTTGTGATGCAGAGCTCTTGGGTTCGAGTCCCTGAAAACATGAGTCACGATAAAAGGCTGAAAGACTTGTAAGCAAGCTAAAATGGCATGTTTGCTTCAGTAAATGTTCAGTAAATCTCACATTTGCTTTTGTTAACACTATCGTTTAGGTTCCCTCATATTGTGACAGCCCAGATCCAGCCCACATCTGCCACACGTGGAGAGATGATCTGGCCCACATGCAGCGTGGAATGAGGGCCCTTGGGCGGCTCACTCCTGTTTGCCAGATCTGGGCCACAAGCAGGCCATAGCAATGCCACATGTCAGCCAAGAGCAAAGAAATAAACCAGAACTGGACCTTATCTGAGCCACAAAATCTTAAAACAGTTGTAGTTCTTGTGTTTCTGCTCGTCTCTGTTTCTGTTCTCTTCTTTCCTTCAGTGATTCTGCTTGTTAACAGGCTTATTAAGGCTGTGATGACTCCATATTTAATATACACATATTTTGTGGCTCAGATAAGGTCCAGTTCTGGTTTATTTCTTTGCTCTTGGCTGACATGTGGCATTGCTATGACCTGCTTGTGGCCCAGATCTGGCAAACAGGAGTGAGCCGCTCAAGGGCCCTCATTCCACGCTGCATGTGGGCCAGATCATCTTTCCACGTGTGGCAGATGTGGACCGGATTTGGGACGTCACAATGTTGCTATGTGGGTTAAGTGTAGGGTTTAGTGTAGGTGCTACAATATTTTCAAAAACAATTAACCTTTTAGCGCCACTCGTCAGAAATTTCGATTTGCACAAAATAAAACATTGCCAGATTCACGTTCATCTATTTCGGATAAAATTGACATTAATAAAATTTGACTTTAAAAGTGTAGCAAAACTTGCAAGAAGCAACATAATATCATTTTACAGAATTGTTGCCACAGGCACGTTTTTCCAATGATCCTGGGTTGTGAATGTGTGTGGTATTAATGAAATCTGGACATACAATATCCGCCATGTTGTCATGTGACTTAAGGCGTCAGTTTACTGCCATTCACAACTCCTCTCCTTTGGCGACATTGGATAGTAAAGTGTCCATTCGTATAATTTCAAATGTATTATTTATTTTTATTAGAAAGTCAGCTGGGTAGTTTTCACCTACTGTTTTATGAATACTGTGAATTTGGACATACTACTCATTCCACAATACTGTTTTTTGGCCTACTACTGTATATAGTAGGGAAGTACACTGATATTTTTTTTAATTTCTAAGTACAATCAACTTGGATGTTTAAGTCATTTCAACTTAAAATACATTAAACTGACTTTTAAAAAAATAAGTTGAAAATTACTTAACTTATTTTTAATGACTTCAATGTTATGACAACATATGTTTTTATTTTCCTTTATCATATAATTTTTTACAGTGTAGGCATATTCGGAGGAAAAGTGCTGTGTTTAGATTGGTAAGATCGCTAAGCTATTCCTCTCTAAATAAAAAAGTAAATGAGTGTAAATGTCAGCAACATCATAATTGACTGGACGAAGTCTGTGGAAAACATGAGGTCATTGATCTAATCTAATCTGTGTGCTATTTTATTGTAAACGACACTCCTGATTGGAGGCTTCTGTAAATATTTAGTTTATACATAGTTACGACGAAACTCATTTTTACTGGTGCAATACTGGCTCAAATATTTTACTCCACAATTAAGTTTTAACTTCTGAATGGGTGATGCCCCTGAGGATCAACTGAAAATGCTGGAATTGCTTACGATGTAATCAAGGATTCAGTTGTGTTCTTCACAGTTTTCTACTCTTTCTTCGTCGACATGCAATGTGTAGTCATGCTATTCTCCTTTTTTGTTCGCTAGGCTCGGAACATCGCAGTTTACGTGGAGTTCAGAAGCTCTGATGAAGAACATGCCAAGCCACTTAAGGTTACATAACACAATATTTCCATAATTTTCCATCAACACCTGCTTTATGATTTGACTTCTGAATATAAAATGTTCTATATCAATGTCCACAGTGCATCTACGGAAAGCCAGGAGGTCCAGTTTTCACCACGGCTGCCTGTTCCACAGTCCTGCACCATTCACAGAACCCAGATTTTTATGATGAGGTTGTTTGCAAAATCTTCAAAATGTGCTTCGGGAGCTTTGTAGGTCAGCACTGTTACGTTTAGATGGTACTTTAACGTGTGTTGTGATATGTTTGATCAGGTCAAGATTGAGCTGCCCACACATCTTCATGAGAAACACCATTTACTCTTCTCCTTCTACCATGTGACCTGTGACATCAATGCCAAGACCAGCTCTAAGAAGAAAGAGGCTCTTGAAACTCCAGGTCAAAGATGCACATGAAGCCCAATTGTCCTATGCTGTGCATGTTGAAATGCTGCAGTGCTCTGACAGTGTGTTTGTTTGTGTGTACTGTATGTTGTTTATGTTACAGTGGGTTATGCGTGGTTGCCTCTCCTGAAGGACGGCCGTATTTCCTCTCAGGATTTCAGCATTCCAGTCTCCTGCACTTTGCCTGGTGGATATCTACTCATTAAAGATACTTCATCCACCAAAGTGAGCACAAGAATCCAGAAACGCAAATAAACAATCAGTTAAGAAAAAGAAAAAGAGTGAAGATAAGTCTATGGTTTTGCTAAGATACATAGTTTTTTCCGTCACATAAACCAGAACCCAGAATATACACCAGGAAACAAATGAATCTTCACAACTTAAAGTCTTGCAATATTTCCCAAAGTATAGTCCCAAAGACAAATAATGACGATTCGCACATGATATGGCGAGGAATTTTCACAGACATATATAAAGACATATATATATATATATATATATATAATATTTCTCCATGTTTCTGTGCAGAATGGCTCCGATGTGAAGTTGGTCGATGGGGGGAAGCAGATCTTCAAAGTGTCCACTGTGGTGCTTTCTACAGTTTATACTCAGGTTGAAAAGAGCCACAGTCTCAGATGAAAATCTACTGCTATCTTGTTGATGTTTATGGTCTAATATTTCCCACGGACATTTTTGCAGGACCCCCATCTAAACCGCTTCTTCCAGCAGTGCCAGAAACGAGAGGCAGACCTCTCTCAACCTCCTACCTCAAACTTCCTCAACTGCCTTAAAGTAAGTGTATTCCAGGGCCTTAACCAGGGTTTGAACATTAGTCAAGAACTGACCATGATTACACCTAAATACATAAACTTACGATCCAAAGACTGACATGTAGCTGCAGGTTTGCAGGCTCTTTAGAAATACAGACATATATTGTGTTTTGCCATTTCACTCTGTTTGTTTTCTGTGGAGGATGGACATTGTTAAATTAGACCTTATTGATTGAGGTGTGTAGAATTGATGTATTTACAACAATGTTTTCATATTAATAAGCATTGCTGTATGAATGAGCATCAAAATACACTGTAGGAAACTGTATGCTGTATAGCTGCATTACAGTATACTGTATACTATAATAATGCAACAAGCTTGCAACTAATCATGTGCCATAGGTTGTCCACCAGAGCCGTTCACTTCAGCCTTTGATGAGCCATCTTGGTTTTCTCTGATATTGATATTTTAACAATCAAATGGCTTCATTATGCATGCGTATTATTGCAAACTGTTGACATCCAGACTTTCACATTTTTGATTTTCTGAAGTGAAATCAAAATACAAATTTCCAATGTTTCAAATGATATGTAACTATTGTGAAACTAGTACTCATCTTGTATGTTTGAGTAATGTCAGAAAAATAACCCTTGCTATTTTAAGAGGAATCAGGCCATATTTTTCTGTCAACTCTTCTTTTTTTGTCTTCTCAGGGCCTCCTGAGTATGGAGAAGATTCATGTGGTTATTCGCTTCCTTCCCGTTCTCTTCAACCAGCTCTTCAAAGTGCTTACCCAAAACGACAGTGATGAAGTGACCGCCAGCACCACCAGGTACAGAAACCCATCACTGACTCTTCTGAACACAATATATCAGAGCAGCTTTCAGATTGGATTCTCACTGTAACGTTACGTCGTATTCATCAGGGTCCTGGTCCACATCTTAGCTAAGTGTCATGAGGAGAACATGGACCACTATTTGCACTCTTACATAAAGGTACGTATGTCACTAACATATTGCGCAATGTATCATTTCACTCACGCATGTCTCAGCTACTTCCAAGAGCTAGATCAAGACAAGCATAGGTGTAGATAATGGGTGAGGTATGGACAGTTCCTGGTTCGTGAACAACAGGTTTTAAGAACTGATGTGAAGCTGTTTTTCCGGACCAAAACAACAGTTTTACAGGCAGAATGATTCAACATTGCCTTAAATTATACCACAAATTTTGTGACTTGTTGATGAGACTATAACCTATGGAAGCTTGTTTTTCCGCCACAGAATAAAACATTTTAAAAGACAATTGTGACTTTTTATCTCACAATTGCAAGACTTAAAGTCAGAATTGCGTGATATAAACTAACAGCTGCCAGAAATAAACTCGCAATTCTAACTTTATAACACGCAATTGCGATTTTATTTATATCTGGCAATTCTGACATTTTTTCTCAAGTTATAAAGTCAAATTCTAAGGAAAAAAAAGACTGACTTTTTTCTTTGGAATTGCGAGTTTATATCTCACAATTCTGACTTTATAACATGCAATTGCAACTTTATTTTATGCAATTCTGACTTAATATCTCCCAATTGCGTGTTATAAAGTCAGAAATGCGAGATATACACATGCAATTCTGAGAAAAAAAGTTATAATTGCGATTTTATGTTTTAGTTTTTATCTCACAATTCGGACTTTATAACAAGCAATTGCCCCTTTATATCACGCGATTCTAAGATAAAATGTCAGATTTGCGAGATGTAAACAGACAATTGTGAGAAAAAAACGGTTTTCCACCGTTGGGCCAAACCATTCTCTTTGCTTAACCGTTCCATTCCGTGCCGATCCGGACCAGGCGATCCGGAAGCCCAGCTAACAGATTTCTGTTATAAGAACATTCTCCAAATATTCAGTGTTGGTTCGGGGAACTTAAAAAATGTCCAGTTTTCTTGACGTTAGAGGAATGTGTTTTAGAAGGTGTGATGTTCCTCAAATGTTCTTTCAACTTAATTTTGATTAACAATTAAATATTCTAGGAACGTTGATTTGTAACATTCCAAAAACATACAAATGTCCAGTTTCCTGAATGTTATTTAAATGTTAGTGGGATGTTCCTGAAACATTCTTTCAATCATTCAAACACCTGCTGTGAACAAGCACTGAAAGAAAGAGACATAAGAACACAAACTACAAATTTCTTCAGCCACAGGCTTAGATGAAATCAACTGAAGATAAAAAAAGACATCTCCACAAACAGCATTACCAGCTTCACTTATTACTAACTAGACTGACTTTATTTCAGTCAGACGTCTACAGAAGCTCTTATTGAGAACTAACAGAGGTTTAGATGTTGATGAAGGATTGTTCAGCCATTGCAGGTGTTTTCAGAAAACATTTCTGCATTGCTAAAGCAGATCAACATGGCTGTTTTAATGGGCAAGTGACTGCATTAAAGTGGTTTACACAATTGCTTTTTGTGTATTTTTGCTTATTAGAATTGAAACTTATTTTGGGGAATTAAGTAATAAAGTCAACCAATTTGATAAACATGATTTGTAACACTGAAGTGATTTGTGTTGTCCAAAACTTTGTGAAAGATCAGATGTTGACACACTTAGACATCAACACTCATCATATAAATCTCAACAATGGTGACAATTATAAATAATTCAGCTGCATAATTTATTCATGCCGCAATGCATGCTGGGAGCCATGAATGTGTTTTGTATGCTGGCATGAAGCATTTCACCATTGCTGTGTTTCATATACTGATAGGTTATGTCTGTGAGTGTATAAACAACACAAAACAAGTTTTAAACAAAGTTAACAATGACAGTATTATTTATACACTCACAGACATCAACGTTCAGCATCTGAACTGCAACAATGGTGTTACAAATGATCTTTATCACATCAGCTGAGTTTAACAGTTTTCAATAATGCTTCAATTCCATAAGTCAACAATTACAGAAAAAGCAGTTTGACCATTAAACATCATGGAAACATCATCCCTTTTAAAACACGTTCCTCTAACGTCAAGAAAACTGATTTTTTTTTATGTTCCCGTAACCAACACTGAATATTTGGAGAACGTTCTTATAACAAAACTCTGTTAGCTGGGAGGCTCAAGTGGAAAACAACTGGAGCCGTTCCTAGAACCGTTTGGCCCAACGGTGGAAAAGCCGCTTATTACTTTTGATCAAGTGTTCAAAATGATGATTGGCTGATTAGAGTGATGATGTCCTCACAATGTCTTGTGTCAAATGTATTTCTCTTGTGTTTACGCAGTTTGTCTTTAAGACTGAAGCATGTGGCTTCAGAACTGTTCACGAAGAGTTGGCCAAGGGAATGACCTCTGACCTGAAGAGCAACGAACAGTCGGTCGTTCGAAATGTCCTTAAGGTGAGCTAACATGACCATTTCTCTTTTTAAAGAAGTGATGGACCTTTTCTAATCTTGTCCTTTGATATCTGTTTGGTCCTCTGCAGTTCTCGTGGTTCTTTCTGGAGATCATAGTGAAGTCGATGGCTCAGCATCTGCTGGACTCGGCTAAGCTGAAGGTGAATATTGAGGCAGTAGACATGAACTCGCACTTAAAGCATTCTACTCTTTTTCTTTCATCTTCTAATTTTGATGGTAGTCTACGGTAAGCCTAAAATAATGATTTATATTCAACACTCTTGGTTTGATTTGACAGGAAGTTTTAGGCTTTCTTCTCACTATAAGTAACTCTTTGTGTGGCTAGTCAGATCCGCTCTGATATGATCACAGGTAAACGTGTGTGTATACATTAATACATCAGATTCATCCGTGACCTGAAGTGTAACTGACGTGAAAACAATATATCATAACAATAGCATCTTTAAATTAACATATACTTCCTTTCTTACTTCCTATACTTTCATGCTATGGTAAGATTCTGTGGATATTACAGGTTCTTCATGAAATCATAGAGTCATTGTTTTTATATTTGACCTTGTGGTGTTCAGTTATAGAAAGGAAATGACATTTAGGAAACATAAGAGATAATAAAGAAAAGACACTTAATTAATGAATTGGTTCACACACACACATGCACACCTCACACACACATTATTATTACACAGGATAGACCTCATAACCCATGTTTATGTTGTTATGCCCATGTCATTATACACATTTGTGTCCTCATAAACCATATATACAAGAACACACACACATATTTCCACAATATCTCTGTATCTCACAAGCAACACGTATCACCTCCTGCTTTCTTAATATTACAGTAATGCTATTGTGTCACATTTCAGTAGTTTTAATTCTACTATTCTACTATACACATTGAATTCTACTACTACTTTGAAAGGCACTTATCTTGCAGCATCAAGAAAAACTCTACATTTAAGTTGATGTAAAAATGTTTTGTATATGTGGAAAAGAGTAAAGTTAAACGCAAGTACACAAATAGTAATATTGTCTTGCCTTCCAGTGGTTTAGATAAGCATTTACAACTAAAACAGTATTTACTGTAAACGTTTTGGAAGCCAAGTACAGTCCTACACTTAGGATATCGCTGTAAATACTCAGACTTTACTTTCCAAAGTACGTATTTCTGGTGTAAAGCAGGCAGACCAGCTCTGCTTTAGTATTTGACCTAAGTTTATAATTGTATGCAGCTGTGATCTACCTTTAACATTTACTCCATAAAACCAGCAAATCATACTAAATGCTAAAACTGAATCAATTAAAGATTTTATTTTTATTACTGAAAAGTATCCCTATCGACTTATCAAATTCAAAAGACATACTGTACATTTCCTGCTTCTGTGTCTTTTACTCAGTCAAACTTGTGTTTTATAAGAAATGTGTAATAAAATGTGTTTTGCTCAGCTTCCTCGACCGCAACGATTCCCTGGAACTTTCCAAAGTCGATTGGAGACCCTGATCATGACGATGTCCGATCACATCTTCTGGAAGAATAAAGAGTTTGCAGAGGAGACACGCAGCGCTAATATTGCCATAGCGGCTTTTGTGAAGGTCAGGACAGCAAAGATTCAAATAAAGTACATAATTCAGTTACTGTGGATGCAGGACTCATTTTGAACTAGATATTTATGTTCATTTATTGTGTGTGTGATGTGTACCGTTGATGCATTTGAAATTGGACAGCTTATTGGTCCGTGTAGAGAGCCTAACTTTTCATAACGGTTTGTTAACTTGTAATTAATTTGCTATTGTCTTTGCAATCAGTTTTAATTTAAATATGTGTGTTTCCCTTCCTCAGCGGTGCTTCACATTCATGGACCGAGGTTTCACCTTTAAACTGATCAGCAACTACATAAACATGATCACAGCCACAGACAACAAGGTACCCGAACTTTTAAACACTCTCACCACAGTGACTCTAGACTTTGTGCTCCATTGACTTCCATTCAAATGCACGTAAACGCAAACTCATGTGAAGAAGTTTCGCATCTAGCTGCAGACAAAAGTTTGGTGAACAACGATCTGCAAATTTGTAATGCAAGAAGATGCGTGACCAATAGAGCTTCTGAACATGACAGACTGAGCTCTTGGCTCAAGTGTGAGCACAGCTTTAGCACTGACACAAGGACACTACACATTAAAAGAAAGAACGTTATGAAGAACTTTTGTTATGTAACGACTGACATCTATTTATGTATCATTTATGTGTGTTTTTGTCTGGCTGTTTAATTCATTGACTGTCTCTGTTCATGAAGCTCTCTGTTGCTAAAGAACTGCTTTGTGTGTGTGTGGATGTTTTTGGGTGCGAATGTTATTTTTCCAGGCGCTGTTTGAGCTGAAGTTTGAGTTCATAAGAGAAGTGTGTAACTATGAGCACTGTGTCCCTCTGAGTCTTCCCATTCCGTCTGCACGAATCACAGGTCAGAGAGCACCAACATCTCCTCCTCGTCGTGTCTCATTCACACAACTTCATGATTATCTTATTTCTAATGAACATACTGTAGACCCCACCTAACACTCTCTCTGTCTCGTTTCTCTCTCTGTCAGACAAGGAATCACTGGAAACCCAAAGTGCTCAGGGTAACTATTACATGCATTTTATTGAACTTGATATAATTAAACATAAAATAAATGTAAAAAATGCTAAAAACCAATAATAAAAAAGTGAAACCAGTCTGATTGTTAAGAAAATCCAACCCATTCTCGCTCCAAAGGCGTCAAAAACTGAAGCATGGTCAAGCGCCTTGCGTGTCACTTTTAGGGCCAGATTTACTAACAGCTTGCGGCAACACAAACCCTCTTTTGGCTTAAAAAAACTACTGTCAGGATTTACTAAAGACACGCAGTGAAAAATTAGCGCTGAAAAGGCGCAGACAGGGTTACTTTTGCAGCTGACGCAACATTTATATGAGGAGAGTATTTAAATGAATCACGCAAGGTGATTTACTAAGGTTTGCGCTCGTCAATGTACTGGTGTTTGCGCTATTATTTACCTCCCAAAAAAAGCATGTCTTAAACCAGACTTAAATCTTTAATTTGCGCATCGTCAGTAGATCACGCACATGAACACAAATGAAGATATTTTTAATGAAATCTGTCCCTCCATAGACAGCTACTCAACACTTTGACACTTCAAAAAGTTCATAAAGAGATCGTAAAACTAATCCATATGAATCGAGCGGTTTAGTCCAAATTTCCTGAAGAGACATGATTGCTTTATACACTCACCTAAAGGATTATTAGGAATACCGGTTCAATTTCTCATTAATGCAATTATCTAATCAACCAATCACATGGCAGTTGCTTCAATGCATTTAGGGGTGTGGTCCTGGTCAAGACAATCTCCTGAACTCCAAACTGAATGTCAGAATGGGAAAGAAAGGTGATTTAAGCAATTTTGAGCGTGGAATGGTTGTTGGTGCCAGACGGGCCGGTCTGAGTATTTCACAATCTGCTCAGTTACTGGGATTTTCACGCACAACCATTTCTAGGGTTTACAAAGAATGGTGTGAAAAGGGGAAAACATCCAGTATGCGGCAGTCCTGTGGGCGAAAATGCCTTGTTGATGCTAGAGGTCAGAGGAGAATGGGCCGACTGATTCAAGCTGATAGAAGAGCAACTTTGACTGAAATAACCACTCGTTATAACCGAGGTATGCAGCAAAGCATTTGTGAAGCCACAACACGCACAACCTTGAGGCTGATGGGCTACAACAGCAGAAGACCCCACCGGGTACCACTCATCTCCACTACAAATAGGAAAAAGAGGCTACAATTTGCAAGAGCTCACCAAAATTGGCCCGTTGAAGACTGGAAAAATGTTGCCTGGTCTGATGAGTCTCGATTTCTGTTGAGACATTCAGATGGTAGAGTCAGAATTTGGCGTAAACAGAATGAGAACATGGATCCATCATGCCTTGTTACCACTGTGCAGGCTGATGGTGGTGGTGTAATGGCGTGGGGGATGTTTTCTTGGCACACTTTAGGCCCCTTAGTGCCAATTGGGCATCGTTTAAATGCCACGGCCTACCTGAGCATTGTTTCTGACCATGTCCATCCCTTTATGGCCACCATGTACCCATCCTCTGATGGCTACTTCCAGCAGGATAATGCACCATGTCACAAAGCTTGAATCATTTCAAATTGGTTTCTTGAACATGACAATGAGTTCACTGTACTAAAATGGCCCCCACAGTCACCAGATCTCAACCCAATAGAGCATCTTTGGGATGTGGTGGAACGGGAGCTTCGTGCCCTGGATGTGCATCCCACAAATCTCCATCAACTGCAAGACGCTATCCTATCAATATGGGCCAACATTTCTAAAGAATGCTTTCAGCACCTTGTTGAATCAATGCCACGTAGAATTAAGGCAGTTCTGAAGGCGAAAGGGGGTCAAACACAGTATTAGTATGGTGTTCCTAATAATCCTTTAGGTGAGTGTATGATGAACAGATTTAAATTAGGCTTTCATTCACATATAAACATTCATCAACTCACACATCAGTTGTGGTAAACAGAAGCTCCAGTATGTTCTCGTGTTACGCAGCTCGTTTGAGCTTCAGCAAGAGGTTGTTCTCGCGCGTCAAACAGGTTCGGTTGAGCTTCGCTGTTTATGTTCGCTGATCAATGTTTATATGTGAATTAAATCTGTTCATCATATAAAGTGACTGTGTGTCTTCAGAAAATTTGACTAAACCGCTCAATTCAAATGGATTCGTTTTACGATCTCTTTATGAACTTTTTTTAAAGTGGTAGTTGTGTAGCTGTCGATAGAGGGACAGAAATCTCTCAGATTTTATTAAAAATATATTTTTTTGTGTTCTGAAGATGAACAAAAGTCAGATTTTTGGGTGAACTTTAAGAATGGGACAATCATTAACACTGTTGTGTTCTCTCTCTCCGTCTCACCTCTCAGTGGGCTTTCCAGAGTATAGTTTGACAGAAGAGTTCTGCAGGAAACATTTCCTCACAGGATTGTTGTTGCGAGAGCTGGGACTCGCTTTGCAAGACGAGCAAGACCTGAGACACCTCGCCCTGTCCTGCCTGAAGAACCTCATGGCGAAACATTCACTGGACTCTCGTTATGCCGTAAAGGTGGGTTTTGACAATGATAGCACTTCAAATATAGAGCTGTTGTGCACCTTTTCTGTGAATCTTTTTTAACTGTATTGTGTGTGTGTGTGTGTGTGTGTGTGTAGGAGAAACAGGCACGGATAGCCTCGCTGTACCTGCCTCTGTATGGTCTGATCCTTGACAACATGCCTCGCTTTTTCCTCCGAGATCTCTTTCCGATCTGCCTGACGGCTAGTGACCAGGTACACATGCTGAGGACATTCATCAATTGAAATATAATTGAAAAGCATAATATGGAAGCATTGTTGTTTTTTTAATCATCAGTTGAACAAGATCTGAATTTTAAACAGAGCTGTAAAGTGCTTGAGTAATTAATTGTACTTCATGCCTATACTATGCTTATTATTTATTATTTAATATAATCAATTTTACACCAAATACAATGCAAAAAAGGGGGCAAAATTTCCCATTGCGGTATGTGAGGAAGCGCAACAAAACAAAGGATTGTGCCAAAACACTTTTATTATGTTTGAAAGCACAGCTGCTTCAATGATTGTAATAATGAATTTAATTTCAATTCCATTCACACTGTCAATGTCACAGAGTGCCAGCTGTTTTGTTTTCTCATTGCTATTTTAATCAGATATCTTTAATAGTTTCCAATGTGAGTGCTTTGCATATTACATCGTAAGCCTCCAAAGTAAAAAAAAACTGTGATCAAACAGGTTGCTTTATAAACTGTTCATCAAAGTAATTTGGGAAAAGAAATCTCCTCTGTCAACTGATTTCATCAGTTCATTTCTAAAACTAAGAAACATATTACATTCCATTTTTAAATAGTTTTTATGTACAAAAAATGTGGATACTTGAACATTTAAGTACATTTTTTACAAATTCTTGAGTAAAATTTTGGCACTGTCACATACAAATCCATAACCAAAATTTACCAAACTTACTTTTCCTTTCACAGCCTAGAGTTTAAACAAACCTTTCTCCAATAATCAGAATGAAATTTCATTTTCTTCTCTCCCATTCCACACAATAATTTACCTGCGGTGATTGTTCAGTAATACGATTTCTTTCACAGGGTTCCAGAGATGATCTCAATGTGGGTGTAGCTTTAGCTGGTCAGGTGACCCATGTCTTACGCCACGGGAACTCAATGGATGCGTCCTTCTCCAAGGAAGTACTCAACTCCATTACAGGTATAGTGATGCTGCTGCGTTAGACCTGTGTTTCATAGACTACTGCCTTAATAGTGTAGACTTACCCAAAAATGAGGGTTCTAGTATTATTCACAGTTACTCAAGGTTGTATAATTTCCCCCTGTATGTTGTTGTATCACCGATGTCAGCTCTCACATGTGTAAGAACATGGCGCGTCAGTTTGAATATGCAGAAGGGAACATTTCCAGGATTTTGGTCTATTCCTCGCACAAAGCTATCATATGCCTTCAGAATATTTGGAATATATCACACTTTTATGGTGTTTTTTGGTCCCTTTTGGAGCTTGACAAACATGTTTTTTAAAATGAACATCGTTTAATTCAGACTTCCTCTCTCATATGTACCCATTTCGCTTTCCCAGCCTTTTCTTCATTGGCCGTGTCGACAGCTAATAATGCAGACTCCAGAGGTTCTCTCATCAGCATTGAGTCGAACCCCAGCAACAGTGACCGCAACAGTGAGAAGATGGATGGATGTGAAAAGGTGAGTCATTGATTCATCTATATTAGGTGTAACTAATGTCAGAAACATGCAAAACTGGTATCTGTGAGTGTGCAGAAGCACTATAGTGTTGGCTATAATGCAAGTATCTTGTAATAGTGCACCAGGTGCTCTGAACACGAAGCAGAGCAGGCACACACATTTCTCCAAACGAATGGACCCCTTTCACAGACTGTGATGACGTGTTTCCACAGTTATTAACATCGTAAATCTAGATACGTTTTATTTTAATTTGTACAAAAATGTAATATACATTCATAACACTATACTTTGTGTTTTATTGCCTTGGCAGTAAATGCCAGAAAACTGGTTAGCGCTCCTGCATGAGTGTTTCTAACACAACAGCTGAAAGAGTGATCGCAAATTCCCTTTCTCTCTTCTGACCAACATAATCAATCTCTTTTGGAAAGTCATAGAAAAACTATTACAGTTGATTTCTTCTTTTGCATATATAACGGCAAATGGGGAGGTACAAATTATATTTATGGTTGTTTCTGTTCATCGCTATCGAAGTTTGCACAACTATGACTATGACTTCTGCTTCTGAGAACCCCAGAAATGTGTCTGTTAAGATACTGCACAATCTTATCTATTATCCTTACATCAACATCAGTTAATATAGGCATGTATGATCCACATTGTTCAGAGTATTTTTCCTTTTTGAGGAATTGCTCCAGTATTCATAACACCTAGTCCTGGCAGACTTGACTTCTGACAGGGAGATAATGTTTCCAATAAATTATGTAGTCTGAAGTTCAAAATGATAAAGGAATGGCTTATTGTGGTTATGGTCATATGTGTAACATAAAACAGGCTAAATATGACATTCATTTCTTTATTCTTTATTTCGGCATGGGCTGCATGGTCAGATCACTGAGTTACGGGCTGTAGTCTGAATCATCCGAGTGTCTGCACAACGATCTTGCTATTGCTTGTCCTTTAGGTCTGCGTTGTGGTCTCAGCTGGTTCTGGCGTAATGCATTGTGGCCTTAGTTTTCCATAGGAGGTCTGCATTGAATGTGTGAATATAGACAATTAAAATTGTTTGGCATGGTAATGGGTATGACAATGTTGATATGTTTGGACTTGGCTGAATATATCTGCTATGCTGCTGCTGGTTATTGCTTTTACTGTTGGTTATTGCAGTTATTGTGCTGCTGTTATTGATGCTGCTGTTGGTTATTGATGATGTTATTGTGCTGCTGTTATTGATGCTGCATTTGGTTATTGATGTTATTGTGCTGCTGTTATTGATGCTGCATTTGGTTATTGCTGTTATTGTGCTGCTGTTATTGATGCTGCATTTGGTTATTGCTGTTATTGTGCTGCTGTTATTGCTACTGCATTTGGTTATGGATGTTATTGTGCTGCTGTTATTGATGCTGCTGTTGGTTATTGCTGTTATTGTGCTGCTGTTATTGATGCTGCTGTTGGTTATTGCTGTTATTGCTGCTGTTATTGCTTTTACTGTTGGTTATTGCTGTTATTGTGCTGCTGTTATTGATGCTGCTGTTGGTTATTGATGTTATTGTGCTGCTGTTATTGATGCTGCTGTTGGTTATTGCTGTTATTGCTGCTGTTATTGCTTTTACTGTTGGTTATTGCTGTTATTGTGCTGCTGTTATTGATGCTGCATTTGGTTATGGATGTTATTGTGCTGCTGTTATTGATGCTGCATTTGGTTATTGATGTTATTGTGCTGCTGTTATTGATGCTGCATTTGGTTATGGATGTTATTGTGCTGCTGTTATTGCTTTTACTGTTGGTTATTGCTGTTATTGTGCTGCTGTTATTGATGCTGCATTTGGTTATGGATGTTATTGTGCTGCTGTTATTGATGCTGCTGTTGGTTATTGCTGTTATTGTGCTGCTGTTATTGCTACTGCATTTGGTTATGGATGTTATTGTGCTGCTGTTATTGATGCTGCATTTGGTTATTGCTGTTATTGTGCTGCTGTTATTGCTTTTACTGTTGGTTATTGCTGTTATTGTGCTGCTGTTATTGATGCTGCATTTGGTTATGGATGTTATTGTGCTGCTGTTATTGATGCTGCTGTTGGTTATTGATGTTATTGTGCTGCTGTTATTGATGCTGCTGTTGGTTATTGCTGTTATTGCTGCTGTTATTGCTTTTACTGTTGGTTATTGCTGTTATTGCTGCTGTTATTGATGCTGCTGTTGGTTATTGATGTTATTGCTGCTGTTATTGCTTTTACTGTTGGTTATTGCTGTTATTGCTGCTGTTATTGCTACTGCAGTTGGTTATTGCTGTTATTGCTACTGCAGTTGGTTATTGCTGCTGCTGCAGAGAAAGTATGGCACTTGCTACTGCCAATACACACATGTACATTATAGCCTACATTATATACATATATATATGTACATAATAGCCTACATTATAGCCTACTGTTATTGCTACTGCAGTTGGTTATTGATGCTGCTGCCGAGAAAGTATGGCACTTGCTACTGCCAATACACACATGTACATTATAGCCTACATGAATTACAGTAGCAGATCTATACAGGTGGAGCTTGGGAAGGTGGAGGGTTTCTGAAAGCACGCTGCAACTGCTACAGCCAATGCTAACCAAATATTTGAAGGTTGAGCAGCTCATTGGATGCTGATACAGAAGTAACCAATCATCTGTGCCCTGTAGAGAATGATGGGATTGCAAGCAGATCAGCCTTCCCATCTAGTGTGCATATGTGAACTTTGACTCTGACTATTGTAACAATAGAATGATTGTTTGTGATTACTGTTTTCAGGTTGCCAGGCCTCAGTCTCTAATTGGATTTGGTTCACGCTTTGACAAACTGGATCAAGCGGAGACCAGAAGTCTGCTCATATGTTTCCTGCACATTATGAAGACCATTTCAGAGGGTGAGACTCCTAAAACACCAAACCTTGAAAGATGATGTCTATTTCACATATTCAAATCTCATTCAGTAGCATCTGTATAGTATATGCCCGTGACATATTTTATAATGTTCTGAGGATGATTTGCTCTCTGTGTTGCAGAGGTGATGGTTTCATACTGGCATCGAGCGATTCACCAGGAGATCAGTGATTTCTTCAATATCCTGGAGTAAGTGACTCTTTTCATAAAGACTAATAAATGGATGAACTTCAAGAGAGTAATGGAAGAGAAGTCACCGTGTGTTTCCACTGTTTTACGCATTTCTCTTTTAAACAGACTATGTCTCCAACACTTCCGGTTCCTTGGAAAGCGCCACATTGCCAGGTAAGATCTCTCCTCGATCAGAAGTGTTTTACGTGTGCTGCGGTAAATCTACATGAATGTAGGAGTCATCTTTTCTTCTCTCTTCTTTCTGTCAATGATGGTGTATATATGTGCACATACGAGAGGACTGTGATTCCTGTTTTTCTTCTCATCCTTTGTTCTTTAAAATAATATTCAGTAACAAAACACATTTTTGAAGAAGTCACTATCTTTTATGCTTCCAAGTTGTTCGCTACTATAAGTTTTATATTTTAACTTATTTTAACATATTTTTTAGTTTTTACATTGATGTTTAATTGGAAAAATTAACAAATGTCACTTTTGTAACCTGATCCTAGCATAACATGATCAGTCAAAAACTGATAATTGCGATTAGAATGCAGTCTCTTAATATTTCGGATTCTTTTTGTCACATAATTTGTTTTAAACTTTTCAAAATCACGAAAGTTTTTTTTTTTTTTTTTCAGGTTTCACTGCGCTCTTGATCAGCTGCTTGTTTTGTACAGCGTTTGCACAAACTGTTTATAGCTCTACCTTCATAAAATAGGCTGTGTGACTTTATGATTTTGGTTATGATATGATAGGATAGGATTTTGGCAACACTTTAGTTTAGGATCCAATTTTCACTATTGGCTAGTTGCTTATTAGCATGCATATTACTAGGATATTGGCTGTTTCTTAGTATTTATAAAGCACACATTAATGCCTTATTTTGCATGACTGTATTCTGTATTCAGAGTTTATTGAGGTAAAAGTCATAGTTAATACTTAGTTAATAGTGAGAATTGAACCCTAAACTAAAGTGTGACCATGATTTTTAAAATCACTAAATCGCTTACAACAAACAATAAGAGCACCATAAAGTTACAAGTTACAACTGCATGATGTAACCACTTTTTGTGTGAATGCTGGACCGCTCTGATATGAGGAATATTTTTGCTCAGGTGTCTGAAATATCCACTCAGTAAACCATAAGAAATATATCACTATATCATGACTGCTGTAGTATATGAGTGAGTAGTAGCCTATAGTGTCTGACCTTGTTCTCATGAATGAAATTGATTCCCACTATTTTACCTGTGTTTGTGTTGAGTTGGCCTACTTGCTATTTCCATTGTTATATCATTGGCCTACTTGCTATTTCCATTGTTATATCATGTTTAATCTTACATGTCTCCCTCATCACACTCTCTGTTTCCATGTTTTCCTCTGTCTGGCTTTCACACATAAATACACATTCTCACTGTAAGACACAGATAGTCATTCAGAAATCTCTAGACTGCTATCAAAAACCTTTTTAACTTTTGCCATTTAATATCACAATACAAGCTTGACTTTTCCTGCTCTTAAACACTCCCCTGGACGCTTGGCTTTGATTTTCTGTCTATAATGGCGTGAGCAGGATGGTTTTGGGATGAAGGTTGGCATTAACCCTGCTCTGATTGGCTGGTTGTGTGCGCAGGAAGCTAGCGGCCGCGGTTAAGCTGGCTCAGGCCACACAGAACAATGGCACCCTGAAGGGGTCTAACGTGTCCTACCAGTCTTCAGGGCTCCTACCCCAATGGTAAACACCTAACGGTCTACTCTGAGCTCCCCAAAATCACTTAACATGATGTGTGCAATGCATAGAACTAATAATTGCATTTCTTAGCCAAAGGGTTTTAATCCTGATTATAACATCCTAACACATACAGTAGCCACACATTCACAAAGCATTTGTCCGTGTGGGTCCCACTTTATATTAGGTGTCTTTAACTATGTAACGCGTCAAAAAAATGACTTGTTGTATTGCAGAAGACCTTTGCTGCTTCTGAGGTGGGATACGGTAAGGTTAGGGACCGGTTTCGTGATATGGTTAGGTTTAAGGGTTGGTTATGGGGTAGAGGTCAAGAGTGTAATTATAGTGTAATAATTACATTATCAATTGCAGATGTAATTACATGCAGGTGTTTTTAATTATAAGTAAACATGTACAGTATGTACACAATAAGTCGTCAAATCAAACTCTTTTCACAATACACATTGTTTCAAAGCAGCTTTACAGAAAATCATGAAGTTAGTGTTTATAATATCTTTATGCCTTATATTCACATTTAGCAGAGATAATATAGCTTACATTTTGTGACGATAAGCAATCAAGCAGTTCAGACACACATATATATACAACTTTATATAAAGAGCTGGGAAATAATATAGTTGCATTTTCTGACTAAATAAAAAAATCAGGCAGTGGAGATTTGCTATATATTGTTTTTTATATATGTGCTTTTTATATATGTGCTTTATATATAGAAAATAAGTGAATATTGATTCCTTTAAATGTTAGTACATGGTACTTAAAGACACTTCATATAAAGTGGTTCCTGTGTAAATATCAGTTCATCATGTCTTTTCACAGGTGTGTTCAGTGTGGGAATCATGTGTCTGTGTCCCGAGCCCCTCTCATTCACCTCCTGATATACGGGATATCTCTGTTGTTGCAAAGAAAGTGAATGGCTATTTAGTGTTTAATTTTTAGCTAAAATGTTTTCACAGTTATTCACAGTTTACTAAGAGAGAGACACATTTTCCAGATACTCTTGACAATCTGTAAAAACTGAAAGAAACACAGAAGAAAGTGTAGAAATAGAGGGAGAAAATGGGGAATTTTTTTTTTTTCTGCTATTGTCATGACAAGTCTAGATTGTGTTATTGCTGTCACTCCTGTGTTTACCGCCGAATGCTGCTGTTCCCTGCAGGATTCTGTCCGCTCCGGATGGGCACAGACACGCGCGCTCCCAGACCATGCCCATCATCAGGGGGAAGAACGCCCTCGCAAACCCCAAACTGCTGCATATGATGGAGACAGGTACACACACTCAGTACAACTGCCACTGGAGACTTCGGCTGTGTGTTTCAGATAAATATGGTCAACTTTGAATCATGGAATAATTGTTCTATGAATATTTATTTAACATAATACTGTGGCTCAGAGTGGATGGCAATGCATATGATCTGGACATGTTTTTAAAGTGACGTTTTCAGATTTCATGAGAAATTAAAGCAACTGTAATGTGTGTTTAGATGGAAATGCTCCTGACGGAGAAACCGTCAACCCTACAGACATTGAGGCTAACCTTTCTACTGAAGTAGCCCTGACCGTGCTGGACGTCCTGGACCTGTTCGTTCACCATCACAAGGTACAGACATAACCTTTAATGACATGGATATATATCCCAAAATACACTCCGAACATAAAAAAAAAAAAATCTTGTCTTGTTTCCAGTCCAATTGTCTAAAAATTCTTAAATCAAGAAGCATTTATTAGATAAGTAAAATTACATGATATTATATCTTGCTTTCTAAAGAAAAGAAAAAACTTTATTTTCAACAATATTCAACAATTGAGTTTTTGCTTAAAACAAGCAAGATTATCTGCCAATGGGGTAAGAAAAATAATCTTATTCAAATGGAAAACAAGCCAAACCTCGCTTAGCTTTGATTTTTCTTTCAGAAAACAAGATATAATATTTTACGCAATTTTACTTCTTTGCTTCTTGATTTAAGAATTTTTACATATTTGGGCTGGAAACAAGACAAAAATACTGCAAAAATGCTTTTCTTATTGGGATTGGGATTTGTGCTTGATTTACTAAACTCCTAATATCTAAAAAGAATACTCAATATGTCAATATGTGTGCACAGAGAGGAACACAGAAAGAAATTATATTAAAATATTCAATTATTTTCAAATGGATCAATGACAAGTGAAGATTTCTAAGATGATAAAAAGGAGAAAATCTTTGTGAAATATTTTAAAATACAGGGCAATTTACATTTTAAATAAAATGTACATTTTCTACTACTTCTATTTGATTTTAAGACCATAAAATTGCCAGGTGATGTAATATTTTTTTTTTTTAAATACTTAAAAATGATTTAAAAAATGCTGACTGTCTAAAGATGTTTTCTCCATTGTATATTTTTCTTACACTCGACCACAAACTGCCTGACGTTGATTGGGTGGACAAAAGCACTTCAAATACTTTCCCAACAATAATATTTCAAAACAAAATTACTTCACAGCTTACCGTTTTTATGAAATAATGACTCAAGATTATGTCAAGCTGCAAATACCAACATTAACTTAAGTTCAATGTCAATTTTGATATAAATTAAAGATGCTACTAAATGTCTCAACATGACGAGCGCCTGCTCCTTCTCTTCTTCTACAGAAACAGCTGCAGCACGATGAAGGACAAAACCCCTTGATGAAAAAAGTGTTTGACACGTACCTGCTGTTCTTCCAGATCAACCAGTCCACCAGCACCCTCAGACACGTGTTCACCGCCCTGCGCCTCTTCATTCAGAAGGTTCAACCCTTTCTCTTCATATATCTTCAAATCTGGGATTTTCAATTTATTTTTTAGCAGATACAAGCAATTATTGTGTGCATTACACTCATAAAGTTGAGCATTTCTGTGCCCTGCTCACTCTGAAGGGCAGAGCACTTAAAGTTAAGCAACTGTGTCCCATAATGTAGCCGTTTAGGACACAATTGAAGGGAGCAACGATAGAATGTAATCACAGCAAAAATCATTATTATATTTACATTTATACAAGCTCATGTGAGTTTCGCCTCAATCCAAAATTCAAGTTTTAGTGAACTCCAACCTGCAAGTTCATATCACATGAAGACTTGTGGCCAGTAGAAAATGAATACAGCACGCCGTGACCTCTTGCATTAAAACTGAATTAAAAGAACACAAAATGTTAATCCGCAGGATTGTAGTTTTGCAGTAAAGTTGATTTACACTTTTTATGTATTATATATGGAATTGTTTTGCTTCATTTGGAGCAACCCTTCATGTGACGCCCCGTTTTCACAGTGCAAAAACCGAATTTGCCCATTTTCTGCCTGATTTTGTAATTGAGTTCACCTCTGGCCATCCGGTGCATGTAAACCCCTTTTTAGTGGACCAAAACCTACTAATGTTTATCAGCCATGAATCGTGCAACTTCTAACATCTTTGCTTTTGGAAGTTTATCTATGATGCTTAAAGTGTTTTTTCCTCAGAAGCTTTTTGCGGAGATACATATATGAAATGTTCCTTGCATTCAGCCGCCACATCGAAAATAGCAGAAACAAAATGATTTCATGTTTAATGGTTTTACAGAGAGACAGAGACTGGCATCTGGCATATGAGAGCCAATCCTGGTCCTGGAGAGAGAGACATCTGAAATGTGCAGTGTTGTCATAAGAACAAAATATATGTGACCGATGCTGGCAAAATGAGTCGCAATGAGAACATTTTCAAAAAAAAAGTATTGTTCTATTGCTATTCTCTATTAAAAAAACTTCAAAATGATGTATGATTTGTTGGAATCAGACAAAAAAAGACTTGTTTGAAGTTGATAGAGTCAGCAAAGTCAATTTTGAGAAAAATCAAGTTAAAGTTTTCTGAAGGTTTCAAACCAAAATCACATTAACAACCATAACTTAAAATTCCTGGTAATACCATAAAATTTGGCACACACCAAGTCAAACCCAAATATTTCCTAAATATCTACTGGAAAAATATATATATAAACTTGTTTTCCATGATACCACAATTGTTTGATGAACATTAATGAAACAGAAGCCTAAGACCTACTGTAATGCATGGATCTAATATAATGTTACACATCAGATGTTTTTCCCCAACAGTTAACCAAATGTTCACATAAGACATAAAAGATAATGTTTGCGTGAATACTCACCAAGACATGTAATTCTGTGTATGTGTGTATATCGGGTTCGCCCGCTGTCTTTGTGCACGCGCTTCAGATCTGTCAGTTAGCGTGAGTAAGATGAGTACTCCTCTCAGAAAACACACAAATAAAGATACTTTTAGATGTTTAATTGTTATTTGGAGCATTGGGATCATTAGACGAGGGCGTAATGAACTTATTTTTGTGAAAACCTCAAAATCGAAATTTTTCATGTGTTTTGCTTGTAGCTCGAAATTATCCTGTGCGCATTTCCACTCCTTTTGCCAGCACGGGTCACATATGCGTTAAATAAAAATAATGCTAAATACAGCTTCATGACCTGTAAGAATTAGGCTATTTATTTTAAAATATTGGCAGGTCTGGCAAAAACTACATTCTGGACCCTGTGCACTGTGTACAGAAAGTAAAACTGATCATCATAAACATTTTAGGTTTGAACCCGTGGTGCTCAATCCTGCTACCGAACACGTATTTTCCTATCTAAACGTGCTTTAGAAACATTAATCAAACACACCTGAACTAGCGGATCCCTGTGCTGATCTCAGCCTCTTCGTCACGTGCTCTTCCTCTTCAGTTCCCGTCCACGTTCTTCCAGGGGAAAGCGGATCTGTGTGGCAGCCTGTGTTACGAGATCCTGAAGTGTTGCAGTCACCGCTCCAGCTCCACACAGACCGAAGCCGCCGCGCTGCTCTACTTCCTCATGAGGAGGAACTTCGACTTCACCAAGGGCAAGTGCATCGTCCGCTCACACCTGCAGGTAATCTCCAGTCCACTCTATCTCCATAGTCCACTTTACACATTCGGCAACACTTTACTTGAAGGGGTGTTCATAAGACTGACATAACATGTCATGAATATGAAGGAGGGTTTATGCATGTTTATGACAACTGTCATTAAGTGTCATTCGCTCAATTATGACATTTTTAATCCAAATATGACATTGTTTGAGATGTCTTGGTTATGACACCTTGACATTACTAAGACAACACAACCTGTCATAAATATGTCATAAACATGACATAGCAGATTAATTATCAAACTTAAGAAACCACTTAGCTTTATGGGTTACCATTACATTAAACTGTCATGTGGTTGGTTTTGACATTGGCTGTCATGAGGCATTATAACTGTGTCATGAATATTTTTCGTGATCTCAACTACAGTGGAACAAATTTAATTTGTCATTAAAATGTTATAATGGCCTCATGACAGCCAATGTCAAAACCAACCACCTGACAGTTTAATGTAATGTTAACCCATAAAGCTAATTAACCCGCTATGTCATGTTTATGACATATTTATGACAGGTTGTGTTGGCTTAGTATTAATGTCAAGTTGTCATGACAAAGACACTGAGAGGTTATGATGTATTGGTTTAAGTCAAGGTGTCATAACCAAGACATCTCAAACAATGTCATATTTGCATTAAAAATGACATAATTGAGCGAATGACACTTAATGACAGTTGTCATACACATGTCATGTCAGTCTTATGCACACCCCTTCAAGTAAAGTGTTACCAGACATTCTGCTAACTATAAGTAACTTTGCAACTACATGTCAACTAACTCTCATTAGAGTATTAGTAGACTATGGTTATGGTTAGGGTTCGGGTTAGGATAATAAGTTGACTTGTAGTTGCCAAGTTACTTATAGTCAGTATAATGTCTGTTGAGGAGCATCAAAATAAAGTGTTAGCAGATATTAAGCAGACAGTCTATTAATACTCTAATGAGAGTTAGTTGACATGAAGTTGCAAAGTTACTTATAGTCAGTATAATGTCTGTTGAGGAGCATCAAAATAAAGTGTTAGCAGATATTAAGCAGACAGTCTATTAATACTCTAATGAGAGCTAGTTGACATACTTAGAATGTGTAAAGTGGACTATCGGAATAAAGTGTTACCATCTTCTGTTATTTTGGCATGTGGGTGCATTAGTGTAGATATATGATATCTGAGGTGGCTCTCTGGCTGGTTTGGGGATTACGGGAATGTGAGAGACCGATGTGTGTGGTTTCTTCTCCTCCAGGTGATTAAAGCTGTGAGTCAGCTGATCGCGGATGCAGGAATCGGGGGTTCACGCTTCCAGCAGTCTCTGGCCATCATCAACAACTTCGCCAATGGAGACACGCCACTTAAAGTGAGAGTTTCGCAAAAACAACACTTTAAAGCTGCAGTGTGTCATGTCTGCGCCGCCCAACAGAACTGTTCAAACCACAGAATCAAACTATGAGTTTGTTTGTGTCTGCATATTAAGAGCCTTGTTAGCGGCCGATGTAAACTGGCAGCAGATTCGACACTGTACACTTAATCAGCATGAGGAAGAAGACTTGCTCCAAGTTTAGTTTTGTTATGAGCTACAAATGAATTCAGCAGAAAATATGGTTAAAATGCACTGAAAACTTGCAAGTTTAGTATGAAGTGGCAGATTTATAAAGAAGATTAGTCCTCAATTGCTCACTCCTGATAACATTTTAATCATGGCCATTACCAAAGCACATACTCGGGTACGCCACGTGTTCTGTGTAGAGCCGGGTTTGCTGAAGCACTGCTTACACAATTATACTTAAGCAATTTTACGAAGATAAATATAACTTTTCAAAGACCCGAATGTTCATGTTAGGCATTCGTTCTTTTCCATAGAATGTAATCTTGAGCTGTTCTCTGAAAATTACAATAAAATAGCAGCATAAACGTAGTCCACAGTGTTAATGTACTCAGTGTTGGGGACAAGTTTCAGTAGCTTGACAGAAGCTCGCTTGCTTTTAAAACACTGTAGCTTTTCCAGTAGCTGACCACTTTTTCCAGCAAGTTGCGTTGTAGCGAGACCAAAAGCTACACACCGGTTTGGGTTTTGACGAACATGCAATGTATTGAAGCAGCATTTTCTTTTCCAAACTAGATCACAAGCTAAAACTGTGCTTTACTGCCATCCACTGTTTTATCACTCTTCTTGTGGCTTTACGTTTCACTGAGAAGATCAGCTGATGATTACTTAAAGGATGTCGCTTTTGTATGTAATCTTTGCAAACCAAAGATAAAAATCGTCTGCATTAAGACTTTTAGCACTAATTTAAGGACGCAGATACAGGTGTGTAATAGCCCTTTTAAATTGATGTTTTATGGCACTTTAAATGTCTATTTTTGTTTTAATTACGATGATGAATCTGTGTTTCTCATTAATCACACAGATAAATCTGTCTCGCCACAATTTTACATTGGGAGCATCACAATAAAGTGATAGCAGATATTAGTCTGCTAATAGAACTAGTTGACATGTAGTTGCAAAGTTACTTATAGACTGTAACACTTTATTTTGATGGTCCCTTTTGAACAGAGTATTGTATGTCGGCTATCTTTTGGATAGTTTACACAATAAAACAATAGGCTAATCTTTGAAATCACAGTTGTATTGTATTATATTGTGGTTTTAACCCCAACTATTTTACTTAAAACATTCTTTATTAACAATTATTCATTTATTTGTAATATAAAATGTCCTTGTAAAATATATTTAAGTAGTTTCAATGTAGCTAGCTACTTTTTGATAGTAACTTGTAGTGTCGCTAACTACTTTTTCAGAAGGGTGGCTTGACTGTATCTTAACTACTTGAACTCACGAGTAGCTGTTCAAACTACAGTTTCAGAGTAGCTTCCCCAACACTGAATGTAACAAATTCCTGTATATTAATGTTCCCTTTTAGTCTTCTGCATTTGTGTTCAAATATGGCACCTCAAGACTAGTCACTCCAGTGAAGTTTGATGTCACTGAAGAAAATGACCTTGAGGAGCCATATTTAACCCTCATCGTTCCCTCGCACTTTGTAACGCATCTTTCCCTCGCGGGTCAAAATAACCCGAAAAGCCCTAAAATTATACTTTTTTTGTTGTTGTCCAGAACGCTTATTTTATTTCATTTTCATATTTTTTCTATTTGTAATGCAAATTTTTTTTTTTTTTTTTTACCCTTTAAATGACTAGATTTTATCAATAAATAACAAATAAATAGTCATTTAAGCACATTCCTCACACATTCCTTCAAAATAACTCACAATTTCATGCATAACTTTTAATTCAGCTCAAAATATTTTACATTGGGTGTCTTTGCCGACCTCTTGTGGGAAAAAAAGTCCAGCCACTAGATGGGCTTATAGCTCGGTCTAAATGGAGCAAATGAGCTGTTCCTCTGGGTCCTAAAGTCAGTTTCTCTTCAGGATGCATTCAGATACACATGTAGACATTATAAAATAATACTTTGGTAAAGTTATAGCATTTTTAGTTTGAATTTGGAGCATTTTTATGTGTTTCTATGCGTACTGAAGCATTCCTCGCATTCAGTTCATTCCTCAGGGGGTCAAATTGACCCGTGAGGGAAGGATTTGTTACTTTTTCAAATTTCAAACACAAAACTTCTCGAATCCATACATAAAAAAAAAGAAAAAAAAAAAGAAGTGTATTCATGGTCCAAGTGTGACAAAAGTCCTAGGGTCTTGGACCCCCTTTTGATGAACATTTTAAAAAATGATTTTCGGGTCAAAGTGACCCGAGGGAAGGATGAGTAAATGTATTCAAACAAGATTTAGAGCAACTACATAGGACATTTTCAGTCATAGAAGACAAGAACAGCCCAAATACACGACCTAGTATTATAACATTAAACAATAGTTAATTTGCCTTCTTCCAGAACACAACATTCCCGGCTGAGGTGAAGGACCTGACCAAGAGGATACGCACGGTCCTAATGGCAACCTCCCAAATGAAAGAGCATGAGAAGGACCCGGAGATGTTGGTGGACCTGCAGTACAGTCTGGCCAACTCCTACGCCAGCACACCTGAGCTCAGGCGCACCTGGCTGGAGAGCATGGCCAAGATCCATGTCAGAAACGGAGACCTGTCTGAGGTCAAAATCAGAGGATAACCAAGTTTATATGAACTTTAGTATTAGGACTTTTATGTGACATTTTAAAAACTGTGTTCCTTGTCCACTCCAGGCGGCCATGTGCTACATCCACATCTCGGCACTCATAGCAGAGTCTCTGAGGAGGAGAGGTGAGCACCTCAGTACTTTAGTGATGCATGCTTATGTCAATGTGAGAGTTTCTCACTCTCTTTTTTTTTGGTAAACACAGCATAAATAACCTCCCTATTGAGCTTCCTTTTGACATGCTTCTTGATCATTGCTGCTCAGTTGTTGTTGTTTTTTTCAGTGCTGTACTTCATAATGAATGAAAAATGCTCCTATCTGCTTCCTGCCACTTGCTTTATTCCTCATACTGTGAGTTGTTGTGGCCTTGTCATCAGATGCGTTCTCTGTGCTGGTTCTGGCAGTTTGTCTGGCTCTTGCATGTGCATGCTGGCATGAGTGTGAGTTTACACTAGATGCACGCCTTCGTTCTGAGTCTGAGATGGGGCTGGGCAGTATGACTAAAATCCTATTCAAATATGACTAATGGAATATAATGGTAACAGCATATATATAGTTTTTTTTTTTTTAGATGATTCAGTGAATGGAAATTTCACAAATGCTACTTCTTATCATCATTCTTAACAATATAGTCTTGGAACGGACTCTTCTACCCTTGCATACGGTGTACTGTCACACTGCCCAGCCCTAGGTTGCAAGTAAACCTGTGTTAAACCTGATGCCACTCTGCAATCACAGGTTACTGGAAGTCTGAGAAGGGTCGGATCCCGAGTGTGAGCAAAGAGGGAGCCTGTGTAATTAACTGTAGCCCCTTACTAACTCCCCAAGATGGAGAATGTGAGTTCACCTCCGCCTGCCCCGACCTGCAGTATTCTTGACCCCTTCAGGGTCCCGATGTGTCTTACTGTCTACACTAAAACATTTACTTATTATAGAGCTACTTCTGTGCTTCTTCAAGCAGCTTAGTTGACCCTGATCAGTTTTGTTTGTGTAGCACTTTTCACAGTACATATTGTTTCATTGCAGCTTTACAGAAAACAATGCCCCAGTAAGCGAACCAAAGGCAAATGTGGCAAATAACAAATTCCTTAAAATGTTTAGGTAAAATATACTAACTGCAGCAAAGATGCAAAGCTTAGGTTTTGGACAGGGATAAAAATCTTAGTGATACCCACCCAAACCCTAAGCTTTGCATCCTTGCTGCTCAGTTAGTTTGTGTACACTACAAAAATATTTTTCATAATTTGTATCTTGTTTTCTGTGGTATTCTGAGATATTTTTAAATCTACAATACTGTGCAAAGGACTAATATGAAGTTTCCAGATGTTCTTATGAAGCAGTTAATGTGCATATAAGACTTTTGCACAGTATTGTACAAGACTTATTTTCAGAGAAATCTAACAGAAACCTTGCGGCATAAACCTACATTTGCTAGATCGACAGTGTAAATATTGCATTTTATTGTATGGAACACAGACAGCAACATGGTGTCGGCCCAGATCCGGTACATGTGGATTCAGCGCGTACCAGATCTGGGCCGACACCATGTTGCTGTCTGGGAATGTTGCTTCTTAAAGGGATAGACAGTTCACATTGAAATTAATTTTTGGTATGTTTTAGCTTACCTCAAGGGCATCCAAGATAAGATGTAGGTGTCTTTGTTTCCGCAGTAGTTTCAATTTTGATATTTTTAGGTCAAACCGTTCTTGTCTGTCAGTCGCAAAACATCCTTGTTAGTAGTATTTAGTAATGGTAATAGTACTACCAGTGAAGGCACCATACGTCAGCTTGTTTTATTATTATTAAAAGAACTACAGGAAGCAAGTGTATGTAAACAGAGTGCACATTTATCTCATGCTTTTAAAATACAGCGGCTCTTAATAGTTTTCAGACACGTGTTTCCATTAGTGTAACTCTTGAAATGGGCTCGTTGCTCTCAGAAAAGGAATGTGTTAATCAGTTATTATAATCAGGTATATTTGTAAAGGTTATGTTATAGTGTTTTCACTTTTTTTGTAAAGAGGTCTTCCCGAATGTTTGCTTGTGCAAGGTACCCGTCCCCCCTGTAGAAATAATAATGTGAACAACAGTGCACGTGAATGTGAATGAAGTGTCCACGAGCACTCTCTGTTTCCAGCTCACCTAATCACGTTATCATGATTACAAACATCCTTGTAATGTGCCATATTGTGTGATATTATCATAATGCAAAGACTGTTTGTTTACGATTAATAGTAGCACTGATTATTTGAAATGAAGTTATTGTGTGATTTATTAATGTATGATTTAACAGAGAGAGTAAAGCGGATGGATGAATGGATTGATGGATGATTGGATCCCAGACAGCGATATAGTGTCGGCCCAGATGTGGATTCCACGTGTACCAGATGTGGGCCGGATCTGGGCCGACACTATATCGCTGTCTGGGATGTGAAGATGGATAGAATGATGAGTGAATACTGGATGGATGATGGATGGATCCATGCATGAGTGAATACTGTACAGAGGGAGAACTGATTCGAGAATGGATGGAATACAAGGACTAATGGGTTAATGGATGAACTGATGATGGATGGGTAGATTTAAGATGGATGAATTAATAACCTGTGTTTGTGTATTAAACTGCAGCATCATTCAGCATGGGTTGGGCCGCCTTCATGAATATCTCTCCGAATGTTAAAGAAGAGGGAGCGATGAAAGAAGACGCTGGCAATCAGGACACTCCTTACACAGAGGTGCATTCTCACTTTGCACATTTCAGAGGAATCATAGTTTCAAATGTCTCTCACACTCACTGAATAATCTCTCTGTTCGGTAGGACACACTGGTGGAGCAGTTAGAGATGTGCGTGGATTACCTCTGGAAGTCTGAGAGATACGAACTCATTGCAGAGATCAACAAACCTGTTATAGCAGTCTTTGAGAAGAGACGAGATTTCAAGGTACTTGGACTGTTTATTGGTTGACTTTAAAAGCAAATAAACATGAGGGAGCATGCTTATCAACTGTGTGTGTGTGTGTGTGTGTGTGTGTGTGTGTGTGTGTGTGTGTGTGTGTGTGTGTGTGTGTGTGTGTGTGTGTGTGTGTGTGTGTGTGTGTGTGTGTGTGTGTGTGTGTGTGTGTGTGTGTGTGTGTGTGTGTGTGTGTGTGTGTGTGTGTGTGTGTCCAATAGCGGTTATCGGAGCTGTACTATGACATTCACCGCTCATACCTGAAGGTGACAGAGGTTGTGAACTCAGAGAAACGTCTGTTTGGTCGGTACTATCGTGTGGCTTTCTATGGACAGGTAAGACACTCAATCACTCCAAAACTCTTGAAATCATATTTGGGAGAAAAAAAAGTGAAAATGATCCGTTGTTACCTCAACCCACTGGTTCCCAATTCCGATCCTGAAGCCGACCTTTTAATTAGTATTTGTATCATTTTTAATGTGGGAATTTTTCACACCAAAAGCGAAAATTCTTTAAAAAAGTGGCTTTGGAGGAGGCAAACAGAGCCACGCACACTTTGGCAAAACTTTGTTAGATCTGGGACATACAGTGACATGGTGTTTTCGAGGGGGGTTTTTTCACAGCGCGGAATTTTATATGGTGATTGTGAAACACAAAACACATCACTTACATGATTTTATGGTGAAATTAGTCATTTTTCATGTTGATCAGGTCAATTTTGATCAATAACAATGCACTGTGGCTTTAATTCAGCCTCTGCGTGCAGTGTGAATGCTCTAATCTGTTAACATGGACGCCGAAAAAAAGGTCCGGGTTGAATTACTAGTTCTTCCCATGTTTCATCATCGGACTCGCGCTCAGATTGATATGATAAAATTGATGTCATCGTTACTTGTACAGTGTGTACAATCACTGAGCTTTAGGAAGCCTCTGGAGCTGAAGTTCAGTTCTGGTAATGGGCGTTTAACTTCAGACATGCGCTGTAAGTGGTAGACCAATCACAACAGACTGGGCCATCTGACCAATCAGAGCAGAGCAGACCAATCACAACAGACTGGGCCATCTGACCAATCAGAGAAGAGCAGACCAATCACAACAGACTGGGTCATCTGACCAATCAGAGAAGAGCAGACCAATCACAACAGACTGGGCCATCTGACCAATCAGAGCAGAGCAGACCAATCACAACAGACTGGGCCATCTGACCAATCAGAGCAGAGCAGACCAATCACAACAGACTGGGCCATCTGACCAATCAGAGCAGAGCAGACCAATCACAACAGACTGGGCCATCTGACCAATCAGAACAGAGCAGACCAATCACAACAGACTGGGCCATTTGACCAATCAGTGCAGAGTAGACCAATCACAACAGACTGAGCCATCTGACCAATCAGAGCAGAGCAGACCAATCACAACAGACAGGGCCATTTGACCAATCAGAGCAGAGCAGACCAATCACAACAGACTTGGCCATCTGACCAATCAGAGCAGAGCAGACCAATCACAACAAACTGGGCCATCTGACCAATCAGAACAGAGCAGACCAATCACAACAGACTTGGCCATCTGACCAATCAGAGCAGAGCAGACCAATCACAACAGACTGGGCCATTTGACCAATCAGAGCAGAGCAGACCAATCACAACAGACTGAGCCATCTGACCAATCAGAGCAGAGTAGACCAATCACAACAGACTGGGCCACCTGACCAATCAGAGCAGAGCAGACCAATCACAACAGACTGGGCCACCTGACCAATCAGAGCAGAGCAGTTCGTGGAAAGGAGGGATTTAGAGAGACTGATTCATCTAACAAGTCTTTTCAGAATCATTGAAAAATTTTGTGATGTGAAATATATTTTATAGAAAATGAAAGTGTTTTTTTTTTTTTACCTTTGATGCATGTAAACCTGTTGTAGGAGACTCCAAAACAACATTAGGAGACTTTAAAATAGCATAATAGGGGCACTTTAAAATGGTCATAGGGGAGTAATTGAAGCAAATACAAAATGACATGGAACATCATAGAAAATGTAATTCAAATAATGAGTATGAGTACACTTAAGTAGTCAAGTTTTATTAATCCAAGTATTTGAAGGCAAATAAATATTTACTGTCCATACAAGGAACCAAAATTATTTCCCCCAGCGCTTATCTCAGAAATCAATGTATTTAAACACTTCTCTATTCTCTCCTATGTGTGTTGTATATATCAGGCAGTGGTAAGTTTTCTCATCTTTGGTTCATTTAAGTTGTTCTGCACTCAGCCCTTTTACGGTTTAATACTCATAATCTCCCTACATGCTAATCATGTGTGTGGCATATGTCACACGCGGTTTGATAAAACATGTACCACACTTCTCCTGGAAATGAATCCTGACCTCTAATCCTGAGCATTTATGTGCACACTGTGAGTGCTTCAGGTAAATGCAGTTGTGTTTCAGACAGAGACATCTAAATGTGCCGTTAACCTTCATTAAAAGTTGAACTCATTGTGCTTTGTCCAACACTGCTGTCGTTTTAACAGCGTGTCGTGTGAACTTTAACACCGATCTCTAATCCTGCCCCGCGATCTCTAGGTCATGTGTAATGTTGTGTTCGACAGGGCTTCTTTGAGGAGGAGGAGAGCAAGGAGTTTATCTACAAGGAGCCGAAGCTCACAGGACTGTCGGAGATTTCTCAAAGACTCCTCAAACTCTACTCTGACAAGTTTGGAGCTGATAATGTCAAGATGATCCAAGACTCCAACAAGGTGTGTCCTGCTGGATCCCCCATACCCCTTTCCCTTTCTCTGACCTTCTTCCTCTCCATCAATAATATATCTTGTCTGAAGCATTGTAAACCCTAACGCTCGAAATCATTAATTGGTTTGAGTAGGGCCGAACTTAAATTATTCAAATTAGTTCAATCAAATTAACTTTTATGAGTATTTAGAACTTTCTTTTTCTTTTGAGTTCACACAACTGACACATTTTAAGTTGAATTGTTTCATTGTTTTGAGTTCTATGAACTTGTTTCTTTTAATTTAGAGAAACTTAAATTTAACCGAAACTGGGCTGGGATTTCTATTTCCCAGCATGCTTTGCCTTAAAAGGGAGAGTAAATGCTAAAATTAAGTGTTTTGTGCCAGATTAATGTTAAGTGGGAGATTTAGTAGTGTTTAATGCTCCCTTTTGTTTTGCTAGTTTAGAAAAGTTTCTGGTATTTTGTTTTTTTGGAGGGGGGGGGGGGGGGGGTTACCGTCATGGTGACAAGTGGAGCATGAGCTTGGTTTGAGAACAGTATATGTTAAATGTTTTCAATTGCTGTACTCATTCATCAAGTGCTATGCTATGCTAATGCTATCAAAGCATTGGGTCACCAATTAGCAAAGTAGCATCTTTTAAATTAGCTGGTTAAAGATAGCCAAGTTTCCAGTACTAAAAATATTGAAGTTGAAGATTACATGATAATTTTAAGTTGTGTGTGAATAAGATTACTCAAATATTTCAAGTTAAGAGCAATTAAAATGTATGATTACAAAATAGAAATCGGCAAGTTCTGCTAACTTAAACGTTTAATTTCTTACCTTAAAAATGTGATGTAACCGATTACCTCAAATTATTTGAGTTTTGCCAACTTATTTGAATTTATTTGAATTTATTTATTCGAGGATAGCCTCTTGAGATGCAACATCTCATTTTCAAGAGGGTCCTAAAATTATTCAGGTTTACAGCGTAGGAAATCTCTTTTATAGTAACTAGGATGAGCATTTTTTTTAAGTTCAGGTGTGTTTCTCACAGGTGAATCCTAAAGACCTGGACCCCAGATTTGCCTACATTCAAGTGACCTATGTAGTGCCTTATTTCACTGAAAAGGAGCAGCTGGAGAAGAAGACCGACTTCGAGCACCATCACAACATCAGTCGCTTTGTCTTTGAGACGCCCTTCACTCTTTCTGGAAAAAAACATGGAGACGTGGAGGAACAGTGCAAAAGAAAAACCATCCTGACCAGTGAGGCACTTAAAATCAACCTCAAAATAAGAACATAAGTCTTGTTTTCTGAAAAACTGATCAAAATTAAGTGAGTTTTTGCCAATTGGGTCAGAAAAATCTACTTGTTTTGCCCCAATGGCAGATATTTGTCTTGTTTTAAGCATTATCCTCCTTTTTTTTCTTTTTTCTCAGAAAGTAGAAAGTTTTTTTTCATCTTAAGTAATTGTGATTCTCCAGTAAATGTGTCTTGATTTACTAAAACAATATATTATTTGTACTGGAAAACAAGACAAAAATACTGAGTAAGAAAATATTTTTTTTGCAGTGTGTGCAATCTGTATTTAATAGAATATAGAAAGACTTCCCGATACTTTCTTTTCCAGTACAGTATGATAGATTTGTATTTTTTTTTTTGGACAGAATTAGACAACAAAACACTTTTCCCTTGAAAAAGTAAAGTAAGGGATTAGTCTTATTTTTTCTGTACACTTTAATTACAGTTCCCTTTCGTCCTGGGAACTCCAGCGTGTCGTTGGGGAGTTCCCTGACGAATTGGGATCACGCTAGGGAGACCAATTGCCTTCGAGTGAATTAAAACGAGCCAATGAAAATTGGCATGCAAGGTTTGCATTCCGCGACCCGCCTACCAACGCGGGTATAAAGGGCGGAAGTAAACATTGCGCAATGCTTTTAGCTTCGGAGCCGTCCGATTGTGTCCTCTCTGAGTGAGTGAGCTTTAAGAAATGTATCTTTCTTACAACTACGAGTCTGCTGTTTCGGGAGGGGATCTCTCTGTGTTGGTGAGAGGGCGTTTCAGCGACCGCGCGGTTTCCTGTCTGCCGGCTGCGTCTATATGCTGTTAATTCAAAAAGCTGTTTTCACAGCTGGTAAACGGTTGAGTGCACACAGCGGGCTTGCAGTTTCCCCGCTGTGTTGCCGCGTTGGGTCCCTGTGTGCTTCAGCACGATAGAGAGAGTACTTTCTTCCTGAAAGAGCAACACGAGTGAAGATCGCGTCCTTTTCAGGATGACGTTTCACTTGTGTGTTTCTGGATGCGATCGTTTCCTGTCCTTATTTGACGGCCACGTTCATTGTTTCACATGCCTAATCAGTGTGTGAGACTATGTTCGTGGGTGGTTCGTGTTCTCTTAGGAGTGCATGACCACGTCGGCACGTTGTTCGCCTCCCCTTTCACGTAAAGATTGGAGCAGCTCAGTGTGCCGTCGAGCGCCGGCTGACAGCGTGGGTTGTCATGGCAACCCAGCGCGCGTCATTCGGCGCTCAAGATGCGTGGTCAAGATCAAGACTCACGTGCCTCTATGAGGTGAGTGCCTTTGCTTATTTCCCGATCCAGTTTCTCTTCTGGTGCACCAGAGGAGGGCTGCTTTGGCGAATAACATTGGTGATCTGAGGGTTTCAGTGAGCACGAACCACTCACTCCTCTAGCGCATCGCAAACATGCTGAGATTGTGTTCGTGGGTGGTTTATGCTTTCTTATGAGAGCATGACCACGTCGGCACGTTGTTCGCCTGCCTGAGGGCTTGAGCGTCCAGCGATGGCCACGAAGCGATGGCCACGTTCACTATCTTGCATGCCTGGTTGACGGCCACGATCACGGTTTCACATGCCTAATCAGTGTGTTGAG
Organism: Rhinichthys klamathensis goyatoka; assembly: GCF_029890125.1. Classification (NCBI taxonomy): domain Eukaryota; kingdom Metazoa; phylum Chordata; class Actinopteri; order Cypriniformes; family Leuciscidae; genus Rhinichthys; species Rhinichthys klamathensis. The sequence goes on from NW_026606566.1 coordinate 1,062,016, forward strand.
ACTGCGTTCGTGGGTGGTTCATGTTCTCTTAGGAGTGCATGACCACGTCGGCACGTTGTTCGCCTCCCCTTTCTCGTAAAGGTTGGAGCAGCTCAGCGTGCCGTGTGCCGTCGAGGTTTTCGAATGGGTTTCTGGTCCTTCTCATGAGGGACCAGGCATTTCATTCGGGGCCCCAGGGAGGACAGATGTCGATCGCTACATCGGAGAGAGGGCGGTTATACCCTGAAAATGATGCTAAGTTCGTACTATAATGGTGTGTTCTCATGCTGAAGATTCAGACTTAACGGCCACACTTTCCTGGGCTGTTCCAAAGCGCCTGGATGTGTGTGAAGAATTTTGGCAGTATGGAAGCATTTTGGTGCCAATATGGCAAGCCAAACATGCCTAAATCTGCAGAAGTTTTTCCTCTCTCACTACCACTGCACGTGCGTAGTTCTAACTCGGGGTTGAGCTGTGCTTAGTGACTGACCGTGATTAGTCACAGCGCTGGCCCTCGGTTAGACGATGTCCACACTGGTGGTCCAGAAGCACTTCAAAACCAGCCCGCTCGGAGTTTGTTTTCCCCCAGCAAAGGGAAGGGAAACAACCCTGAGAGGAGCGACCCAGAGTATGTGACGTTCTGCTCTTTGGGAGTGCGTGTCATTACCACTCCTTCCCCCGGGGGAGGGCCGGGTGGAGAATTTCGTTTCTGTTCCGCCGCTGGTTATCCTGTAATCAGCGGTACCCAAAGTTTGAGCAGTCCACTTCCTCTGAGTCGTTCACGGGCCCCAGCGCTCAGATGGCAGTGAGGCCTGCGGCCTTGTCACTCTCGTCTCTCGCTGGGTGAGGGGAAACCAGGACTCGATGCCCCCGGGCCTCGTTCCTCGTTTCCCCTCACGGTCGAGACTGGCAGTATAATAAGACTAGTTTCCTCCGTCCGAGAGGGTCAGAATTGGCAGTGTGTGCGGCCCCCGAGCTGCACCACTCCCGTTCCCCTCTCCCCAGCTTGCAGATAGCAGTGACGCAGCCTCGGCTGCGTCACTCCGGTCTGCAGCTGGGCCCGGAGGCGCAGAGACCAGGACACGAGGAGTCAGGGCCTCGTTCTTCGTCTCTCCCCCTCCCTTCGCCACAGGGCAGCAGAAAGCCTACGAGCTCTCTCTGCCGTCTGCCCCACGGTGGACCGCCCAGACCCCGCTTCCAGTGGCTACATTGCCACTGGAGCCAGGTGCCGGCCTTCCACCTCGCTGCCCCTCCGCGGGTACGCCGGTGGTTCGGGTGGGCTTATTGGGTCGGTACCTGGAAGCCTGGCTAGCGCTTCCGGGTCTGTCCCGATGGCTCGTCCGCACCATTCGGTTCGGCTATGCAATTCAGTTTGCACGCCGGCCTCCCAGGTTCAGGGGCATCCACTTCACCCGTGTGCGGTCAGTGGATGCCCCTGTCCTGCGGAAAGAGATCGATGTCCTGCTGGCGAAGGACGCGATCGAGCCGGTCCCTCCTGCCGAGATGAGGTCCGGGTTTTACAGCCCCTACTTCATTGTACCCAAGAAAGGCGGTGGGTTACGACCAATCCTGGACCTGCGAGTTTTGAATCGGGCCCTGCACAAACTCCCGTTCAAAATGCTCATGCAGAAGTGCATTTTCGAATGGGGCTTCAGGTCAACTGGGACAAGAGCAAACTCTGCCTCATGCAGAGGATCTCTTATCTCGGTATCGAGTTGGACTCGGTCGCCCAGACTGCGCGCCTCACGGAGGAGCGCGTCCAGTCAGTGCTCACCTGCCTCAGGTCTTTTCGAGGCAGGACAGCGGTTCCACTGAAACAATTTCAGAGGCTCCTGGGGCATATGGCAGCCGCAGTAATGATGCTCGGCCTGTTACATATGAGACCGCTCCAGCACTGGCTTCACGATCGAGTCCCGAGGTGGGCGTGGCAGAGCGGCACGTTCCGGGTGAAATTAACCCCGCACTGTCGCCAAACCTTCTCCCCGTGGTCGGATCCTGCATTTCTACGGGCCGGAGTGCCCCTAGTCCAGGTTTCCAGGCATGCTGTGGTTTTCACAGATGCCTCTGCCATGGGGTGGGGGGCCACGTACAAATGGCATGCAGTCTCGGGTCTGTGGACGGGGCCCCAGCTGCATTGGCATATCAACTGCCTAGAGTTGCAAGCAGTACGCTTGGCTTTGTGCCGCCTCAAGGGGCTTCTCAAAGACAAGCACGTACTGGTCCGTACGGACAGCACTGCGACTGTTGCGTACACCAACCGACAAGGTGGTCTATGCTCCCGTCGCATGTCGCGACTCGCCTCCCACCTCCTCCTATGGAGTCAGAAGCATCTGAGGTCGCTTCGCGCCACTCATGTTCCAGGGGAGCTCAACCGTGTGGCAGACGAGCTTTCACGGTTGCCTCCCCTGCCAGGAGAATGGCGACTCCATCCCCAGGCGGTTCAGCTGATCTGGAGTGTTTTCGGAGTCGCACAGGTAGACCTGTTTGCCTCTCCGGACACGACCCATTGCCAGTGGTTTTACTCCCTGTCCGAGGGGACCCTCGGCACGGACGCCCTGGCTCACAGCTGGCCCCGGGGCCTGCGCAAGTATGCGTTTCCCCCAGTGAGCCTTCTTGCACAGACACTGTGCAAGGTCAGGGAGGACGAGGAGCAGGTCCTGTTAGTGGCGCCGTATTGGCCCACCAGGACTTGGTTCACGGAACTCATGCTCCTCACGACAGCCCCTCCTTGGCCGATTCCTCTTGAGGAAGGACCTCCTTTCTCAGAGACGGGGCACTCTATGGCACCCGCGTCCAGACCTCTGGAAACTCCATGTCTGGTCCCTGGACGGGACGCGGAGGTTCTAGGTGATCTACCACAGGCAGTGGTAAACACCATCACTTCTGCTAGAGCCCCCTCTACGAGGCGCCTCTATGCGTTGAAGTGGATCCTATTCGTCGAATGGTGTTCCTCCCACCAGGAGGACCCCCGAACTTGCCCGATCAGAGTCGTGCTTTCCTTCCTACAAGATGGGTTGGAGCGAAGGCTGTCTCCCTCCACCCTCAAAGTGTATGTTGCCGCAATAGCCGCACATCACGATGTAGTAGAAGGTAAGTCCGTGGGGAAGCACGACCTGATCATCAGATTCCTCAAGGGTGCTAGGAGGTTAAATCCACCTCGTGTTTTGCACTCTGTACCCTCTTGGGACCTAGCTCTGGTACTGAGAGCTCTTCAAAGTCCTCCCTTTGAGCCTTTGCTGACAGTAGAGCTGAATATCCTGTCCATTAAGACAGCGCTCCTGTTGGCATTGGCCTCTTTTAAGAGGGTCGGGGATCTGCAGGCTTTTTCGGTCGACGAATCGTGCCTAGAGTTCGGGCCGGGCCTTTCTCGCGTGATACTGAGACCCCGGCCCGGATATGTGCCCAAGGTTCCTACCACTCCCTTCGTGGATCAGGTAGTGAACCTGCAAGCGCTGCCCCAGGAGGAGGCAGACCCAGCCCTAGCTTTTCTCTGTCCAGTCCGCGCCTGCGGGTTTACACTACAGAACGCAAAGCTTCAGGACCTCAGATCAGCTCTTTGTCTGTTACGGAGGCCAGCAGAAGGGGAAGGCCGTCTCCAAGCAGAGGTTAGCTCACTGGTTAGTGGATGCTATCACCCAAGCGTATGAAGCTACGGGTGAGCCTTGTCCTCCCAGGTTGCGTGCTCACTCTACGAGAGGTGTTGCTACCTCCTGGGCGTTGGCTCAAGGCGCCTCGCTGACAGACATTTGTAGAGCTGCGGGCTGGGCGACACTGAACACGTTCGCTAGATTATATAGCCTACGTGTGGAACCTGTTTCCTCCCGAGTACTCGCTACGGCCAGTGGGTAGAGGGAATAGGTTGTGTCGGCTTGCTACGCCACTCCGTGCCTCAGACGGTTACGTGCGTCTTTCGCTCCGTTGGCGCCCTACGTTGGTTAGCCTCGTGAGTTCCTCCATCACCCCTTCGGTGCCAGGCGTGGCGGACCGCCGGCGCCAGGTCTACTACCTCTAAGGGAGTTGTTGTGTAGACTGGGTGTTATGTCCAGTGGTCTCTTCGGTGACCCATTATGCCACGTGCAGTCCAGCCGTGTCTTCCCCTTGACAGACTCGTTCTGTCGTCCCTGTTGAGTACGCTCCCACTCCCCTTGGAGGGGACTACCTCAGGGACTGCCATATGTTTCACTATCCCCCTGGGCTAGTACATATGTGTATTCCAGGCCTTCTTCAGGCATCTGGCTTCCGCAGCGTTCCCTTCCCCCTTTTACGGGTTGGGCACGCTTTCCCAGTGTTATCCAATCCACTGTGTGGGTCTTGCGGAACAGCAGTGTGACTCCCTTGCTTGCTCCCGTAATTTGTGAAACTGCTTAGGGTAGCTTAGCTGGGCGCTGGAAGGGGCCAGCACCATGGCGTTTTGTTAGGGATCCCAATTCGTCAGGGAACTCCCCGACGACACGGAGTTCCCAGGACGAAAGGGAACGTCTCGGTTACATATGTAACCCTCGTTCCCTGAGTACAGGGAACGGAGACGTGTCGTCCCTTCGCCATGTTGCTGTACCTTCGCGGAGGACTGGACACCGTTCGGCTCCTCAGCGAAAAGCATTGCGCAATGTTTACTTCCGCCCTTTATACCCGCGTTGGTAGGCGGGTCGCGGAATGCAAACCTTGCATGCCAATTTTCATTGGCTCGTTTTAATTCACTCGAAGGCAATTGGTCTCCCTAGCGTGATCCCAATTCGTCAGGGAACTCCCCGACGACACGTCTCCGTTCCCTGTACTCAGGGAACGAGGGTTACATACGTAACCGAGACGTTACTTCTGGTGTAATTGCAATAAATGCTGTATAGACTACAGAATAATTCTTTATAAAACAACAGTGGATTTAAAATGTATGTTTCAATGTAAGCCTCTCCCTTTAAATACTTTGGTCAGTTCAAGAATAATGCAATTTGATAGGATTAATTTGACAGAATCAAAAGAGCAGTTTCACGTCTATCCTTGTGTCCTTCAACGGGTCGAGGTTGATATGGGAATGAGAGTAATTACCTCTCCACTGTCTGTGTGTCCTGCAGCCAGTTCCAGTTTGCCCTTCCTGAAGAAGCGCATCGAGGTGGTGGAGCAGCAGAGCACAGAGATGAACCCTATCGAGGTGGCGATCGAAGAGATGAGCCGGAAGGTGTCTGAACTCAAACAGCTGTGCAACATGGAGGAGGTGGACATGATCCGCCTGCAGCTCAAACTACAGGGCAGTGTCAGTGTTAAGGTGAACTACTGCGCGACACACGGCAGATCAATATATATCCCCAATTACTCCTCAGTCATATCGCATCATCATAAACGCATGTCAGGTGGTTTTGTCTCCACAATGTGCATTTGAAATTGTTTAATGCACATCTCGCCATTTCTGATTTCTTACGTTAAAGGGATAGTTCACCCAAAAATGAAAGTCCTGTCATCATTTACTCACCCTCAAGTTGTTCTAAACCTGTATGAGTTTCTTTCTTTCGTTGGACACAAAACAAGACATTTTTGAAGAATGTTGGTAACCAACAGTTGACGAAATCCATCGACTTCTATAGTATTTTTTTCTACTATGGAAGTCAATGGGGTCCATCAACTGTTTGGTTACTCACATTCGTCAAAAAAAATCTTTTCTGTTCAGCAGAAGAAAAAAATCATACCGGTTTAGAACAACTTGAGGGAGAGTAAATGCTGACCTGATTTTCATTTTTGGGTGAACTATCTCTTTAATGACACTGGTATTAGCTATTCTATACTAAGACTGTAAAATAAGAATGTATTTCATGAAGTTTTTGTGTTTTTTAGGTGAATGCAGGGCCCATGGCCTACGCCCGAGCCTTCCTTGAGGAGAAGAATGCCAAGAAATACCCAGACAACCAAGTCAAGCTCCTGAAAGAGATCTTCAGGTACTTCTATATTCATTGTTCCGCCCCGTCAAAGATTTATAAAAACAGTGAACTTCCTTCGCTCCGGCACAAATCTAGATATGCTGTGCTCTCTTATGAAGAGTGCAAATCTCTCTGTGTGCTTGCTTGTGCTTTTATTAAGTGACTTACAATAACACTAGGAAATAATGATATAGGTTTAAATGAGCACAGAGGTGTGGTTTGTTTGGAGCGGTGACTGTGATTGGCTGTTTCTCGTCGCTCAGGCAGTTTGCGGACGCATGTGGGCAGGCCCTGAAAGTGAACGAGCGTCTCATAAAAGAAGATCAGCTGGAGTATCAGGAGGAGATGAAAGCTCACTATAAAGACATGCTGACCGAGCTCTCCGCCATCATGAATGAGCAGGTCAGCGCACACACACACACAGTGCTCCTCAACATTAAACGCTAGAATGAGACGGAAAAGGATGGTTAAGTTGTAAATGTTTCTGCCCCCGCACTTCATTTTGGACAAATACTTTTACAAATCTTTATATTAACTGGCTTATAAACTGAGATGTTTCAGCGACATTTGCCTTTAAAGATTACATGCATCAGATATACATTAGCTTTGTTATGTAATTGTTTACTGTACTCAAGCATATAAATACCATATGTTTGCAGATATTTAGGAAACATGCTAAGTTCACACACACTTGTTTCTCCGAAAAACAATGCAACAGCCGGTTAATGTGCGTTCATGTCTTGTTTTGTTTTGGTCTGTGATTTCGACCACTGCCGACACTTAAAACTTGATATTTAGATCATTTTTCCCGTTCTTCGCTTGTAAGCATGTTGATTGCATGTTTTTTTTCTGCCTTTCAAAGATTCAGTTCACAAGACAACCAGGACCCGAACGACACAATGCCGTCTGAGCTGCTAGTGAGCTTCGGAAACTGCTTTCAGACGGTTTTCTCCAAAATGGCTGCCGGGTTTTTCTGACTAGAGGGATTAACAGAGTTCGTGATTTTAATGAAATAGAAAAGACTAAAAGGAAAAGCATTCTAGTATTGTGGATGAAGCATATGACTGTGTTTTTTTGCATTGCACACACACACTCCTGCATAAACTCACCAATACCATCTCAACAAGTACATGCATAGCATCAAATATGCCTTTTTATTCTAGAACCTGCTTTTAGAAAACAGTGACCTTAATTAACTAAGCAAATCTCGTGTTCAAAATATTTTATAGGGCTTTCACTTCATAGCTTTCTGATGTAATTTTTTCACTGATATCTGAATACTGTTAGGAGTACGATTGTCATGTTTCATTCTCTGTATTCCACATAATCGTGACGCACACATCTCTAGTCCCTGAGTGAATGTAAAACCCCTCTAACATTCCCAGCTCACTCATTTTACAAACGCAAATGTGCCATTTTATACGTTTTTTTATGATTGATAATGTTTTACTGTTACTTTGTGTACTGTTGTAAATTGTAAATAAGAATAATTAAAATGTAAAATGTTTTTTTATATATTAAAATATGATTGTTTGTGTCCATTTTTAATGCATGACACTGATTGAATAAAATGTCCAAAACTGAAAAATCAAACTAACGAGATAAAATACAAATACAAAAAGGCACAAAAAAAAAATGCATTGGCAGGTTTGGTTGACGTCTGCTCACTTTGCGCACCGAATTAACATTATTTGTGGAAACAATAATACTATTCTAACATTTATGGTAAGATAAAAAAAAAAAAAAAGAGAAACGACTTTTATTCATCAAGAATGCATTAAATTCATCAAAAGTGACAGTGAAGACATTTATAATGTTACAAAAGATTTATATGTATATATACACACTCACCTAAAGGATTATTAGGAACACCATACAAATACTGTGTTTGACCCCCTTTCGCCTTCAGAACTGCCTTAATTCTACGTGGCATTGATTCAACAAGGTGCTGAAAGCATTCTTTAGAAATGTTGGCCCATATTGATAGGATAGCATCTTGCAGTTGATGGAGATTTGTGGGATGCACATCCAGGGCACGAAGCTCCCGTTCCACCACATCCCAAAGATACTCTATTGGGTTGAGATCTGGTGACTGTGGGGGCCATTTTAGTACAGTGAACTCATTGTCATGTTCAAGAAACCAATTTGAAATGATTCGAGCTTTGTGACATGGTGCATTATCCTGCTGGAAGTAGCCATCAGAGGATGGGTACATGGTGGCCATAAAGGGATGGACATGGTCAGAAACAATGCTCAGGTAGGCCGTGGCATTTAAACGATGCCCAATTGGCACTAAGGGGCCTAAAGTGTGCCAAGAAAACATCCCCCACACCATTACACCACCACCATCAGCCTGCACAGTGGTAACAAGGCATGATGGATCCATGTTCTCATTCGGTTTACGCCAAATTCTGACTCTGACATCTGAATGTCTCAACAGAAATCGAGACTCATCAGACCAGGCAACATTTTTCCAGTTTCAACTGTCCAATTTTGGTGAGCTCTTGCAAATTGTAGCCTCTTTTTCCTATTTGTAGTGGAGATGAGTGGTACCCGGTGGGGTCTTCTGCTGTTGTAGCCCATCCGCCTCAAGGTTGTGTGTGTTGTGGCTTCACAAATGCTTTGCTGCATACCTCGGTTGTAACGAGTGGTTATTTCAGTCAAAGTTGCTCTTCTATCAGCTTGAATCAGTCGGCCCATTCTCCTCTGACCTCTAGCATCAACAAGGCATTTTAGCCCACAGGACTGCCGCATACTGGATGTTTTTCCATTTTCACACCATTCTTTGTAAACCCTAGAAATGGTTGTGCGTGAAAATCCCAGTAACTGAGCAGATTGTGAAATACTCAGACCGCCCCGTCTGGCACCAACAACCATGCCACGCTCAAAATTGCTTAAATCACCTTTCTTTCCCATTCTGACATTCAGTTTGGAGTTCAGGAGATTGTCTTGACCAGGACCACACCCCTAAATGCATTGAAGCACCTGCCATGTGATTGGTTGATTAGATAATTGCATTAATGAGAAATTGAACATTATTATTGAACTTTTTTTTTCTTCTATAAATATTATTTTTTTTAAACCATTTTTGGCCAGGACAGATTTTATTTGTGAAACTTCAATATCATATGAATTTGTTTAAGTGATTAAGTAGCCTCTAAGTGATTTTAATTTGAATTCATTTCTCATATATTTTTCTTACATCATTAAATTATAAAACTAGCCAATTAATAAACTATAAGAACTATATTCTCTGGCACCAAATAAGCACATTAAAATGATAACATAAGGACTAGGTGACAATGCTTTATTGTATATTATTATAATTTCTCTTATTAATATAACAATTCAAATTTTCACAGAAAATAAATTATTGCAAACATGCAAAATGTTGTCTTTTTGGGAACATAGTTTTAAATATTCACCAATTTAGAATTGTTAATAAAGCCTGTTCCAGTTGCAAAAATACTGATGCAAAAAGAGATATAACTAAATTAAAAAGGCTCTGCATGTAAAATGAATGGGCAATAGTTTAATGTGTTGAAGCAGGTGAAGATGAAGAGGTTATTCTAGTTTCTCGTCTCCTTCCTCCACATCTTTGAGACTGAGCACCTCCAGCGTTCCCTTTCCTTTAGTCTCACAGCGGATCAGCTCATCAATCTCACGGAAGCAGCCTGGATCTATCAGACACACCTGAAGGCAGGACACACAGTTACCTTAACTCAGACAAAAGGGGAAAATATATAATGCCAATATTTACTTACATATATATATACAGTATCTCACAAAAGTGAGTCCACCCCTCACATGGGGGGGGGGGGGAATGTAAAGGAAAGTGTAGTGTGTAGTTGCCATCTCCCCCCACAGATGTAAATATGTGGCGCTGTTGAGCTCGGGACGGCCACGTCCTCTGTCCTTGTACGCAATTTACGGTTCAGTACACTGAACATTTACTGGATTTACAACTGTTTAAATGCACAAATTAATCCGAAATGACGATGAATGACAAATTATAACAAAATAATCTGATACTTTGTTAAGATAGATGTGCATTAAATGCAAACTAATAGACCTGCTACTTGTTCTATCATGTAATGTGTACGGTATGTGTTTCTTTGTCCATCATTTTATTACATATACTTCATAATGGCAGTGAACGACTGTTTCCATAGTATGCATCGGTGCAATAAGGTCTCATTAGTTAATGTATTAACTAACATTGAGCAATACATTTGTTACAGTATTTATTCCATCTTTTCTTTATTAATGTTAGTTAATAAAAAAGTCATTCATGTTAGTTCACAGTGTATTAATTAACGTTAACAAATACAACTTTAGATTTTAATGTTTTAGTAAATGTTGAAATTACCCTTAACTAATATTAATAAATACTGGAGAAGTGTTGTTTATTGTTAATTCAAAACTAATGTAGCTACCTAATTTTACCTAATGAAACCTCTAGTAAAGTGTTAGATTTAATTTTATTAGGAAGTTTATTTTAAAATAGTTAATGAATGAATTATTCCAAGAGTTTTTGCTAATGTATCAGAATTGGTACAGAGACCAGTGAAATGTTACTGGCATTGGTAGTTTTGGTACCGTGGGTGCACAACATCTCTTCGTCGTGATATGCTTGTTTTTTTTTACTGAAACCATTTTATAAAAGCATAACACTTGTTCTGACTGACAGCCGGAAGCAAGTACAGTAGCACATCTTAAAAAGAGAGAACAGACTGCAGAGAAATACTAAATTGACACTAAAAATCACAAAAAAGTTGCATCTCTGTTATTTCAAAATTAAAGTTAATTTAACGCACCACTGCTAAACATATTAAACTCACTCACTAAACTCACTTTTCAACTAGTCTGTTGTTGGATAACCAGTCGATTAGTTGATCATGCTGGCATATCCCTCGTTTATAGACCAATGATATCTGGTTAAAAATGTGGTTACGTCCTTGACATCCAGTATATAAAGCGTAATGAATGAATGAATAAATTGACCCGAAAGACTCTTTACCATTTCCAGCTGATCATCGAAGTCCTCGTCCTCCACTGCCTTTATCAAGGGTCTGAGCTTTTCTTTCAGTCTCTTCCCGTCCTTGGCTGGCAGGACGAAGCGCAGCCGCATGTGAGCTCTCTGGATCTGAATGGACTCCTTCAGCTGCTTGATGACCTCGAGAGCCTGGGGGGGATTCACAAAACTGACCTTCAGCATCATCACGGTCTCAGGCTCTCAGGGGCCGTTTACACCACACACGTTTCAACTAAACACGTCACGTTACACTTTTTATGCGTTTTGGCCGTTCATTTACACGCGTTTTGGCCGTTCAGGGGCCTGAAAACGCTAACTTTCAGGTCAGGTCATCCTCATTTATATAGCGCTTTTAACAATGTAGATTGTTTCAAAGCAGCTTTACAGTGATAAACATATAATTAAAGGTAACAGAGATTGGTTTGGTTTTATAGCGGTTCTTGAATAATGTTATTTTCCAGCTAAAGTTAGTTTTGATTGATTCACTTCCGTCGAAATGATCATTTGTTATTAAATTAGGAGCCGCTAAGACGACAGCGTTCTCTCTAAACAGACTTTAAACGCGAACCTAGGATAAACGCTGATGGCGTTCACTTGTGCATTAAGAATTTATTCTATAGTTATGTGCGTTTGAATATATGTGCGCAGGTTTGTAATTCCCTACAAACCATGCCTAAACAAACTACTTGTCTTGCCTATAAATTTTGATACAGAATTTTATTTTATTTCATCACTTCGGGGTAGGTACGTGAACCATATCAAAGTGCAAGCTTGAATTTGAAAGCGGTCTCCGTGTAAACAACAAAAACGTGTATCTGAAGACGATGACGTCATGCACATGCGTATTAACTGTTCAGTCTACAGGTGAAACTCGAAAAATTAGAATATCGTGCAAAAGTTATAATTTTGATGATTATGGCTTATGAAAACCCCAAATTCAAAATCTCAGAAAATTAGAATATTACATGAAATCGATAAAAAAAAAGGATTTTAAATACAGAAATGTCGGCCCTCTGAAAAGTATAATCATGCATATGTATATAGTTATATACTAAATATATTAGTTCAATGTTGTTTTCGTCAACGATGACGATAACGAAATGATTTCGTTGACGCACTTTTTTTTATGACGATAACGCGACGATGACTAGCTAAAAATGGCTCTAAGGTGACTAAAACATGACGAGACGTTTTCGAGTTTTCGTTGACAAGACGAGACGGAACGAAAATGACTATAAGTCTGACGTTCGCAATGCATGTCATTTCTGCCTATTTTGCGTGAAATCTGTCTTGAGCTAAAAAAGTATCAGCAATGCTGCCGCTTCCTTTCATTGTTTTGGGTACCCATGCCGCGCGCGCATCAGATTCCACACAACAACACACCTGCGGCTGCGGCTAGTCACTCACCACACATCTTCGAAAGACCATGGCGGCAAAGCCAGTAAACGGGCTTGGTGGTCGGAGTCGACGAGATGATTTATGGACATAGGCTACTTTCAGTTTCAGTATAATCCAGCGGTTCTCAAAGTGTGTGGCGCGCCCCACTGGCGTGACAGGTCTCCTCCAAAACGGGTGAAATTTTCCGTTTTATGCCTTTTTATCTTTATTCGTTCATGGCGAGTCCGCATCGTCAAATTCATCTTTGCAGCGACACCGAAAACACCAGTTTATTAATAAACAATTAAATGTCTCCTTGCTATTTTTTTAAACATTCATAATCACTACTTTTGCCGGTTCTTTGTGGCAAGCTTTATGCGTGCGGTCCTGCGCTTGAGTGCGGCTATAACGCTCAATATAAGTAATTAAATTAATATAAAGGGGCGATTTGTCCACTAATGGCTTAAATGAACAACTACTAGTCGACTAGAATACAAACTTTAGTCGGAGGCAGCTCTTATCCCACATATTCTCGAACCAGCAGGCCATTCTGTGTTGAGCGCGCGACCCTGAGCTGAATGAGCGAGCCGAGGAATATTCAGAAATGCGCTCTCCGCTCACATGCTCTGATCGGAACAAAGGAATATTAAAGTAATTATCATTAGTTTATATCTTATACACTGCCCATACACTACCCATCATTTTAATCCCATATCAAACACAGTATGTTATGTCTATTTTATCTATTTAAAAAAAATATATATATATATATAACGTTTTTAAGTAGGCTAAAGGCAGAGAGCTGTGTGCATTCTTCTTCCCTTTGCCACATCATATCTCTGTGAGATGGGCTTTTCAGCTGTTTCAGTTTCACTGAAAACAAAGTACAGATCTCAGCTGAACATTGAGCATGACTTTTGAGAAATTGTGCAATTCAAAACAGGCTCATTGCAGCCACTAATGCAGGGATAAATAGACCTGTCTTGCCAAATGGATTTCTATTCTTTTCTTTTTTTTAACAGATTGCAAAGTGGCACTTTTATTTATTTTCTATTTTTGAACTTGATACCAATTTTGACACAGCCGCATTTTATTTTCTCTATTTTTTAAAGACAATTTATTTATTTATTTTTACTAAAATTGACTAAAACTTGATTAAAACCTTTTTGCGTTTTCGTCGACTAAAATGTGACTAAAACTAAAAAGCATTTTCGTCCAAAAGACTAAGACTAAAACTAAAAGGGCTGCCAAAAACAACACTGTATTAGTTTCACCTTTTAATTTGAATTACTGAAATACATGAACTGTTGCATGATATTCTCATTGTTCGAGGTTCACCTGTATAGCGCAGCGCTTTTAGTCGTTTTCGCAGATTGTGTGCATGAGGATCGTTTTGACAATGATGTCGTCTGTACGCGGAAAACTCAAAGGAAAAACTTCTCAGTTTTAAGCATATCGTTGTCGTGTAAACGTACCCGTAGAGACCATGTTACTATCAACCAGGGCTTGACATTAACAGCCGCCACCCGGGAGGGTTTCAGCAGTGGTGTGTAACGCAGTCACTCCTCTAGCCACTGTGTATTGTGCATCATTTTACTCATTCCCACAGATTTTGAGTTCATACCCAAAGTTTGCGCTCATAAAGCCACTAAGAACTAAATTGAGTAAATTTTCGCTGCTTATAGCGCTTAAACAGTTGAATACACACAAAATAATGACAAAATGCCAGTCTTGGCGAGTATTCACGTAAACGGTCAGTTATGTTTTAAGTGAATGTAAACAGTTGAGAAAGAAAATGCACGCGTAACAGTGTAACGGATCTGTGCATCGGGTCTTAAAGTGACAGCAGCCTAATAATCCTGCTGCCAAATTATGAGATTAAATATTGAAAATATCTATATCGCAGTTCGATGTCAAAATTGTGGCCAGTGAAAATGCTAATTGGCTAGTAACTTTGGAAAGCCACTAGCCACAATAGCTGGTGAGTAAAGGTTAATGTCAAGCCCTGCTGTCAAACGTCACAAACAACCATCATTTGATGTTAGTGACCTCTTCAGTGATTATGTGCAGCTACACATTTCACAGATCGCCACATGATCGAGGTCTACTGACCTGCTGTTTAGTGCTTTTGTTTGCCTTGACGGAGAAGTGGATGTCCTTCATCGCTCTCTCTATAAGGCTGACTGTGTAGGGCCGTTTGGTCTCAGGATTCACACATTTTTCTGCCACAATAGTTGCAATATCACGAAACATCTGTTCCAGCTGACTCTGCCGTTCCCGATCTGACACCTGCAATTCTCCTTTAGATAAAATCTGAAAATAAAAGCCATTTATGTAGAAACATTTAAGGATTCGTAGAAAACATGCGTCAACTGAATACATAATCTTCTTCTTATGAACCGCACTGATCAGACTGAGTCTGTAAATTCACCTGTTTGCATATTTCTGTCAAGTCATCTGTGCCGAAAGCGTTTGACAGGTCCTCTTTCTTCGCCACTTGACCCTTAGACACATTCACAAACACTGTGTTTGTCTGCAGGACTTCATCGAGGTCTTTCTCCCTGGAGGTACAGTTGATTTGTGCATTACCGGTACATTAATGTCACTTAAGAAAATTATTAATTGTTTTACCAAGTGATCATGAAATTCCATCAAATGACGTTACAAATCCCTTTAGACAGAGTTTCCCAAATGGGAGTTTGTGGGTTGATAAAAAGTAGGCTATTGTATCTATTAGTTGTTGTTTTTAAACATATACACCTGGTATGGTGTCTTGCCTTAAACGTGAATACGTATATGACAGATTGTATAACTACAGTGTAAAAGACACGTTTGGATTTGAAATAAAAATAATGAATAAAATGTTGTGTTTGTAGTAAACAGCCGCGCACTGCAAATCCGTCATATGTGAAAACACGATGAGCGCGTGCTGCTCCTGCGCATGCGCACTGCAGAGTAATGCGTGAACCACAGACTGGCAAAAAGATGTGAACCTGGAGCCAGTTGGTAAGTGTTGGTACCATAGTGTGAGCACTCTTTAAAAGCTACTATTTCTATCAAATATCAACTAAACAAAACAAAAACAATCAAAAAGTAATAGTGTTAAAGTCTTAAATTACTGATATCACTGTTATAATAGCTATAATCACCGAATAAACACAATATATATATATATTTTTTTTTTTAAATCATATGACGAGTTTTTCATAACAGACTCACGCTCCAGATCTCCAGCTCATCACTTTGTTTTTATAACAGGCTATTTCAAATCTTTTCCCTCCTTTCTTCATCCTCACGACGGCAACATTTGTTAGCCTGATCTGGTTTGTAGGTGTAAATATTGACATGGTTGATTATGTTCAGCTCAACGCGGTGCTCCAGTGCTGCGTCTCTCTGCCTGCCTCTTCCTCGCACGCACTCGGTGATGATCTGCGAATCTGCCGCAGCGACTCCTGGAGGACTGGAGTAATGGCACACAAATAAGAGATTGAGAGGGGGATGCAACGCAATGCAACATATTTCTGCTGCATGCAGAGGCGCTTATAGTCTCCATCTGTAGGTACTGGAGCACAGCTCGTCAGCTCCTTTAAAAATATTTCAAAGTCCTTCTGCTAGTACACGAAAACATGCAGATACAGTGACACCAAGGGTTGCCAGGTCAAAAAATATCAAAAATAGCTAATCAAAAAGACTTAACAAACTAGCCCAAATATCAATATCAACGAGACAGTAAATTAAGAGACATACGATTAAGAGTGAATGTGTGCATATTTAAATATAAATATATATATATGCAAATACTTCAAATGATTACTTTATAATAAATAGACCGTTCTTATTTCTATCTCTTTATTTCCTGAAATGTTTTTGAATAATTTAATAATTATAATAATAAATGTTTTAATTTATTATTTCTCATTCATTTAACCTTCAACCTATTAATTTGCCTACAACACAATATGGCCAAATACACTTCTGCTGAAATTGTGTAATCTTGGATTGAACAAGTCACTATGTTACTGGATATTGGATTTTCTAACCAACCGCTCCCAATGTGTGAAAATAGGCGAGCACGTTTCTGACACCATATACATCAACACTGGTGCACCTCAAGGCTGCGTGCTCAGTCCCCTACTTTACACATTTTACACACATGACTGTTCCGCTTTTTTTCCCACTAATCATGTCATTAAATTTGCTGACGACACAACTGTGCTCGGCCTCATTACAGCCAGCAATGAGAAGGCATACAGGGCGGAGATCGAACTGTTAACAGAGTGGTAGAACTATAACCTCTTACTAAACATCAGAAAGACAAAGGAAATCATAGTTGACTTTCGTAAATCAAACAATCTAGGTCACTCATCCCTCAACATCAATGGAGAGGCAGTCGAGAGGGTGAAACACTTTAAATTTCTGGGTGTTACTATGTCGGAGGATCTGTCCTGGGGCAGGAGCATTAGTACAGCGGTAGGGAAGGCCCAGCAGCGGCTCTTTTACCTGAGGAAGCTGAGAAGAGTGAAACTCCCCCAGAGGCTTATGATAATTTTTTACAACTGTGCAATCCAAAGTGTGCTGACTTATGGGCTGTTGGTGTGGTTTTCTAGCTGCACCACAGCTGAACGACAGTTAATTCAGAAGGTGGTGAAAACTGCAGGCAAAATCATCGGGACTACTCTCCCGGAGATCTCATCTATACACCACCCGCTGTCATGCGTAAAGCACACAACATCATAAGAGACCGGTTCCTGGTTGCCACCTATGTCTGATAAAAAACCGGGACATATCGATGACCCGCCCAACGGGGGAAGGCGATTACATGCGCGCTTCTAACATGCACTTTTTGAGGCACAGACGCAAGGTCTCTCGCTCTCTCCCTCTCTGTCGTGCGCGCGTTACACAGTTTGAACATATTCACGTAGCCTTTCGAAAACCGGGACATTCAGTGTCCCGGGAGAGTGCATAAATTTCCCGGGACAAGTTATTAAAAAGAAGGACAATCCCGGTAAAACCGGGACAGGTGGGAACCCTACCGGTTCCATCCAGCACACGGCTTGTTCCGCCTGCTCCCGTCGGGCAGGAGGTACAGGTCTCTTCCAGCTAGAACCACTAGAATGGCCAACTGCCTCTACCCTCAGGCAGTTCGACTGCTGAATGAGCACCATTCCGGACTACCTCCTTCTGTTACCTAATTTACACATCTAACATTATTTAACATTACCCAACAACTGCAATAACTGTGAACTGGACTCTGCATTGTTGCAGCACACATAATTATACATTTTCATTGATTGGTAGTGATTCACCTTATATGCCCCTTCTCTGTTTATATGTGTCACTATGGCCCTATTTGTGGTGCTAGTATGGACTTTATCATCCACCAGATGCAATAATTGTAACTGGACTGTGCAGCTCTTGTGAGATTATGGTTTTCTAACACCTACTCCCGTGTAATGGAAATCATTATGAACATCAGCTATGCTAATTATTTCCCATCTGCCTTTCTGCTGTTATCTCGGGACGCTTGTCCCGAGAAAAATGGCGTTCGTAGGCTCCAGTTTGGTATCCTGCCTCTCACGGGGATTTCGGATGCCTCAACGCCTGTGATGAGAAGACCAACGCCTGTGAAGAGACGACTCAACGCCTGCGAAGAGACGACTCAACGCCGGCGATATGTTATCCCCTAAATATTACATGATTAACTAAATGTATTTTTTCCAGGTACTCTCTGATATGCACTTACTGTAAAGCTTCTTTAAAACCCTATGATTGTTAGCCAGAGGAGAACTGGCCCCTGACTAGCCTGGGTTCTCCCAAGGTTTTTTTCTCCATCCAATCTGATGGAGTTTTGGTTCCTTGCCACTGTCGCCTTGCTTTTGGCTTGCTTAGTTGGGGATATTTAATATTCAACAATATTATTGAACTGTGTTGTACTACTTTCATGTTATCACTGTGAAGCTGCTTTGATGCAATCTGTATTGTGAAAAGCGCTATATAAATAAATGTGACTTGACTTGACTTGACTCTATAAGTGATTCCACTTGATATTCTTTTGTCTTGGTAGCTGTCTGTTGCGGTGCCCTGTAAACAAACTGTTTTTATTGGTGATCTTCTGCACTTTATGAAAACCACTGTCGATTGATGCTCTGATGTACTTTCGTTGTACTTGCAATGGCAATAAATAATAATAATAATTCCTATATTATTATTCCTTTTTTAAATAATAATAAAAATAAAAAAGCGTTAGGGACACCCAGGGGACCTTGTGAAGCTGGAAGTGGGACGACGTCTGTCATGTGCAAAGTCAGGGAGGAAGAAGAACAAGTCCTAATGGTCGCACCGTACTGGCCCAACCAGTCTTGGTCCTGACGTTAGGTTCCTGAGAGCTACACTCTCCCAGACCTCACCTCATCCCCTCTCGGGGTCTTTCTCTGGTCCTACAGGCCCTGCAGAGAGCAGTCGTGTTATGTTCAGAAAGCAATTTGCTGTGGCTACTTACATACCCTGATATTTACTGGGCGGCAGTGGCTCAGTGGTTCATGTAGGTTGTCTGCGAACCGAAAGGTTGGTGGTTCAATCCCCGGTTCCACCTGACCAAGTGTCGAGGTGTCCATGAGCAAGACACCTAACCCCGGCTGCTCCCGACGAGCTGGATGGTGCCTTGTATGGCAGACACCGCCGTTGGTGTGTGAATGTGAGGCAAATGTAAAGCGCTTTGGTGGCCATTGGGTCTGTGAAAGCGGGCCCAATAAATGCAGTCCATTTACCTCTGTTTTTGGATCCGAAAGTTACGTTTATCCACTCACTTACCCTTAACTAACCCAGGTATGTCACATAACCTGCTTTCTGGAATACCCCCAGGACTGCTAGGTAATGGAGCATCAGGAATAATGCAGGTCATGAGTTTTGAGGAGCCAGCAATAAGGAATCATGTTAAATGTGTATGATGCCATTTTATATAACGATTATATGACCGAAAGTAAAGCAAGTCCACTGAAGGTGAGTTAAATGCGCACCCGTGTGCAGTTTATTGAAAGAGAATACAAACCAAACTAAAACATGGCATAACAGACTTCATAATTGAACAGACTTGACTATGAACAGAACAGGCTTGACAAACGATGGGTTACACTAGCTTGACAAGAGACATAACATAACACAAAAGGGGTACGTTACAGGAAATCACATGACAAAACCAGGAACATAACTGTGACATGAAAACCTAAATCTGATACAAAACCAAACGTGACACTGAATATGTAATATATATTACAAATAGTAAGTTAAAGGAATCATACTGCAGTGATGGTGCATGTCAGGAGTGCTGCAGGGTGGGGATCACTGATGGCACTGGTCAGGGATGATGATGTTCAGTGGTCAGTGGTGTTGACTGGTTGCTAGCAGGATTGGTGATGGCTGGGTGTTGGGACAATGGTTACTCCGACTGTTTCCATTGCAATGACCAATGGATTCGGCCTTTGGAGCTGTTAGCTGGTTGCTGGATGTTGAAGCTTGGCTTGGTCTTTTTTTAATCTTTTTGGATTGGCTCTTTCTTCCAAGATGTGCATCTTTGAAGTGTTTTTTTTTCTTTAATCTGTGTACTCCACAGCATAATGGCAGGCAGCCTGCCATGGCAGGAGAGTGACTGAGTCGGCGAGCTCCATGAGGGAGGAACCGGTCTTAGTCCTAAATAGTTATAATCTTGGGAGGGACAACAAAGAGCACCTGTCTTGAACTCTTTAAAGTTCACTAAGATACTGTTTTCTCCAGCAGTACTGTCATCATTGTGCTGTGTTGCAGTTTTGGATTTGTCACATGCTGGCAAGGGCTGTAATTGGATGGGAAGATCGAACCAAAGATCAACTGTCACCATGAACACGCTGTAGTCAGGTAGGACAGAATGTGGTTTTCTTGCTGTACCATGTATTTTAACCCAACACTTGTTGCCTTACTGTATACACTGGGAGCAAGACCAGCCTTCATTTTATCAAAGTGACCACACAGAATTTGCCTGTGAGCATGTGCAACTCCAAACTTGGAGTGATTGACATTTCATCCAAGGACAACGCACACTTCCTTTCAAGGTTTGTCAATCCATCTACCTTTAATTTTAGGAAATCAAAGATCTCTGTTAACAGACCAGGCTCACATTTAACAGATCTTTCTTTGCAGGGTTCTGATTCCTGAAATTGTAACACCTTCTTAACTGTGCCATTGCTCCAATGCCCTAATTGGTCTGCCTAATGCCTTAATATGGTCTGTTGAAAAAGTTAATATTTTGTCCCCAATTTTCATTGTCTTCTTAAGAGCTGCATTTTCCCTATTTTCTTGCTACCTTTGCTTTCTTGGTGATTTTCTTTTCTTGTCTTTTTATATATATATTTTTTAATATTCAATCGACTGGCTAGTGGCTGACTGGTAGTGTCACATGTCCCTGTCTCTCCTCACTAGCCATGCCTTCTCTTTCTTCACGGTCACTTTCCATTCTCTCAGTGTCCTCATCTCTTTTCTCATTTTGTTTCCACCGTAAATGTAGCTCGCCCATCTGTCCATCAATTACCGGTTCCAGAAGGCACTGCTGAAGCCCTCCTTCAAGGCTAGAACCAGCAACTTCAGAGCTAGCACCAAGTAAAGTGTCCAACATATCATCAGTCAGTTTCGTCTGACACTCTTCTGCCTGGGGCCTTTTTGAAAGGGTACTGCAATCAAATGACTGTGTCTCTTCACCAGGGTGGTGTAAAATGAAAATGCATGTGTGTGATGGGGAGTGATGGGGACACTATACTGTCAAAGAGCACCGTCCTTCGGGTGATACGTTAAACCAAGGTCCTGACTCTCTTACCCCTTTTCCACCAAAGCATTATGAGAGCAGGTTCGGAGCCGGTGCCTACTCGCGAACCAGTTCTTTGTGTTTCGACGGCCAAAGAACCAGTTCTCGGCCAGGAAAATTGGCTCCAAAGTGGGACCAACTCTTTGCTGGACTAGAACCGTTCTTTTACCACGTCATGCTTACGTTGGGCTAAGACGTATGGCGACGTACACAGTAGTACACAGACGTAAAGACGTCGTCCGCTGGGCTCGCTAGTCAGTGGAAAAACAAACAGGTTCTGAGAAGGTTTGCAAGATGAACCAACTTTGAACCAACTTTGAACCAGCACCAGTTCCAAATCAGTTATTTTTTGGTGGAAACGAGGTATCTGTGGTCATTAAAAATCCCATGGCACTTCTCGTTGAAGAGTAGGGGTGTAACCTGGCCACATCCCCTCCATTGGCCCTTGCCAATCATGGCCTCCTAATAATCCCCATTCACTGAACTATCACTCTCTCTCCTCTCTCCACCTGTAGCTGGTGTGTTCCACTTTTGCAAACCGATGGTTGAGACTCTCCAACAACTCTTGTTTCATTGTTTCAATCCCATGAGAAGTGGGCCTTGGCTGCTGAGAAGCCTCTTCTGAACTTTGACAGATGGGATAATGAACGACACTGAACTTTTGTAGTGGCTCATCTCAAGGGTCTCAATATCACAGGAAATATTCCACTGGGCTGGCGAACCCACAATGCTCACTAGCATATATGTTCAAAGCCCCTTTCTGCTCTTGCATCCTGACCAGCATGTGCTAAGTGAGATTCCTTCGGGTTGGGCCAGCCTGGATGAGGGCTAGGACAGGTGGGCCCAGCTCCTGCTGGATCAGCGCTAGATGCTGTTTGGCTGAAAATGAATTATTAAAATGGGTATCACACCTTCTCGCTTAACTCTCAAGCAAGTTAAGGCCATCATTGACAACAAGATGTAATGTGAGGCCACTGCAGATCATGTCAGGCAGTTCAGTAATTTAAAAATGCTAGCACCACTGTCCCTGAGAACAAGAACCGCTCTATCTTTGTCAATTTACCATTGTTCCAGCATGCCTCACTAATTCACTTCCCAGTATGTTATCAAATCATTGCTTTGTGTTCAGAATTACTTGTCTGTGAAACCACTAATCATCAATGAAATGGCATGTTAAACTCATTAGGGATTCAGTTGCACCAGCAGTCTGTGGTAAAAGCCAAGTTATAATCTGCTTTATCAGGATTTATCAGCACTTTAACCTTTTCAACTTTTCTGCTGTGAATACTGGTTACCAACTCTGTGCAGCAGAACTTTTCACTCTTCTGTGTATATCTTGGTTCTGCAGCAGCCACGAATCTCTGAAATCCTTTATTTTCAAATATTGTTAAAAGGTTGATTTTCTGCAGCCATTATCACTGTAAGCATCATGTCAAGTGTTGTTGAGCAGGCATCAGATGTCTGCCACTTTGTCTGGTTTTCAAACATTTTGGGAGGTGTAGTTTGAATGTCTTGATGCCTTTTTAACCCCACGCTTATATTCCTTTGCAATTCTTTGCACTCTTCCACCCTTGGTAATGATTGTGTGAAGTAAGTCCATACTTGTATTTTTTTCTCCTTTTAGTCATCTTAAAAACAAAAAGGTGTTGAAAGTTAGCCTTCCATATTACACAATTAAAACATATTTTTATGTCTAACATCAGCAGCAACACTAATATTAACCATGGGAAAAATAAATTTACAAAGTTTAATGTTTTCAAATGTAGAATAAATAAATAGCAGGTGAGTCTTTCAACTTTGCATAAATGTAATAATTTACTAAACTACAGTTTTAAAAGGGAAGACAGCCACATCGGAATAAGTAGGCTTTACATTGTCAGGAAAGTAACAAACAAAATAGTGAATACATCATTGCAAGGGCACTGATTCAGGGCTGTTTTATTCAATTTATGTAAAGTTAAGTTTTTGTGACATGACATGACATATTACGAGAACATTAAACACTAACAGATCTCTGCAGAGGAGGATTAAACAACAAAAACAGCATTGCCAGCTTCACTATTTACTAACCAGATTGACTTTATTTCTGTCAGACATCTACAGAATTTCTTATTGAGAATTAACAGAGGTTTAGATGCTGATGATTTATTGAAAATAAAAAATAAATAAAGTGTGCAGTTACCATTATGATGATCAGTGTTTGGGTTAGTGTTTACCCTATCTCTGTTGAGATCTTGAGAGATATGTAAGTGTTTAATTGACTGTTGGGATTTAAATGGTTTCTGTTGTCTAAGTTTTGTGGGTCACCATTGTGCTGAAGTGTCTAGAAGAAGACCAAGAAACACTGATGATATGCTGCATGTTGCTTAGACAGTTGATATATTTTTATTTTTTTATTCAGTTATGTTTCAGTTTAATAAATAGAAATAAATGCACAGTCTATCATTGTCCCAACACTCTTTTGTCTTGATATTAACAACTAACAACTTTGAGTAAAACATCCTTTGAGAATTTAAGGCAATCGTTTCCCACGTTTGTCCACTTATTCTAAGTACACTAAATTGTAAATACATTTTTCAATATATGAAAAGCGGCAATTCCTTATGTATTATTCAGTAATACTAAAAACACATTAACGCAGTATATTATTTCATATATTTTTCAGTATATTGATCATAAATAAATGGAAATATATTTCTGTTCCGTAAGGTTATAAGTCGTTAAAAATACGTCAACAAAGACCACATTTGAACTAGTTTTAACATTGTACAGAGGTCGAATATCGGACATTCAGAAGATGTCATAAAAAGATGTAAAAAAAACTTTAATTCTGGCTCTTCAAGGGATGTCTTTTCAACGTATGACAAATTGGTCAAAAAGACGTCTTTTGGACGTAACTTTGGTCAGTGGGTAACCTCTCAGGTGTCATTAAAAATATTTTAATTTGTAATGCAAATTTTAACCAAAGGCTTATGGGTTTGGATTGACATAATGTGGGGTGTGGAACTATCCCTAAGGGACCATGTAAAGAATAAAGAAATATCTAGATAAAAGTTTTAGATTGACCAGATAATCGGAAGTTCGTTAAACTGACTAATCAAAATGTACGTGTTCATTTTATAAAAAAAGTGAATAATTTACATTAGAAGTTGGCGTTTTTGGAACACATCTGGGCTACTTAAGCCCATTCCAGATTTCGCTTTTGCAATTAAACATATTAATTTACTAATTTCATGACCAAACATAATCTAATCATACGTGTCTATAGATTAAACTTCGATTTAATACTCACTTTATTGAAAGGCAATTCAGGTAGGCTTATTTATTAGAAAACGTGGCAAACTTATTGTTTCACGTCGTTATATTTTCGTAACCTCACGACGGAGGAAAGTTTACTGCGGATTCAGGGACGTGAAAACATGTTGTACCATCCTAATGATTGCATAACCATCACCCTTAACCCGTTGCACTTTGAAATGGATTATTTCACGTTGCATGTGCAACATTACAAAACATTTTTTAGAAGCGTCCACTGCTTCATCAGGTGGATAGATATTTTTTGTAAAACTTACACTGCTTTGTACTACCACAACGCGAAATAAGGACACACTACTACATATTTTAAACTACGAAAAATAATCATTACAGATAAATATGATTTTATTTACCCACGTAAAATAATATACATACATTTACAAATATGTCAGGTCTCCCCCTCTCAGAGGAATGGACCAGTCGAGCGTGTATGACGGAGGAGGAGTGACATCACACCAGTTTTCCGCATCGCGTGAATCTCTTGTCAGTACTGAAGGGAGCAGGTAAGGACTTTTCTCAAACTTGTGTGTTTTAAAACTATCTCTTAAAGTTGGTATCAACATAGAAGTCAACTTTCTGCATTTAGACGCCGCTAAAGATTTGCAGCGGATTAGTACTGTGTGTCTTTAGTTCTCAGTTTGTTGTTCTTCAGTTTTATAGAAACAGTAAACAATCAAAAAGACCTCAAACTAACGTTACACATCTAATGAGTTTTGATTCTGTTTATTCTACAGTTGAGATTGCCCATGTTTGCTCAACATTTTAGTATGCTCATTGTGATTTCCACATTTGTTTTACGTTTGCAATTAACGTTATATAAATAAAATATACTCTGTGGTTTGGTAATTTAATAAGTAGTTTTCTGCATTGTTGAGGAAGTAGCTAATAAGTCGTGTAATTTGGCCTCATGGATTCACATAATGTTGATGATGCATATTGTGAACTTGCCTTGAATGTAAAAAAAGTGTGAAATGTGAATATTTAGTGCAATTTCACATAGTTCATGAAGTTACTTACTAAAATACTATGAATATACTTAAATACAATAGTAATTATTTGTACAAAATAAATGTAATCAGAATCTGAGTTGTACATCATGTACAACAGTATTGCAAAGATGTTTGGCTTACTGCACTTTTCTTTCTTCTAGAGATCATTTGCAGTTGACTCCAATAATTTCTACCACTAGTAGTAGTTTTTTTCTGCTGAGACACGTCAGTTTGAAGCATGAAATGCTTCATCATGTTTATCATGTTCCTGATGCTGACAAAGCAGTTTTTTCGAACACATGGTTTGACAGATTTGTCAAATGCAAGGTTCACATTTTTTTCTTCTTCTTTATTTTCATGACGGGAGCATGAATTATGGCCAGTCATTTAGAAGCTGGTGTATTTTGTAAGAAAATTAAGTGCTAAATATGGGCAACAACGACCACATTTGAGTTTATGTACTTGATAAATCTGACAACCTTTATAGTCATCCTTCCTTGTATGTCAACAACTTGAGTTTTCAAAGCATGCAAGTCTATGAAAGCTCATTTCCACCACATAAGAAAAAAAAGCATATCTGGTAGGTCATAGTTATGAGAAGAAAAGTCTAGCCTAAATTATGACTAAAACTTTCTGTCATAATTTTGACTTTTTAATCTCATAATTATGACTCTTTATGTCATCATTTTGATTTAGTATGTCATAATTCCGACATAATTCCGTTGCACAATAGCTAACACACAGCACAAGCCTGATTTCAAACTCTGAATTGAATTCACAAAAAAGACAAGTAAACAGTCAGTA
This sequence comes from Rhinichthys klamathensis goyatoka, assembly GCF_029890125.1. Lineage (NCBI taxonomy): Eukaryota > Metazoa > Chordata > Actinopteri > Cypriniformes > Leuciscidae > Rhinichthys > Rhinichthys klamathensis. The sequence goes on from NW_026606566.1 coordinate 1,088,251, forward strand.
ATAAAATAAGAACAAATAAACCATTTACAAGCAGTAGCACAAATAAATAAAATAGAATAAAGACACAAATAAAATAAAACTCTTTAAGTTTTGGTCTAACGGTAGTGTTGAGGCAAGAAATAGCCTGCTAAAGAAATTTAATAAGGAATCAAATGTAAAATAATACTGGATGGTCTTCCTTGAATAAATTAAATAAGATTATAAGTGGCTGCTGTCACTTTAAGAGCGGCACGGATCCAATATACTGTTACACAACTTTCTCAACTGTACACGTTCACTTAAGACAAACCTGACTGTGTTTGCGTGCAGTCACGGCGGTAATTGTGTACATTTGTGTGTCCATTTAAGCACAATTTGGTACTCGCGAGGTGTTTGTTTGGCGCCTCGTGTGTGCGCTATAACAGAAATGTGACACTTCCTGTGTCAACTGTGCAGCCGCTTATAGTGCAGACGCGATGTGCTGATGTGAAGCATTTTGAGAGGGAAAGAGATAGTGTACACCGTGATTCACTTACGCTGTTTGTGAAATTACGTCTCACAGAATGCTTTCAAATTACTCTAAGCTATTTAAAGCTGTTATTTAAGTAACTTTTTGGGTTAAAAATTATCCAAAATAAATTTTTGAGCAAGTACATAACCAGCCAGTGTTCAAAACTCTCTGCTTGCCGTAGCTCGATTCACAACGGTAAGCTTGTAATAATAGTAGAGGTCCTGGGTAAGATTTGTATGCACTTCTTTTAGCGGAGAATATCTCAACTGTTATAGACTAATATGACCCCATTGAACAATGTGGGATGTGTGCCAAAATCTCTACCCGGGACGAAAGTCCTGAAAATGACCACAATTATAGGTGACACTATTATCACACTGCAGGTGAATGGGACTTTTTTCCCTTTATAGTTATCATCATACATTACTACCAGATTAATCTTCATATTAAGATAAATACTTTTTGTATTACACTTTGTCTAAAAAATAAAGTAAAATAAAATGTACAAATGAGGTAAACTGGCAGTCCAAGGAGCCCACAAAGGAGCTTTCTGACACCATCAATGCAGCCTTTCAAGTCTACTTTAAGGAACGTGCATTGCAGTCCCAGTCCTTTAATTACTGGAACACATATGTTTCTGACCTGTTCCCAATATTGAGAGATCTGACCAAATCTCTGCGCTCTGGAGACTGGATTCTCTACTTCAGTGCAATGGAGAGGGCAACTTCACTGTTCTTCTTTTTTTGGGAGAACAAACTACTGTCGAATGGACACCATTATTCCTGCAGGACTGCTATCAACTGAAGGAGAACTTCCCACTCCTCTACGACTCATACATAAATGGTGGATTTGTTGTGAACACCACCAAGAAAGGTAGTGGAGTGCCATTTGACCAAGCAAGCACTGGAGCAGTGTTACAACCGGCCTGCCAAAGTGAGTGGAGGGATAATTGGGGTCATTAGGAAGAAGGAAGCAGTAGCTCTTTGGGGAATCATCACGCATAAAAAAGACCAGTATGTTGATCTCCTTGAGATGAGGGATGATGTTGGAGGAGAACTCTCACTTCATCATGACTTCAACCCGGGCACTACAACTAAAATAGTAAAGATGGTGCAAGACATAGAGGAATATCTCCTGAAGATATGCAGTCCTCGACGAGACCAGGTAACGCTTAAGAATGTTCTCACTGGAGAAATTGTGACCAACGTAAATGTAGACAAGTTGTAGTGCTGTATCACAGAGGGCAGTGCTGCTTGTGCTAAATGTATCGATGATCGACTCAGAAATAATTCGATATCGATACACTCGACTATTAGTAAAGTCAAGTTTACTTTGCCAAAGACCACCTTGAATTTGGCTTCCAGAGCAGACATCAAAGATGAGACAATCAAAGCTCTCATGTTTATTGAGTATGGGTGTCACCGGGGGTTCACAGTTGAGGAGCTACTCCAGCAAGAGATCACCAACTCTGCATTCTTCTTGGTTGACAAAGACGGTTACTTGAGGAAGAGTGCCAAAACACAACTTAGGACTAAGCTGCTGAAGTTGTGTCCACAAATAGATAAAAAAGGTCCAGGGGCCTCGTTTATAAAACTTTGCATAGGATTTGCGTCAGAAGTGGCGTACGGATGAAACATAGGACGTGCGTACGCACAGAAATATTCGGATTTATAAAACCGTGCGCACGCACATCCTACACATTTTTCCCTTAATAAATCACAATCAATTCTAAATGTAGTGCAGCTTTTGCGGCTTCATGTCACGCCCATAGTTGCGTGACATACGTCATACGCTATTTTATCAAAAATAAAACAAACTAAAGGCATATGCATGAAATACCTGCATGAATATCATGATTCCGTAGCTGATAAAGACATTTTTACTATGAAAACAACTTTCCCCAGTGGACAAATAATACATCTATCTATTTATCTATCTATCTATCTCTCCCTAATTATCTATCTATCTGACTGACTATCTAGCTATATCTGCTCCGCCAGACGGACACATTGGCGAGAATATCAGTTTTGTACATTATTTCGTTCTGTTTACCATCTTATTTATGAGGATGAATTGTATAACATGCCAATATTATTGCAGAACATATTTCACTTTTCTTTTTGCAAATATGTGTTAATTTGCATTTCTGTTGCAGATCGATCAAACGGGTGTTCGTGTAGGCTGTTAATTGTAATACTTGCTTTGTGAAGTCTTCGTGTTATTTATGAGACACAACGGTCTACAGTTTCACACACTTTCACGTGTTTCTTCCATCTGCCGACCGTGTCGCCATTTCTCATTTCACCCGTTTTTGTGCGTACGCCTGGGTCAGAGCTTGCGTGAATGACCGCACATTTTACCGTCAAGTTTGCTTTTTATAAATACCAATTATTGGGTAGAGAGCAGCGTACGCCTTCTTTTGTGCGTACGCAACGTTTATAAATGAGGCCCCAGATCTTGGTCAAATGTCTCAAAACATCAACGGACATGGAGACATTTGACGACCTGCGCATTGCTGCGTTCGATAGTAATGCCCTTAAGATGGACTTTGAGGGGACCGCTTGCACCTCAACTAATGCAAGAAAACATATACAAAGATCCTATAATCAACAGCAGCTTTAGGTCCAAGCACCATTTACAGACTCCACCTCGATCTTAAATGCAGATGCTTATGGTTTTGTAAGAAAGGGCAGTTTATTAGTCCTTGAGATTGTAATCTCAAAACCTGAAGGTTTGCCAGATCCCTGCTCGTGAAGCAAGTCTGCACACAATGATGGGTGTCCCTGTCGGGTAGCTGGTATCCGTTGTTGCAAGGGAGGCAATAGTTGTAAAAATCCTATCACTGAATGAACTCTCATCATCATCCCGTACCTGGACTCTGTTGTGAAAGTTTTACATTGCAAAACAGGGAATAAAGCTGCTGTTTTGTATTTTTCACTTTAAGTTAACGTTCCAATGATAATAGCAAGGTTGGATATAAAATGTCTGTATAAAATACTTGTTTTTTTTCTTTTAAAAAAATGTCCCTTGTTTGTATACAATTGTATTTCTAGTTTTTCATTCAATACAGCACAAAACAGGACATCTCCCCCCCACACACACACACGACGTCCACACTGAACATCTACAGAAACACAATTAAAAATATCATACCAGAATTCTTACACTTACACTACATGGTCATTGTAAACATTGTGATCACCTCAGAAAATCTGTAGCTTCAAGAGTTTATATGTACGCAATACGCATATTTAATGAGATATGGCCTAATTTGCATATTTTATTTTATTTTTAAGACAAAGTGTAATATAAAAAGTATTTCTCTTAATATGAAGATTAATCTGGTAGTAATGTATGATGATATCTATAAAGGGAAAACAAGTCTTATTCACCTGTAGTGTGATAATAGTGTCACCTATAATTGTGGTCATTTTCAGGACTTTCGTCCCGTGTAGAGATTTTGGCACACATCCCACGTTGTTTAATGGGGTCATATTAGTCTATAACAGTTGAGATATTCTCCGCTAAAAGAAGTGCATACAAATCTTACCCAGGACCTAGGCTATAATGTTTTTAACTCCAGTGGTACTGGTGGATTTCCGCGGGAAATTCGAGCATGTCTTTGCGTCATTACGTGACGTCTGTAAACACCTAAAGAAGAGTCTTGGCTAGTAGGCTATATTGAGTGTGAGGATGTTGGAGGTGGAGATTTATTGCCTTTTCTCAAGCACTTGATATAATTAAACTTATCAATTTGATGGCGGATCCAGAAAGGTTCAAACGACAATCACCAGTGACAACAGATTCACCCGCTGTAAAATGCAAAAGACTTCGTTCGGACTTCGGAGTGGCTACAGAAAAAAAGAGACTGCAACCGGCCCATGTGAAAACAAGGATAAATATTTACAATTAACATTGTTAACATTAACAATTTGAGAACAAAGTATAATTTGCACGGTTTGACGTGATATGAAAAGCGATCGTTAGATTTAATCAGTGCGATTTACTGCAATGCTTTTTTCCCCCTTAGTTGGTCAGAACAAAAGTGGATGTTGGTTGTTCAGATGACATTTCCCGGTGAAACTTCTTATGTTGGTCATACTTCCAAAAAGTATAATCTGTGATTCTGATTGACAGTATCCACACTAGGGCTGGGCGATATGACCAAAATCTCATATCACGATAGAAGTCATCTCATATCCCGATAACGATATATATCACGATATAGGCTACTGTAAAACATCAAATAATAGCCCGGGCTTTTATTTTCCCAAATCGCCGAACTGCACCGGCTTGTATTTGAGGCAGGCGTCTATGAGACAGGCCTTTCATTTAGTGTAGGCCTAGAGATAACGAAGATTACGTTTTATTTATAAATGTGTTTAACAAATCCGTTAATCTAAGAATTAGCCTAGGCTACTTTATTTTGTCTAAAGGGGGTCGCTCACCGGACGAGAAGCGCGCGCGCCGTGTCTATAGCAACTCGAGGTATCGCACACCGGACGCGCGCTGTCAGTTTATGGCCAGCAAATTGTTGTGTTTAAGGACATTATGGAATTAAGATCATGTCTGTACTATGTTATGATAGTACTGTACAATTAAATACAATCGTTGCTTAGTCTGCAGTCTGAACACTTTACCTCAGAGCGTCCGTTAACTGAATGAATTTGGAATATCACCTGAAAATCCGATAACAGCATCAATTTGAATTCAACCAGCTGATTTCTGTAAATGAATGTACAACTAAATGTATGTTGCAGCACAGGGTGAAGTCAGTATATACATAACGATAATTGTACATTTAATATAACCATAGCTTTTAGATTATTGGCAGAATTAAAAAAAACGAAACGATGTGACAGCCATGGGCTGAACAATACATTACTGGTAATATCCATCGAGCCTATGAACTTGTTGCCCGAAACACATCAACAAGAAAGAATGAAGGCTATACCCTGTAAAACGATCTCCTTCTCTCTCCGGCCTCCGCTAACTCTGCTTGGGCTAACAACTCCGCCCAGATGCGCGCAATCTGCACCACAGAACTGGTTTAAACAGACGATCTGACGGGTTTTAGAAGATTAAATACAAACCGAAACTAAAAAACAGACCAGGCCTCTATTTGAGACTGGCGTTTATTTATCCAAACCACCCTAAAATGGTCAATACAACAAATAGAAAGTTAACCAAACCATCTAGCCCCTCGTTTAGGAACGAGCTCCTCGGTTTGTTCTGGCTGGTTCTTCTCCTGCTCGGAAACACCCGGTTCTGTCACCCCTTCATTCATGCTGTTATTCACGTTTCTGCCTGCATCCCCATGGTGGCGTGAAAGATTGCAGTCATCCAAATTTTTGCCGTAAACAATGTTTTTTTGCGACACCACGATATAAACGATATGGCATAATATGAAACGATAGGCTTTTTATATCGTCCATCCGATATATATCGTCATATCGCACAGCCCTAATCCACACTGACTAACAGCTTCACACTCTCCTCAAAACGTTCATCCGCGCTGTGCCGTGTCGAGGTACAAACTACGTAAAGTGTTAATTCCGCGAATAACTGCAATAGCAGATTTCGAACAGAGATGGCGACAAAGAGGAAAAACTACGGACTGCAGCTTTAATAAAGAAATATGAATTGTACGTCACCTTCAGCATTGTACTTGTTTTACCAGAGATTGAGACGGCGCCACTGCATGTCATGCCGAACTTCTCACGGTAGTCGCGCGTCATCAACATGAGATCGGCCTTTATAGAGACGGCCCATCAAACTCCCCGAAGCGATTATCGGCCGATAGCGATCTTCTAATAACAAACACCAAATTCAGTATGAACCTCTTATTTTCTTTATTCTTATTTGACAGTCTTTTCGCCTGAACATAACACATCCCGAGCTCACGGAGACCATAACCCTAAAACTAGAATAGTATATGAACACAATGCGCAAAGTTTCACGTTAAGCGGTTTCCCATAGAAAGATTTTTGTATGTAATGTAAATGCAAAATGCATGATATAATGCAAGTTAGTGTGTTGTGTTCATATTCTCGGTTGCCTGTATCATCATCATCATCATCAATAAGGTGTATAATATATTGAATTTGATCTTTTAAGATCACTGTCTAGTACATTAGTGTTTGTTTGAGATTGTCCCACTTTTATAGTGCTGGTGCTGTATGGAGAACCCTAAACTTATCACATATCTCTGTTCTCCTTCTTTTGAGAGGTGATATAAATATTTGAGGCTTGAAACAGATGGTGAAGAATGACAGGCCTGTGCTGCAGTTCATTTCTGGTTATTCTGCACATCTTGTGACTGAACCCTGCTTCTTGTTGAGTAGAGGCCATCGTTCACTCCACACAGGCACTACTCTGATACCTCACTTTTTGGATGAACTAATTCTTTAAGTGTGTAAATTCACACAATTTTTATTATTTTTTTTACTCATTGATTCATTTTTTAAACGTGGATGCCACCAAACCATATTGTGGCAAGTTTTAATTTTTTTTTTTTTATAACTTTTAATAGTTTAAAAGTCTTTTAGACCGGGGATATCATACTGTATTGTGTGGCAAGACTAGTGCATAGCTTGGTTTATATTTATATTTAGTTAGCCTTGGATAAAACTGTCCGTGCAAGGTTACTAAATGTGTGATTGCACCTTAAATGGATGCGACTTACAGATGTTAATGCATTCGCCAAAACTGATTCTCCTTTTTGGATGATCCAACATTGGCATGAGTGTAACGATATGTGATGTGTTTTGTCTGGATGCAGCTGTGCTCCTCGTATCATGGCAGACACACAGCCCGATGCCTCCACTCAGCCGGAGCTGGTGGATGAGGACGAGCCCTTCTTCAGTAGCCTGGACCTCCTCCTCTTCTCCCTCATCGCTGGCCTGCTCATCTACTGGCTCATATTCCGCAGAAAGCCTGAGCCCATCCCAGAGTTTAAGAAACTGGAGACTGCGTGAGTACCTGACATGTTCCTCAAAATGCGTCATGTATCATTTCTTTGTGCTATACAAAGGGCAAATAAAACTTTGAACTTGAACTTATCCACCCTGCTGTCCAGATGTAGAGGACATTAGGATGGGAAATTGAAAAAATCTCGGATATCTTCACTTAAAAAAAAAAAAAAAAATTAAGTTTTAATTTAATTCAATTGAATTTACATTTTTAATTTACATTTTTTTAAGGATTTTTTTTTTTTTAACACATGTCATTGTGTGACTGTTGGGTCATATTTCACCACAAAATTTAAAGAATTGTTTTATGTATAAAGGTAATTAAGCTTATTTTTAAGATAATTATGTATATATTTTTTTATTTTAAAGCTACCATAATGAGAATTATTTAAATTGTAACGTGCAAATGTGGGCACATCATGGTAGTATGTGTTGTACCAATTTTTGCTATTTATTTTTGGTTAATTCATTACAAAAAAAAACCAGACTGTTTAGACAGTATAATATTATCCAGTTGTAATTTTCAATTTCTGTCACTCTCACAATAATGAGAGGGGTTTTTTTGCCGGCCACCATGAAATGTGAATAGGCCTTATTTTCTTGATTCAAAAATATAATTTCTTGAGTTTATTTTTCCCAGCGTTTGAGGAATAACTCAAAATGAAATTGACCCTTATCATTGTAGTCTCCCTGCTAAAATGCTACTGTCCTCCTGGAAACAAATTGTGTTTTTTATGCCGTACTTCATTGTGCTGACGCAGGAGTTGCAGGGAATGTTTATTGCTTGATAGCCTTGGGTAATGTCATTGGCAAAGGTCTTCCTCAATGCCAGACATTATAGTCACTCCTGAGCTCTTCAAGAGAGATAACAAACTTCCTCATGGTTGAAGGACACGCTTCGGGCTTCATTTGTCTCTCTCCCGTTCATCACCTGGCTTACGAGACAGACAGGAATAGAGTTGGGGGGGGGAAATGTTACTTGAATTTTAAAAAACAAATCAATAAATTCCATAAATGGTTCAGTAAATAATAGCCTAATAATTCATCAATCATATAATAATTCAGCCAATCAAACAGAATAGTAGCAAACCTTGAACATTTTTAATTCAAACATTTGTATTTCTGCAAAGCATTCCCACTTGTTACCAATGGATAAAAGGCTGAATGCAAAATTAAAAAGTAAACTAAATTAAAAGTTTAAATAAAATATTTAGCTTGCACCATTTTGAGGTAGTATACCAGACCTACTAAAATATTATAGTGAGGACTAGACATCAGTTCTCACTGGAGGACAAATGTTGAAACCATTACTGATGCAAACATTTAATCTGATATTATGTTTCTTAAATACTTTAATAAACATACCATGCGATTTTGAATACTTTCCCTGATAGCACACATACGTCTGGCCGATGTCGGCCAGATGTACGTGTGCTATCTGGGTTTATAATGACCATCCTTTTTCATCTAAGATTTGTTTCCAATAAGTCCCAAATAGCAGACTTGTGGTTTTGTGGTCCTCACTTGTGCGGCTACACAAAGTCTACGAGACCTTGTCGATGTTGAATGGCATTGTTTGTCATGTGTCTTGTGTGACCAGTTGAGTTGCTGCAGAAGTGCAGTAACTTCATGCTGTATTTGATGAAAACAGTTTGCAGGTTAAATGCATATGACACTATCAATATGAAAACACAACCACAGTGATAGCGTGATAAGCCAATCACAGTGTGTTGAAGGTATTACCTCTCCTCCTGTGAAGCTTTGCCTAGTCTAAGCTGCGTTTACATGCACCCTCATAATGCTATTATAATGGGATTTTGTCAATATTGCGATTAAGCTCATAATCGTAGTATTCGCATTCAACTGTGGCGTACGCCGATTGTAATCGCAATAAAAAGGCATGTAAACGCCTTCATCGTATTGTTATCGCTCTGACCAAAGTGTGCATGTGCTCGTTTCTTAGTTTTCTCTTCTCCAACTCGCTAAACTCTGTCCACTCAAGTGGCTGTGCAGTCTCTGCTCTGTATCTTCATCCAGAAGGCATGAAGACTGTGAAACTGCATTGGTGCTGTAGGGCTGGATAGATACAGAAGACCCAGTGTCATCCACCACAAGTCTGTGAGTCAGAAGTAGATGTAGTACACGCTGTGCTTGTAATGCTGGGAGTACGAGCTGAATGTTCAGTGTACAGTACAGCAGCTTCTGATAATTAAATTTCATGTATCTTATGCGTGTTTGATAGCGCTGATCAGCAGGTTAGCGTGATGTCCAAACTCTTAACACTTCCTGGATGCTGCGGTTGCAGTCGGGCGGTTCGCAGCGTTAGCTAAGTTTGCCTTCGGTCCACAGAGAAAGCATCACTCCCTCTTCTCCACCTGAGCACAATTGAGAGGTGCCCGTTGTTCTGCGCTTTACTGTGTGCCGCACCGCTTGTACGGGGCCGATAACTTGGCAGGAATTTGAAAAGGATTTATCCTGATCGGTAGCAGATTCAATCTGGCTTGCAATTGTAACAGCTCTGTCCAGTGTAAGATCAGTTTCTAGTAAAAGTCTCTCAACGGCTAAGCTAGTGCTGGGCGGTATACCGGTCCATACGAATACCGGTATTTATTTTTGTTATGATATGAATTTTTAATATATCGCAATACCAGTGTATGTCACTTAAACGACGTTGGTGGCGCGACACTGTTTGAGAGGGTCTTTTCACTGTTGCACTGTGGTGAGGAACAGCTGTGTGTGTTACTGTGACGGTGAAGATGGATGGGTTAAACTATAATTGATAGCTGTCAAATTATATTAAAGCGTTTCCCATACATTGGTTCACAATAACAACACTGCCCGCCACAAATAGATTTTCCAAAAGGCTTTGACATTGTTGAATAAATGAGCACTGCACGTTTCAAAGTCAAAACGCGGCGCGGGTGAATAAAATATTTTTTTTTATATGAATGTATCTATGAAGGGAACTGACTGTCTTTAGAAAAGTTTCAATGTTATTTTCATTTAATCTTTCTTTATCTTTCCTGATAAAGCAGCGTTTATGAGCGCTGAGCTGCTTAGTGTTCAGCCGTTACTGTGGAAACTGCTTTGTGTACAGCCGTTACCGTGGAAACTGCTTTGTGTACAGCCGTTACTGGGGAAACCGCTGTTTCTGCTGCTCGTACAGCGCCTCCTGCTGGACCTCTTTGTAGACAGCCTTGCAAACCTGTATTAATACTAGTGTGGGATTTTTCTACAATATTCACTCATGACAGTAAAATAGGGCAGTAATCTACTGCAGTAGTTCCTATCTCAATCAGTAGAAAATGTGGTTAACACCTGGCCATGCTTAAAAAAAACCCAAAAAAGTCATGTACCGTGAAACTGGTATAACTTTGACAAATACCATGATATACATTTTTGGTCATATCGCCCAGCACTAGGCTAAGCACATTCTCTGCTAGCTGATCGTGAATCATTTCATCAGTACTGGCGCCAAACTCGCATGAAAAACAAGCTCTCGCAAAGCAACAGCATACTTGTTGTCTTGTCTTGTGAGGCGGCTGACAGTGTTTAGGGTAGGCGTTATATTTCAGCTACTATGTTAGCTTTTGGCACGAAGTAGGCTTTCAATGCATCCTCTGCATCTTATACGTCGTGCCTGTGTTGGGCAATGAGTATAAAATTGCCCAACAACTAACAAATAAGTTCATTTATACAACAATTAAGTATAAAATCTGTTGTCCCTCTGTGATAAGGCAGTGAAGCAGGACAGATCTCTGTCTTTCGTCCTGTAGCATCAATAACGTGCAGATCATTTTCAGAAATCTGCAGCCATTTGCTGAACGGCATAGCAGGCTCAACGGGGCAAGGCAGGAAAAAACTTGGACAAGGCATGTTAGCAACAGCCGTCTTCGTGACCAACGATAGCGGGAAAAAAAGCCTAATCTTCGTCGCCAATTTGTGGTATCTGTCAGGAGTTAGTAAGTCAAGTCAAGCACCTTTAGCAAGTAGCAATAAAGCACTTGAGACAGGAGTAGCAGATTCATCCATCTTGTTTACTCAGCACTTCTGTTCTCAGACACATTACGTCAAAACACAACACTTCAAAATAGTTGTCACAATATAATTTACGCATGAACACAACAAATTATACATCCATTCACAACAAATTCAAATTCACAGCAATCCTGTGCTATGGGACTCCCTTTGATACAGGATATGGTGGAAGTTTTTTATGCTATTTTGAGCCAAATTTAGAACATATTGCTTTCATCTGTCATGTGTCTTCTAGCAGCAAGGCATGTGTTGTTCACGAGAGTTAGTTGTGTTCGGAGTGAAAGTCTGGGCTGGGGTGATAGTGTGTGATCCTCAGTCGTTTAGTGTATGACGCCCAGTTTTCCTGTAACCATTTCCAAAGTTTGTTAGTGTATGATGCCTTGCGTTATAAAAATCTGTTCAGGTTTGAAAAGTTGTGTGGTGTGTTCGTGCTTTAACTCTTTCCCTGCAATTGACGAGTTATCTCAATCTTTTATGAGAAAACGCTTCCCTGCCATTGACGAGTTTTTACGACTTTCCATCTTTTCACTGTTATACGGAAGGGGGTGCTATTACACATCTCCTGTACAGTACAGTATCTCCAGATCAAAACACAGGAGAAGAAGAGGCAGAAACAAGTGATAGCATATGTAAGCAGACGCATATGTAAAACCACGCGATCACCAACATCAAACAGCATATAAAAAAGTTGGATAAGGTGATCAAGAAATCCAGCTCTGTCCTGGGCTGTCCTCTGGACTCAGTGAAGGAGGTAGGAGACAGAAGGGTCCTTGCTAAATTGACAGCTATGCTGACCCATGAGTCACACCCACTGCACTATACTCTGTCAGCCCTGGAAAGTAGCTTCAGTGACAGGCTGCGCCATCCCCGCTGTGTGAGGGAGAGATACCGCAGATCTTTCCTACCAGCAGCAGTCAGACTGTACAACGAACACTGTTGACTTTGGACTATTTTATTTATTTTTTTATTTTTATATTTATATTTATGTTTACATCACATCTCCCATATAATGTGCTATACCTGACTTATGTGCCTGACTTATGTCTAATTGTACATTTATCTACCTCTGTCCTGTCTCTACTGTTGCAAACCGTAATTTCCCCATTGTGGGACAAATAAAGGTTTTTCTTATCTTATCTTATATAAATCAAACCTGCCTAATGCTACTGAATGAAATGTCGACTCAGGACGAGCTACAGGACTGAAGCTTGGGTGTGTTGATGGACTCGATCGGATCTACTCATCTGTGCTTTGATCATCGTACTGAATCTGATCCAGACGTAGTCTTTGACAAAAATTTGATTTTCTCAGATTTTTGCTCAAAATGTTGCATTTTTTATTAACGAGAATAAGTTAAGGGGCTTAAATTTGGATAAAAAAAATCTGTTGAATCATTACTTACAACTGTACTGACATAATGAGTCTAAATCTAAAGGAGTGTGCCTTTGTCCCTATGACACACCACCACATACACCACATATACATGTGAAAGTGTGTAATGAATGAGCGTATAAATCAAGCTGATAATGGGTTGTTATTGTCTTCCAGATATCAGCACGTATCAGTCCAGCCCCTAATGTTACATAACGGCTGCGTGACAGATTTAATCTTTTAATTAGTGGCAAAAGAAGAAATTGTATTTGCGTCTGTAAAGGATAAGTGGCCATTTGTTGTTTGAAAATGCGCAGCAGAGCTCTTTTATTTTTATAAAGGAAAAGTCATACAGTCGGCTGATAAAGGAAGTGCTGTTCGATTCCAGACATCTTTTAATCGACTCCGATTCTATTCCAAGAATCAATTCTGAGCTAGTTCATGTTGCTAAAAGTTGTGTGTGTGTGTGTGAGACAGAGAGAGATCATGGGCCAGATTGACTAAACAGGAAAATTACCGTGAGACCATAATCCCATAAAAGCGCAGATGAGAGTGGAAACTTCTGTGCGTGATCTACAGACAATGAGCATTTAAGAACAGACTCAGCATCTCATTTCCAAAATGACCAATGCAGTCTACCAAGAGCAGCACAAAATAACGTAGGGTCACAAATCAGGTGCGGGTAATCTACCAACAACACAAGCATAGCAAATTAAAAATAATGTGGCTTGGCAAATCATATGTTGGTATAGCATCTTCATCTGGCAAACGAACAGGAGCAGAGAAACAGATGATCACATGCTCTCCGTTCCCTGCTCTTCCTCTTCTTACAGCAACGATCACAGCATGTCGAGTGCCGAACGGGTTCAGACATGTTTTCTTGGGCTTTACATAATGGCAAATACCAGTTGACGAGAGCAAACCTTAGTAAATCACCTTGCGTGATTCATTTAAATTCTCTCCTCCCATTGATTTAGCGTCTGAAAGGGAAACTCTTACAGATGCAAACGCAATAAGATCAGCCGCAAAAACAGCTGTCCACGCCTTTCAGTGCTTCAGTAAATCCTGACAGTAGTTTTCCAACACCAGAAGAGGGTTTGTGTTGGTGCAAGCTGATAGTGGATCTGGCCCCGAGTGTGTTTTCATCAGCAGCTGAGTTTCAATGGACCCTAATAATCTACTAGTAGCGCAGTCGGAGTAACATGCAACCACGTCAATCAGTCGCAATGAACCGGCCAAATCCCATTAAACTTTCATTCGGATTGAAAGGGGTGGTTTAAAGCTTTTGTAATCTGATCGAGAGAACATGTAAACGCTTGTTGAAAACAGCGGATTGAAAACTGAAACTGAAATGGCGTAATGTCGTATGACGCAAGTGTGTTGCTGTTGAATGAAGTCATGTGATTCTCAAGTTCTCCTCCCACTGATCATCTGTGAAGTCGATGTCCCATCAGTCTCCTCATACTCGCATCCACAGACACTTTATTTGGGGAGTTTTTACCACTTAATTCATTTGAGCAGCACGGGACAACAGTTTATGTGCTTATTAGGACCCGAAATCAAAGAAAATAAGCAACATAGGAGAGTAGTATGTGCAAACAGTGGGAAACTGTATATTTGTGCGTAAAAAAAAATCAATTCCGAAGCTTGTGGCCTAAGCGCGCACATTAACCCGATCACTTCATGTAGTGCTCGTGTAAATTCTACGTTTGGATTCATCATTCGCAATGAATTAATTCCGATTGAAACAAAAGTCGTGCATGTAAACGTCAGTAGTGTCCCCACAAATACTGACAAAATTTCGTAAAAAAATATGAAAATATATTTCAATGTTCGTGAATGCATAATTTCCTTCTTTAAAGTGCTATATTTTCATTTCAATTAAATTGATAGTCATTTTTAATAAACAATAAATAACACCAGTCGCATGAAGGATATAATTTTACTAATTCTACTAATCAGTCAAGTTACTACAGTACTATTGTCAAAAATTAAACCATCTTTTATGCAATAAAATGTACAATAAATATACACTCTGTCAACTAGCAAAACTAGAAATTTGATTTTAGAATCAGTCAAACTACTGTATTTTAACTAGTAAACATGACACTAAATAGGGTGATCTAATTTACTAGAGTAATGGCTAGTTCACACAAAATAAATAGTTGTGTTCCACTGCACCATTCATTACAAACAAAAGAAATGTATGTAAAGCTGCTAGACAGACATATTTGATGCGCAGACGTGCCATGTTTCTAAACAACTGTGTCACGTTAAAATAAGTCTATCAGAACATTCTGTGGGAACAATCGATGTCTGGGTTTTTTGGGAAAGGCGAATTAGATGAATATTAGTGAATTGAATGAGGCTCGAGTCCCAGAATTAGTTAAAGAAGTGTGTTTTATAGATTATCATGACAGAATATGCTAATCAATGACTAGAAGATAGTAAGACTCCGGTTTGAACATAAAAGGCTAAAAGTTTTTGAAATTTTCAGTGTGTGTCTGTGTGAGGTAATACAAATATTGTCAAATAAAGTTAATTTCTGTCGCAGTTTATTCATATTCCACATAGAATATGAATAATATGAATGTCTTCGTGAGTCAGAACAGGCCTAAACCAGCCACTGTACCAGCACAAAAACACACTCAGCTAAATATCATCTAATTATTGTTATCAACAAAAAAGTGAAAATATCGAGAAATAATTTTGTCGTCAATATTGCTCATCCCTAATGTACAGTAATAATTTTTTATTTCTTCAGGTCTTAAAAGCCTTAAATTCAACTTTAAAAAATGTGCAGCAACCCTGAACGACCATTTTAACTTAAAGAATTGTTTTCATTGTAATGGAGACTGTAAGAAATGGCGGTATGTCCTTTCTCTCTCTCTCTCTCTCTCTCTCTCTCTCTCTCTCTCTCTCTCTCTCTCTCTCTCTCTCTCTCTCTCTCTCTCTCTCTCTCTCTCTCTCTCTCTCTGTTATATTACTTTAATGTTGTGCTTATGAAAGTATGTATATCTTTTCAGAGTCTCATGTCAATTGGGGGTTGTATTTGGCAAGGCCAGCCAAGTCTTTCTCTGAGCTTTCCAAAGGTGGAAAGTTGAGGCAGAACACAAGCCCTCCATTATGTTCACCCTATTCCTCTCTCTCTCTCTCTCTCTCTCTCTCTCTCTCTCTCTCTCTCTCTTCCCCATTTATGTGGAAACCATTTCCAATTTGTCTCGGTGCCTGGCCTGTCACCGGAGGATCCGGCTTTTATGATAGATGTGGTTGCCATGGCGATCCTGCTCTCTGGAGGGAGGGGCCGACCGCACTCATTCGCCGTCTTCAAAACAAGCAACTGTCATTTTTCAAAGCGGTTGCCACGGCTACAGGATTATCCTGGCGTTTGCTTGATTGTGTGTGTCTTTTCTCTCCGGGATGGCGAGAGGATGAAGAACAATAAGAAACCAACAGACCGTAATCACGTTCTCCTTGTGTTTACATGAGTTTTGGCTTGTCCGAATGCTTCAGATTTGCTGCTCACGCATGGGATTTCATCAGGGTCCTGCTTCGTGGTGTCCAGATGTTGCTGGTGCTCGTGTTTGAGACCGTAGTGAACATAGTCTAACAGGATATGAGCACTGAACCCTGTTGACATGAGGCTGGTTCAGAGAGTCAGTAGCTGTGTCCGTCTGCAGAGCTTTGTGATGGAGGAGGGACGGCGGAAAAGCCTCTCGCGAGCTGTGTCAGGAATGCTGCTTTACTCTGGGATCAACTCCTTCACACACAATCACATTCAAGCTCTCCTTCAGGTCCTCATTAGGGTTTCTTTGCTCTATTTATCAGCGCTCTGGTCTTGTGTCTCCGTCGGTGTGAGCAGGAAGCCTCTGATTCTCCAGCATGTACAACAGATGTTCCCTCTTACCCATAGCGGTGCCTTGTTTTTCCAGCGTGCGCTTTAGTTAATGGTTTGTCGACGAGTTTGTCTTGCGGTCAGCTTTCTTGGACGTGCTTCTGGTCACCATGGGGTGTGTGTTTTCCTTACCGGAGGACCGGCTGGCCGCAATAGACAGGTGAGTGAGTGTTTACTGTGATAGTCATGACATGACACCCAGAGCGGAGAGGCGAAGATGTAATATTTAAAACGTTACACATCTTCTTACCCTATAGAGCAGTGTATTTCAGTCTTGGTCCTGTGTAAGTAACGCACATGTGTAAGTCTTGGGGGGGAAAAAACAGCTTGTTATTATATAACAGCAATGACTTCTTGTTCAAGCTTTGATTTCTTTACATAACATCATTGCTCCATAGATTTACATGTGTCCCATATCATATTTGATGGCCAAAAGCATTAATGAAAGTGCAAAAGCATTCTCTTGTTGAATAGACAATAGTATATTTAAAACACTGGAGGTAAACACTGTAGTTGTCACACATTAAATCCCACTATTCACATCCTTGTGCAATAGTTGGCCGTGAGCCCAGAGTTTTTACACAGTGAAAAGTCTCTCACGCTTTCTCCATTCACTGCACTCTCTTGAACCATTGAACAATTGTATTGTGTGTGTGTGTGTGTGTGTGTTGATGGAAAGATGAAGGCAAGGGTTCTTCTGGATGACGATTGTAAACACTCAAAGGTTGCTCTCTTCCTGGATTTCAGTGTCGAGGTGCATAAGTGTCAATACAGCTGGATGAAAGTTGAACAAGATGATTGTGTGGTGGTTACATGTTATTACTCTGAAATTATTATTATTCTGTTCTTCTGTTGTTCTTCAACAATTGTTTAACTTTTGTATAGTTCTTTTATCAATTCTTTTACATTTACTTTCAACTAATTCTTTTATATTTGACATTCGTCTTATATATTTATTGATTTATAACACTCAAATGAAAATTTGCAGTAAAAAAAAAAAAAATTCCCCTTAATATCAACATTAAAAGAAAAAAGACAGTTTTCAGTTTTGCCTGTCTGCCAACATAATCTTTATATGATGTTAAAACATCATGCTATATGTGAACTCGTTAATCCGGCTGCTATAATAATTGGGGATGTAGCTTCAGACGTGATGTTGCTCGGATTTTGGCGCTTCTTGCGAATGACATGAGTGTGAGAGTGAGCACTTTTTTCTAGACAAAAAATAATCCTGAATCTTGAATAGACCCCATATTTTTCTTAAAACTCAGGTGTAAATGACAATAAATTCCAGATCAATGTGGTCTTTTTGGCATCCGCTGTCTGTTGTTACTGGACACACATTGATTCAGTGTTTTCAGGAGTGCTTGAAACCTCAACAATATTTCTTCCTTTACTTTTGTATTTTTTGGGCATATTTGTATACATAATAGTTAATAAAATACTTGCTGTAATCCATTTTGTTGTATGACTTCTGGTTGTCTGTGTTTTGTAGGACTCCAACAACAAGGGACACCAGTTTTATTGACAAAATGAAGAAAACGGTAAGACCTTTACCCTCCTCTTCTCCTGTAGAGTTTAATATGTTAAAATGATCCGACAAAACAGGCCCTCAAACAGATCTCTAAAGGGCTTGTGAATTGAGAAACTATAAAAAATATCCTTTAAGTTTCAGAATCATATGGAGGTAATATGAAAAGAAAATGTCATCGAAACTTTAGTGAAGTCAGTCAGTTCCCTTCAGAAATGCATTCATATAAACCTCCACCCCAGCTTAGTGTGAAGAAGTGTCTTCCCGTATTCAGAGCATCTCAGTGGTGATCTTGCTCTGCCCGGGACAGTGTTTTCTCTGCTCTCCTCTGTCCCGTCTCTGGCCTCTGTTAGCATTCCCCTTTACAGACTTCTAATATTTCCACACAAATTACATTTCGGGAAATGATTGCAATGCATTTTGTGGGCAACTCTGGCAAGGGGCGTGCGGACTCCAGGT
This sequence comes from Rhinichthys klamathensis goyatoka, assembly GCF_029890125.1. Lineage (NCBI taxonomy): Eukaryota > Metazoa > Chordata > Actinopteri > Cypriniformes > Leuciscidae > Rhinichthys > Rhinichthys klamathensis. The sequence goes on from NW_026606566.1 coordinate 1,107,006, forward strand.
TGGGAACCACTGGGCTAGCCTATAAACAGATCATTTAGGAAGAAGCAGACATCTGAAATTTACCTTAACATGTTTCTTCAAATTAGAGTCCACATCACAATGCAGTGCATGGCAGATCTTTCAGGAAGCATTAACCGGATGATCAGGTTCCTCAGGAGGCAGAGGTTAAATCCTCCAAGAACGTGCCTTATTCCCTCTGTAGTCTACCGTTCAGTTGAGCTTTTCTGTCAGCTAAACGTGCTTCCGGTTCGGTCCGGCACACTCTCACGTGCTCAAAGTTCCCACAACCTTTTAGGAATGAAGTGGTGAACTTGCGAGCGGTGCCCCGAGAAGAGGGCTATCGTTGCTGTGTCCAGTACTTGCCCTTTACTCTGACTCTGAGTGGCTCGTTCTCTGGATTGGGGGACAGCAGAAAGGGAAGGCTGTTTCCAAACCTAGTTTGGCCCTCTGGATTGTGGATGTCATTGCCTTGACGTACCAGGCACAGGGTGTGCCGTGCCCTTCTGGAATATGAGCACACAATGTCGCTAACAGACATTTGCAGAGCGGCGGGCTGGGCGACACCTAATACCTTGTTTATAACTATAAAAGAGTTCACCTCCGCCCACTTAGGGCTTCAAAAATGCTCTTCACGTCACAGACACTACGTCCATATTCCTTTACAGTCTGTGGTCTAGACACAACAGCAGATATGGAACATCTCGGTCCGAACATATCACGTGTGCAATCTCAGAAAACATAACAATATGGAAGACAAAGCTTGCACATTATGGGGAGGGAAGACAACCAACAGGCACCGATGAAGAGCTAACCTCATAATGTTTTTGAATTGAACTGATTATTGGCTCCCCAGCAAGCGTCCTCTGAGGGTTAGTCTGTTTAGTTATTCAAAATGTGCTGACTTTGCAGGATGTAAAAATAACCCTTTTTAAAGTCAATGAAGTGCAAATTATGTTACGAGAACATAGTTTCTTTGGCGAATCCTTTGGGATAGGCATTGAAATACATAATGACTTTTAATATGACCTTCTAGGGCAGGAACATTGTGGTGTTTTACGGCTCACAGACGGGCACAGCTGAAGAGTTTTCCAATAGACTTGCAAAAGACGCTCATCGCTACGGCATGAAGGGGATGGCAGCGGACCCAGAGGAATATGAAATGGTAACGCATATGTCGTCTCTGTCAGTGCTAGATTTATTCATTGCACTTCACAAACATTATTTCATCTGTGGGCTGAAAATTGTCTATATCTTCAACGAGCTCTTTTTCCCCCCCCTTTCCAATTTGTGTTTGTGTCCACACATTTTTATTCCCAGGGTGAGCTCTCTCGTCTGGCTGAGATTGACAACTCTTTAGCGATCTTCTGCATGGCCACGTATGGAGAGGGCGACCCCACTGATAATGCTCAAGACTTCTATGATTGGCTACAGGAGGGCGATGCTGACCTCAGTGGAGTTAAATACACAGTGAGTTCCTCATCACACCAATTTCAAGATTTTAGGAACAAAGACACACTGACTTCCTCCTGTCAGGTTCAGTTTATTAGCTGTATGCTCTGAGCTTTTTAGCTTGAACAGTTGTCAAAGCACTTTGTTATACACAAGCTTTTTAGACTTAAAACTCCAAAAACTATGTATTTCCAATACTTTAGGTACTTTCCAACAAATGCTTATATAACAAACAAGACCCATGACACATTGCAGCAGAGCAGAAGTGATTCTGGGGAACATGCTGTGTCATACTTCTACAAGCCAATGTCTCGGACGGCTTACTCCATGAATACTACACAGAAGTTGTGCAAAGTTCAGTGACTCAACATAATCACTGGTTTAAAACAAACCCTGAGAAAAGATATTTGCCCACAGATTTAGCAGAAGTACAAACTACAAACATGACTGTGTAACTTCTGCTTAAGTGTATTTAAAGGAACGGCTCACCCAAAATGAAAAGTCCTTCTTTTACTCTTCTTCATATCGTTCCAAACCCATTTTAACGTGGGCACGGCAATTTGTAATTAAATGTGCCTGGCTTCCAGTGTCATCCGCTTCCAGTTATTTTGAACTCAATAGCCATGTTTCCACTGTTGGGCCGAGAGCGAGTGTGCTAGTGCGTGCCGGGGCCAGTCGCGTTTCCACTGTCACTTCAGGAGCTTGATCGGGCCTCGTGGGGGATTCCTCGGGGCAACGGCCAGGGTTTTTGGCCCGCCGAGTACCTTGGTCCAAAGCTGGCCAACTGGTGCTTGAGGAGTGGCCATGAACAGAGGCGGAGTTTACCTGAGTTCATGTCAGGCTACCAGCTAATCTCAACATATAAGACATTTTAAACAATTTTCAGCTCAAAACACGCTTTCAGACACCAGCTGGTGTTTAAAATATATCCTCCTTGCGATCCGATGGGGATTCTGATCACCGTATGAGGCAGAAGTATATTTATATGCTATGCTAAGGCTACTTATGCTAACCATTGCGATAATAAATACACATATGTTTATGGAAAATACCAGAGACTTGAAGAACGTAGACATATCAAATATGATTAGAATCGTGTATTTATTTGGTTTCATGTTTTTTCTGTCTCTTCCCTCCCTGTTCCTTTGTTTTACCGGACTAAAGCATCCGCATATATGTCATAAAAAACATGCAATCCGGTTAATTCTTACTATAACTAATAACTCCTGTTGTCTTCTCATGAGCGGCCTCTGTTGCTCTGGGTGAAAGGATAACAGTATAGTGAGACGGGAGAGATCGCTCTCATCTCATCATTTTGTGGAAAATGAATAGAAATGCTCAGAAACGTGATGTAAACATGATATTTTATCAATATTTTTTCTAAATGTGTTTTTCTAAAAGAGTTGTTTTGTGCATTTCTGTGATCGCAAATGAAAAAATGACAAAATTGTGAACAGAGTGAAAGAGTCCTGACAGATGTGTAACAGATCTTAAAGTCAGTCAAGTCACCTTTATTTGTATAGCGCTTTATACCATACAGATTGTTTCAAAACAGCTAATATAATATAATACTTAATAATAGGAAAATTATGCATTTCGGCTGTTGTTCAGCTGAAGTCAGTTCAGTGTTGATTCAGTTCTGTTGTAAAGATCATCAATTATTCCGCCCACACAGTCAGGATCACTCAGATCGGGGGACTCAAACTTACTCTCTGTCCCTCGAACTAGGAATACATCAGATCTGCCCAAACTTTGTCCATTTTTAAATCTACTTTGAAAACGCATTTTCTCTGAATAGCTTTTAATACATCTTGATGTGTGTGTTTTATGTTTATATTTTTGTTTGTCTTTTTGGCCTTGTTAAGCACTTTGGTCAACGCCAGTTGTTTTTAAATGTGCTATACAAATAAAATTGTATTGTATTGTATTGTATTATTAAATGAGTTCATTTGATTTATAAAGCAAGGAATCCATGGATTAAATAATTGGATTAAAAGATGTTCATTTAATTTGTCTGTCCATGACAAAACACAACATTTTAAATGAAAGGTTATAGTATTTGTGCTTAACTGTGTCTCCTGTGGTGAACTTTTGATCTGATTTCAAAAGCAGGATCTCTGATTTCGTGACTACATACATCAATGTTGTTAAATCACAAAAAAAGTTAAAACGAAATCTTTCGATCTGCGAAAAATAACACTACAACTGAAGTGTAATCACGTATGTTTCTGTCTAGTTCAATTCAGAAGGTTTTGGGGCACATTAGCACTTGTATTTAGCGCTGGCTACTTGTGATCTTAATACCAGGTGTTAGTGAAGCCATGAATGTAATGAATATACAGTATAGAACAATTAATCTATTTGTATAAATCATTTCTAAAAAATTATTTTTAAGGTGTTTGCACTGGGCAATAAGACATATGAGCACTATAACGCCACGGGGAAGTATGTGGACAAGAGGCTAGCAGAGCTGGGAGCGCAGAGGATCTTTGACCTGGGAATGGGAGACGACGATGGAAAGTGAGTGACTCATTTACACACTTCTGTCTGATTATAATGCTCACTTTAAAAATGTGCCCGACCGATATCAATGTGAGAAATAAATGAGACTCCAAAAGTGGATAGTATGATAGTATTTCTACCCTGTTACTGTACTTTTCATGTGTTTTTACATCATCAGGGTATTTTCAATTTGGGAAATGTTTTACTTCTCTACATTTTAAAAGAAAAAAAAAATCCATCTTTTCCCATTACTTTTAATGCCAAACATGACATTCCTTGTTATTTTGAAGTTGAGAACTAACTAACAGTGATAATAGTATGATTTGTGAAAATATCATTCATGTGAGTGTATGGAACCATGATCTACCCTGATCACAGATTTGCGGAAACACCTAACTTTAATCTAACAGAAATAACGATTTTAGAAAAATACAGTCTTACTCATAAATTGAAAAACCCCATTGAAAAAACTCGAAGGAACAAGCAGTGAATTAGTCCTTTTGGGTTCTGATGTCATACCAGTTCTACTTCATTATCCACACAATTATGAGTGAATTAGACTTTGTTGTTCACTGTCATATGATAAACAATTGTGGTACTGTGTTAAGTTCTTGATTTGCAATATAACATCTGGGTCCTGAAGCAAACCCATGGAGCAGCTGATGTAAAATAAAAAGGTTCATAATGCATGTTTTGTCATTGATTCTCTGTCAGTCTCGAGGAGGATTTTGTGTCGTGGAGAGAGCAGTTCTGGCCAGCTGTTTGTGAACACTTCGGAGTTGAAGCAACTGGTGAAGAATCCAGGTCTGAAACCTCAATGATCTGTCCATCTCTTCAGGAGATTTTGTTTGTCTTTCCTTCTTTGTTGGTGGGTCACAGTGACCTGAGCTCAACATGCCCGTTCTCTGCTTAATTAACAGGCCTTTTCAGACTAGAAAACACTGCTCCATAGACAAACTGAAGAATAGCTTGTCACAAAACTCTTGGCTTTGTGAAGTGAAAGTTGCTGGGTTGTACTCTGTCTTTCTCTCACACACTCTGTCTCTCTCAGCATCCGCCAGTACGAGCTGAAGGTACACAGCGATCTGAACATGAATAAGGTCTACACTGGAGAGCTGGGACGCCTCAAGAGCTTTGAGAACCAGAAGCCGTGAGTAAAGCACCATTTTCTCATCCGTCAGTCAGACAGAAGCTTAAGCCCCTCCCACATGTTTAAATATCTCCCTCACGTAACCTTGACGACAGAACAAACACTCCTGCTGTGCTTGATCGGATACAGACATTATATTTGATACTTTATAATTAAAAATGACTAGATTTCCATATAATATAGACCGTAATACAGTTTGAAAACCTTTTTTTATTAAAGGTCAATATTTACCCCTTGTAATGGATTTTCAGGGGCATGTCTCTAATGGCTTTTATAAGGGCATGTTTACTTTTCAAGGAAAACCCGCTGAATCAATCCATCAAAGTAAATTTGCGTTCTTCAATTAAGTTAATGTTAAAGGTCAAATTCAATCACTTGCGTCTGAGCAGGGATCTGATTCTTCCGGATTAATCTGCGATTCCGGTTATTTCGGCCCAAAATCCTGACCCACGTAAATCATGCAGATCAGTAATGGGAAAAAACGGAGGTCAGGAATTGGATACTTGTTATAAAAATGTAAATTTCGATTCCTCTTATTGATTCCTTTGTAAGCATTTCAATATGATTTTAAACCATTCAAATCTGTTTTCTGACTGCAGCCTAATATTCCTGCTGATAATAACACTAATCAAACAAAAAAATATAAAGAGAAAATGCACTCGTTCTTAACAATAACTTTTCTATTTGTAATGTTTATTTTATTTATAAAGTTCAGTGATTTTTTTTCATTTGATTAGTTTTTGAACCTGAATACTTGAAAATCTTAAAACACTGTTTATTTCAATAGTATACTTGTTCAGTTGTATTTATGTTGCGATTGCTATTTTTTTATTTGTTCTTTTTTTAATTACTGAGTATTTACTTGTCTTTAATACTGCTTGAAATTTATATTAGTTGGGCTAGTTGTTTTTGCTATGGTATTTTTAAAGCACAGGCAAAAGTTCCTTGTGTTAGTGCATTTTACCTTATGATTTTTGTTCATGATATTCAGCTACAATTAAATGTTTTGCAGTAAGACTTAAAATAATCATAAATGATAGATACGTTTTTGTGTTGATGTTTTTATTAACCTTACTGGAATCGAAATTAGGAATTGATAAGAATCGGAAGCATCAAACGAGACCCGATCCTGGTGTCTCGTGTCTTGAGCTGTTGCAATGGCAATAAGTGGAGAACAGTGTAAAGTTAGAGGCTGGGTTGAGAGATTGTAAAGCTCGCTGTCCCTGACGTTCGGGGGAGTGATAGGTGACAGCTAACATAAGCTCACGGTGTTCTGTACACTTTTTTGGGGGGGTTAAAGTAGTCTACACGTCAATCATCTGCATGGACGATTGCTCAGTACTTTGAACAATGGCCTCATTCCCTAGCGTAGGGTCTTCACGCGGCGTCTTACAAAATGTCCTGCTTTTTTTTCACATCTCTGCTGAGACAGTGAATGCAGATGTGTAGTTGCTACAGGCCACTGTGGTGTCAGCACTAACTCATAACTAGATATGAAATATTTTGATATATGATAATATAATATTATTAAATAGAATACTATAAAATAGGTCGGGGGGGTGGGTGGACTAATGCACAAAAAGTGAAATTTTTGACACCTCATTTTTAAATGTCATTTTGTGTCACTTGTGGTGGCATTTCTGCTCTGTGCCCTGTTTAATCTCTGACCCCATCAAGTGTGCTTGGTGTTCTGTCTGTTATTCATTGTGTGTTCTCACAGGCCGTTCGATTCGAAGAACCCTTTCCTGGCACCAGTCACTGTGAACCGCAAGCTCAACAAGGGCGGCGAGAGGCATCTGATGCACCTGGAGCTGGACATCACCGGCTCTAAAATCAGGTGCTGTGTGTGATCTTACACTGGGTGATCTTACACTGCGTGATCTTACACTGCGTGATCTTACACTGCGTGATCTTACACTGATCTCTCCCCTTAATAGTACAAATAAGTTGTGATATTGTTGTTCTCAATAATGTGGGTTAATATCTAAAAAACTAGTGTGGTTTCATGACCCGTTAAATGTGTAACCATGAATAGGTAAGCGGGTAGTTGACGCCAATGTGTTGCATTACAATGTGAGAACCTTTATAATGCATTATAAATCAGTTATAAGTAAAAGTAAAATATATTCACCATTAGCAAATCATTGTTCTTTTTAATGGACTAAATGGACCTTTGGTGTCATTTCTTTGAAAAGATTGTACAGAAAGCGCATTCGCTTGATAATCAGTGTGGACGAGGGTAACTAGCTCTCAAAATGTTGAATGCAAATGATTCTTGTGTATTTCATTTTTAAATGGAGACTTTTTATTATTGGCAAAATGAGTTTCAGTTAGTGTTAAACTGCTTACTGATTGCTCCTTTAAAATGTTTGTGCAGATATGAATCAGGAGACCATGTTGCTGTGTATCCCATCAACGACACAGCCATAGTGAACAGGATTGGTGATATCCTTGGTGTGGACCTTGACATTGTTATCTCCCTCAACAACCTTGATGGTATGGCATTAACCTTTAAAAGTTCAACTTGAACAGTTCATTCATGTCTGTCCAGTTGTCAACATAGCTGAAATATATGTGTGTGTGTGTGTGTGTGTGTGTATTTCTTTTCAGAGGAGTCCAATAAGAAGCACCCCTTCCCCTGCCCCACCACGTACCGCAGCGCCCTGACCCACTACCTGGACATCACGAATACTCCACGCACAAACGTGCTTTATGAACTGGCACAATACGCCACTGACCCCAAAGATCAGGAGAACATGCGGAAGATGGCCTCCTCCTCACCCGAGGGCAAAGTAAGCATCGCCGTCACCAGAGCCAAAGGCTAGAGCCAGAGCTAAATTGCTCTCAGTTTTACGCCAGTCATTCAGGAACATATTGTGGTAAAATGACAATATTAGAGCTGTAGTGTTACCGATAACAGGTCAGCTGTAGCAAAAGTGGGGCAAGCTTCACTAGCTATGTGTCCATCCACCTATTTTATGCACATTTTGATATTGCATAAAAAACACCGCTGAATGGAAGCGGCAAATGCACATACATTCTAATATTAATAACTTTTACCGATAAGAAGAAATGCGCATAAACTACGATGGATTTACCAAATAAATCCCTCTGTGCGCAACAAAAAACTCACAAGTCTTTTGGTCCCACTTTATATTAAGTGGCTTTAACTACTATGTACTAACATCGAACTTAATAATTTGATACAATGGACTTACTGTGTACATACATGTTTTTACATTGTACTTATATTTTAAAAATACCTGCATGTAATTACAGCTGTAATTAATTTATGTAATTAGAGCTGTAATTAATTTATGTAATTAATACATACAGTAAATTGACCCTAACCTTACCCGTGTCACACCTCAATAGCAGCAATGTGTTTTTACAATACAACATTATAATTAATGTTTAATGGTGAACACGATTAGCAGATAGGCTGTTGATTCATTAAGTGATAGACTGTTGTCTTACCTAATCAGTTTTTTCAGCGTACCGAAGACGCGTACTGTGTCTTGTGTGAGGCAAATGCAGGGTGGGCTAGATTGTAATTATGTTGTTGTGCAATAGCTAACAGTGTTTGTGACATTGTCGTTGTCATATCGCAGGCATTGTACCAGAACTGGGTGCTGGACTCAAGTAGGAATATTTTGGCTATTCTTGAGGATTTGCCGTCGTTGCGTCCTCCCATTGACCACCTCTGTGAGCTCCTGCCGCGACTGCAGGCCCGCTACTACTCCATTTCATCATCCTCCAAGGTCAGACATTTCTACTTCACGTTAAAGACGGAATGTGGGACTTTTTGTATCTGTGTTTGCATTAACATTTCTACAAATGCTAATATTTAACTCATGGGTTACATTTCACTTGTTGAGCTTCTTTGATGAGCTTCTTTCCAGCAAAGACTGCAAATGAAAGCACTTCATTATATAATGCTCTATATAAATTACTCTGCTCTTACTCGCAGATGAATCTGACGGTTTGAGGCGTACTGTACGGTGGCCGAGAAGTGCAAAACAAACCACAATTCCCAAAACAACAAATTTATAAATGCAATGGGAAGACTAAAAACAAATTAACAAATCAGACAACACAACGACATATCTGAAAACAAATTAACTAGTCAGAAAACACAACGACAAGTCAGACAAAACGGAAAAGGAAGGTATAGTGGCGAATGGAATACTGACCGCTGATTGGACGATACATCTGTCAATCAAGACATGCTTTCTGTACAGCAGACTGCGGCAGAAGAAAGTCGATTCGTGTGTGCATGTGTAAATATTAGAGCTGTCTATTTAACCGGCTAATTTAGTGCGATTATTATGGAGAGAAAAAAACTGTCCTACCACTATCTGGTTTGGTCAGACAAAATGATGACAGGTAAAGTGGGAGAGAGTAGCAAGAACAGCAGATTTAGCTTTTGATGCGGACGACCTGAGTTCGAGTCTCCCTCGAGTGACAAATTGTAATTCACAATATTAACTTCTTGTTTACTGATCTGTATAAAATTAATATCACATGTGGAAAAAACAGCACTCTTGCTTGTGTGTTTAACTATAGGCTACCATATTATATTAGACAAAAGCTCACGCAGGGGCATTGCCCCTGTATCTGGATTTTTAGGGGCATTATAACTGCATTAGTAGTGTTTATGTTTGTTTTTTGCAAAGTGAGTGACATACTCGATAATGTCAGCTCACAGCCTCGCACATATATAAAAAAAATATTATCTTTGACGATACAGCTCAGCTAATGTTTACACATGCACACGCGAATCGACTTTCTTCTGCCGCAGTCTGCTGTACTTTCTGCATGTCTTGATTGACAGATGTATCGTCCAATCAGCGGTCAGTATTCCATTCACCACATATACCTAACTTTACCGTTTTGTCTGACTTGTCATTGTGGTTTCTGATTTGTTATTTTGTTTTCTAACTTTTTAGTCTTTCCATTGCGTTTATAAATTTGTTGTTTTGTTTTCTGAATTGTGGTTTGTTTTGCACTTCTCGGGCACTGTAATACTGGTATAAAATTCAATAACAACTGGAAAAAATTTGGTTTTAAAACTTTTGACTGGTGAATAGGGGACCTATTATGCCCTTGGTGTTTTTTGGCCTGTACTAGAATAGGATCTCCTGCTTGAAGGTTCAAACACATCATATTTCTCTTATTCTCCATTGTTGCAGCTCCTCTCTTCCCAGTCTGTCAGTAACGCTCTGTTTAGTTCCTGTCTCTATGAAGCCCCTCCTTCTGAAAAGCACACTGTGCTCTGATTATTCGGCTGAAGCAGTGTGTTGTGATTGGTCGAGCGCTTCGAGTGTGTTTGGGAAATGTCCCGCCCCTTACCATAATCACGAGTTTCAACACACTACTAACTAACTCAACCAGGCCCCGCCCCTTTTATTCTGCGTATGAATTATTTAAATGAGGAACATTGTGACGTGCTCGTTCCCGGCAGAAACTCAAGACTACAATGGAGGCGTTTCAGGAGTTCAGAAACACTGACACTGATATAGAGAATAACTCCTGCTGGAGGGACTTAACAGAGCTTTTTCATGCTTAAAGAGCAACATTACACACACTAAAGAAAGATGAAAATGGAAAAAGGCATTGTAAGCACTAGCAGAATACCTTGCTCTAAGACTCTATGAATATCAAAATTACTTCTTTTAAATATTAAATCAAGCTAGATGTTTACATTTTCTTAAATAAAAGTGAGTAGTGCTCGCTTGTGTAAAATCACAATACTCGGGTTGGTTGCCAGAACTTAATGGTAATATTTGGGGTAATGGTGTATCGTGACACCAGAGAAGACAACAGAAAGATTAGGGGACTCCCCTTTTTTTTTACAGATCGGAAAACAGGAAACTGACGCTTATTCCCACCAATAGCATGTTTGTCGTCATTAATCTGCTTTGGATTCAACTTTCAGAAAATGACATATATATATAAAATTCTAAACAATCACTTCACAAATGATATTAATATTTTATTTAAAGTGAATAAATAACAATATTTGGATAATTTTTGGATCATTTAGCAATTTTTGTTGTTCTTGAGGTTCATTTAGGTAAATAATCATACATTTGCAAAACATGATTATTTTCCACCCTCACTCTGTCAGAAACGAGAAAAAGTTTTATTTTTCCGGCGCCTTTACATTTATTCAGATAGTATAATCAGAGGCCAAGAGGCGATTGGTTCTGGCAGAAACACACTGACATTGCATCTCTCTCTCCTTGTCACGTCACCGCTCACTCGGGCTACAGAACCGATAAGGCAACATGAGCCCTGTTTACAGCTGGTGTTAAGATGCGTTTGGTCGATCGGATCACAAGTGGACGATGCTAAACACAGGTGTAAACGGGGTCTTAAACGCTTTGAGCTCGTCCACTTTCAACCACTTCCAAAAGGTTGTTGAAAACGCATTAGACCGGATTGCTTTAGTAGTGTAAACGCTCATGTGGACGAATGTGTTCAAACAGCCACACAAGACCGTCTTCTCTCCGCCTACTGACCTAATGCGGAACATTATGAGAAGCGCTAGCCGGACGGGATTTAATCTTTGTCGTCTGAAGACCCAAGTTTGGTTTAAAGATGAAAAATGTACCAAGCACAATGTTCTCTCTCGCTTCCTGATCTCTAACACACACACTCACAGTGTTCGGCTGGTCTTGCGGCTGTCAGAGGAGAAACTAAAGCTGACGCTCTCCGTATGTTTTTCCGTCATCTCCGTGTGCGTTCATATGTGAATTGCATGAGTGCGTTTCATCCATTAAATCGAAAGATTTGAAAAAAGCCACACATTAACCCGCCCACAGACCCTCCCCTTGAAGAAATCAGGACAGAAGTGGTTGAAAATGGAAAAGAGGCGGATTAAAACACCAGGTTTAAACGGGAGTGTGTCTCCCTCGTCCACTTGTGATCCGATTGACCCAAACGCATCTTAATACCAGGTGTAAACGGGGCCATAGGTGTTAATGTGTTGTTGTGGAGGCGGTCAGTCACAATGTGGAGGAAGTAGAAAATGAGCCGTTTTGGTGGCTTGTGCCGTGGAATAATGAAATCATCTCCTCTTAGCAAGAAATCTCTCAAAGTCAAGAAGTTTCAGAGGATAAGAGGTTACACTTTAGTCAGTCAACAAAGCCGAGATGACAGCTGATCATCTGACCATCTCATTCAAAAACCTCATTCTTACACAGATTCTTGCTGCATTTCTGTTCATCCTGTTCAATCAATCAGCATGTTCTGGGGTATTTTCCGAAGGCTTAGCCCGTCCCCTTTGCTTGCCATGATTAATTATCAAATCTTCTGACTTGTTTTAATGGTGGTGTGCCACCAACTGGTCTATTTTTAAAGTGTGTCCATCAAAGAGCTTCTCATTACCATTTGGTGACTGGTACAGGTTTGAACTGTACCAGAACTGTTTCTTATGTGTAATAAAAATATACTAAACTTGCTCTCAACTAATTTTAAAAGTACCCCTTTAAAGTAGCGATGCACAAAAAACAATTATTTTACCAAAACACTGAAACCGAAATTAAAGTTTTCATTTAGCTGAAAACTTGCCGAAACTGAAAATACTATTTATTTAATAATCAATGAATTGATCAAACTTATTTAATGATCAACAAACATTTTAATTGCACATAAGGCAGTTTTTATATCAACTTTTTTATGTTACTCCAATTCTTTCATTTTGTTGTTGAAATATAAACAAGTGGTGGCGGTAATAAAAAAAAACAGACACATTTTCATGACGGATTCAAACATACATTAAATATAAAGGCATCAGCTTAAGTAAAAATATAATGAATTTTAATAAAGTGCATATATTTAGCAAAATACTCAGCTGAGTTATTTTCATCTCTATAACTGAGCACACTGCAACACAGAGCACACTGAAAGTCACATCCATTTGTGGTTTAATAAATGAACACGGCCACTTTGCTTTTATTTGTCTAATTAGACGCTTTACTATTAAAGGGCCCCATTATGCTTTTTCCGGATATTATCTTTGTAGGAAATCTCAGAAGTGAAGACTAGTATACGCTCCAGTCATCAAGTTCAACTGGGGATCTGGCCATTGTAGTTTTATATACATTTAAGGGGCATAGAGTTAGAGACAAAGCACCAAGGGTGACGACCTTAAACCATAGACTGTAAAAAATAGCCTTAAACAAAGCATGCAAATGAAGTATCCAGATATAGGAACCCGCCTCCAGTCAGCATAACTATTCAGAGAATGGGAAAGGGGCACCAAGAGCTATCAATGACAAAAGGTGAGAGTCTCAGTAATCCGGCTCATTTAACTTACAATAAAGAGAACAGGAACTGGCAGGAACATTGCTTATGTCAGGACGTAGGATCAGCAGATCTTAAACACCTTTCATGCAGTGTATAACATAGCCGTTTGTGAATGTAACATAACTGTGAAGTTTCAAAGATCAAAGTGCCCGTCAAATAAAGTTATTTTCTCCTAAAAGGAAGATTCCGAACTCCCTGAACCGAGTCGTCAGTAATTCCAGTCTCACTTCCTGTGTCAAACCTACGCAAAAATGTAACAAAATTGCATAATGCCAGCCTATGGTCTTCATTGGTTGCCCATGAACAATGTCTACTTCGAGCTTCAAACACTGTAGGTGTAGCTGAGGCCTGGAAGAGTTTGGCTTTTGTTGTCGACATGTCGAAAATATGCTGTTTTTTGCGCCAGATATGGTAATGGGCATTTTGTTTTTGACCCGTGCTATAAGCGTTAGACCAATCAAAACAGACTGAGTCATCTGACCAATCAGAGCAGAGCATAGTAGACCAATCACAACAGACTGGGCCATCTGACCAATCAGAGCAGAGCAGAGTGGACCAATCACAACAGACTGAGCCATCTGACCAATCAGAGCAGAGCAGAGTAGACCCTAAGAAAGGAGGGGTTTAGAGAGACTGAATCTTTGAATGAACCGTTTTCAGACTCTTTGAGAAATGAGGTGATGTGCAGTGCATATTATGAGAGAAATATAGTGTTTTTTGACCTTGAATTCATGTAAACCTCCAAAAACAAAATCAGAAACCTTTAAAATACCATAATAGGGTCTCTTTAAAATGAAATAATTGACTTTGTATGTTGTGTGTGTTTAAATGTTTGCTGCATGTGACAGGTCCACCCCAACAGCATCCACATCTGTGCTGTAGTGGTGGAGTACGAGACCAAGACTGGCCGTGTCAATAAAGGAGTGGCCACTAACTGGCTGAAGAACAAGATGCCCACCGACAACGGACACAAGGCTACAGTGCCCATGTACATCCGCAAATCCCAGTTCCGCCTGCCCTTCAAGGCCACAAACCCAGTCATAATGATCGGACCTGGAACTGGTATCGCACCCTTCATTGGCTTCATTCAGGAGCGCGGCTGGCTCAAAGAACAAGGTAGGAGTCGCGCAGGTCACGGATTTCTGCTGTTGTGTGCTTATTACAATCAGAAGAGGCAAGGGAGGCGGAGACATTCTCCTAAATGTGTTCAAAATCAACGCAACAACTGAAGTAATCGCATTTAACTTTTGTTCTAATTCATTTGCTTACTATGTGCATAAATCAGATGCATGATATAAAGCATATTGTCTGTTTTTCATATTTTTCCTTCACACACAGTAGCCCAGGTGAGTGTTAAACACGGCACGGATGTTAGCTACTGAAGTCGCTGAGTTAAAGGACGTTCCAACGTCGCCCTCACGTTGTTTCAAACCTGTATGAACACAAAAGAAGATATTTTGCAGAATGTGGGTAACCAGACAGTTGATGGACCCCATTGACTCCCATAGTCAACTGTCTGGTTACCCACATTCTTCAAAATATCTTCTTTTGTGTTCATACAGGTTTGAAACAACGTGAGGGCGAGTTGGAAATGTAAATGATGACTGAATTTTCATTTTTAAGTGAACTATTCCTTTAAGAGCAGGGAGTGATTTATGTTCTGGTCTTGTCTTGTTATGTGATTACATCAATGACACAGACGGCCGCTGTTGTACGAGTTTACCCAGTGCACGGATCTAATACTATTCCCGGTTAATAATTGCATCACTTTCACAGTAATATCACGTCAGGACTTCTCTTGTATCTTGTAACCTCACTCTCAGAAATGTTTAGTTTTTCTGGTCAAGGTTTTGCATTTGTTCTTCAAATGACTCATTTAAGTTTGTCCCAGACGTTGATGTAAAAACACAATACATGTTTCTACAGAAAGGCACAGTCTAGGTGTGTGATGTGACCGCTCTTTGACTGTTATAGAAAGAGAGAAGCCCAAACATATCAATAATAATATAAAAAAGCGTTACCTGTTGTATATTTCATGTGCAGTATATCATTGTAATATTTCACATTTACCAGTTTCATTTACAATACCCGTAATAGAATTGCATTGGCAGCCATGACAGATTCATACATACTTGTTTAACAACTATATTTACTTGCATATATTAAGAGCATAAATATAACCATTTGTTTTGTAGGGACGTATTATCTTTTTTATGTTTTTATAGTTTTTTATGTATCAGTATTGGGAAATGCATTACAACATTGCATTACGGTACTTCCTAAAAAAGTTACTTTGTTATTTTTTTGGAAAGTAATGTGATGTTTATCTATTTGTCAGCAGTGAGATCATATACTTTAAGTATATTTGTGTAATAATTTAACATTTGATTATTTAACATATTTAATTTGCAGGTTTGCATAATATTCTGAGTTTGCATATCAGTGTTTTTGTTAGTTTTAAGGAATCCTGAATGTGTTTCTCCGCAGTGAGATGAGTAAATGCCTTTCACATTTAGTCTAGCACTACAATAATCATCATGTTCACACAGCGCACACACGCACACCTCTGCACTTACTCCTGGTTTCTCTCAACATGGGCACAGGAGAGCTGGCAGTCAATACATGCGTCACTTATTTGAACATTTTTTAAAGTAATATGTTACATTACTAGTTACTCGAAAAAGTAATCAGATTGTGTAACTGGCGCTACTTGTAATGTGTTACCCCAACACTGATTGGGACTATTAGGATCTGCATTACCCACTGCACTAGTTTCAAAAACAATGGGAAGTTATGTGCAAATCCCTACTTTTGTAATCAACATCTTGATTTCCCATTTGTAGGTAAGGAAGTTGGAGAGACCGAGTTGTACTTTGGCTGTCGTCACAAGAACGAGGACTTTCTGTACCAAGAGGAGCTCGAGGAGTTTGAGAAGACTGGTGTTCTGACGGCACTCAATGTAGCTTATTCCAGAGACCAGGCACAGAAGGTACCGTAACACACACACACACACCTCTACGGTTATTTTGTCCCACTATCAAGTATGTCTCCCTAAAAAACTTTGTTAACATTAATTTTGTAATTGAGAGACAAAATATAAAAAAAGAATCCACACTTCCTCTCTGAACCCATCTTATATTTAATCAAAACCTGTAAACGTCATGGCATTAATACATCTATGAATGAATCACAGGAAAAGGGAGAGCTGTTCTGTTTTTATGAATTGTTTACCCATTCTCTGCATCACTTACTTTATTTGTATTCACACCCAGGTGTATGTACAACATCTCCTGAAGAACAACAAGGAGACTGTTTGGAAACTAATCCACACAGACAATGCCCACATCTACATCTGTGGGTGCGTATACAGAACGAGTCCGAAAAATCAAAAACATGTCGAGACATCATGAGACAGAGGCATCCCTGAAACTGCTCTAATGTTGCCCGTGATTTTCCCTCCCGCAGAGACGCCCGAAACATGGCCCGGGACGTGCAGAACGCCTTCTACGAGATCGCCGAGGAGCTGGGAGGAATGAGCCGCGCTCAGGCTGTAGATTACATCAAGAAACTGATGACTAAAGGACGCTATTCACAGGACGTCTGGAGTTAAAGCATTCCTGTTCTCCACATTCCTGATGTTGTGATGATTTTTATAAGGAAGAGTTTATATGTGTTTTGCTATCATCGTTCTGACATGTTTGTCTAAGAAAAGAAAACACTGACACACATTCCCTCATTCTAAAGTGAAAAAATTGTATTCAAAAATGTAAAAGACTGCATAGAATCACGATTTTAACATACTAATCGAACACATGTTGTGCATGGACCTTTGTAATGGTATGGGTTGTAAGCATGAAGAAACTTTAACTCACTGAAAAACGGTTCTTCATGGAGTTATGAGATTTTGACTGATATTTGACGATTTTCCTGTGAATTTCTGAAATATTTTGGAAACCTTCAGAGGTCATAAACAGTCCAAACATGCAGTTGTGCTGTGAAGGTGGATCACACTTGTTTTATTTTTTTGTAGTTCTCTAAAGCATTTAAACGTCTTTATTTCTTGCCCCACCTTTTTTTGAATTATGGCTGAATATGAATGTAACCATTTCAAACTGGATGACCCTCACAGATTTAATTAATCCTGGAAGTGCCAGAAATGCTCAACCCTATTCTGTTCTCACAACGACTACACTAGACGTAACAGACTTACTCGTTGTATCTCTAAGAGAGTGTGTTTATAATGCGGAGACACAGACAAGGGAACACATGCCGGTCTGAAGAGCTGATTGGTCAAGCTCGTGTGCCTTATTTACGGTGTAGTTTGCATTTTCATTAGTGGATCTTGAAGACCAGCATCGCTGCTGAAAACTTTACTATTTTGGGAGATGATAGAAAACTAAGTAGAAGTAGTTGTTGGTTTTTGGGCAGGACTTCATCAAGTTTTATATGCAACTATTGTTTCCAGTACATTACAACTCTTTAGGCATATCTGTGTAATGATTAAATTTTCAATTTAACATCACCTTTGTCCTTAACCCATGTTTGTTCACTTCCACCTGTCTGATTTGTTCCTCTACATGTAAGGAAAGATTTGTTGTCTATAATCTTAGAGGTAGTTTGCCTATTATAAAGGTGAAAAGTTGGACACACCTACTTATTCATTACTATTTTCCACATTTTAGAATATTATTAAAAGTCGTCAACACTAACGTGCGGAAGTGGGAAGTATGGAGAGAAGAAAAATGTGCGTCTTAGCAAAATGTATTTCATTGTTACCATTGTTGAGTTTCGCATGCTAAAAGTTGTGTGACACTGATATTAATATTGTCACGAGGAGGATTTGATCACCTCCATTAATGGTGTGATGTTTCACCATATAATTATGTTTTTGATAACATTACATTGTCAAATTTAGGTTAGTTAATAATGTAGTTTGAAGATTGATCACTTTTAAAAAAGCAACTTATTATTTCTCTTTGAAAACACAAATAAAAATTATTCAAACACCATTACACTGATAGAAATAATGGGTGGGTGGGTGATCCTCCACTTTACAGTGCAGGACTAAAACTGAAACAATCACAGATTCCTCAAATAATCAAGGTAAGTTAAAGGCCCACTGACGCTCCTTGAAACGTGTTTTCCAATGTGGAGACGCACTTCCACTGAAACAGGAAGACGGGGCGGGGCATATTGAGCAGCTCCTCCCCTTTTAAAAATAGCCATAGTGTTCCGCTTGTATCACAGCTGGGCCAGAGCCGCTGAGCTCGATAAAGCCGCATTTGACAGCCACCGTCTAATAGATTCCCCCTTTAGATTTAATATGAAACTGTCACTAAAGCAACACAGTGATGATAATCATGCGGGGGATGTGTAGTTTGTGTAGATGTGTCGTTTTGAGATGTATGTTGGTGCATGCATAGTCAAGTCACCTTTATATATATTGCACTTTTTACAAGATTGTTTCAAAGCAGCTTTACAGTGATAACAGGAAAATAATGCAACAGAGTTTGTTTCGGCTGTACAGCAGCTCTAGAGGAAATACAGTCCAGCTAAAGTAAGTTCAGTGATGGGTCATTTCTGTTGTAAGGCCTCATCGACACGACAGCCTCAACACTCTCGTCTCCATACCGGCGTGACTCCGATCTTCACCCAGATGAACTGGATGATATTCTGATTGTTCTGATCCAGTCTGACCTCAGCGTAATGCCTGAATCATAATCACACACTGTTCGCTCGTTGTCCAGAGGAGAACTGAGCGACTGAGCCTGGGTTCTCCCAAGGTTTATTTCTCCATTCTGCCACTGATGGACATTCGGTTCATCGGCACTGTCGCCTTTTCCACCTTTTTTCGCCTTTGTCGTCATTGGCTTTTGGCTTTCGGGTTGCCCTTAGTTGGTGACATTTAATTTAATATTCAACAATAATATTCATCTGCCTGCATTGACCCTATGAAGTACTGAACTGAGCTGGACGATGACATCATGGTTTTCTCCAGAGTGGCTATATATATATATATATATATAAATTAACTAAATTAATAACTTTTTTACAACAAGAATGAAACATCACTGAACTTAAGCTGGACTGTGACGCTATTTTCTTCTGGAAACAAACTTTGTTGCATTATTTTCCTGTTATCTCTGTAAAGCTGCTTTGAAACACTCTGTATTGTAAAAAGCACTATATAAATAACTGTGACTTGACTAGTGCAGTTGCTACACTGTAAAAATTTTTTATAATAATTTGGCACCTGTGTTTGCCAGAATAATTCTGTAAACATACATTACACATGTTATTTCACATGATTTTGTACAAGTGTCTGTTTATAATAAACTTTCATAAGTGAGCAGAAAAATCTAAACACGAATCTTACTCTTACCTGAAACAGATCTTTGCAGTTTCCGTGATTTGGCTCTATTTATTCATTTTATTTTTCATCGGAGACCACCCATATTGAAATTTAATGAGAGCATGCTTTTAGTGCGTAAGATTGGGGCACAAACGGTATAGTTCAGGTCAAAAACACATGAAGAGAAGCGTTAGGACAACATCAGCAATCACAGACATGCGCATCAGGACGGGATTAGACTTCTCCGAGAACTGTTTGCCAAAAACCAGTCGGTAATCTGCTCTGGATTTTTTATAGTGGTTGTCTGAGAAAAACACAGACATGGCAGATTCGGATTATTACTTATTTGAAATTGACCTATATGACATCCTATGGACATGAAATTCATCTAAATGTAAATGATCTCTTGGATGTGGCTGTTGTGGTTCGTGGTCATAGCGGCACCAACTGCTGCATTCAAATGACTTTGACAGTGCTTTTATGTTTATCCGTTTTAAAAGCCTATTCCCCGCAGTGCACAGGTGTCCTGAAGCCACCGGGTCCGGGATGGTGGAGCCACAGGGGCTTGGGCCCGTCATCGCTGCCTGCAGCTATATTCCCACTTGAGGCTGGTACAGCACGGTATATGCAAGCTTGTTTCCGCCACTGAATAAAAAATAAAAAGGGTAATTCTGACTTTTTATCTCACAATTCTGAGTTTACATTTCGCAATTCTGATTTTTTCTCAGAATTGCAAGATATAAAGTCGCAATTGTGTGTTATAAAGTCAGAATTGCAGAAAAAAAGTATGAATTGTGTAAAATAAACTTGCAATTGATATAACGTTGCAATTGCGTTTTAGTCAGAATTGCAAGTTATACGAGTTTTTGCGAGAAAAGTAAGAATTGTATATCACATTGAGGTTAAAACCTCTTTTACAAGTGAGACCGTCAAGACAGGGTCGGATAGCAGGATTAAACAAATAACAAACAACAATAAGAAACCAATCACAACATCATCATTAGATACAACAGAAAACACAGCAAAACAAGTCTCTCCACAACAAGATGTTATACAACACTGAGACACAGCATAGCAACACAAACATTTAGGTATTACATAATACCCTACATAGTACTGTTCACAGAAACAACATTAACATCTATTTATTAAGGAGTTAAGTGGTAATAGAATTGGCAAAGCAGCTGAATTAGCAGTGACCACCTCCTTTATTCTATGTTATGTGGGACAGTCCATCTTGAGCATATTCATAATTCTATATCTCTAAATCTCTAGACACAGATCTTGTGGAGTGGGTGTGGGTGTGGAGATCGGCATGTTTAAAACGAGCAAGTTACAGCGCGTGACCTCAGACTCCGTCGCTAGGGAAACAAGGACGCTACGCAATCATGCACAAATGAGCATTTCTGCTATTTCTTGTTTTGTTTACATTTGCTGTTAGCATTCTCTCTACACTGTAAAGACATTATTTATCCCATTATGTGTAGGTACAAATTACCTAGAGATTTTGCGGGACAAAATCACTTCACTTTTAAAAACGGGACGATCCCCGTATTGGACGGGTGGCAACCTTAGGCCTTTTAACCTAATGAAAACAGTTAAATAAAATTATTAACGTGAAAACCACTGATCTATATAATGACATGTCATTCTATATAGATCAGTGGTGAAAACTAATGAAGTAAGTACGATCATTCCGTGACGTCACACAACCCTGTTGGAGATCACGTGACAGAAAAGGCGCAAAGTTTATACCACTTTTCAACAAACAGGGGTCTTTACCCAAATACATGTTGACAAAATATATGTTAGAACCTGATGTTTTCACTTTATCTATTAGCAGTTTCGCAATAAATTGCGCTTAATAATATTTGCTGCAGTATTTCTTATGTTATATGTGCCAAATAAATGGATTAATCCACCCGTTCCCGCTAAGTAGAAGGTACTATCCGGTCTCGGGTCAAAGTTCATAAGAGCTGCAGTGCGCGTTTCTCTCGTGCCGGGTTTTTAATTTCTTATTTTTGGAATAGGTGGTCAGTTCATTTTATTTCCTCCTGAAAGATGGCCTCAGGTAACTTTTTTTTCTAAATCTATGAATAATTTAAAGTAGCTCATACAACGCAATAATTGTTCTTTATTCGTGTGCTGTTCTATGTTGTGAGACATAAAGGATAATTAGCGCAGCACGCTTAGCATTAGCGGCTAAATGGCCGACGCGGGATTTGTCATTGTTTAAACGTAAAACAGCATTGACGACAAACTATAAGACTCTTTAAATAAACAGTTATATGTTCAATTATACACAACGAGCCGGCTGGTGGGTTAATGTGAGGCTTTAGATGGCCGTTTAGCCTCCATGCTTCTGGTGCGGCGTGGTGTGATTGTTAGCATAGCATTTTACTGATGATTACATACACGATTATCTAAGCGTTCAATTGACGTTTGAATGAAACTCATTTAAAACCTTTTCGCTGCAGTGCTATTTACACTTCATATTTTCTGCCTAATTGTGTATTTCTGTTCGTAGATTCAGGCTACGGTCAGCCTGGCGCTCAACAAAGGTAAGTGATATTTACCACACACACACACAGTAATAGTACTAATAATTCATCTAAGTAAATCTAAATATGCCGATAAGATTGTCAGATCTTAGTGTTTCGTAAGATTGAGTCATTAGTGAAGAGTAAATCTGGTACCATCAGTTTCTCCCAATTTGTTGTTTCAGTATGTGTAATTTTTGTTTCTACTTTTTTGTACAGTTACGGATCTTATGGTGGAGCCCAAGGCTTTCAAACTGGACAGGTAATGCTTGATCATATGATGTAGTTGATCATAAGTTAGTCAAGTAGTTAATATGCATCTTCATAGTGTTGTAGCTTTTACTGATTTTATTTTTGTATTTTTTCCAGCAGGCGTATGGTCAGGGGAACGGAAGTGGCTCTTACAGTGGACAGAGCTTCAGTGGTTACGGACAGGCTGGTGGTGTGTGACCTATACAGGGATTTGAATGAGCCGCTCAGTTAAAGATGGCTGGTGTGTAACGGTCTTGTTTCCCCACAGGAGAGAGTTACGGCCAGTCGTCTCAGGGATACTCCTCTGCCGGCTACAGTCAGCCTCAGCCGGGCCTGGACAGCTACGGTCAACAGGCTTCATCTGAAGCCTCTCCGGGGTGAGAGATCTGGCTTCTCCATTACACACACACCTCATATCTCTCAAGCCCTAAGTTGGCATTGCTCATGACATGCGAGTATCCTTATGAATTTCAGAAAATAGCTTATCACGGTCCTTGTTTGTCAAGTGTGATTCTGTGGGGTTTTTTTCTGCTTCTGTTTAGCACTTTAGCTGCCTTAGTACTGCAAAGATCATGTTCAAGGAGGCACTATAGAAATAATGGCTTAAACTGGATATTAAAATGTTTACACTTGTTACAATTTTGATCCTCCCCTAAAGCCAAGTTACTGCTACAATAAAAAGTGATTTTTAGTAAAAAAAAAGGGTTTCTTAAAACAATTAACCTTCAACATTTTAGATTTAGTACTAGGCTTTTTTCACTGTTAAAGGGTCCTCATGTACTGGAAAATCCAAATTTTTCCCCCACACCACCGTGTGAACTCTTTCCCTCACCCTCTCACTGCAGGTATGGTGATAAGTCGTACGGGCAGCCTCGGTCTTTCGGCCAGCCGGCGGCGGCGGGTGCTGGTGGAGGGGCGTACGGGCAGTCCAGTGCCTCCTACGGGAGCTCTCAAGGTGGATATGTGCGCCGTAATTGTTTTGTGATGTACGATGTGTCTTGCGTAGACTTCGATCCAATCTGGCCTACAAATAAGGACACTTTTTTAATTACATTATATATTGTGTCAGTGAGTTTTCCAGCATAATCTTTGAATACATTTAGGCCTGGTCTCACAGACAAGGCTTAGACTAAGCCAGGATTAGGCCTTAGTTTAATTAGGACATTTAAGTAGCTTTTTTAAGCGTCCCTTAGAAAAAAACTTTGCTGATGTGCATCTTGAGAACAATGGCACTGATATATTTTAAGATGTTAGATCTGCAAGTGGCTCTCATTTGAAACTGCTCAAACATGCATTTTAGTCCGGGACTAGCTTAAGCCGGTCTGTGAAGACAGGGGTCGGAATACTCTGCGTATAGTAAGATCAAATTATAATATATGTCTCATGACACTTGCAAGTAAGCGTCCAGTTTAAAAAAGGAAAAATTGTGTCTTTTTAGTCCAATTTTGTGAGCAGTGTCTTGGGGCGTTTTCAGACCTGTAGATCGTTTGCTTTGATCTGAAATGGGGACTAAATTTGCATTTTCTTAGTTCGGTTAACTTTCACAACAGAGCGTTCCAAAATGTGTTCACACAAGTCACATGTGAGAAACTGTCCTCTTATTGGTCAGATTCTTCTGCTTATCCATTAAGGTGAATTGACATTAATTTATGAATGAATATCTTTATCTGTAGCTGTCGAGACTCACTCAAACACTTATACGAATGTTGCCATTCCAGACACGTACTGATAAATTATATACATTTAAAATCGTGTTTTATATTTGTATATAATGCTGTTAGAGCGGGAATCAAGGCTTCGTCTTGCAATGTGTGAGAAGAGCAGTTCCACTGTTTTAAGAGGTAATGTGCTCACGGGCCGAGTCAGTCACTGCAGCTTTTTATGCAACACATTTCCCGTTATTAATTGAGGCCGCTTGCTTCGTTGGTTCGGATTCCCTCATCTCAACGATCTGCTCCAGATCTCGTTTTCAGTCGGCCGAGATCATTTAGGCGATCTCGGAGCAGTTCTGTTGGCGTGTATTCGAGCGATTGCCGTATTCATGTGTGCCTAACCGCACTGAGGGAGAAAACGCACCAGGTGCCGAATCAAAGCCAGGTGTGACAGCACCCTTAAACACCCTCCCCTCCCCCCAGGTGAGGCGCGCAGGTATGGCGATGACGGAGGCTCAGACAGGACTGAGGGCTACCGGGGCAGAGGTCGTGGGGGCTTCGACCGCGGTGGCTATGACCGCGGAGGCTTTGACAGAGGTGGCCGAGGAGGCCCACCCTCCGGTATGGGGTAAGTGTGCCCACCCCAGAAGGTATTACTGCACTCGGAGGAAAAACATGCTATTAGACCTAAAAAAGCTGTTGATGATAAGATTGTAATTTTAACTTATTTTAGTAAATTTACCTATGGATGACTAATTTGGTGAGAATTAAGTTTTTTCTTCAAAAGGTGCTTCCACTGTACTTTATTATTTGAAGTGGTTGAACTCTTAATGGACAACACCATCTGTTTCTCTGAAGTGACAATGTTGTCAACTAATTGCAGTTAGTTGTTGGATGCTTTATTATAAATAGCTTATAGGCTACAGTAGCCAGGTTTCTCCATGTGTACAGCATATCTATGCATAAAAAAGCATCACATTCACATACAGGACATGTTATAGCTCAAAACACACAAAAATATGATATGCGTAACTGGCACATCTATGGATATTTGCCCTCAAGGTTTCATCTGCTCTTGAATTGGCGAGATCTTAAAAGTCTGACTTTTGTTGGACCTAGCTGAGAATTTAAATGGAGCTAATTATGGTAAACTATTATTTGTGTAGGAGAGACTCAAGCACAGCCCTTCCTCTTACACTTTTTCAAGGCCAAATTAATTGGTTGGTTTCCCGTGAATTAAATGCTAATTCTGGAAGAGAGAAAAAAGGCCAAAAAAAAAAAACTGAAGTTGCCCATTGTTATCTACTGAAGCTGATTGGATGATTGGGAACCTGGTCGAACTCCAGTTAATATAATGCTCACTTCTCCTGGTCTCCATTGAGCCAATCAACTTTCTTTTCTTTTTTTCTTCCCTTTGGGAGAGTTTTCACATGGGAAAGTTCACAGCTACAAGGAACAGTTCTCAGTCACTCCACATGAATCGCTGTCTGTACGGTGTTGTTTCTTTTTGTGTTAACTGGTCTACATTTTATACTACAGGTATCAAAGTGAGTGAAATTAAAGTTGGACCACAGCCATTGGAGCTCATAAGCACTCATAATGGAAGCCAATGTGTGCTCGTCTACACGAGCGCCACAACAGTTAGACGCTCTAATCTAGTTTTGTTTCTTGAAAAAATGAAAGAGGGAGCAGGGAGGTTGTCCTCCGTGCTCTGCTCTGGTTTTAGTCACATCTCCGTCTCAATTCAGAGCGCATCAAATCTTGAAGTTAATCCAAAACCATTCTAATTTGAAAGAGGCTTGCCTTTTGGTTTCAATTTGAAATGTTTCATGTACATTTGGCCCATCATCCTTAACCAAACTGTCAATGGGAGCCGTTTCCTCCTCAGTAGTAAACCATGGCATGAATACTGATAAAGAGGGAGCCTTGCGCTCCCAGGTTTCAACAAAGGAAAGCCATCATATCTTCAATTTTTCCTCTGCAGTGGTGGTGACCGTGGTGGCTACAAAAATTACGGTGGTAAGTGATGAGCATCAGAACTGTCTCAGTGGGGGAAAAGAAATAAGAAATGCAGAAAGATTAGCTGGCAAATGAACTCTTGAGACACCTTATGTCAACCCAAAGGAACATCATTATTGCTGTCCTCTCTGGTAATACTCTTGTGGGATAAAGTCTAACAGCTACCCAGCTTTACTCTTGTAAAATGGTATCTTTGCATGAGGAAATTGAGTTAAATGTCCGTCTTCTGGACGCCACCTGCACATGGTGAAGAAGCAACATGATTTAGATCAATACTTGGATTTATTTTTGCTAGACACACAGAAAATTTGTCCTGGTCTACAAAGGTCTTGGAAAAATGGTGCAGCAATTTTGGACACTGGTGCATAGCTTAAAATGTCACTGTAAAGGTCAAATCTACATAGCAAAGCAGTTTGGTTTTATTTCCTTTTATTCATAGACTTTGTATTGAAATAAGGGTTCATGACATAAGTTCTCAAAGGTGTGTTTCTCTTTCGTGTCTTGTTGTTTTTCAGGACCCAGAGACTATGGGCAAAAGGATGATGGAGGTAAGTGCGAATGTCTCGCTCATGAGAGCATTTCACCCTAAATTCAGAAGTGCGAGAAAGAGAGAGAATGTAGTGGTTTTATTTGAGTTGGCATGAAGGTAGTGGAAGTGTAACTGGTGTCATGACTCCAACATGAATGTATGCTTTACATTACAGACGGCGATCAGGATAACTCGGACAATAATACCATCTTTGTCCAAGGTCTTGGAGAAGAGGTCACCACTCAGGAAGTGGGAGACTTCTTCAAGCAGATCGGGATCATAAAGGCAAGTTCCCTCAGCTGAAGGTCATGCTGTGAAATCATCTTACTTTCCCCTAAAGTGTCTCTTTTTTTTTTGTCCAAATTCATGTTTTTATTTCAGTTTATCGACTCAGTTTTAAATCTTTTTAGTTATCAAAAAGAATGAAAGAATTATTGAAGTCATAACTTGGACAAGAGCCCTCAATTTTCTCATTCATTTTCAGTTTTTTTTCTTTTTCTGGATTACATTTGAATGGTTTAATTTAAATTGATCAAGCATGTCTAATCAATTGAATTCAGAAAACTTTAATAGCTTTATTTCATTATTTTACAATAATTGGGCCCTATGAAATGTCTTATTTTTTCAGAAATTTTGTTTGGTTTTTCTGGATTTGATTTAATACATTCAATGTCAATGGTAGTAAGTATAAAGAATGAATTAAATATTTTAAAACGTACTTAAATGAAAAAGGAGCTGTTCCTTTGGCCAACAAAGTGCGGCACAACACGATTTACTGTTAACATGAATGGGATTTTTTTGTTAATTTTAGATGTACCTTCTGTACAATACAGATATAGTGTGTATGCATGTCAGGTTAAACCCAGCTGTGGGTATTCATGAAGACCTTTTGAGTGTGTGTGCATGTGACAAACGTCAGATGAAGTTCATGCCCTCATACAGTAAGACGGCAGATGCTGAAAACGCTGCGAGTGTCAAAACCATGCCATTCATGAACGTGCAGATGTCATATTTAAGTGTCTTTTTGCGGTGTAAAATTCACTGGCACTTGTACATGTTGCGTTTTTTTTTTGTGTGTGTACGATGAATGCTGATTTACAGTTGCTTAATCTACTCTCTCCAACAGCTCAATAAGAAGACTGGCCTCCCCATGATCAATCTGTACACGGATAAAGCCACTGGACGACTGAAGGGTGAAGCCACAGTCTCCTTTGACGACCCCCCCTCAGCCAAAGCTGCCATTGATTGGTTTGATGGTAAAAGAAACGTCCATGCTGTCTCTTTGACTGATAGCCCCTAAATCACTTCTCACAATGCGGTTTCGTTTTCCTGGAAAACAGGAAAGGAGTTTAAGGGAAGACCCATCAAGGTGTCGTTTGCTACGAGAAGGGCAGAGTTCACCCAGAGAGGCGGCGGCCGAGGAGGCGGTGGCGGAGGTGGTGGTGGTGGCGGCGGCCGCGGGGGTGAGTGGTGGACATCTGCACCATTCATCA
Source organism: Rhinichthys klamathensis goyatoka (assembly GCF_029890125.1). Taxonomy (NCBI): domain Eukaryota; kingdom Metazoa; phylum Chordata; class Actinopteri; order Cypriniformes; family Leuciscidae; genus Rhinichthys; species Rhinichthys klamathensis. The sequence continues at coordinate 1,135,257 of NW_026606566.1, forward strand.
TCACACACAACCAGTTTGAGCTTTTAGACCCGTTTGGATTGAAACGAGGGTTATGCTGATTATTAGGGGTGTAACGATACTGAACTCACGATACGATGTTGCGATACTCCATCAAAATGCTAAATTTGGTGTTACATTGTGGGTGTAAATTAATAGGCTTGGACTTGGTGTTGAATACCCAAAGCACGAGACAATATAGACACCAGAATAACAATATTCATGATTCTGAAGCTGAAAACACAATTATTTTAGACTAATGCTTGTACTCTGTCACTGACTAGATATATTTAAAATAATGTAACGCTCTTTACTGGTAACATTTGGCATTATCAGGACCCACAAATATTCCCCATTGCATTATTATACATTAAACTACAATATATAATGTAGAATACAACTAGAGTTGAATCTCTAGCACAGTAGTCATTTTGAGTGAACTAAACACACTACATATTGTTGATTTTTGTATTGTGACACGGTGTATTGTTAAACCCCCACTAATAATTGTTTGTTTGTGCGCACAGGTTTCCGAGGCAGAGGTGGCTTTGGTGGTGGCGGTCCCTCGTTTGATGTCCGGGGAGGAGACTGGCCTTGTCCCAACAGGTCTGCAGTCATTTGTGCATTTGTGTTTACGAGGGATTTGTAGTCAGATGGCATTCATTATAAACCTCTCCTTGCAGCTCTTGTGGAAACATGAACTTTGCCAGAAGATACGAATGCAACAAGTGTGGAACTCCTAAACCCGAAGGCGGCGACAGTTATGGAGGTGGTAAGTTTAATGCATACACACTACACCCATATTTTTTACAGTCTGTGACGTCACCTGTAGGTTTCTAAAGCGTCACCCCCAGAATAACCGAAAGTGTGCAGAGGCGGATTAGCTGAGGTGACGTGACTCTAACAGACAGCAGACAAACGGCTAGTAGTGACAGCAGCGGCAATCCACCTGTCACTCAAGAGGCCACGCCCTTAATTATGCAGAACGTTAAGGCTTAATGTAATTTAAAACGGATGAGTTATAAAACAATTCACCCCCCTCACAGTCGTCATGAAGGGCAAAAATAGCTATATAGACCAAAACCACTTTCTGTACCAGGCTGTGAACATGTTTTTTCCTGCTTTAAAGTTGAGCATTTTAACATGGGGTCTATGGGATTGAGCCTGTCTCTAGTGGCCAGTCGATGAACTGCAGGTTTAGTCACTTTGTGTTGGATTCAAGAGAGTTGGGAAGGTTGTCGCTTGGTTTAAGAAAACATTTGACCAATAGAGGATGTGATTTGCCCCAACTCTCCTGAAATGGCTTGTGAATGGCGAGCAGAAATGATTGTTCATGCTGCCGCCCACTCTTCCCAGAGCGCGGAGGCCGGGGCGGGTACGGAGGCGACCGCGGGGACCGTGGCGGGTTCAGAGGCGGCCGAGGCGGGGGTTTCCGGGGTGGAGACCGCGGAGGCTACGGCGGAGGCGGATACAAAGCTGGCGGAAGGTATGGAGAACCCCTCAGCGCTACAGTCAGTCGTGACCCAGCATGCATGTTGTTTAACGTGTGTTTTCCTCCATCCTAAAGGGGAGACCACAGAGAAGAGAGACGCGGCCGGCCATACTGAAGACTCTGCGGGTCCCAGACCATTGTTTATTGGGGGGGGGGGGGGGGTTAGGGGAGAGGTTTGTGTCCGCATACCTTTCTGTTGCATGAGCGTCCTGCATATACTGTTTGAGCAGTTTCCCCATAAATGTTGAATCTCCTGCGAGGAGCTGGAGGAGGCCGAGTGAAGGGAACGAGATGAATTTGTTCTCTGATCCGCCACTTTTCTAAACCTTCAGTCCTGTAAGGAAAGGCACAACTGGCCACAGATCAGCTTTAAAGGATGATTTTGCTCTAGGTGAAGGGGGTGGGGCCAAATGTTATTTTTGTTACTTTTATTTTCCTGAATTGTTGAATCCGGCATTTAGTGTGTGATAGATTTGTGAAATGCTTATTGTTTTGTAAAAATCAATCAACACAACCCTTTTACTTGTTTCTTTTTTTTTTTTTTTTTGCAAAAAATATTAAACACCCTTTTGATCTTAATTCTTGATCTCCGTGTTATTTCTTTTAAGAGAAGCACATATGACATACAGGACATAAATATTTTTATAAAACACTCCCTAATAGCAGTGTTTTAAAATGGCCTGTGAAATCAGAATGGGGTAAAATATATTGTTTGCTAATCATAACTGTAAATCATTACATATTTAATCAAAGACCTGTCTCTGCTTTAAGAGCCAGAGACATCTACTGAGTGCACCTTTGAATCGCTTTCATATAAAAATGAAGCAATGAAACATTACAATACAAATTGACAATGTTTTCAAGCCATAGACGAGATGCAGCTTCAGTTTAAAATTGGCATAATCTATTTTCTTGATGTTCTGCTGCCAAATATCAGCAGAAGAGGTTTAAATGTGTTACTAATGGCCTTAAATTGCATTAAAATTTCTAAAGTCAGTAACACTTTATTTTACAGTGTCCATGTTACATGTACTTACCATAGTAATAACAGTAAATTATGCTTTATTACATGCAACTAACCCTCAACCAAACCCTAATCCTACCATAACCATATTGTAAGTACATGTAGTTGCTTAATATTACTCAGTACTTAAATATATAAATACGCTGTAAAAATTACACCTTAAAATAAACAAAAGCAACAAGTTTATTAGCCAGGTTTGCTATCCACCTTTAACCTAAGTGTACAGCCTAAATAGGGGTATATAACGAACCTTTTCATATTTGCTTTATTTTGACTGATTGGATATAATTATTTTTTTTATTACAACAGGGACAGTGCATTTTAATAAACATTTCTGCCAATATGCCAGAGTTAGCCAGAAGGCTATTTTTCATCTGCAGTCCCCGGACAGATGTTAAGTCACCCTAAATATATATTACATATAAATGTGCATAAATTGATGTCTATTTAAAATATTGGCTTTTATGTCAGTAAATTCCATTTTTTGGTGAAAATGTCAGTAAAGTATCTACACGCATCTTTGTGTTTCTTAACCAAAATTGTATTCATTCTTATCCAAAAAGACTGTTCCTGTTTATCACTGTGAAGCTGCTTTGGCACTGTCTGTTGTATAAAGCACTGTATACATAACGGTGACTAACCCTGTGCTTCCACAGCTCATCACAGGGAGTTATCACCCTCAAACACTACATCCTCATGACCTATTGGCTACAAATCAATGAAGAAAATATATCTTGTTATTTTATTTGTCGTTCTTTTTAACATTTGACAAATTAATTGCAAACAAAACATTTTCCCAAAAGCTTATGTATAAATTGGGAAGATCCTTTTAACAATGGCAGGGGCTGTACGGGTATCTTGAGTGACTAAATGAATTATATTTAGTATCGGGTTTATCCATAGCCTGCATATTTAAAAAGTTAATTATCTGTATTGAAGAAAAGACAGTGACTTGAATTATCTAGCAGTCCAATTAAAGATAAAACATCTTATGTTGGAGTTAAGGTACATAAAGATATAATAAGTTATTAATTATACCCATTAATGCAGGATAAGCCGAGAGAGCTAGCTATTCTTTAAACAACTTTTATTGAAATCCGAAGGGTTTCATTATAATGCGATGAACATATATGTTCCAAAAATATTAATTAACCAGGAAAAATAAAATAGACTATGTATAAAACTTTATTATTTGTACAAAAGAATGTGTTGTAATTCACTTCACCAAGGTGGGCTAAATGTAGATTGATTCTGAAATGTGTAATATTAGGCTATATTTAAAATTAAATGGATGCTAGACATACATTCGCTCTAAAGATATATTATGGTATTACTGGTACATCCCTAATATTATCTTTGGAAAAAAATGGTACAGATTTTCTAATGTAAATAAGGGTGCAACCGTGTGTGTGTGTGTGTGTGTGTGTGTGTGTGTGTGTGTGTGTGTGTGTGTGTGTATACAGTCAAACCAAAATTTATTCAGACACCTTCAACATTTCTCACATTATCACAGTTTATTTGCTATAGTTTAGAAAATGGCAAGAAAATATGACAAGAACTCAGAGTAAAACTGTGTCAGAACAAATCCATCTAGATCATGTCAGATAACTTTGATAGAAAGGTTCTGGATGGATTACAATCAACCAAAAGTGATTGAGACCACTGTTAGTATGGCAACACATCTATCAATACTTTGTTGGGCCACCCTTAGCCTCAGTGACAGCCTGTAGTCTCCTGGGTTCATGCACACCTGAACATTTCCCCAGACTGGGTTAGATCATGATGAGAGTTCACGTGTAAGAAACGCGTCTCCTCGCGCGCGTGCGCGCGCTCTGGAGGCGGAACGCGCGCTCGTTATTCGCTGCTCTCAGAGCCGTTCAGCTGCGCGCCAGTGAGAAATAACTCTCCATCTCTCTATCGGCTTTCATCGCGATGGGATCTATTTTCTCGAGGTGACTTTAGAGATGAGGAGTGCCCAGATGAAGATGTTTTTGCTGATGTGCGTTCAGACCGCGGTGAGCTCTCCAATCTCCACCGCTGATCAGGCTCAGGTAAGATCTGCTGGACACCAGGTTTCTTGTTCGTATCTTATCTCAAAATAATTAATAATAGATACGCTTAAATATGGACTATGGTTATTTTTTTTATTTTTTTAAAAATACACAGCTAATGAAATAAACCTCATATAGACTGAAAAAATAAATAAAGTTGAGCTAACTTAAAAAATAAGGCAACCGATCGCATTCGGTTAACTCAACTAATTCTCTCCAGTTAAAATCAACTGAGCTTGTTATTTTAGTTGTCTTGACACAAAGTTTTAAGTTCAAAATATTTCCTGGTACTCATTGGATGAACAAAAGTATTTGAGGCAACTTGAAAAAATAAGGCAACCTATTTAAGTTAGCTCAACTAATTAGCTTTTTTCAAAGTAGTTTGACCTTACTTAGATTCTCAAGTATTTGTCCAAAACTTGTCCAAATGTTGTCCTAACTATACAAATTGAGTTATCTGAACAAACAAATTTCCATTCAACGATGTTGTGCTAGTTCCCAGAATGCATTGCAGCTTGAAAAAATATGTGGTAACTATTATATAAAAATGATTATTGCTTTGCATTAACCGGCTTGATTTATGCCGCTGCTGTTGTTGTTGTCGCTGTTATTTAGCTGTCCTGTGTTTTAGAGGTCATATTTTTACTGAATTACAGTTGTTGATCATCACCATGTTTGAGATTTGTGTGCTTAGGTGTTGAGCTGTATGTGCTTCTCATTGCAATTTTTGCTACTCAATTGCCCGGTTGTAATGGGTAAACTGTGTCCCTCTAGTTTAAAAGGCAAATGATGTTCATGTTGTGTTGTTAACTTTAAACATGGAGATGAAAAAACAAGGATTGTGGCTGCTTGCATAGTTCAGTTGCCTTGAAAAGAAGTTTCAAGTTCAAAAGGCTTCCTGCTACTCATTTCACGAGCAATGGTTTTTAAGTTGACTTTAACTGGAGCTAATTAGTTGAGCTAACTTAAAAAGTTGAATGTGATAAAAGCCTTATTTTTTCAAGTTGGCTGAACATTTTTTTTTTTTTTTTTTTGTCTTGACAAGAAGTTTTAAGTTCAAAAGATTACCTGGCACTCATTAGATGAACAAAAGTATTTAAGTTGATTTTACCGGAAGTGAATTAATTGAGTTATCTTAAAAAGTTGCCTTATTTTTTTAAGTTAGCTCAACAATTTTTTTTTTTTTTTTTTTTTACAGTGTATGAGCTTCAAGTAAATTAAATCCAAAGTCATGTTTTTAGTTATACAAATGCATACGAGCATGTTGGAGACATGTGTTGTCCTGCTTTCAGCTGTGGAAAATGATTGTGCTTTGAGGTCAGAATAATTGGCACAGCCCAAGGGAGGATTTTCATTGTGAGTTCACTGTAATTACATTTCCCCGCATGTTCAACGACTTGTGTCTCCAGAAATAAAAGAAATTAAATGATACCTAGCTGAAAAGATTTGTGACAATCAATACATCAAGACAAAATTATAAATATGAAAACAATAATATAATGATTTGAGGTTCTATCATACTTTTTAGTTTGCGAGTTTCCTATCCTCACTATACACTGGCAGACTTGTTAAAAGTATGAACAATGATTCTGTGTTTTGGAGAAAAGCTGCAACTGTTGAGTTCTTGGTTTCTCAATAAAGCTATTTCCACTACGCTGATCATGTGTTGCTTCACTGCAGATCTGCCAACAAATTCCAGCCGCTTCAGTCTCATCCTACCTGTGACCTCCGGGTGGTTCAGAAGTGCACTACACACCTACACTAAAAGCAAATATGCAGTTTGCATGCCAATACCTGACTGAGACATTTCCCCTCATACTCATACACACATTTGAAAACTGAGGCTTTTTGTTTTTAGGCTTTGGTTTCTGTTCTAACCCTTGTTTAGAATGAGATGCATTCAGTGGACAGTAACGAAGTACATTTACACTTTTTGAGCATCTGTACTTTACTTGAGTATTTTTTTGTTTTCTGGAAACTTTTTACTTTAACTTAGTTTTACTTTACTTTTGAAAGACAAATATCGTACTTTTTACTCCACTATTTCTGTCAAGGTCATTGAGTAGAAAGTAGTAACGTCAGTCAGGGGATGATTTTTTTTTTCATCTCTAAAACATGATTGTTTTCTGCAGGTGACAGACAGCCTATCAGTAATCACTATAGGGTCATGTGTCGTGAAGTTCAGCGATTTCCCATCATTTTCTTTGAACACTAATCAAATGATGGCAACATCCTCGGCGCAGTGCGCGCATCCATGGCAAACAGGTCTTTCTGTTGTGCTGTTGTTAAAGCAGTGTTGCTGTTGGGCAGTTATACAGCCGTGGTTGTGTACTGGGGTTTAAAGCAGGTTGGGTTTTTACAGACCACTTGATTCAAATGTGCATGTGTGGATAAACATAGATGTGTACTTCTTTTGTTGGGGTGATAGGAGTGTTAAATAAAAAAAATGAAGATGATTATGGCTGTCTTCTTTGTCAGTTCAGTTCAACCTATTTCTATAGGGTTTATAACATTCTTAAAGCTCTTAAATCCACAGATACTTCTAACTGGTAGGTGTATTTATAGGCTGCTTCAGAGGCATAAGGGACTGTAAGTATTACATACAACAATAATAAAACAATGCATTGACATTTACTTTTTACTTTTGATACTTAAGTACTTTTAAAAACGAGTACTTCTGTACTTTTACTTAAGTAAAAATCGGTCTTTAGAAACTTTTACTTGTAACAGGGTAATATTTGACCAGTAGTATCTGTACTTTCACTCAAGTAAGGAAGTTGAACTCAAATGATTTCGAGGCAGCTTCTTTTATCCCTTTCTGGATGAACATTCAGTATTCTCGTCTAGGGGATTCACAATAAAGTGAAGGGCATCTTCTAAAGCATCAGAGGCACGGAGGCCTACATCTTCCCAAAGATCGTCCTTTTACATGCAGAGGTCAACAAATGCATCTCAAACGATGCTCGTGTGGGTAATGGCTACTGTTGTGTCTGCTACTACGGTATGGTCTATGGTACTTCTTGATTCCAAAATATGCTTTGTTTACAGTGCCAGCAATTTGCCATTTTCCATAAGTGGTGTCCCGATATATCTGGTTTTAGTGATCTCCGAGGTGAATTCGAGCTGCCACGGGGCTGATGGGAGTCATAATGACATATGACACATGATGTGTGTGTCTGCAGGGTTTTCTTGAGCGATACGGATACCTGCAAAAGGAGGAGACTCATCATAATGCTGAAGTCAAGTCTGCCATCAGGTAAAACCTATGACCTTGTTAGCACCATGATCTTCTCTAGTTGAGCTACGTTTGTTATTGTCCTTCGTATTTCAAGACATAGGAATATGAAGCTAAAGCTGACATGGTTTTGTTCACTAGCAAACTTGGTCATTCACCAAAACTGTATAAGACTGTGGGTGTCAGTTCATCATCTTAACCTGGTATAAAATCATACCAGCTATCAGAAACATCATAACTGCAGTTTAATGATGGTCCAGAGAACTCGGGTCACTGATCTAGTGAAGTGCGGCTGTTTATTGGTGTGGTCTCCTGTCTTTCAGAGAGTTTCAGTGGTTGTCTCAGCTGTCTGTAACTGGACGGCTGGACAGAGCCACGATGGAGAAGATGTCATCAGCTCGTTGCGGGGTTAAAGATGTCGGGAGCCATAGTTCCTGGAGCCGAAGGATCAACAGGATCTTCACTGGCCACTTGGGCAGACATGGGCGGCACGAGCAGCATCTCCGTAAGAAGCGTTACACTCACATAGGTAAAGACTACGGGCTGTTGAATGCTCTAATATGATGAATGTTCTAAGGTGTGAAATTATTTTCAGGGAATAGCACGGCTAAAGTAGTTCCAGGCAGGTCTTGACCGCATTACATGTCCATATCAGTTCACCAAATGATTTCAGTTATTTCAAAGGTCTTTACAGCCTAAAACAGTAAAAAAAAAAAAAAAAAAAAAAAACATTGACCAAGCAAATAAATATAGTAAACAATAGGATAAAATCGACAAATTATTTCCATGTTTTTTTGCCACAAAATTACGTTTTATTATGTACAGAAAGCACATACTCTCTTTTCTCTCACTCAAACACACACACATACTGTACGGACACACACTTGCACAGAAACGTGTTGTCAGCGCTGCTCTGAAGATTTTATCAGTAAAATAGTTCAGTAGTTTAAAAGCTACAAGACATTTCTCACTAGCGATGTAATAACGGCTCTGATCTTGAAGCATATTTTCTTAGCTTTTTGCTCAAAATGTTTATTTTTTATGAATTCACCTGCCTGTTTTTGAGAGACATATATCGAATGTTTGAAGACGCTCTCTAAGTGTTGGGCACACCTTAAAACTCCTGAAATCCTATTCTGTTCCACACATCGTGTGTATCTTTAACAAAGGACAGCAATAAAGACTGAGAACAAGAACGGTAATTCAGTGCACATTACTCTTAACGTATTGAACAGAACAGTGATGCAAACTGAATGAATGCATGCAGGTCATGTTTTCATCGTTTGTTTTTTACAAAAAAAATTGGGTCCCACTTTATATTAAGTGGCCCTAATACCTGTGAACTTACATGGTTACTAGATATGTACTTAGTATGTAACTACAGTGTAAATACACATTGGTACATAGTATTTACAACTGTAATATTTGTGTAACTACACATATGTAACAACCCACGGAAAGGTATGTGTAAGTACAAATGTGTAACAGGACATTGGTAACAACACTTTTTCCACTACAGTAAGTACACGTGTAACAGGCATTATGTAACTACATTTTGTAACAACAATATGTATTCACACAAGTTGTTCCACTTCCACACGCAGTCTTCCATACTGTAGTTACCAGTTAAGAACACACTGAAACCATGATGACCGGCAGGACTTATGTTGAATTACAGCTAAAGTTTTCCCTTGTGGTACCAGTGTACATACATGGTAACTCCTCAGGAACTCTGCACTTGATACAATGTGTTAAACTGTCATAACTTACATGTATTATGCAAAACCCAAACCTCTGCACAGAGGTACTAACCTCTGTACTAACTGTACTAACAGTGTACTTACATGGTAACTCCTCAGGAACTGTCCACTTAATATAAAGTGTAAAATGGTCATAACTTACATGTATTATGCAAAACCCAAACCTCTGTGCAACTGTACTAACAGTGTACTTACATGGTAACTCCTCAGGAACTGTCCTAATATAAAGTGTAAAACGGTCATAACTTACATGTATTATGCAAAACCCAAACCTCTGTGCAACACTGTATTAACAGTGTACTTACATGGTAACTCCTCAGGAACTGTCCACTTAATATAAAGTGTAAAATGGTCATAACTTACAGTGTATTATGCAAAACCCAAACCTCTGTGCAACTGTAGTAACAGTGTACTAACATGGTAACTCCTCAGGAACTGTCCACTTAATATAAAGTGTAAAATGGTCATAACTTACTGTGTATTATGCAAAACCCAAACCTCTGTGCAACTGTACTAACAGTGTACTAACATGGTAACTCCTCGGGAACTGTCCACTTAATATAAAGTGTAAAATGGTCATAACTTACTGTGTATTATGCAAAACCCAAACCTCTGTGCAACTGTACTAACAGTGTACTAACATGGTAACTCCTCGGGAACTGTCCACTTAATATAAAATGTAAAATGGTCATAACTTACTGTGTATTATGCAAAACCCATACCTCTGTGCAACACTGCATTAACAGTGTACTAACATGGTAACTCCTCAGGAACTGTCCACTTAATATAAAGTGTAAAATGGTCATAACTTACTGTGTATTATGCAAAACCCAAACCTCTGTGCAACACTGCATTAACAGTGTACTAACATGGTAACTCCTCAGGAACTGTCCACTTAATATAAAGTGTAATTGTTAGGGTCATTGTTGTGTACCACAGTAAATGCAAAACACAAGGTTACGTAGTGGATAGTAAGTTAAACTCTGAAATATAAATGTGATAGTTATGCTTTGATTCTGGGATATTACGGCATAGCACTTTTAAAGATTTACTCTTTATTTTAGATTTTTTGATTTGACATTGTGGTGACCTATTTGCCTTTACAGTAAATTACAGTGTTCTGTAAACAATAAACAAGAATAGCCTACGCTTTAAAACCTTAAAAATACCTTGTTTAATCGTTTAACCATTTTGTAGTATTTAGTTTATTTACCGTGAGACACAAAAAGCGTTTTCTCCAATAAAACACAACATAAATTCACAAAAAAACATCAATTGTATTAGCCTGATGTAATCCAAATCTTTAGAATCCATACGTTGTTTGCAAGAAACAGATCCAAATTCAGCCCTTTATGATCTTCATCTCCATTTCTCAGCAGCGACCGCCAACGTCAAATCCCGCGCTCAGGCGCGCTGGTGATGAATTCAAATTCAAAAAATGCGCCTTCAAGAAGCGTTACGACATGTTTTACGGCCGTGATATCAAGCGCTCATTGGCTCTCGCCCGCTTCGTCACAGATTGCGACATGCCGTATTTCAGTCGGTGTAGTACATTTGAAATGGAGAAGCGCGCGCGCCTTCACAGAGCGAACCGAAACCGGATTAACATTTTCATGGAATAATAATTTATATTCTGATCTGTACCTCATACACAACTATTATAATACTGCCAGAGAGGGCTGCAACGCATCATAATGTGAACGACTTTTGGTACCGGTTTTGACATTTTCGCAATAAACAAATTATTGTGAAATTTATAATGTTAATGTTACTTGTCTGTCTGTTATGTTTTTTTTTTTTCTTAATAAGTGTAGCCTACGTAGTTTTAAGGAATGGGTATGAGTAGGATTAGTGGCTCAAAATATATTTTAATGCTATTGTTAATAAAACTATGAGAGGTTTGGGTTTGCTGAGATGGTCTCTGTTATGACCGTTTTACACTTTATATTAAGTGGACAGTTCCTGAGGAGTTACCATGTAAGTAAGTTACACTGTTAATACAGTGTTGCACAGAGGTTTGGGTTTTGCATAATACACAGTAAGTTATGACCATTTTACACTTTATATTAAGTGGACAGTTCCCGGGGAGTTACCATGTTAGTACAGTGTTGCACAGAGGTATGGGTTTTGCATAATACACAGTAAGTTATGACCATTTTACACTTTATATTAAGTGGACAGTTCCTGAGGAGTTACCATGTAAGTACACTGTTAATACAGTGTTGCACAGAGGTTTGGGTTTTGCATAATACACAGTAAGTTATGACCATTTTACACTTTATATTAAGTGGACAGTTCCTGAGGAGTTACCATGTAAGTACACTGTTGGTACAGTTGCACAGATGTTTGGGTTTTGCATAATACACAGTAAGTTATGACCATTTTACACTTTATATTAAGTGGACAGTTCCTGAGGAGTTACCATGTTAGTACACTGTTAGTACAGTTGCACAGAGGTTTGGGTTTTGCATAATACACAGTAAGTTATGACCATTTTACACTTTATATTAAGTGGACCGTTCCTGAGGAGTTACCATGTAAGTACACTGTTAGTACAGTTGCACAGAGGTTTGGGTTTTGCATAATACATGTAAGTTATGACAGTTTAACACATTGTATCAAGTGCAGAGTTTTGTGGAGTTACCATGTATGTACACTGGTACCACAAGGGAAAACTTTAGCTGTAATTCAACATAAGCCCTGCCGGTCATATAGTAAATACATGGTATACACATAGGAATCATCATGGTTTCAGTGTGTTCTTAACTGGTAACTACAGTATGGAAGACTGCGTGTGGAAGTGGAACAACTTGTGTGAATACATATTGTTGTTACAAAATGTAGTTACATAATGCCTGTTACACGTGTACTTACTGTAGTGGAAAAAGTGTTGTTACCAATGTCCTGTTACACATTTGTACTTACACATACCTTTCCGTGGGTTGTTACATATGTGTAGTTACACAAATATTACAGTTGTAAATACTATGTACCAATGTGTATTTACACTGTAGTTACATACTAAGTACATATCTAGTAACCATGTAAGTTCACAGGTATTAGGGCCACTTAATATAAAGTGGGACCAAAAATTGTTTTGATGATAAGGGGTAGACACAACATTTTCTGTCAAACGGTCCTTTGGTAAAAATGGATTTGCATGGAGTTGTGAGGTAATTCTGTGCCTGCTGGGTGGTGTGTAATTCTGAGCCGAAAAATAATGGGTAAATACAGCGGTAGTCATAATTACTATCCATATCGAGTGTATACATGTCTAGCAGGTTAGATCATCCACTTGTGGCCAACCACACAAACTCAAACAGGCAAATTCACACAGTTTACAGTGACAGTGTACTGATTACCTGTTTTCAGTCAGGTCTTTGGCAGCGAGTTTTGCAGAAGACATTTATTATTTATCGAGTGGATTAAAACGAACATACACATATGGCCAGATCTTTTGTTTCAAATAAATATGGCATCTCAGATTAGTGTAGGTTATAGTAGGACAGACAGGCAGAAAGAGAGCAGTCATTCTAACAGAGGCTGCATAGGTGATATTTTTTGAGCTGTGTTGAAATAAAAGCTCTGTGTTTGTATGTGTGAATTGGACCTGTATATTCAGACCTGTCAGTTTGTAAATGTGCTAATACATCAGGAATGCAGCCCCATTGGTTTAAGTATGTGTGTGTTCATGTCAGTACCTGATGTGGGTTCTCACCACAAAAACAAAATCTGTAGTGACTGTCTCATAATGACAATATATGGACAGATCCACTAGTATAGCAAAGGTCAGTTAAATCCAAAATTGCCTGTCCGTCACAACACACAGCATGTTATCTCGTGGATTTCATACTTGTTTTTGGACAATTTTGAGCACATTTGTTCTATCTTACTAAGGCAAAGCACCACACATCAAGCGATTTTGTAGACAAACAAATAAAAAATAACACTTAAAAAAAAAAAACTGAGCTGTTTGCTTTAATGTTAATATTTGTTTGGTTATACTGTGCACTAAAATATGAATTAGCAATTATGGTATAATAGAGAAAATCCTAGCATGTTGTACCTCAGACAACAGTATTTGTGTTTTGGAAGTCCGTAATTATGTGTCTAATTCACAAAATCTCTGTCACATGTTAAGCTAGTTATTTACTGAGCGTAGCTCTTTAATTTAAGAAGCTCTTTAATTTAATTTAAACTAATTTTAGTTTAAGAAGATTTGGAGAGAGAATTTCGATGTTTCTTAAGTAAAAGTGCACTGAACACTTTTTTTACTACTACTAGATTTCTCTGTAAAGGGAACTCTGAACATAGAACTATCTGAGTTAGAAAAATTAAAGTTAAAGTTATGATTAACCTGAGATGAGGAATTTGTGCAACACATCCTACTGTTACGGAATCAGACTCAAGAGAAGGAGATGGACGTTAACAAGGAGTTTATTTAGACAACAACAGAGCGGGAGAACTGATGGCAGGTAAGTGGTAAGTGCATGGATGATTTAGAGAACAGGATGCTAGCAGTGAATAGTATGTTTTTCTTACAGGAGTGATGACAGGTAGATGATGATGGGGATGGCTGGAACTCAGAACAACAGGAGACTTGAAAACACAGAGAAAGGACGAGACACTGGAGGAACACCATGGAGGAGAATGGAGACATGACGCTGGAGTGGAGACTGGAGAAGGATCGCTGGAGATGTCAGGTAGATCGTTTGCTAAGGCAAGGTAAGTAGTCCTCATTATACGAACGAGACCAGACAATGAACTGTGGTGAAGAGTGGGATTAAATAGTGTCAGTGATGAGGGTGGGGATGAGATGCAGGTGTGTGTGATTAGAACTCTGGATTGGCTGCTGAGAGAGCCTGGCAGATCTGTAACAGTAGCGCCCCCTCCACATCCCGCTCCTGAGGGCCGAGGACCCCGACGTCGTGGCGGTCGACCTCTTCCTCTGGGTGCTGGACGATCGGGATGAGCAGCGTGGAAGGCTTCCAGTAGAGTGGGATCGAGGATGTCGGCTCTGGAAACCCATGATCGTTCTTCTGGTCCATACCTCCCCAATCTATTAAATATATTCCAGGATACCACCACGGTGCCGGGAGACCAAGATCTCCTTGACCTGGTAGGTTGCGCCGTCTTAGAGAATTGACAGAAGGGGGGGGGGTTCCTCTGCTTGGCCAGGCTATGAGGAAACAGAGACGGGAGAATGATGAGGATTAAGGAGTGAGGATGAATTCTGTAATGTGCTGGAAGTTGGAGGAGATATATGTTGATTTGCCTGATGATGGTGAAGGGACCAATAAATCTGGGACTGAGTTTCTTGCAGGGCAGACGCATCCTGATGTCCCGGATTGACAGCCAGACCTTCTGACCTGGCTGGTAGGAGGGAGTTTCAGCACATCTGAGGTCGGCTGTCATCCTGCGCCTGCGTACTGCCTGTTCAAGCTGGTGGTGAGCTGCGTCCCAGACCCTCACACTCTCTCAGAACCAGTAGTCGACCACTGGGACGTTGGCTGGTTCCCCTGACCATGGGAACAACGGTGGCTGGTAACCGAGTACGCACTGGAAGGGAATGAGCCCAGTAGACGGTTGATGGAGGGAGTTCTGGGCGTATTTGGCCCAGCCTAGGAACTAGTTCTAGGAGTTCTGGTGGCCCTGGCAGAAGGTTCGTAGGAAACGGACAATTTCCTGGATCTTCCTCTTGGTCTGCCCGTTCGACTGCGGATGGTACCTGCGGCTTACGGTCACACTTAGGAGGGAGAAGAACGCTTTCCATACCCTTGATATAAACTGCGGTCCGCGGTCTGAAACAATGTCTTCTGGGATCCCATAGTATCTGAAGACGTGATTGAAGAAGAGTTCTGCTGTTTCCATTGCTGTGGGAAGTCCTTTGAGGGTGAGACGATGACAGGATTTGGAGAATCTATCAATTATTACCAAGATGCATGAATTTTCCGTCAGATGGTTGTCCTTCTCTTAGAAGTCCACTCCTAGGTGTGACCATGGTCAGTTGGGAACGGGCAGCGGAAGAAGTTTGCCAGATTGTAACAGATTGGACAGCCCGGCGGAGCGGCGTTGGAGGCATTGGAGAAGGTGATTGAGTCTGAAGACCACCGGATGGAGCTCACGATTAACTCGTGTTGCAGGATGGGCTCAGGTTCTTCACTGACCTCTTCTGGAGCATACAGATGAGAAAGAGCCTCAGCCTTCACATTCTTTGAACCTGTATGATAGGAAATAATTAATAATTCCTTACATTTATGTAGCGCTTTTCTGGGTATTCAAAGCGCTTTACATGGAAGGGGGAATCTCCTCAACCACCACCATGGAAATGGAGAAATTAAATTATATAAAAAATAAGGCCCAACGGGCCTGGCGGGGATTAAGTCTCTTGGCTTCTTTTAAGTACTGAAGGTTTTTATGGTCAGTTATGACTGTGAAGGGGTGTTGTGCACCCTCAAATCAATGCCTCCACTCCTCTAGAGCGAGTTTGATGGCGAGGAGTTCTCGGTTGCCAACATTGTAATTACTCTCTGCCGGGCTGAGTTTCTTAGAGTAGAAGGCACATGGATGGAGTTTGGGTGGGGTCCCCTGCTGCTGGGATAACACCGCTCCTACCCCGTTGGTGGAGGCATCCACCTTCACGATTAACGGTTTCTTGGGGTCTGGGTGGATGAGGAGCGGTGCGCTGGTGAATGTCAGGAGACTTGTAAGGGGGCTGGTTATTGAGCTGTAGCCATGGATGAACCGTCTCTAAAAGTTGGCGTAGCCAAGGTAACGCTGCAGTTCTTTGATGGTAGATGGTGTGGGCCAGTTCCGGATGATTTCAATCTTCCATCTGGATACCTGTGTCGCTGATGTTATAACCAAGGAACTGCACTGAGGGTTGGTGGAAGGAGCACTTCTCAGCCTTGAGGAACAGATGGAATTCCCTCAGGCATTTCAGGACCTCTGCAATGTGGTGGCGATGGTCGGCCATGCTCCGGGAGTAAATAAGGATATCATCTATGTAGACGAGGACTGACCGGTGGCACCTCATGCATGAAGTCCTGGAATACAGAGGGGGCATTTACCAGACCATATGGCATGACCAGATGCTCATAATTTCCAGTATGGGTTACAATGGCGGTCTTCCACTCGTCCTCCTCACGTATCCAGATGAGGTTGTAGGCGCTGCGGAGGTCCAACTTGGTAAACATCATGGCTCCACGGAGGTGTTCAAGCGCCGCTGGGACAAGGGGAAGTGGATATCGGAATTTGACGGTGATTTTATTAAGAGTGCTGTAATCCATACAAGTCCACTAGCCTCCGTCCTTGTCCACGAAGAAGAAACTCGAAGCAGCAGGGGACGTAGAAAGGCGGATGTAGCCTTGTTGGAGGGCCTCTTCTATATACTCCTCCATGGCCTTCTGTTCGGGAAGTGACAGGGGATAGATCTTCCCGTGGGGCACTGGCTCACCCGGAATCAGGTCGAAGGCGCAGTCCCATGGCAGCTGAGAGGCTCTCTGTGGGTAGAAAACATCACTGAAGGGGAGACTTGGTATAAACTATAGATATAGTGGTATAGCAGGTTGGGATGTCGAGCGACTGCTTCTCGACAGAACTTTCGATGGAGTTGGAGTTCAACAGTGGAACAGGGTGAGGAATCGGAAGGAAGCAGTCGGGGAAACACTTCCTGCCCCACTTCAGGACTTTGCCGGTCTTCCATGAGATGATGGGATCATGCCACGGGCCCCCTAAGATCACCTCAGCGGTGGAATTCTCCAGAACCAGGAGATGGAGGGATTCTACATGGAGTCGACCAACCTGTAGCTTGATGGGATCGCCGCTATTTCGAACATGTTTACGGTAAGGTGGTCGTCCAGCCACCGACTTGACCTGGTAGATAGTCTGAGTAGCGGTCGTCTTGAGGTTGAGTTGGTGGCAGAAGCTTCCGGAGATGAAATCCCCGACTGAGCCAGAAACGAGGAGGGCATGAACTGGGAGAGATACATTTGGAGCAGTAAGGTAGTGAGATTTTAAATTCGTGATTGGATTCTTCAATACACTCACCATTGGACATGGAGGACGGATGGGGCATGCGGAGATGATATGCCCCCCAGCACCACAATACAGGCAAAGCCCCTGATTCAGCCGCGTCTGCCGCTCCGTAAACGGTAGTCATGTAGAGTCAACTTGCAAAGGTTCAATGCCTGGTTCTGGAGTTCTGAGGTGCTCTGGCTGGCGGAGGAAGATAGATGGCATTTGACCCTGGTGCTCTTCAAGACAAGACTGCATATGAAATGTTGAATGCCGATGGCATTGTATGCAGCGAGATGCAGCCGCACTCAGCTATCCAATCCCTGCCGATAGGTGGTGAGGAGCTAGCACTCATTCCAGCCGCTGGCGGCCACGAGGGTTCTAAACTTGAAAGCATAATCATTTATTGACATATTCCCTTGACGGATATGATAAAGTTGCTCACCTACTGATGGATCTCCAAAGGGTTTGCCGATAACTTCACGAAAGTGTGTGACAAAATCATTCAGAGACTGGGTTATAGCACTGGATTGGTTTTGGCCCATTGCTGCATCTCCAGGGTCAACGAACATTGCAGGAGAAATCCATTGTGGTGACGGCTGGTGTGATCGGATCAGTGTCGCCCTGGAGCAGTTCCGGGGAGCTCATGATGTTGTCTGTCGGTATTGGTCCGGTCTACTGTTACGGAATCAGACTCAAGAGAAGGAGATGGAAGTTAACAAGGAGTTTATTTAGACAACAACAGAGCGGGAGAACTGATGGCAGGTAAGTGCAATGATGATTTGGAGAAGAGGATGCTGGCAGTGAATAGTATGTTTCTTCTTACAGGAGTGATGACGGGTAGATGATGCAGAGGATGGCTGGAACTCAGAACAACAGGAGACTTGAAAACACAGAGAAGAATGGAGACAAGACGCTGGAGTGGAGACTGGAGAAGGATCGCTGGAGATGTCAGGTAGATCGTTTGCTAAGGCAAAGTAAGTAGTCCTCATCATACAAACGAGACCGGACAATGAACTGTGGTGAAGAGTGGGATTAAATAGTGTCAGTGATGAGGGTGGGGATGAGATGCAGGTGTGTGTGATTAGAACTCTGGTGAGTGAGTGTGTTGTGATTGGCTGGTAAGAGAGCCTGGCAGATCTGTAACACCTACTCCATGTCCAACACATTTATAAGGGTTCAATCACCAATGGATATTGTGTTTGTACTGATTTTATTCTTCTTCTTCTGCTTCTTCTTTTTCTTCTCTTTTTTTCTGTGTATGGACGTCAGAGACCGTAAATCGTAGAGAACCCAAACTTGGCAGGATTGTCTCAAACGTGCAGATCTACTCAGACGCACAAACATCTGGTGCATTGAATCAATTTGCGTTTAGGAACCCTAAGCTCTAAAAACAAAATAATTTTTGGGTCAAGCCCTTTAAAATGTATATCTTTAATTTAATTTCCAACTATAAAATTGTTCTGCCATTTTGCATTTTCGCAAGAACCTTTTTCGAACTCACAAATATTGCACACAGCAGCTGTGACAGTGCTGGCAAAAAGTGATAAAACGAATTTGGATTTGTTGAAGTGTTATGAAGATGTATGTGAAGGCTTACACTTGTGTTATGAAGCCATTGCTTGTTTTTTTTTTTTCACAAACTGACCTAATCTCCTGAATGCAACATTGATGCACAAAGAGCACAGGATGTTCTGAGGAGCACACCAGCCATGTCAAAACTGTACGGGGCACTACAACTGAAATTAAAAGTAACATAACTGTATGTTTAGTAATCTATTAATCTTCTTGTGTGAAAACAAAAATGTGTAACAAATTATGTGAAAAATGGCCACATAGTGGCGATATAATAAGCATCTTTATGTTTTTGCTAATTACGCTGATCACTTTGAATGGAAATAAATACTGGTTCATTTGTAAATCTATGGTGCACTTACATTTTATTTTATATAATTAGTTTACAAAGAAATCAGTCAAGATGCCAGCCAAATATAGTGCTGTCCACTTATAATGAAGAGAACATTTTATGTATCTTTCAAGAAAAGATGGACTATGATTGTCTTTGTTGTACATTTTTAAAGATGTCATTAATGTAAAATGCTAAATTAAGTATTAATTTAGTATACAGTAGTGTATATAAATACACTGAAGATGTTGGTTTGATACATTGGTTTTATACTTGTTCATACTTCCGTAGGAGAGAAATGGCACAAACGTCAGCTCACCTATGGCATCATGAACTGTCCGCGGAGTCTCTCTCCCGGTCAGGTGCGTGTGGCGGTGAACGCAGCCTTCCAGCTCTGGAGTAACGTGTCCGGGCTGCTCTTCCAGGAGCTCCAGCAGGGTCCCACCGACATCACGCTCGCTTTCTTTGAAGGGGAACATAATGATGGGACAGGAAATGCATTTGATGGACCAGGTGAAGTTTTCTTTCTTTCTTTCTTTCTTTCTTTCTTTCTTTCTTTCTTTCTTTCTTTCTTTCTTTCTTTCTTTCTTTCTTTCTTTCTTTCTTTCTTTCTTTCTTCCTTCCTTCCTTCCTTCCTTCCTTCCTTCCTTCCTTTCTTTCTTTCTTTCTTTCTTTCTTTCATTCATTCATTCATTCTTTCTTTCTTCCGTTCTTTCTTCCGTTCTCTCTTTCTTTCTTGAAAAGCAGAAACAAGCGATAGAAGCATTGCTTACACACATGTAAAATAACACACTCATCAAACATTAAACACCATATTAATTGCCTTAAGTTACCAAATGAAATGTCAACCTAGTGTTGATGGACGTGATCTACTCCATATATGTTTTAATCAATGTTCAGAAATGCATCAGGAAGAATTTGAACAACAACTTTTTGCTCAATATGTTTCTTCTTTATGAAACTTACCCACATTCAAGTGTTGATAAATAAATAAAAAACAATCTTTAACACTTTATTCTTGTTAGCATGAGATTGGTGTGATAGAATCACTTACCAACCCTATTTTTCCAAAGTTATAAAAAAGACTTTAGATACACAAAGTGCACTCTACTATGAATGGGAGAAAGCAACACACAATATGGCTGAATAAGGCCCGCCTTCGAAATTAAATAGCCAATCGCAAATTAGTAAAGTCATCGCATCACTGCAGCTGTCGCCAGAAGCTCCGGTTGCTTACGACTGCACATGCACATTGGCTGCTCCAGCCTGGAAAATGCAGGGGATTTTTTCCGTCATGATTTCAGCGTTTAGAAACAACATTTATGAGACAGATTTCATTGGTGATTGATTTCAAATATGAAATGTAATCGTGAGCTTGGTGAACAGCTTTGGAGAAAGAGATAAGAGCTGTACTTGTATGACTAAAATAGCTGCCCGAGAGGCGTTTCAAAGATGGCCTGCGAGTGAAATGACTTGCCTTACAGGGACTTTGGTTTGGTCTTTCAACCAGAATTATTTCTTTATTTTTTTAGGTGGCACTCTGGCTCATGCATTTTTCCCATTCCGCGGTGAAGCTCATTTTGATATGTCTGAACGATGGACCCTGAGTGGTCTTAAAGGACACAACCTGTTCCTTGTGACGGCCCATGAAATTGGCCACACTCTGGGTTTGGTTCATTCACCAGTTCGCCATGCGCTCATGTCCCCGTACTATAAGAAGATGGGCTCTGCTGCACTGCTCAGCTGGGATGACATCGCTGCTATACAACAACTCTATGGTAAACAAGCCGCTCTTTTCTTGTTAGAAAGCTGTGCAAGTGTTTATTTTGCAATAGGGCTCTGGTCTTTAGTAACAATGACTTTACAGTGATAGCAAAGCTGGCTATTGTGAGGAAGTTTAAGAATCTGTCAGGGTTTTAGGCTTTTCTTTTAGAAAATATGTGCAACTTAGATGGTGTAAAATACCTCTATGTCTTCCTCTGAGAAGTTAAGTCACCTTTATTTTATATAGCGCTTTATACAATACAGCTTGTTTCAAAGCAACTCCATAAGCAGGAAAATCCATGATTAAACCATCAAATATGAGATAAAATCATTTTCTGCTGTAAAAAGACAATAGTGAAATTATTCAGTCATTTCATTGTTGATTCAGTTCAGTTAAAAAAATTGTGCAGTCAAATCAATAATATTACTGAATAATAAGTGTATTTTAACCTGCAACTAAGCAAGTCGAAGGCAAGGCAACCCATGCCTTCAATCCATGAAACCCAAACTCAATCAGAAATGGGCAACAGTATGAACAGCAACAGCAAATGATCTTAGAAAGTCTTAATCACATTTTTTGGCTACAGAAGACAGAATAATCATTTGAAAAATACCTTCACAGAAAAAAGAAACATTCAGTTCAGCATTTCTTAACACATCTCATCTCTACAACCTATAAAAAAACATTTTTAGGTGAACGGATCTCAAAAACAATTTATATGTTGCATGGATTCTATTTTAGGATCATATTCTAGGATTGTTTGTATTACAACATTATTTTCATGACAATTAATTAACACAAGCAAAATGCCATACTTTTTATTGTTAAGGGAAGAAATAACAATATTATTAAAATTGTTATATATACATCATGATAGTGTTTTAGTACTGAACTTTATTTGTTAATTTTAATTAAAAAAATATTGTTGTGTGATATTAATTACTGAAGATCATTACAGCAATGAGAAAAGGATTGTCCTTTTTTCTGTTGATTTTGGGAGCCTTCTTGAGATTTACCCAAAAACACATTTGTAAACGTACCAGTTCCTCATATCATGTAACACTGATATTTTCACACAAGCAGTCTTTACCTAGAGAGTCAATTTATACAGCTAATTTTGCTAGGCTGTAGTGAAACAGACAGAGCTATTTACACTGAAAGATAGTAAGACAAACACAACTATAGTTCCGTGCCGGTGAAACTGTCAGCTGTTTCTCAAGCATGTGTCAGGCAGGTTTACACACGCCACAGTGTTTTCAGGAGAAAACCTTCAACCATCCATCTTCAGTGCGTGAGAAGGGTCTCATACCAACACCACCCTCCCTCAGCGTCCTGATCATAACTGAAGAATCCATTCCAAGAGTTTGCCAGGATCTTGCTTTAAGCCTTCCAGGAAAAAATCAGATGCCAAATTAATGTACACACACACACACACACACACGCAGGTGCCAGCACTACACTATATTAATATATTCCTCAGTATATCCAACGCATTCTCATCCTTTGGCGTCATATAGGTGACGCCATATGACATTTCGTCGAAATCTTACGCACATGGCATCCTTTAGCGTCAATATAACACGCACTGTTATGGGTAGGTTTAGGTCTGGGGTAGGGTACGGTTATGACGCCTTGGGATCTGCGTCTCATATTCACGCTAAACGATGCCATGTGCGTCGGATTTAGACGAGCGTCACCTGTATGACGCCTTGGGTTCTGCGTCTCATATTGATGCTAAAGGATGCCATGTGCGTAAGATTTCAACGAAATGTCCAAAGCGTCACATGTATGACGCCAAAGGATGAGAACGGGCTGGTATATCATTCATCTTAAAGCAGTAGGAGGCCAACATGAGTCCATCACAAAACTCATTTTTTAAGATATCATCTGCTGCCTACAAAAATGTATGTGTCGGTGTCATATATGTGTGGGTCACCCACATGGGTGGGAAGTATTGTAGGATTGCATACCTCCACCACAATCACAGATTTTTTGCCATAGATATCAGATTTTTTTATTTTTTATTCCAGACAAGCTGAATTTCATGCATTCAATTTAATGCAATCTTTTGGTAACGCTTTATTTCGATGGTCCACTTTAGACATTCTACTTATAAGTAATAATACTATCTAGAGTTAGTTGAGATGTAGTTGCAAAGTTACTTAGTTAGTAGAATGTCTAATGTGGACCACCGAAATAAATTGTTACCAATTTTTTTATTAAATGAACATTTCATTTGAGTCCACTAACCAGAGACGTTCCCTTTCGAGAGTGGTCACTTCAGAATCCCGTCAGCTTGGCGCTGCGGGAACACTGAACCCTGGCGCCGACACCGGCCATAGACCTCATGATGCACTGACTATACTGCTTTGCCAACGCTATGTCCCTCTGCGCTTGCTCTACGCGACTGTTATCTAGCCATGCCTCAGCCCCTTGCATAGAGCTTGAGCCAGCTATGAATCCAGAGAACCATCGTCGCTGTAAGGCTGCCTTTTGTATTCAGAACGTAGTTGCCTTTGAGCAATTACTGTTCTGTTGTGCGGTGTGACAGCTGTAAGACAGGTTCACCATCAGAGAAATTCCCCCTTTTGCACCCGCATGTTCTGGCTGTGCAGGGGAAGATGGCTGAGTAGCCATTGGAGAGTCTGAAAGGCTTCGTGGCCACGCTCCTCTCCGGCGCGTGTTTTAACTAGGTCGTATAGACCGATGTGCAGTACCACTGCTTGCACTATTAGCTACTGAATATGTAGCTGATGCATTCATGACACAGCCTTCTGTTTTCCATTGTTTTCTAAGGGCGCTACGCCTGTAGCTATCGTAAGAGCTGGTTTAATGTCTATGCACCGCTACGCTGTTGCTTATTATTCCACGCTCTGCATTTCATCAGTCCAGCGTTGATCGACTGTGCGTAGTTGGGTCTGACCTTCTGCCAGCTTGATGTCTGGTGTTTCAACTAGGTCTGTTTTTTACCCGACCGAAATGAACGCTCATCAAAGGAACGAACTATGTGTACATTCATGAATGTAGAATATCCCCTCTACTTGAGTGGAGCGTGCGTTCTGGATGATCGACTGATCATAGTCCATTCAGAGAGTGTATTAATCCATCTCATCTTCTGCTTCCCAGAGAAGTAGAACTGGGCCTTGTTGTGATGCGAGCTTTTATTTCACAGGGGCGCTCACAGTTTGTCACTTTTACCTCCGCTCGTTTGAGCCGAGAAGTTACTCTTTTTAAGGGTCCTCAGGAAGCTCCCAGGCTGATGTTTTGCAATGCTCTTACTGACGAGACTATCAGCCCTCTTATGTTTGTTCTCACGTCCCCCGCTTATTGCGGGCGTCAGGAACAGTTAAAGCCTGTGTGTCAGGTTCATTCCACTGTGCAGTGCACTAAGTCAGAGATGTTTATTGACACATGCTTTCAAGTGGGAGCATTGGGACAGACTCTCACACAGAGTTGGCCAAGGGACTGGATTATATCAGTGTGCCTGAAATATATCTCTTTTTGGCCTCCTGATGGCTGATCGATTGCTCCTGTCTGCCTCGCTGCCTGCTGTGTGTTTGTTTGCTTGCTTCGAGGCTGTAAGCTCCGCCTGAGCCTCGTATTTCTTTATGTTTTGAGCCATCATTTACTATCTAGTTGTTTATACTACTAAATACAGCTTACCCAACATCTCAGATTAACCTTACATCTCTAGCTTCCGTTATTTTTAACACAGCACGCTAGTAACTCGCTAACGTTAGCCTGCTAACGCGCCACCCGTGCGCTCATTTATATATTTATTTTCTCTCGCGCGCCCGCGCCTTTGAGTTCATAAAGTCCAGGTAAGTAAGAAATCAGTTAACAAACACGGTGAGTAATGTCTTCTTGTCCTGTTATTGTCACCTGTGTCACATGTCATATGTTTAGTATAGCCTTCTCCGATGGCAATATAGGATTTATATGTGATAAATGCAAGGAGACAGTCAGGCTGACGGAGAAGATTTCAGAACTAGAGACACGCATCCAAACTTTAATTGAGGATGGTAAGAATGCTAGAGCTTTAGATAGTGTTTTGGATGCGCCTAGCATAGTGAACTCTTTAGATGATTCGGTTCCGGCTGAAGTAGAGCCCGTGCAGCAGGGCAGATGGGTTACCGTGAGAGATCACCGCTCTAGTCGCGGATCAAAGAACCACTCTTCCGTTCCGATTCCCATAACAAATCGATTTGCCCCACTCAGTGAAACACCCACTGAGAATTCTGTTGATTGTGCCCTGGTAATTGGTGATTCGATCACACGGAACGTGAAAATAGAGACACCAGCCACCATAGTCACATGTTTGCCGGGAGCCAGAGCGCCTGACATCAAAGCAAATTTAAAAGTGCTGGCTAATGCTAATCGTAAATTCTCTAAGATCATTATTCATGTCGGCACTAATGATGTTCGACTCCGCCAGTCGGAGATCACCAAAATTAATATTAAAGAGGTGTGTGAACTCGCAAGTACGATGTCAGGCACTGTAATTTGCTCTGGCCCCCTTCCTGTACGCAGGAGTGATGAGATAGTTAGCCGATTGGCCTCACTGAATGGTTGGCTGTCGAAGTGGTGTCCACTGAATAATATAAAATTCATAGACAATTGGAAAAGTTTTTGGGGCAAGCCTGATCTGTTGAAAAGAGATGGTATCCATCCCTCCTGGGCTGGTGCTGCTCTTCTCTCTAGTAATTTGGCTCATAGTCTTAGAGATAAAACATGACAATCTGGGGCTCAGGTCAGGAAGCAGACAGACTGGCTAAACCGACCGTCTGCTAGCGGCCTCACGTCACCAAGGTCAGATAAATCCCATCACATAGAGCCTCTTTCACCTAGATATCATCATATAGAGACTGTGTCTGTTCCCCGAATTTGGAAATCCAAAAAACGTCAGGTTAAAAATTTAATTGATGTTCAACAAATAAAAAACAGAATACAGATGAGCAAATGATAAAGCTTGGGTTGCTGAATATTCGATCCCTTACTTCAAAATCTCTCATAGTTAATGATATGATTTCAGATTATAATCTTGATATGCTGTGTTTGACAGAAACCTGGCTAAAACCAAACGATTACATTATTTTAAATGAGTCAACCCCACAAGATTACAGTTATAAAAATGAACCTCGTCTGAAAGGCAAAGGGGGAGGTGTTGCTGTAATTTATAGTAATATTTTCAAAACCACTAAGAAATGTAGCTTTAAATATACTTCTTTTGAAGTATTGGTGCTTAATGTAAAAATATATAGTGTAATCGATAAATCACATTTGAGAATTATGCTGGCTACTGTATACAGGCCACCAGGGCACCATAAAGATTTTATCAAAGTATTTGCGGACTTTCTATCAGATTTAGTATTGGCTGCAGATAAAGTACTAATTGTAGGTGATTTTAATATACATGTAGATAATGAAAAAGATGCTTTGGGATTGGCATTTAAAGACATTGTAAACTCAATTGGAGTTAGACAACACGTGTCAGGACCTACTCATTGTCGTAATCATACTCTAGATCTAATATTATCACATGGAATAGATATTGATGCCGTTGAAATTCTGCAGCAGAGCGATGACATCTCAGATCATTATCTAGTCTCATGTAAATTACATTTAGCCAAGGCTGCAAAGCCGACTCCGTGTTATAAATACGTTAGACCTATAACTTCTGCCACTAAAGATTGCTTTATCAATAATCTTCCTAATCAGTTTCATCATCTCAGCATCCCGGATAGCTTAGAAGAACTTGATATTGCAACAGAAACGTTTAACTCTCTCTTTTCCAGCACTTTAGACGCAGTTGCTCCGTTGCGCTTAAAGAAGATTAAAGAAAATAGTCCAATGCCGTGGTACAGCGAGCACACTCAGGCCCTTAAGAGAGCAGCCAGAAAAATGGAGCGCAACTGGAAGAAAACTAAACTAGAGGTATTTCGGATTTCGTGGAAAGAGAGCTCGATTGCTTACAGAGAGGCTTTAAAAGCTGCTAGATCTGCTTATTTTTCAAACCTATTAGAAGAAAATAAACATAATCCTAGGTATTTATTTGAAACAGTGGCTAAACTAACGAAAAAGAAAGCTTCAAGCTCAGAAGTGTCAAAGCAACACAGCAGTGATGACTTAATGAACTTCTTCACTTATAAGATTGATAATATCAGGGACAAAATTATAACTATGCAACCGTCTACCACAGTATCGCATCAGGAAGTGCATTGTAGTCTCCCTGAGGAAAAATTTGATTTATTTGTTGCTATAGGAGAAGAAGAATTCTGCAAACTCGTTAATTCATCTAAATCGACAACTTGTATGTTAGATCCTATACCGACTAAGCTACTGAAAGAGATGTTTCCAGAGGTCATATATCCTCTTCTTAATATCATTAATTCATCTTTGTCTCTAGGATACGTACCAAAAACCTTTAAACTGGCTATGATAAAACCGCTTGTTAAAAAACCACAACTTGATCCTACAGAATTAGTCAATTACAGGCCGATCTCGAATCTGCCTTTTCTGTCAAAGATATTAGAAAAAGCAGTATCTTCACAACTATGTTCCTTTCTAGAAAGAAATGATATCTGCGAGGATTTTCAGTCCGGATTTAGACCGTACCATAGCACTGAGACAGCTCTCATTAGAGTCACAAATGATTTGCTCTTATCATCCGATCGTGGTTGTATCTCTCTATTAGTGTTACTCGATCTTAGTGCTGCATTTGACACCATTGACCACAACATTCTTTTAAATAGACTAGAAAACTATGTTGGCATTAGTGGAATTGCATTAGCATGGTTTAAATCATACTTAACTGACCGTTATCAGTTTGTAGCAGTAAATGAAGAGATGTCTTATCGATCACAAGTTCAGTATGGCGTACCACAAGGCTCAGTACTAGGACCGCTGCTGTTCACTCTGTACATGCTACCATTAGGAGATATCATTAGGAAACATGGAGTTAGCTTTCACTGTTATGCCGATGATACTCAGCTGTATATTTCTTCAAAACCGAACGAAACTTACCAATTCACAAAATTAACGGAATGCATAGCTAATATAAAAAATTGGATGACTAGTAATTTCCTACTACTAAATTCTGAAAAGACAGAGATTCTAATTATTGGACAAAAAACTTCCACACGTAATAACCCAGAATACTGTCTAACACTTAATGGCTGCTCTGTCAAGTCTTCGTCGTCGGTTAGGAACCTGGGTGTGCTCTTGATACCAACCTTTCTTTTGAAAGCCACGTGTCTAGTATCTGTAAAACTGAATTTTTCCATCTTAAAAATATATCTAAAATACGCCATATGCTCTCATTGGGAAATGCGGAACAATTAGTCCATGCGTTCATGACCTCAAGGCTAGATTATTGTAATGCTCTACTGGGTGGTTGCCCTGCACGCTTAATAAACAAACTACAGCTAGTTCAAAACGCCGCAGCTCGAGTTCTTACCAGAACCAGGAAATATGACCATATTAGCCCGGTTCTGTCAACACTGCATTGGCTCCCTATTAAACATCGTATAAATTTTAAAATATTGTTGATTACCTACAAAGCACTAAATGGTTTAGCTCCGCAGTACTTGAGTGAGCTTTTAAAGCATTATAGTCCTTCACGTCTATTGCGATCTCAAAATTCCGGCCAGTTGATAATACCTAGAATATCTAAATCGACTGCAGGCGGTAGATCCTTTTCCTATTTAGCACCAAAACTTTGGTACAGTCTTCCTACCATTGTCCGGGAAGCAGACACACTCTGTCAGTTCAAAGCTAGACTAAAAACACATCTCTTTGACCTAGCATACACATAATACATTATAGACTTCTATAAATTCAATGTTAGGCTGCATAGATTAGGTCAGCCGGAACTGGGAACACTTACCTTAAATCTTGATGTACTCGCTACATCATAAGAAGAATGGCATCTACGCTAATATTAGTGTCTTTGTTTATCCAGAGGTTTTCCCGCAGCCTGCCGGATCCAGGCCGTATCCAGATCTGACGAGGGAGTTTTGCCTGGACCCGATGACAATGCAGTGCTGAAGTATCCACTATCCTCTCCCTATGGAGGATCCCTTTCCCACTCTACAGATAAAGCGTTGTGAATTCCGGCTCGCGTACCCCGAAGTGATAAAATAAAACAAAATTCTGTATCAAAATTTATAGGCAAGAAAAGTAGTTTGTTTAGGCTGGGTTGTATGAATTACAAACCTGCGCACATATTTTAAAAAGCACATAACTATAGAATTCTGAATGTGCATGTGAACGCCGTCAGCGTTAATCACAGGTTCGCGTTTAAAGTCTGATCATTTCGACGGAGGTGAATCAATCAAAGTTAACTTTAGCTGGAAGTAACATTATTCAAGAACCGCTATAACGCCAAAACAATCTGTTACCTTAAATGATATGTTTATCTCTGTAAAGCTGCTTTGAAACAATCCATTGTTAAAAGCGCTATATAAATGAAGATGACTTGGTCAGACAGCCCCTGTCAGGGGCCTTGTCTGTGAAAGAGTACTTGGACGGCGACTGTATGGCCTCCCTGTTTTAAGCAAATCTTTCGCCCCTCTACATGGCCGATTCGTGCTGGGCACTCTCAGTTCTGTGATTAAATGTCTCCTTGCTCGCATCGCCATGTTGCCTTGCAAGAGGATTATATCTACAACTCAAACTGATTTTGTGGCAATTGTCAAACAGGTCATGTGACTATTATGACAGGTTGTTTACACCGCTGCTAGTGGTGTTCAACTAGGTTGTTTAGCCGTTCGCAGTATGTTGTTACAGGCGCGCACACACTGCTGCCTTCTGTGCGAATGGTCACCCTCGCGGGTTATATCTATGCGCACTGCTGTTGTGCACATTCATGGTGTAAAAGCACTGACAAGGAATCTGTCATCATTTATGGTTTCTTCCACACAGTAGTAACCTTTGCGGAAAACCTATGCCAGGCACCTTGCATATTTCTATAGCCTATACGGTGTTTATAACCTGGATGTTCCTTGCAATCCATGTATTGTCCGTAATGGTACCAGTACTTCTGTTGCCTTTGGGTTTCATCTGCATGGTGTTACCATGCTTGTATTATGTTCATGACAGCACCGGCATCACTGCTGCAGCGGACATCAGTACTAGGCGTTGGCCCGACCTCCGCCACTATACGCTCTGCGATGTGTTTGCAGTGTCCCATGCTTGTGCAACTTACTCTTATAGCCGCTATGCTGCTGAGCTTATAGGTCTCTGTTGTATGGAGTTCTTTTAGCTAGGTCAACAGCTTGGCTTGCTGCCGATCTGGACCTTCACTATCAACAGGGCGGGATTTTATAGGTCCCCATAGCAGTGTCGAGAGACAGACTCTCCGGTTACCTAACGTAACCTCGGTTCCCTGAGAGGGGGGAACGATACACTGCGTGCGCTGCCGTGTTACAAATCTCAGAGTCTTTGTCGTCCATGCTCTGCTCTGCTTCAGTCAAAGATTCTGAGGCAATGGCACTCAGCACCGCCCAATAGTGCGGGGGAGCCCACCTCTATTTTGAGCGTTTGAACGCCACTGGCAGGTGATTTCATAAGGTTTCAGTAGATTCAAAGAAGGAGGGATAACCACCTAACGGTAAATACTTTAGATTAATGATTAGACTTTGGGTGATATCTGGATTTTAAGCCTTTTTACAATGGTATTACCTGATCACCTTTTATTTTAACTTCCTTTGCAAACAATG
The DNA here is from genome assembly GCF_029890125.1 of Rhinichthys klamathensis goyatoka. Lineage (NCBI taxonomy): Eukaryota > Metazoa > Chordata > Actinopteri > Cypriniformes > Leuciscidae > Rhinichthys > Rhinichthys klamathensis. The sequence continues at coordinate 1,166,222 of NW_026606566.1, forward strand.
TGTTTTTCTTAAAAATTGAGTGACAGAGAAATCTACCATTAAGTCAAGGGTCAAAAGCCCAACCAAAGCAAACACCGATTTCCATAATGGTGACTTCAAACAAAACATTTTCAATAAAACATCATCTAAACCTCTGTTAATTCTCAATAAGAACTTTTGTGGAAGTGTGACAGAAATAAAGTCAATCTGTGGCCGCGAGGTCCGTTGAACTCTGTTGGTAACAACAGAACTTGTGACCATAGTTGCTTTTGAAGAAAAGCTCCCCTGGTTAGAAATAGGTGAAGCTGGTGTAGCGAATCAGCTCAAAGGGAAAATATGTATAATAAATTACAACAAATTATAATTACTTATAAATATTGGGGTTAGTTTCAGAATTGACTGTAGCAGAATTGTATTACAATTATTTAATCAGTTCGTCCACTAAACAGACAGCATAACCGTTTAAGTGTCTTGGATTTGTGAGCGGCAAACACCAAGACAATAAAGCATGGATGTAACAATTTAATAAATGAAACTATGGGTAGGCTACATACACTCTTAAAAATAAAGGTGCCAGGAAGAACCAAAAAGGGGGTTTCACAGCGGTGCCATAGAAGAACCTTTTTTGGTTCCCCAAAGAACCTTTCACTGAAAGGTTCCTTGAAGAACCATTCTCAAAGGTTCTTTAAAGAACCTATAACAGTTCTTCATGTCACTTTATTAGGTTCTTTGTAGAACCTTTTATGAAAAGGTTTTTTGACACCCATAGTAAACAAACATCACTAAGCAAAATGATGTCCAAAAGACGTCTTTTCAACGTCTTTGTCACAAAAGTCGGACGTTGAAAAGACGTCCACTGAGGAGCACGTGTTCTGCACGTCCGATATAGACGTTCATGGACCCTCTTCATACAAGTTTAAAAACTAGTTCAAATGTGGTCATTGTGGACATATTTTTTGTACATCATTTATGGTCTCATTTAGACATAATTACTTTGACTATTGCTGTCAGATAATCTTAGTGTGAGAATTAGCAGAGGTTTAGATGTTGATATTTGTTTCATTTGAAGTGTCACCATTGTGGTGATCAGCGTTTGCTTTAGTTGGGCTCTTGGTCCCCTTTCTTTTTACTTTAGCTTTTCTTTGGTTGCTGTAACTATGTGTTTGAATAACACAATTGTTGTGGCAGAGAAACCCAAGATAAAGTAGGATCAGGTGTTATCAGCTCATTGTTGATGATGACATAATCATCACAAAAAAGCAACAAATGTTAGTTTGAAATTGTTTTATTTGGCATTCATAACCACCAATCTTATGAAACGGCAATATTGGTGCCAATAGAATAAAACATATTTTGAAAGTATAAAAAGCATGTGCACATGTTCTAAGCAAATGTATCATGTAGTCACACACAGACATCAAGATTTTGGATATGATTCATAACAACGGTGACAATGAAAACAAAAATTCTTGGGAATCAATGATGAGTTTTGAACTATGAAAGCTACCCATCATGCATTGCAGCATGACAATAATTTTTTTATTGTCACCATTGTTGTGAATCATATGCAAAATCTTGATGTCTGTGTGACAAGATGATACATTTGCTCTAAACATTGTATGCACATAATTTTTATCCACCTCTAAATAAGTTATATAAACACTATTGGTACCAATATTGCAGTTCCAAAAGATATAGGCGACTAGAAATGCCAAAGTATCTGACAACATTAGATACTTGTTTTGTGATGATTTCATCATCATCAAAATGAAGCTGATAACACCTGGTCTTACATATTCTTGGCCTTCTTTGCAACATCAATTGTGTTATACAAACACATAGTTACAACAGCCAAAGAAAAGCTAAAGTAAAAATAAAGGGGACCAAGAGCCCAACTAAAGCAAACGCTGATCACCACAATGGTGACACTTCAAATGAAACAAATATCAACATCTAAACCTCTGCTAATTCTCACTAAGATCATCTGACAGCAATAGTCAAAGTAATTATGTATAAATGAGACCATAAATGATGTAAAAAAATATGTCCACAATGACCACATTTGAACTAGTTTTTAAACTTGTACGAAGAGGGTCCATGAACGTCTATATCGGACGTGCAGAACACGTGCTCCTCAGTGGACGTCTTTTCAACGTCCGACTTTTGTGACAAAGACGTTGAAAAGACGTCTACTAGGCCGCTGTACGTGAGCTGTATCGTTCAGTTTCGTTCCGACTAACGGGGCACTACATTTTCTTTTGCTCAATATGTTCAACGTTAATAAAAGGTATCCAAGCAAAAAGTTCTCCACGCATTATCCTGCAGTTAATGAGAAAAGTGTAATTTATTGGCGCACTATATTGACTGCGTATTGAGACATATAAAACTGTTTAGCTAGATTTTCAACCAATCAGCATCGAAAATGTAAGTAGGTCACAGCCAAAATCAAGCTAATATCACTACGCACATGTAAACATTGAGGAGGACGTAAGCAGCGCATCTTCATCTGATAGCGGCGATCAAGCTCGATTAACACCCGTAAAGTGTATTCTTCATGTCGGAAAAGATGGCGGGAAGGTCCGCAGCCCTTTACTGAACTCCGATGGGAACAAATCAAGCAATGTGCGAAGGAATGGCTCAAAACGTCGGACACTACGGAGCTAGCTATCCCATGCTGCAGGTAAGTTACTTTCATAACATATCAATATTTGTTCATTATCTTTGAGTGATGCTAATTTACAAACTTCCCGATCAGAATCCCGATAAAAACATCGACACGATGAGAGACGTTGTCCTCCGTTGGTTGATCTGTTATCTGGGTGAAAAATAGGATAACCTCATCCATGAGTACAATGTAAGTGACAAGAATTATTCTATATATTTATGGTGTTTTGAGAAATGTATTTGTACATCGTTTTTATTTATAAAAATAGAAAGGCAACTTAAACAATAATCTTTTTTCTAATTAAATTATATAAAGCTAATGTGAAAATATTTAACACAAAATAGATTTTTGTCAGCCACTTATATGAAAAAAGGTAACACTTTATTTTGATGGTCCACTTTAGACATTCTACTGACTATAAGTAACTGCAACTACATGTTAACTTACTCTATTAACCCTAACCTAGCAGTCTACTAATACTCTGTGTTAGTTGACATGTTACTATACAGTTAGTAGAATGTCTAGAGGACCAGCGAAATTTAATTTCCCCCTCTACAATAGTGTCACCAAATGTAATTTTAAATTTATTTAATTTTTTCTTCCTGAATACACCCTCTGTCATTGGTGAAACTGTACTTATGTTATTGTGACAGTCTTTGTGGTCCGCAAAGTGGTGGTCTTTGTGGTTTCAGTGATTACAAAGAAAATAAACTATAATGGTGTCTTAGCATTTTAAGCTGTTATAAGAAATTTTTACAACCGTACACAAATCAAGTTTATAATTATGGACAGACTTATAATGAGACAGACGAGATAAAAATACTTCTTTAATGTTTGTTTTACAGTGTGACAATGGAGATATCCTGTAGCACATAATGAAAATTGCCATCTGCAAGAGGGATTCTCAGGAGGATTTCAGCATCATCTTGGAGGGGATGCAAGTCATGGCTGGCTTGGAAAATCTGGCAAGAGCCTGTGCTGTTCTTCTTGGACTCACGTATGCACTAAACCTCACCTACCCGAAAGAACTGAGGCACACTTTTGAGGCCTTTCAGAAGCTCTTCTTGGAACTGGATGTTTGCAAGTTTTCCCCGAAATTACTAACACTTAAAAACAAACTCATGACTTAGATTGAGACAATGCATTATGACCAAGTTCTGGTGGAAAAAAAAACTGTATTGATTGATGAACGTTTAATATTGTTCTACAAGCTTTCAGCAAGTACAAATTATTTGTTTTGCTACAAGTTAATCACAAGTTTTAGTCAAGAATGTGACTTTTCCAACAGCAATTTGTATGCACATGTTTTTGTGTAACAAAATTATTTTTCTCAATGACATGGAAAATGTTAGCATTATTTTGCTTTTATTTTTCATATCTTAAAACTGCTGTCTTACATTTTATATAGATTTGTTTTTTTTGTGCAAAAAAAATACAGAATAAAAGCATGTTTGATAACAAAAAGTGCATTATGAAGTCATTATTATCTTAACCTGAAAAATGCAGTAAATGTTATAATTAAGTCAATTTCATTAATACAAATGAGTAAATTCTGCTTAATTTATTATTGAGACAACTTATATTAAAAAAGCACATTCCACACTAATAATATTAAATGCATCATGTGCCATAGACTAAATAATTTAGGAAATTTTACTTAATTTATTTGGGTAGATTTCACACAAAAAAAACCCTCAAAATCTACTCAAATATAATACGTGTAATATTGTTACCATAATTGTTTTAAGTATAGCATGTAAAAAATGTGTACATGCAGTGCAGTTACTGCTCGTGTATGCGAATTGACAATTCACCATTAAATGCGTTATTTTGAAAAGTGTTTTTTTAATATATATATAGCCTATATATATATATATATATATATATATAAATAATATTTTGGCTAAATTCTATTTGTAATTCAGATTTTACCTCAAATATTACCTTTGAATTGGAACAACATAATGAGAAGTAATTGGGATGTTAATGCTACAGTAGAAGTTTTCTTGATAATCTTGTCATGTTTACTGTGCCTAGATTGCAACTTCAGGTATATCACATATTTTAAACTGGTTTATTTTGTACCTCAAGTGGTAATTCGGCATTTTTGGGTTTATGTGATAAACCGGTTTGAAAGTGCAAAATTCCCTATGTTTTCCCTTTATTTCAAAATGGGCACCTTTAGCATCATTTTTCTCAAAAACTGCAAGGTTGTGTGCGGAGAACTTTTTCCTAAGGAATCTCTATATATTTCTGATGTTAAATATAAAAAAAGTAGGTAGTGCCCCACGTGGTGGAACGAAACCCTATTTCTAGGCCTCTTTTAGGCTACCGACAGCGGCCTATAGTCTTTTGGACATCATTTTGCTTAGTGATGTTTGTTTACTATGGGTGTCAAAAAACCTTTTCATAAATGGTTCTACAAAGAACCTAATAAAGTGACATGAAGAACTGTTATAGGTTCTTTAAAGAACCTTTGAGAATGGTTCTTCAAGGAACCTTTCAGTGAAAGGTTCTTTGGGGAACCAAAAAAGGTTCTTCTATGGCATCGCTGTGAAACCCCCTTTTTGGTTCTTCCTGGCACCTTTATTTTTAAGAGTGTAAACTAAGCAATGTTTATTTACAGAATAAAAAAAGAAGAAAATGAGAAAGAGAGGAGAATGGCAAGATTACAATCAGATAACCACGGCCTATGAGAAACATCAAATAATCAGGATCTCCAGCAGGCACATGATGTAGACTTTTTGTTGAAATTAAAGTCGGGTTGACATCTAAATCCAACGTTTGTTTTTACATCAAGCTCCAACGTTGGGCAGACGTTGAGTTTTTGTTGGAGTAAACACCAAAAAAAAAAAGTTTAATGCATTTAATGCATCTTTCTGTCAGACGTCTACAGAAGTTCTTATTGAGAACAAACAGGATTAGATGTAAATGTTTGTTTGAAAATGTTTAGTGTGAAGTCACCATCAGAAAATCAGTGTTGTGCAGTTTGATTTTTAACATTAGTTTATCTCTTGCTGCTGTTACTGTGTTATGGCAAGAACTGCAAGAGAAATTGCGTTCAGAAAATGTTGGCTACTTGATGATGCTAAAGACATGATCATCATGTAGTGTTTGATTCACTGATCATATTCAGAATCTATTATTTTAGATATCATGTTAATAATTTCACATTATTGATTGTAATAGTCCTGTAATTGTCCAGCAGTGGATGAATCTCAATAATGGTGACATGCCTCATGCCGCAATGCATTCTGGGTGCATCATACAAAACTCATCTATGGCTCCCAGAATGCATTGTGGCATTAAACATGTCACCATAGTTGATATTAATTTGCTGATTATTGATGTCTGAGTGAGTGTGATAGATGCTGGAGTTCAAATTGTTTAGTGGAAAATGTAGAATTACAGGCTTGCTATAAATAATAATGCAAAATGACAGCATATCAAAAGATTAAATTCTGGATGGCATCAGTGAAACAGACCACTATATGATGATTATATCTTTATCATCAAGAAGACATTATCATTTGATCACATTTTCTCTTGCCACAACAAACACAGTTACAACAGCCAGAGAAAAACTAATGTAAAAAAGTCAAGTCAAACTACCCAACTAAAGAAATACTGATCACCATAATGATGACTTCACACCAAACTATTATTTTCAATAAAACATCAACATCTAAACCTAATCTTAATAAGAACTTCTGTAGATGTCTGACAGAAATAAAGTCAATCTGGTTAGTAATAAGTGAAGCTGGTAATGCTGTGGAGTTGTTTAATCCTCCTCTGCTGAGATCTTGATAGATTTAATTTGCTTCCATGCATTTCACCCCTTTTTTCAGTGCGGTGCTTATTCTAACCAAAATTCAACATCTATCTGATGTTGGAGCTTGACGTCAAACAAACGTTGGGTTTAGACGTCAACCCAACTTTCATTTTCAACCAAAATATAACGTCTGACTGACGTTGGATTAGTTGGGAGTCCAACGTCTTCCGGAAGTCATGTTGATGTAGTGTGTTTGCTTTGAAGAGGCAATACTTAGAGTGTCATATACATTGGGAGTATATTAGTAATAATTACAATGGCATTCTGCATGTGTGTGCAGGTCAACCACCTGGGGATACAGTGAAGCCGCTGGCAGGACGGGCTCTGAGATGGGCCATGCAGGATTGGCAGATTCCTCAAGATCCTATGGGAGGTTCCCTCATACCCCACTACTGCCAGGGTTTCTTTGATGCCATCACCATGGGTAAGAACTGGACATTTTAATTGACACATTAACACTTTTCCTCGAACTGTGTAAAGCTGTTGTTTTTCTGTAGATGAGAATGGGACAGTGCTGGTGTTTCAGGGCCATCATTTCTGGACGGTGTCTTATGGCAGTGTGAGCGATCCTCTTCCGCTTCAGACTCGCTGGCCGCAGCTGCCCTTGGCTATTGAAGCAGCTGCTTTCTCCACGTTTGACAGCAAACTCTACTTCTTTAAAGGTAAAGACCTCAGGAGTTCAGACCGTTACCCAAACACAGGTAATACAATGTCCAGGGCAGTCCCCCATGTTCCAGAGTGCAGTTTTGTCCAGGGTACATCTGGTCTCATGGTGATATAGTGTATGTTTAGTGTATATGAAGAGTTCAGATGCAAAAGCCTCTAAACGCCACCTCCGTCAAAAATGAGATAATGACATTGAGTGAAAGCTATCTGAACACAGTACACGTTCAACAAATATATTTGCTTCAAATCCTCGAAATCTCAGCCTCAGCCCATTCAGAAATATCAGTTTGTCGGCAAAAGCCTCTAGACGCCACTTCCCTTTGGCAGCAAAAGCCACTACATCCCGAGAACCAATCAGAAGGCGCGAGCCGCGCGAATCAGTACAGGCTGTTTCAATAGAGCGGTGCGCTGAGGAGACGGATTTTTTGAGACGGCTGAGGAGATTGTTTTGTTTTTGGATTCAGATTTTTTACATTTTTAAGATGGAGTACGATGAAATGGAGGAGCCTGTCCTACTGACATCAAAAGGCAGAAGAGAACGTCGTTTATCTACCTCAAATCTCTTCCCGTTAATTTACAAGGCAAAAGAAAATCGGTAACTTTACAGTGAAAATAGCTTGGTCGCAAGTGTAGCATGCACTCATAACAGTTCTTGGTGCAGTGCTGTAACTTTGAAGGAATTTGATTTATTATATTTGAGATATACATTATAATATTACTTTACATTATTTAAGTCTTATAAGCTTCTTATACAAAATGCACAGATATTGATGTTTAAGAATGTTGCTCTGTTCTACTTGATTATACAAACTAAAACTATTAAACTATTTTAATCGCCAATTCTTTTTGCCAATGTGGTTGTACTGTGTGAATCGGGGGGGCTTTTGTCTTTATTCAGACAGGGCAGAAAGGTGACTGCAGAGAAATGGGGTGGGATTTGCAAATAATTGCAGATCTCATTCAGCCCCCCTGTAAAGAGGTGTGTCTACTGTTTAGTTTTGAAATGAATGTGCTCTAATCTTTTTCAGTGTTTCTAGTTACATTTTTATTGATTTTTCAGCTATTTACTATGTCTTGTCCCAAAGAGGTGGATTTAGAGGTTTTTGCGAAAAAAGCACAAGTGGATTTAGCTGTTTTTGACGCAAAAGAAAATCGAATTTGTTAAAAATCACTGAATTGACTCAAGTGACATTTTTGAAAAAAAGTTATTTTATTCAATGACTAATAAACTTATCAGTACCTTTAAAATGAAACTACTGGACGTGAACATAGGAGCCTGATAAAAAATGCTCATTTAAAGAAAATAAGTCTGACGGATTTAGAGGGTTTTGCATCTGAACTCTTCATATGTTTACCCAATTACAAAACCTGCTTTTGGGGATTTGAGGGTTGACACTGCATTCAGTTTTAAATTCAAAATTGGATTGCATTTCTCTTGCATGTCTATTTTACTTCAATAAGAATAGTTTGGAAATATGGCACATTATGTCAGGAATAAAGTAAAGCCGTTTCAGGAAGAGCAAGTTTTACATTTAGATTACTAAGGCAAATAGTTTATTTTAAACAATATGCACAGATGAATTGTTCACAATAGGAGCAGGAACCAGCAGAAAAAAGTAAATATAGTAAATACTGCAAGTTTCATTTTTCCTTAACTGTTCATTCACAAGTTCACCTTGATGAACAGATTTGCTGTCCTTGAAAGGAGGGGCTCAGTCCTGAGACTCAGCTAGAGCGAATTAAACCCCAGGACTGCAGAATTGGACAGAATGAGGACATTTAGAATTGAAGAGGAGATGGGATAGTGGTGCCGGCTTGACATGCAGAGTGCTTAATGACATCTAGTGTATTTTTTCCAAATGTTTTCAATGGGAGCGCTTGCGTTTTTGGACCCAGCCGTCCAATCACAGTGGAGGATGGACTAACACCACACTGACCAATTGCCACATTGTGCTTGTACAACGTCAACAGAGGACAACAACGAGCATAATAACCGAACAAAATCATTTAAAACAAGAGCCAGAGCAAAAATTTTACTTTGTATCAACATTTTTATATAGAAACAACACAGAAACAAACTATCTGTGAAATGAGATACTAGTTACACTTCTGTGGATATTCGGTATCATAGCAAGCAAAGTGTCTCAACTGAAATAAACAAACAAGCAAACAAACAAATAAAAAACACTGCTCGGCCAAAACGCTCTCAAGGGCCCACAGCTTTGGTGAACTTACATTTACAACTTTATTTATTTATATGAATTTTATCATTCATATAGCCATACTGATGTTTTTGTTGTGAACAAGCGTTCCATAGGCTTTGGAAAACACTGTGAACAGAAAAACAAACCATTTTTATATTCCATAGAAGAAGACATAAAGGACTGATACAATTCAAAGTGATTTATAAAGCGCTTTTCACAATACACTGTTTCAAAGCAGCTTTACAGAAAATCATGAGGCTGCTAATGTTTATAAAATATTTTAGCAGATTAGAGCTGTGAGATAATATACACTGTTAACCCTTGCTGTAAAAAAAAGTGACAGTATCATACAATTTTTCATTAAAACAGTAATATACCGTAGAAAACAATGCATTCTGGGTTATATTTGCATTTTCGAGAAAGTAGCCTACAGCCTACTGTGAGTTAACAGCGCTCAAAGTCGATACTCAGAGGCTGTGTTCCCAATCACACCCTATACCCTCAATCACTATTCACTACATTAGTTCACTAATATGGTCCACTTGAATGAAAAGAAGTGAGTGAATTGAGATACTGATGAACACCTGATTAGCAGAATCACTGAAGGACAGAGAAATAAGAACAGAAAAAAGAGAAACACAAGAACTACAATGACTTCCAGCAACACTGATTGTGAAATCAGTTTACAAACCAGTTTACGATTATTTCTTTCATACACGTACAAAAGTTCTTGTTGAGAATTAACAGAGATTTAGTTAATAATAAAGTTTGTAGTCACCATAATGGAGATCAGTATTTGCTGTAGTTGGTCTCTTGACCCTTAACTTCTTACAATTTATCTCTCTCTGACTGCTGTAACAGTGAGTTTATAAAGCACATCTGTTATTGCAAGAAAAAGTCAAGAGGAAGTTGATCAGGTGTTTTTGGCTTTTGTGATGATGTCACAAAAATCCTGGACTTGTCTGATTTTCAGATCTTTCCTGTATATATTCTTATGGGAATTTCATATTTAGCATATATCTGTGAATCTACAACATGAAATCAATATTTCTGTAATCAGGTCTTCTGAAGAATATTTTAACCATATATTGCATTAAAAATGTTTTCACTCCTGCTTAACTTAGACACACACAGACATCAACAATCAGTGTATGAATCTCAACAATGGTGACAATCAAAAGTTTCATGTCGCAATGCATGCTGGGTTCCAGGATAGTATAAAACTCCCAGCATGCACTGCTGCATGAATAAAAAAAAATATTGCCACCATTGTTGAGATTCATGTGTTAAATTGTGATATCTCTGTTTCTAAAAGATAGTGTAGCTCTATTTTTTTGGTTTATGTATGATGTGTTAAAAAATAGAGTCATAGTAATTTATTGCTGTGGATTCACAGTGGTGGTAATGTAACACTTTTGATTGAGGATTCAACTCTGAATGAGTGAGAATGAATTAGATTACTGAATGAACAGGCAATATGATGATTTTGTCATCACAATCGCACTCATTCATAAACTGTGTGTGCACAAGTGTGACTTGCAAAAATGCAGCAAAAGAAACACTAATGCTTTAGCATCAGCATCCCAACTAAAGCAAACACTGATCTCTATAATGGTAACTTCAAACCAAACAACTTCTGTAGATGTATGACAGAAATAAAGTCACACTGGTTAATAATAAGTATAATAATGTTAAATGGCTGGAAGTCAGTTGCATATTCACTGAATTATCTGCAACACTGCGTCAATGTTACTTTTTACTCTTTGTAGTGTGGATTTTCCTGTGGGGTTGAAAGGGTTAACAGTGTAAGGTAAAAAGACACACCCACAAAATGTATTTTGACAGCAATAAACTGTAAGTTATAAAACAGGTTTATACTGGCAACACTGTTGCCAGTAGTTTACTGTAAAATCTTGTTTTTTGGGTCACCATTGTGCTGAAGAGTAGAGCCTGTGCTTCAGTCCAGGAGAAGATCTACAAACATTGATGATACGCTGTGTGTTGCTTTATTTAAAGGAGAACTCCGGTGCAAAATGAACCTTTGGTCTAATTACACATTGTTACCTAGTCAACCGTTATCTGAGATTTGTTTTCATGATTATCGAATGTAAATAGTTTTATCTCTACAAACAGTTTAGCCTATAAAGCTAGTATAACGCTAGTATATTGTGCATAGTGTAATGACGAATAAAAATCGCTTGTTAATACCACTAACAAGGCTCAAAATAGCCCCACACTAGCACGGTAGCATAATGAGGGTCCCTACCTTCAAACCGAAGCATTGAGAACTTTGTCAGTGTCCAGACAGTTTAATAAGAAGATATTTTGAACATACAGTCAACTTCGCGTATACAGGCAGAAGCCATCTTTGAAATACAGCCTTTACCAGTCGATCTACGAACGCCGATCTAAGCCTGCTGTTCGCGCTCACCTTATCACAACTTATAGCTCGTTCACATTCTCACCAGCGCACTTGGATCGGCGTTCGTAGATCGACTGGTAAAGGCTGTATTTCAAAGATGGCTTCTGCCTGTATACGCGAAGTTGACTGTATGTTTAAAATATCTTCTTATTAAACTGTCTGTTGTAGCCACATTGAGATGTGCCTTAATTAGCTCAAATTATGCATAGGGAATTTTAATAATTAATCATGAATATGATTAATATATTGCATATTACAGTTAAATTATCGAAATTGAAAATAGATCGATTCTATATATGAATGGTAAATCATAACGAATTATAATTCCTCATTCATATATCAATGGTCTCATTACAGATCGATTATATGAGACAACTTTAAGGGAATCAATTTAGTTTATCAAACAATCGGTTTGTCCAGCAAACAGCCGTAAGGTTAACTAACCCACTTCTCAACAAGGTTGTCCCTTTTTATAAACTCCAAGAAATCTCAATGTTCCGGCCGTGAACATTAATTTTCAGGTGTTTATAAAATTTACGTTACTGATATAGTAACAACTTGTAAAGCTTTTGTAGCTATAGGACCGCATTTCATTGACTTATAAAGTATGAGCATTCAAAAACAATCAAAAATATAATGGTTTTAATTAAATGAAACTACGGATACAGAATTCTACATTTAAACACGGGATACATGTATGTACAGTAAACAGTAAAACTAATGATACAGACGAACAACAAACAGGAGTGAGAGAGAGAGATTGCGAGAGCGCAAGATTGGGAGTGAGAGAGAGAGAGAGAGAGAGAGTGAGAAGATGAGAGATCTTCTGGTTTGGCAAAATTCATCACAGACACAGAACCTTTTTAGACACCAAGAATCAACAGATCTTAAACCTTGAAAGAATGGTAAACGGTTACTTGCACAGGTAAAGCTCTTTGTGGTTGATGTGAAGCAGGGTGCGTGTCTCTGTCCTCGCGTCATGCGTTCACGTGGTCTTTCAGAGCGGGCAAAGCGCGTTAGTTTGAATGAAGGCTTAAAGGTATTTGGTTCTCCTGGTGTTGCTGAGGAAAACTGTGTCTTGTGTGTGTGTATCTCTGTCATGTGGCTGCCGAGCGTTCGGGTTCGTCCAGCGAGCCCGGCGTGTTTGAATGTCCTTGTAGGTGAAGCTTGCCAGTCTGGCTGTGTTCATTTTCTTCGCGAGAAGACATGAACAGAGGAGCCTTCGAAAAAGATAAAATAAACTTGAAGAAAACAAAAAGAGAAACGATGGATCATCACACTAAGGCGATGTCCAGACGCACGAGGAGTCACATGATGAAGCCACGAAGAGCAGGAAGAGCCAGGGAGTTTTGGGCAGAGAGTTTTCAGGAAGCTTTCAGAAGCGTTTCAGAAGGGTTTCAGCAGCCGCCTAGGGAAGCTCGGCGCGTCTCTTTAAGGACACTTAGGTTCACGCCCCTTCTGGCATGAAGGCACCAATCAGCTGGGAGAAAAGTGCCCGCGGAAGATTCCTCTTTGTCTTGTCAGGATCATTTATGATGGTATAACATTTTGTCATTCCTACCCAGAAAGATTGTACAAACCGGACAATAGATTTTACAGTAATATCCTATGTATGACTGGTTCAGTCAAGACAAGACGGTCAAACAGCTACCAGACATGGCAGGTAAAAGTAGAAGAACATAGAGTTACATTCATATGCAGAATTACAAGCATTTTAAAGTTGGTTAACACGCTATAAAATTGTCAGTACTTCCTGTATGGCATGTGACGACATCTAAGCACAAAATGAATACATTTAAAACATTTAGAGGTACTTTTCTCTGAAAAGTTCCATGGCTGGTGTTGTGTGTTAATGTGTTGGAACATTCTTTTGATGAACTCTTAGACTTCAGAGCTATACACTAGCAAACCACACTTCTATTATAAAGCAAAGCTAATAAGATATGCATGCGTACAGGAAGGTTGGATACAATTTCTGTGTTATATACATTTATATACACATTATAGGACATTTGTGTGTGTGTGTGCATTAATGTGTGATTGTCCTTAAGCGTTCAGGCAGCTTTGTGGACTCTTTCTGTGGGGGGGGGGGGGGGGGGGGGGGATGCGTGTCTCGTGAGACGGCGAGGTACGAATGGTTGTCCATTTGTTGAAGACAACGCTAGCTTGTTCCAAATGTGTCATGTGCTAGCCATAGTGGCACCAATCTGGTCAACATGCCCGAAGGGGGTCGTATACAGAATGCCCCCTTTGTTTACTCACGAAGAACTGACCTTTGTTTGCAAATCGGGATTCGCTAATTTAGATACATCTCTCCGGATACCCTGTCAGAGTCACTACACTGTACACTTACAGAGTTCTCAATGCTTCGGTTTGAAGGTAGGGACCCTCATTCTGCTACCGTGTGTAGTGGTATTAACAAGCGATTTTTATTTGTCATTACACTATGCCCAATATACTAGCGTTATACTAGCTTTATAGGCTAAACTGTTTTTAGAGATAAAACTATTTACATTCGATAATCATGAAAACAAATCTCAGATAACGGTTGACTAGGTAACAATGTGTAATTAGACCAAAGGTTCATTTTGCGCCGGAGTTCTCCTTTAACAGACAGTGACTGTGTAGTTGCTGGTCCAGTGGAAATCTCTTTATTTACAAAAGTTTTTTTGTGGTTTCAAATGAAATAAGTTCACAGTAATACTTTGCTCAGGTTATTAATGCATTATACATTTTAGTTAATACATTTAAATGACAGTTGGTCAAATTAAGGCAGTCGGTTTCTGCAAGTGAAATTAGTTAACTCGAGTTTTAGTGCATTTTTACAGTAACATACTATAGATTACAGTAAAGAACTGTACAATTAACAGTTAATTGCTGGCAACAGAGTTGCCAGTATTTTACTGGAAAAAGACCTGGTAAGATCTAACAGTGTATAGTCAGTTTACATGAGTGTGTATCTGGGTATAGTATTTGATATACTAGTAGTTGTATAATTCGTTATTATTAATTTGTTAATTAATTTGTTATTAAAAAAACCTAAGAGTGAATAAAGGTCATTCTTAGGTAAACTATTCCTCTAAAGATGCATATTGTCAATACATCTCCATGTTTGTTCTCCTGGTAGGAAGACGGGTGTGGCGTTACTCGGGCTCTGATCTGGACCCTGGATTCCCCAGGAGGAACAGTAAACTGGGCTTACCTTCGCACCCTGACTGCGCCTTCTTCTACCAGCCTCTGGGCCACATGGTGCTCTTCAAAGGGTCCCGCTACTTTGTCCTGAACCTGGAGTCTCTGCGCATTGAGCCGTACTACCCTCGTGCCCTGAGGGACTGGAAGGGGATTCCCCGGGGGGCAAACGGCGCCTTGACTCGGCCCGATGGAAAACTGTATTTCTTTAAAGAGCGGCAGTACTGGAGGTTTGATCCCGGGAAGCTGAGCATTACTGCGACTGGACAGTGGGAAGAGAGGCTGCCATGGATCGGCTGCCACACCACTCCATCATAATGAGCTACTCCGACCAGAAGAGGCAGTCAGACTAGATCCACAATATTAAGAGGCGTTTGGGATATGTGCAATTAATGTAAGGCTTAAAGGTTTTGTCTGGGAAAAGGACAGAAAAACGTATGCAACGAGAGCTGGGTTGAAGTACACTGGCGGTCAAAAGTTGGGAATAATTAAAGTCACCCTGTGATGAAAATCAAGATGTCAACAGCATTACTGAGTATTTTCTCCTTAAAGCTACAATATGTACAAAACAGGAAGGAAGACGGCCTATGGTTTCTAACAAAGACGAAGCTTGATGAGGCTATGAAGGAGAGTGGAGCGATGGGAGAAGTCGTTTTCACCATCCAGAGATGTATAGAATTCACGAATCATATAAATTATATATCAGCCAATAAATTAGTTTTGTATCCCCTGTACGTTTGATGACACTATGTTATGTCATCGTAATAAATAAGCTGCCAGGAACGTGAAATGTAATGCTATATTAGCCTGTTACTAATATGTGACTATTTGTCAAATGATTTAGAGGGTTAATGCTGCAGTTTTACACGTTTTAAACAATCGCACTAAAAGTACATTTGAACGAACCCACAGTGTTTGCAAGTAATGACTAAATATTTTTGTGCAACACATAGGATACTTAATTTCACTGCCATAGACTTGATAAAAGGTGTTACTGAAGTACAAACAAAGTGCAATATAACTGTAGTGTACAATAAATAATATATAGCCTATTTGCTTACCCATATATTAAAACACATGCGAGAGCGGAGTCTCTGTGGACAGATCAAGTCCAAGGCTCAATCCCAATTCACCCCTTGGCCCTACCCCTTGTTTTTGAGTGTACCCCTTGGCCCTTAAAACAGAGTTACAAGTGCCAAGGGGTTGAAATATTCCCCTACGAAATGGAACAACCCTCCATGAACCCGATACATCATCAGTCGTCGGCGATGGCTCTGCCGTTACGGAGTTTTTACAGGATTTCTCCATGACAACGACTGACAATCAGTGCAGCTGCTCTTAACTTTGAGGAAACATGATGCTTATAACGTTCCTTCCTCTTTTCTGTTTCGGAAAGGTAATTTATTATACAATTTCTTAATTTAAATGACTATATCATTATTATAAGAGTAAATAAAGTGCACGGTGGTGTCATCTGGCGCTAAATTTAAATGTTTAACCGTTTGTGAAGCCATCTCGCCTGTGATTCGCGATGTATTCTATGAACTTTCTCGTAGCCCTCCGTTTGGAGTGTGCCTCTGAAAAATCTCCGTTTCGAGGGCTATGTAGCCCTACCCCTTAGCCCTACTCCTCGATCTAAACAAGAATCGGGACACCCTACACTCAAAAAAATGATATGTTGGCTTTACTTAACTTTTTTATGTAAACAGGTTCCACCGGTTCCACATAACTATGTTTCGTTAAACAAACATACTATGTTCATGTAACTTCAACATCATGGAATTTGGTCATTTTAAGCGACCCAATTAAACTCTGAGCTAATTAGTTAATTAAGTGAATAATTGAGTGATGATTGAGCATTATTGAAGACACCTGATGTTATCAAGCAGAATCTCTGTAGGAGAAAACCGGAATGTTTAAGTCACCATTATGGAGATAAGTATTTGTTTTAGTTGGGCTCTTGACCATTAACTTATTAACTTTAGATTTTGTTTGGTTGCTGTACATGAGTTATAACAGCCAGATGAACAATGAACTGAGGAGATCTGATGGTGTTGGTTGTGATTTAACATAATCATTTCACAATCATTTGACCTCAATCACTGAACTTATATTGAACCCAATTTCTGAGTTAAGTTTACCTTACTGTCATTGTAGAGCATACTATTTTTAGCCTTTTCAATGAAATTCAAATGATCAAATCAAGAAATAAAAAATAAACTTCTTAAAAAAATATCCTCAGTAGGCACACACAGACATCAAGAATCAGCATATGAATCTCAGCAATGGTGACAAACAGATCATAAGCTCATTATTTATTCATGCAGCAATGCATGATGGGAGCCATGAATGAGTTTTGGTTGGTGGCACCCAGAATGCACTGCAACATGCTTTATAATTGTCACCATTGTTGAGATTCACAGGCTGATTCTTGATGTCTGTGTGTGCATACTTAAAAGATTTTTTAGGAAGTTTCTTTTTTATTTATTGATTTGATCATTTAAATTTAATTGAAAAGTCTAAAAATAGTATGCTCTACAATGACAGTGCTGCTATTATTCGTAAGGTAAACTTATCTCAGAAATTCGGTTTAATATAAGTTCAGTGACTCAGGTCAAATGATTGTGAAATAATGATTATGTTAAAACACAACCAACACCATCAGATGACCTTTGTTTATTGTTCATCCGGCTGTTTTAACTCATGTACAGCAACCAAACAAAATCTAAAGTTAATAAGTTAATGGTCAAGAGCCCAACTAAAACACACACTTATCTCCATAATGGTGACTTAAACATTCCGGTTTTCTCCTTCAGAGATTCTGCTTGTTAACATCAGGTGTCTTCAATAATGCTCAATCATCACTCAGTTATTCACTTAATTAACTCATTAGCTCAGAGTTTAATTGGGTCGCTTAAAATGACCAAATTCCATGATGTTGAAGTTACATGAACATATTATGTTTGTTTAACGAAACATAGTTATGTGGAACCGGTGGAACCTGTTTACATAAAAAAGTTAAGTAAAGCCAACATATCATTTTTTTGAGTGTACCCCTTGACGTGAACGCGCAAAACGGAGGGGTAGGGCCAAGGGGTAGGGGCAAGGGGTGAATTGGGATTGAGCCCAAGTTTGTCGCGAGCTCTCTCCATCCTGAAAACGCCACGCCGATGTTGATCCTTGTTTTATTTTTCCGTTTTTCCCAAAGCCTGCTTGCCTAAGTTGATCTATGTTTATGTTTTTTGTATTTTCTGTAGATTTTTTCGCCAATCTAATCATGAACCATAATGACTGAACGACACAACAGCGGCGTGTGAGATATGGTATCATAGATATGCATACAAAGATCCCACATTAGCGGCTTACATTTAGCTATCGTGTCTATGGTTTCTACAAGCAGAAACCGAGGATATATTACGTCATTGATAGACAACGACCAGGGACGAGCCATTATTAAAAACTGGAATTTCTTTGGATCTACAAATCCTTGGGAACTTTTGGGATAATGTACACAACTGCATGAAATATATCACACTATGAAAGTGGTTTTTAAATATTTTATTACAAAAATCTTACATATTGTGCCTTTAAAACTGCAGTGAATCCAAAGACAGTCTCAAAAACACGGTTTGAAATCGCTGGTGTTTCTGACGTCACAAACTACCTTGTAACCAATCAGATCAACGTGTGATCGTCAACGAGTGGATCTCTGAGCTGTGTGAGTGAGTGAAGGCGGGGCTCATTTGCGTATTCATTGAACCGCGCATACTAAATGAGGCAAGGGTGTCGAGTTACATTCAAGATATTTTAAAGCATGAAGAAATGAATGTCATTTTGGTGATCAAAGATGAGTTTTAAGGGATAAAAATGATTGACTACAGGAGGACTTTAAGATTTTTTAATGTTTTCTGAAAGGAGTCTCTTCTGCTCACCAAGGCTATGGGCTAGTAAAACAGTAATGTTGTGAAATATTATTACAATTATTAAATGAACTATTTTCTTCTTGAATATATTTTCACATGTAATTTATTCCTGTAATCAAAGCTGAATCTTCAGCATCATTACTCCAGTCTTCAGTGTCACATGATCCTTCAGAAATCACTTTAATATGATTGAAAACATTTGCTTCAAATAAATTTGGGAAACTGTGATACACTTCCATTCAAATGTTTGATCTAGAAATATAAAAATAAATTAATACTTTTAACTAATAGTATCAGCAAGGAAGGACCAAATAAATTGATTCAAGAGACAGACATTAATGATGTTACAAAAGATTTATATTTCAAGTAAATGCCATTCTTTTGAACTTTCTATTTATCAAAGATGTTTTCAACATAGATAATAATAACCATTATTAATTACTTATTACCATTAATAATTGAAATAATTAAGCTGCAAAACAGCATATTAGAATGATTCCTGAAAGATCATGTGAATATATTTTAAAATGTAATGACATTTCACAATATTACTGTTTTCACTGTATTTTTAATCAAATCAGCCTTGGTGCACCAATGAGTGATTTTGAGTGCTCAAATGTTAAAGATGACATTTTAGGAGCTTCATCCTAGTGAGACGGTGTCCTTCTGAGGCATCTGGACTCCTCCTTAACACTGAACACTAGAACGAGACTGTCAGAAAGGTTTCCTCCACAGTCAGCCGTGAACATACGAAGTGAAGGCCTTCCCAGCATCCTCCAGATTAACGGTCTTCAATGGCAGCGAGACCCCACACTGTAAAAAAAATCCTAATTTCACAGAAAATAACTGATTTGTTGATGATCATTTTATTTCATTTTAAATTGTACTCAAAACACTGTAAAATTACAAATAATATCTGTAAAATAAAAATGCAGCTGTTATTTTAGGTATTGTGACATTAATGACAAATTCCAGTAATTCATATTTTTTTATACAGAAAATTGATTGTATTTTTCATACAGTATTTTTTCTGTTTTCTTAAATTACATAAAAATGTATGTAAAATTACAAATATAATCTGTAATTAAACAGTAACAAAACAGTTAAATGATAAAACGGTTAAATGACTGGCAGTCCAAAAAACTGTAACATTAAAGTAAAACATCATAAATGAAATAAACTGAAAAACACTGTTAAAAAAAAACGGTAAAAAAAACGTAAAAAAAGGTCAAATGACTGGCAGCTATGGCTGCCAAACAAAAACCATAAAATTTAAGTAAAATATGCTAATTTAAATAAAGTGCAAAAAACTTTAACAGAAATTTGATGTCACCATGATTGAGATCAGTGTTTGCTTTAGTTGGGTTCATGACCCTTGAGGTTTAAACATTAGTGTTTCTCTGGCTGCTTTAACTGTGTTTTTGATACACATTTGTTATGACAATAAATGCAGGAGAAAATATTAGATGATGTTGGTCTTTTATTGATGATGTTATAGTGACATTTCTGAATATATTAGTTGAGTTGTCATTGTTTAAAACTAAATTCCATCTATATATAAAGTCTATCATTCATGTCATAATTTTCCTCATGAACCTTGAAATATTATTGAAACATCTGTATTATAACAATCTGAAATTAAAAAAAAATTATTATAAAGAAAATGTTTTTAGCTGGTTTATTTTTTAGGAGTATAGAGACATCAATAATCAACATATGAATCTCAACAATGGTGACAATCAACAAAGCCTTTATGTGACTTTAGTAGTTCAGAGTTGATCACCATTGTTGTGATTCATACGCTGATTCTTGATGTCTGTGTGAGTCTGTATGATCCTGTCAAAACATTTTCTATATAATGACTTCATAAAATCTTAGTATCACAGCACTGCCTGATCTTCTATAGCAGTATTGGTATGCAAAATTAACAACTAATATTTAACAACTTTATTGATTACCACCTGAAGTGTTATAACTGATTAAGCATGCAACTACATGATGACTATTATCACTAATAAGTGACCAAGATCTTCTGATCTGAATTTCTCTTGGATTCCTACCATAACAAATATGTAACAGAGACACAGTTAAAGCAGCCAGAGAAAAAGTAATGTTAAAACCAAAGGGTCAAGAGCCCAACTAAAGCAAACACTGATCTCCATCATGGTGACATCAAACTTTATTATTTTCAATAAAACAACAACTTCTAAACCTCTGTTAATTCTCAATAAGAATGTTAGTATGAGAGAAATAAAGTCTGGATTGTAATAAGTGAGGATGCAGAGATCTTGAGAGATGTGTTAGTGTTTAATGTTCTGTTGGGATGTAAATTGTTTCTGTATGGTGTGTTTTGTGGGTCACCATTGTGTTGAAGAATAGAGCCTGTGCTTCAGTCCAGGATGAGCGGAGTAACACTGATGAAATGCTGTGTGTTGCTTTATTTAACAGACAGTAACTGTGTAGTTGCTGATGCAGTGACGTATAGTCACAGTAAATCATGCATGTAGTTACCTACATGTTTTTTAGTAAAAAATTCAGGAAATAATGTGAAATAACTGTGTTTCTGTTAAAAAGCTTAATGAAGATTTCTGCTTTTGGACTTATTTAAATTAGGATATTTTACATAAATTTTATGGTTTTTGTATGGCAGCCATTGCTGACAGTCAATGGCTGTTTTTTATGGGATTGTTTTTACAGTTAGGGGTTTTGATCGTAATAATTCAGATGATAGCTGTAAAATAACAGTGTTTTTCTGTAAAACATTTAAGAAAAATATCTGTAAAAGTTTTTTTTGCACTTAATTTAAATTAGGATATTTTACTTTATTTCTACGTTTTTTGTTTGGCAGCCGTAGCTTTTTATACGATTTTAATTTTTACAGTGCAGATCTGGCGAACACACAGCCTCATAAAACAGATGGAAAGTCAAAATATCAGCACTTGTGGAAAAGCATCAAGAAAGAGGAACAGATTTAAACACCCAAGAAAAAGAAACAGAAGAATTTGTGATTTCTGACTCATTACAAGACAGAATTTCAGGCTATTAAAGAAAACAACACTTCTCTAGTTTATTCCAAACATCCCTCATACATAATTATTAAATTAGTTTGATACCAACATACAGATTACATTATTTTACATGTAATAACTGTAATGGAATACAAAGTACTACATATTTAATTATACATTTTTGTAAAATTGCAGTCCAATATCAAAATACATTCTAAAAAGTATTTTTTTTTTCCTGCTGAGATTTCATTTTTAGTGGTAATAATAATTTAGTGGACATACTATAAACGGTTCTGAGACAAATACAGTGCTTTGTGTACAGAAAAACATAAAACCTGCTAACTTTACTAGCTATTATACAATGTCTGTTTACAACTTTAACAAGTGACTCTTCTTTGGCTCATGCACTACAGCAGAGGCGTCCTGCAGTTTCCTCCACACACTTGAGCCTATCAGAGCTCGATCAGCGGCTTCAGGTGTGTTTAACTCCGCTTCAGGTGTGTTTAACTCCGCTTCAGGCGTGTTTAACTCCGCTTCAGGTGTGTTTAACTCCGCTTCAGGAGTGTTTAACTCCGCTTCAGGAGTGTTTAACTCCGCTTCAGGCGTGTTTACCTCCGCTTCAGGTGTGTTTAACTCCGCTTCAGGCGTGTTTAACTCCACTTCAGGAGTGTTTAACTCCGCTTCAGGTGTGTTTAACTCCACTTCAGGAGTGTTTAACTCCGCTTCAGGTGTGTTTAACTCCGCTTCAGGTGTGTTTAACTCCGCTTCAGGTGTGTTTACCTCCGCTTCAGGTGTGTTTAACTCCGCTTCAGGCGTGTTTAACTCCGCTTCAGGTGTGTTTAACTCCGCTTCAGGAGTGTTTAACTCCGCTTCAGGCGTGTTTAACTCCGCTTCAGGTGTGTTTAACTCCGCTTCAGGAGTGTTTAACTCCGCTTCAGGCGTGTTTAACTCCGCTTCAGGCGTGTTTACCTCCGCTTCAGGTGTGTTTAACTCCGCTTCAGGCGTGTTTAACTCCACTTCAGGAGTGTTTAACTCCGCTTCAGGTGTGTTTAACTCCACTTCAGGAGTGTTTAACTCCGCTTCAGGTGTGTTTAACTCCGCTTCAGGAGTGTTTAACTCTGCAGGACAGTGACCCTCCAGGAGCAGGATTTCAGGAGTCCAGGATGATCTATGACATTTGGCAGGATGTGTAGTATTCAACCAGAGCAGACTGCATGATGTCATTTCAAATGATATTTACAAAACTATTCACTAATCCTAATAGCAGTATTCCTTTTTGAACACATCCTGCCTGTTTGCACAGAACAAAGTTCTCACTGTGTGTTCTGATTAAACTGACACTAACATTACATCATCTGACAATTTCAATGTCACTAAAATACTATTCACAAAATCCTATTTAGTATGCTTCTCCTTTCTTGTGGAGTCCATTGAGTGCATGCGGTCATTAAAGCTAAAGCTAATACCAAAGGATATTCAGGAAATTTCAATGTCGACTTTATGTTTAACAATTCATCTAACTGAAATAGTTGTGTTGATCATAGAATTTGTATTCAAAAACCTGTATTAAAATGGAAAATAGAAGCATTTTCATACATGGACTTTTGAACCACACTATTATAGCCTATGCAAAAGATAAAATGCAATTAAGAAATTATATTAAATGATCATATCATATATTGATATTAGGTAATCAACCATGAAAGGGAATGCATGAACTGATACAACGAACTGAATGCACTGTAAAGGCCCCGATGCACTTCAAGCGTGAATCGAAGAACGAACTGGTGTGACGTAATTTCTAAACAAATCAGGCCAAAACCAAATTAGTTCGGAGTTTGTTTCAGGAGTTCAAAACAGGTTTACGGACACTTTAGGGAAAAGTTTGCTCCGGCTGGTAAACAAACCACCATTGGTCGGTGGCGATGATGTAATAGGTGTGTGTGTGCCGAGGCTCCGCCTTCTTCGCCATGGAAATCTTCTCCAGTTCATTTCTTCTGTTGAGTCCGTCGAGGTCAAACACGAGTAAAAACATGAACACACTGCTATATAGAAAATTAAGTTGTAATTCTTATTTAAAGACACACTGACAGTTTTTCCATGTTTAATACTGTATAGCTGCTTGCTTCTAAGCAATCTGTTGTATAAAGTGCTATTAATAAAGGTGACGTGAGTTAACTGGAGTGCATATCCAGATCGCTATGATCAGATGCTTCCTCGACCACTGTTTTCTCACCGCTGTCATTTTTGTTGTGTTTATTTTGCTATTGAGAGGAAAGCGTGCAGCACATATTTGCATATTCATCTGACGCTGCTCTCAGCAGCGTGGGCGGTTTCGGGATGTTCACTAACTGTTTTTTACCCTTGAGTAAACAACAAAAAAGAATTTACATCGGGGCCTTAAGTCGCTTTGGATAAAAGCACCTGGCAAATGCATTCATGTAAATATGTGCTGCTTTTCCAATGGGAATGGTCAAATAAAGAACTCTTCTGCTTGTGCGTGTGGATGGCGACTCTGGAGCAGAGACTCGCGCTTCGCCGTGTCAGAGGTCCACTGCGGCTCAGACAGCACATGCTTCAGGTCCCGGGACAGGGTCACCAGCGCAGACACCCCTACAGCACAACCCGTGTCCACATTGGTCTCAGGCTCCTCCTCTTCCAGCAGAAGGCATGATGTAGAGGTGTCTGAGGGTCCCGCCGGCTCACACCAGTTCACGGACTGGCCCGCCGGGCTGCTGCGCTGGGACGAGTAACAGGAGCTTCCCGGAGGAGTGCTGCAGGTGCCGTCTGATCCCGCCACTGACCTCAACCCTCGAGGAGACCGTCCCACAGGCTGCTCCCTCACACGGGACGGCCTCCTGCAGGGGGAGGTGGCAGCTGCCCCGTTCCTCAGATGCATCCTGGGACAGCTCAGGGGAAACGCAGACGTGTGGAGCGCCTGGGCTTGAGCTGGGGCGCTAACCTGCAGAAGAGGCCATGCTTTATCAGTTCAACACAATTCACACTTTTAAGGAACAATTTTTTTCAGAGTGTTTATCAGAGGAGTCCAAGACCCAAGGACTTTTGTCGCACTTTTGTGGTTGAAATTTAAAAAAGTAACAAATCCTTCCTTCGCGGGTCAATTTGACCCCCTGAGAAATGAACTGAATGCGAGGAATGCTTTAGTACACATAGAAACACGTAACAATGCTCAAAATTCAAACTAAAAATGCTAAAACTTTCCCAAGATATTATTTTATAATGTCTACATGTGTATCTGAATGCATCCTGAAGAGAAACTGATTTTAGGACCCAGAGGAACAGCTCATTTGCTCTATATAGACAGAGCTATAAAGGCTATCTAGTGGCTGGAGTCATGAAATATCATGTTATATATTTTTTTTTCCCCACAAGAGGTCGGCAAAGAAAGAAAGAAGAAAAAAAAGATTTTACCCGATGTAAAATATTTTGAGCTGAATTAAAAGTTGTGCATTAAATTGTGAGTTATTTTGAATTTAAATTGAAAGAATGTGAGGAATGTGCTTAAATTACTATTTATTTGTTATTTATTGATCAAATCTAGTCATTTTGCCATCATGGCTTTTATACATTTGTTCAATTATTTCCAAATTATTTGCTTGCTATTTGCTGTTTTAGAACAAAAGGCTTTCTTTACAAATATAAAATTTCCTAATGGGGTGGAGTTGGGGTTAGGAATATTTCTGAACAGATACATACATCAACTTTAAAATAAATGCATGTACAAAATGTGACCTTTTTGTCCATGTTTTCAGTCAGCGTAGTTCGTCACAGCAGCACGTGTGGGATAAGCTGACAATTTCAAAACAACCTTAATATGTAGCAGATAAATTTAGGAAAATTATATCAAAATTAACCAAAACGAACCAAAACTGTTTGGTTACCAACATTCTTCAAAGTGTCTTGTTTTGTGTTGTGCAGAAGAAAGAAAGTCATTCAGGTTTAAAACGGCATTAGTAAATGATGACAGACTTTTCAATTTTGGGTGTCGCTTTACAGTTTTTTTCGATTGCTAAACGCCAGTGAGCACAACTGGAGCTACATGTGCAAAACTGTAACTACAGTCTGCACAGCAGCAGTTCATGTGGACCAAACTCTAGCTCGTTTTTCAGTGCTTGAACACAGTTTTCAAAACTCTACACACTTACCCCATGACTTTAACCACAACCTGCACAACACTGTGGATTTACAGCACTTTGTTCAAATGCTAACACACTGCTGTCAAAACTGTGAACCACACATTCAAAACAGAATAGATTTCAGCCTTGTGCATTTCAAACACTGCTGATTGCAATTTCAGCTGAAAGGCTCAATTATTTGTTCGAATTACAGTATGTAGCCTACTTTTAGTTTCTACCTTTTTTTTCTCATTACTGTAATTCCATAAATTACTACAGACTATTGAAGCAAACTGCTAATTTTCAATAACCTTAAAGAATTGCTATGTTCTAAAAATTTTAATAAATCATGTGAAAGAATGTCACTCTTTTCTTTGAAGAAAATATTACTTTGTATGAAGTCACTGAAATTGTTCAAACTGTAAAGATGAAAAGTTTGTATTTTCTGTATTGGTGTTTGATGCTTGTGTTTTTACTCTCAGTGTGTTCTGAGTGACAGTGTGTGTTATCTCAGTGAGGGTTGTGCAGTGTTTGTCTGCATGAGCCTGTTTTGAGCCATGTGTTAAGAGTTGTGTTGCTTGGAATGGGTTTTGCAGGTGATGTGAACTGTTTAGCTCAGGTGACTGTTGGTAGTGCAGACTGTAGTTAGAGCACATGTAGCTCCAGTTGTGCTCACTGTCGTTTAGCGATCGAAAAAAACTGTAAACAATAATGCTTGACATATTACAATATGAATTATCAAGCTATACACTGTGCATATACCACAACCTGCAGCATATACAACCTTCCACTTGAGTTGACTTGGTCTTTTGACAAAATAATTAGACAAAATAACTGATTAAAGTTTATTTCATAAATGACGAATTTTGTGACATCGACACTGTCATTTAACTAAATTGAATCAACAATAAACTGACTCAAAATGAATAATGACACTATTGTCTTCTGTCCAGCTGCTTATAGCTGAATTGAATTAATTTCATAATTGAACTTTACACGGTTATTGAACTGAACTGAATAATGAACAGAATATTGATTTTTTTTTTTTAAAGCTGCTTTATGGCAGAATCTGAACTTGACACAAGTTCGCATCATTGATTGGTATTTTCCTGTTTATCACTGTGAAGCTGCTTTGAAACAATCTGTATTTTTATAAAGCACGATAGAAATAAAGGTGACTTGACTTGACCTAAACTCTGCATAAGAGACTTGTGGACATCTAAAACTTCATGGGATAAGTTCTTCGCCACTGTCGCCTTTATCCACCTTTTTTTCGCCTTTGTCGTCATTGGCTTTTGGCGACATTTAATTTAATATTCAACAATATTATTGATCTGCCAGCGTTGACACTATTAAGAACTAAACTGAGCTGTACGATGACATCACGGTTTTCTCCAGAGCGGCTATATATATATAAATGAACTAAATTAATAACTTTTTTACAACAAAAATTAACCATTACTGAACTTACCTAAGCTGGACGGTGACGCTATTTTCTTCTGGAAACAAACTTTGTTGCATTATTTTCCTGTTATCTCTGTAAAGCTGCTTTGAAACAATGTAAAAAGTGCTATATAAATAAATGTGACTTGACTTGACTAATAAAAATATACAGTATACAGTATATATAGCTTAGTTAACCTGTATATATATATATATATAATAGGGGTTTAACAATATATCGTGCCACAATATATGGCAATTCAAAAATACAGCAATATGTATCGTGGATAGTGACAATCTGTATTTTATATACTTTACCCAAAATGAAAATTACTGTGACAAAAAAAAATCAAGTTTACAGAGTTTTAGTGTCAGTACTACATTACACTACAATATATAATGTTGAATATAATGTATAATAATGCAATGGGGGAATATTTGTGGGTCCTGATTATGCCAAATGTCTTCTGTTACCAGTAAAGAGTGTCCTACATTATTTTAAATGTATCTAGTCAGTGACAATAATTCTGTTTTCAGCTTCAGAATCATGAATATTGTTATTCTGGTGTCTCTATTGGGTTATCAACACCAAGTCCAAGCCCATTCATTTACACCCACAATGTAACACCAAATACACCATTTTAATCAACAGTACATTTTTTGTTATTGTGAGTTCAGTATCGTGATATGTATCGAATCGGGACATGAGGGTACAGTTACACCCCTAATATATATATATATATATATATATATATATATATATATCTGGCTATAGTAACTAAAGTAAATTTAAGTCAAATATCATATATTAAAGAACCCCATTGGTTTAGGGTTGGTTTATATCATGGTTTGCCAGTATAAGAGGGGATATAGAAACCAGAGCACATTCCCGTGACCCACCTGAAAGAGGATCTTGTTGCCGTCCAGGTCTTCAGTGTGCCATCGGGTGGAGCTGATGGGCGAGCAGGTGTTGGGCAGCAGGGGCACGAGCTGTCCGATCTCTCCCACGCTGAACTGCAGCACGGCGGAGCAGCACGGCTGCACCCGCACCCCCGGCGAGAGCTGCTTGATGGCCAACTGCAGCCGGAAGCCTTGCTCTGAGAGCAGGGTGAACCAGACGAACCCGGGCTTCTGCTCCTCCGCCCTCCTCCGCAGAACGGTCTCGTACAAACGCACGCTGTCCTCAAAGTTATCATAGGTGCTGTGAAGGGTCACTCGCACCACCTCCTCCCCGTAGTGCACCGTCCGCACCCCCCACACCGGCATCCCCGCGCCCAGGCTGGAGAAGTCCCGGCTGGGCAGGAGGTAGGGCCTCAGTGGGGCGCTGGCCGGGGAGTTAGCGCTAAAGCTCTCCGCGTGGTGGATCTGCCAGGGCGGGCGCTGCAGAAAGTCCAGCACCCTGAGGATACGCTCCTCCCCGAAAGACTCGTGCAGGAACATGGTCACCGCGAGTGAGGGGAAGCCGTCCGCGGGGCACAGGTCAGTCCTGGCGTCGTCCTGAAGGGGACAGGCGCGCTCGGACACCCGGAAGAGGCGCAGACCGGGCCGGACCCAGCGGAGCAGGCGGTCTAGGGTGAGCTGGAGCAGGAGCGAGTCCCCAGGGTTGGTGAGCAGGTGCAGGGTGACCAGGAGGCGCTCCTCCTGACCCGGGCCGGACACGAGCTCAGCTGTGCAACAGGCAGACAGGAACATATCACAGCAGATCTGGCTGAATCACACGCCTGGCTGCTGGTGTGATAGGCTATTGAATGTAATGTATGGAAAATGGACTTACTGCTGCTGCTACTGCAGGACATTTTACCGCAGTCAGATCTAAAGAAAGAAGAAAAACACGGTAACACTTTATTTGGATAGTCCACTTTAGACATTCTACTAACTATAAATAACTTTGCAACTACATGTCAACTAACTCTCATTAGAGTATTAGTAGACTATGGTTATGGTTAGGGTTCGGGTTAGGATAATAAGTTGACTTGTAGTTGCCAAGTTACTTATAGTCAGTATAATGTCTGTTGAGGAGCATCAAAATAAAGTGATAGCAGATATTAAGCAGACAGTCTATTAATACTCTAATGAGAGTTAGTTGACATGAAGTTGCAAAGTTACTTATAGTTAGTAGAATGTGTAAAGTGGACTCCAAATAAAGTGTTACCCTTTATTTTTGATGGTCCCTTTTGAACATTCTTTTGACTATAAGTAACTTTGCAACTTCATGTCAACTTATTCTAACCCACACCCTGCCAGTCTACTAATACTCTACTAACACTCTTATAATGAGAGTTAGTATAGACATATAAGAGCAAGGTTACTTATTGTCAACAGAATGTGTTAAAGGGACCATCAAAATAAAGTGAAACCAAAAACACTTATTATAATGGGTTTAAAGGGGTCATATAATGGTACATGCACTTTTACAAGTTGATTGTACTGAAATGTGTGTTGGCAGTGCCTGTACACAACCATCATATAACCAATGATAAAAATCCATCCAGTGTTTTTGTTTTAATCTCCTTATATGTTTCCCCTGCCTCAAATTGAGCCGTTCGATTTTGTGACGTCACACGCTCGGAAGCCCCTCCCACGATTGTTGATTGACAGCAACGTTTCAACACAGACCCGCCCTCGCTCATGAGGGAGCTGTCAATCATAGTCCGCGCGGCGCGGACCGGCGCGGTCATTGTTGATATGCTGGAGCACTGTCTATGAGCAGAATGGCGTCTAAGCAATTGTGGTGTTCTGTTCTTGGGTGCAATAACGAACACAGCAGTCATTTTGATGTTCCTAAATCCGAACCGCTGAAGACGCAGTGGCTGAGTTTGTTTTCGAAGGGAATATTCCCCACGAGCAACGTCAATGCTCTCATGTTTGCGCGAATCATTTCACACACCAGACTGCTTTATAAACGAGGGTCAGTATAAAGCTGGTTTTGCTAAGAAGCTGCTCATGAAAAAAGGATCGGTACCAGCTATTCGTGTTCCTGCTGAACCTCTAGAACAACTGAAGTGAGTGTAACGTTTTATTAAACTTTATATTAATATTTATATTAATCTTTGCAAATCGCTAGCTGCACGCTTCACAATGAATGCCTCTAAGGTTTACACTCAGGGTACATTACGGCATGTTTTCTATGTATGATGTTCTCAATATAATTCATAATCCCACGTTTATACTGAACAACGCGTTATGGTTATTGTGTTATTGTGTTACAAACGGTTAGCACAGAACAGAAGGGCGGGGTCAGCAAAGCTCATGATCATTTAAAGTCATATGCACTGAAATGGCGTGCTGAAAACAGAGCTGTTTTTGACCAAGTAAAATAACCGTTTTCTTACAATAATGAGAATTTTTAATTAAAGTATATTACAAACTTTTAATTTAGACCCTAAAGAATCATATTAGCTTCTACAAAAATGGCATTATATGACACCTTTAATCATGGGCGTAGGTTTGGTCTCAGCTTTGGTGGGGACATCCACCCCCCCCCCCCCCCCCCCCCCCCCCACGCGAATTATTTTGTTGTAAGATTACAGTGCTTTAATGGCGATTTCCTTTGTCATTTCAGACTGCTGGCAATACAGTATATCACAATACAGCAGTGAATCTACTTCATCTCATTATATTGTATCCTGACCCCGATACACCATCCTGTATACTGTCAATAAAGAGCTAGTATAACTGTATAATCTCAAAAATGCACTCTCAAAAAATTAAAACCTTAGACTGTGTAATGCTGAACAACCAAACATTTTATTTAACATAAATTATTATGTACATTAGTTTCCGTGCTGCACACCCCTAATTAATGCTCCTAACCTTGAAAGATTGCAGAAGCAAGGTTTAACTGTAACAATATCCTGGGTAACCAGGATCACTAGTTAATACTATTTTCCACAGTAGAATCTGCATTTGAAAGCCTGGTCAGTCACTACTACTGCTAGTTATTTGTGTGGCTATAGTTATTTTGTACGGTGGCCGAGACAGCTCAACGCGCTGCAACTGAAGCAAACACATGCAAATAGAGAAAAACGCGTGCAAATAGAAAAAAACGCATGCAAATAGAAAAAAACACATGCAAATAGAAAAACACACGTGCAAATAGAAAAAAAACACGTGCAAATAGAAAAAAACACCTGCAAATTAAAAAAACATCTTCATCAGTTTCACAACACACGTGTGCTCCAAATAAGGAAATGCGCTGCAAAAGTTCACAACACAACCAAATACAGAAAACGCGCTGCAAATAACACAGACCACAACGGAAATGTTTCCAGGGGAACCAAATAAGTGACGAACCCGGCTGAGACGTGCTTATTGCTCGTGAGCTTCCCTATGCCATACTCCCTTCGAAGGGCAGATATTAGAGCCCTTTTGGAGTGAGCAAGGCTCTAGTGGGCTGTTAGGCAGCCGTGTGGAGCGCACTTGATGAAGGGAGCAACTAAAGACATCGTGGGATGTTCCCATGACAACGCAGCACGGTGTCCATCAGCTGGTCTTACGACAGTAATATGATGCTGTTAACATAACGGATGCAAATACATTTTTATTTTTATTTTACAAAAAAAGCTTTTAAAATATGCGTTATATATCTGTGTCTCAACTTAAAAATTTTGGACCCTACATTACCTAACATTTCTTACGAAACTTTTCTTTATGAAAATGTAATAACATGAAACAATTTGTACAGTGTAACTGATCTATAGTTAAATATCTTTCCTTCATGTTTTTCTTCTTTATCTTTTTTATTTATTTATTTTAGTTTCCAGCTCATTGTTCTTTTCTCATTTGTATTCTGATGACATTGAACATATTGTTAATACATTTTGTACATTGTATACAAGTTGTATGTCATAAAAAATGTAATCTCTGTATGTTTTGCACAAACAAATAAATAAATAAACAAATAAATAAAGTATAATTTTAAGCTGTAAGCACCAGCACGCATAGATTTATGGATATCAATGGATATGGATATATGCCAGCACGTCCCAGCCGGGTTCGTCACTTATTTGGTTCCTCTGGAAACATTTCCGTTGTGGTCTGTGTTATTTGCAGCGCGTTTATGTATTTGGTGGTGTTGTGAGTATTTGGAGCACACGTGTGTTGTGAAACTGATGAAGATGTTTTCTTAATTTGCAGGTTTTTTTTTTTATTTGCACGCGTTTTTTTCTATTTGCATGCGTTTTATTTTATTTGCATGTGTTTTTTTTCTATTTGCACGCGTTGTTTTCTATTTGCATGTGTTTTCTTCTATTTGCATGTGTTTTCTTCAGTTGCAGCGCGTTGAGCTCTCTCGGCCACCGTAATTTTGCCTACTTACACTCTGCTTTATGAAAAAGCTTCGTATGTCCCCTTTCTTCTTCTTGGGTGACATAGCTGATCTACAAAGTACAAAAAGGGGCAAAAAAAACGGAATATTAAAATGTTTTACTCTGGCATTTGTATATGGGAGGCAGAGAGACAGCCCTGGTAACTTGTCGGCGTCGTCACGCGCGCACACGCACACACCACCCGCTCGCTGCCAGTGAGTGCAAGCACAGAAAGTAGTCCCGGCCCGCACGTGTAGCCTGTCAATCAAAATACGGCGTATCTTGTACTGTCGTCGTCCTGGCCGTTTGAATCGATCCAAATAGCAGCGCAAGTATCAAAATAGCAGTTCAAAGGAGCTTGCTAAATATTGGTGGGGACAAATTTGTCATCTCAAAATATTGATTGGGACTAGTACCTAGCGTCCCCCCCTAAACCTACGCCCTTGCCTTTAATACTGTTCTTATGACATCCATCGTTTAGCATGGCGTATCAGCTCATGCAGCAATAACCCTATTATGACCTAAAGTTCATGAAACCGGTTTTAATTATCATTTTCATTAGTGTCCCAGAAACCAAACAACATTAAAAACTTTTTAATGAAGTTTAATTGGTAACACTTAACAAAAAACATTAGTTAACATTACTGTATTAATTAACATGAACTAACAATGAGCAACACATTTGTTATATTGTTCATCTTTGTTAATGTAAATCGTGTATTCATGTTAGTTCACAGTTCGAATGTTAACAAATGTAACATTTGATTTTAATAACGTATTAGTAAATGTTGAAATAAATATTAACTAAGATTAATAAATGCTGAAGAAGTATTTAGTCATTCTAAAGTAGTCAACTAATGTTAACTAATGAACCTTATTGTAAAGTGTTACCGTTTAATTCAAATGTTCATTCAATCAAAAGAAATAAGTCTTAATGTTGCATACAAACGAATAATAGTTGTGTGATTTAGATTTTGTAGCCGTAACGTCATGTTTTACTATTTGA